>NC_135536.1:107781036-108400411 GCF_045843805.1 Urocitellus parryii
TTTGGGGGAGATGTGAGACAGCTTCTGCCTCAACTGGGGAGTATCCCTTTGATCACAGCTTTCACTCTAGTTTTGCCCATTTCTTAACCAATAATGAGCTCAATGTGCTTATTACATTATTCTGACCTAACTGCATCCTACACTCAGGCTCAAATTCACAAACTGATAAATGAAAATTTTAGATGTTATTGTATGTGTTTATCCAATATGATGTTTTGATATACATATAGATAGGGTTATGATGAGAAGAAAGACCATTTACCCAGCAAAAATCAGAGGATGCTTCCCTGATCTGTGCTTTCTCTTTCTCTTTCATATGTCACTCATCACGACCTCCATGTGGCAAGTTTTAAAGGCTACTGTCTGCATACATCAAAAGCTGTTAGGTACTAAGAAAAACTTTTCATCACCTTTAAGATCCCTAATTTCCCCTCCACCCACAACTACCTCAGTTATTATTATGGCCTAGTTGTATTCCTTAGTATACTGAAAAACACCCAGATTATTGAGAACTCTAATTGACAGAAATCTGGAAAATAGACAAGTCTCCGTATTAAATGATTGCTTATCACTTATGGGCCAGGCTATATGGGCAATGACCAAACAGACTCCATTTTCCCCTGAGACTCCTGAGCTTCTCCCATCAGAAAACTCCATATCCTGCTTAGCACATCCTACTTAGAAATGCAAATGTTTCTGTTCTTCTTATACAGTGTGTAAAAATGTTCTCTTTTTGGTTCCCATTTTTCTTGGACAACGTATCCTGTCAGAGTTTGATTGTCTAGATGTTAGTAACCATTATTTAATTTGTACTCAACTAGGGTTGTTTTGACCCACTTCCCCTTCTGCTCATGATTTTAGATCTCATGACATTTGTTTATGGTTTGAATCATAGCAACAGCCACTTATGAATAATGTAATTTTGGACTACAAAAGTATACCCTAATCCTTGGAGGGGGTCAAGGGTGTAGACTTGCAGCCTGCCCATTGGCCCGGCCAGCTGGTGGATCTGGACTGGCAGCTGGTGAAAAAAGATGGTTCTGTTTCTTGCTCTAAGACTGACTCAGTGATTTATTGCAATCTTGCCATGACAAAAGTACTGACAAAGGAGTTTAACAAAAATGTACAGATCTGAAGATCTTACTCTGACTCCCTGGTAAAAATAAATGAATAAATTTAAATGTGTTGAGTGCCTATTGAGTATAGAGCACTGTGCTGGGGTCTGTAGGGCACAGACAGAGGCTCCAAAAGCTTCCAGAAAGAACTTCCCTTCTCCAAATCAACTCTGAAACTATCCTAACTTCCAATGTCAGAGTTTGATTGTTTTGCTTATTTTCTGCCTTTTCCTTTACTGCCTTCTCTAATGAACCTTGTGGTAGGAGATTAAGATTTTTTTGCACCATATGACTGCAAGGAACCTGAGTGTGTATGTTGGTTAACAGATACAGACTGAGATTTAGGGGGGAGATAATTAGCCTGCAACAAGCTACCCCATTTTGTAGAGCTGGGCCTGAAAATTCTTGTTTCTTGTCACTGCCATCTGCTTTCTTTACATTTTAAACTATTATTAGACTTGCTCACTTATAGAGGTGGTATGTTAGCCTTTCATCACTGTTACAAAATACCTGGGAAGATCCACTTAGAGGAAAAAAGATTTATTTTGATCCAGTTTTAAAGGATCTGGTCCATGATCAGCGGGTTCCATTGCTTTGAGTCTGAGGCTAGGCAGACCCTTATGACAGAAGGGAGTGATGGAGACAAGCTGCTCACCTTGTAGTAACAGTGAAGCAGAGAGAAGGAAGAAGGAGTTATCCCTTCCAGAACATGCCCCCAACGGCCTATTTCCTCCACCTCCTACAGTTTCCACTATTTCTTAATAATTCTATCAAATTATGAACCCATCCACGCATGAAGTCAGAGCAGTCACAACCCAATCATTTGCCAAAAGCCCTACTTTTGCAACACTGCCACGTTGGGTCCAAGCCTTTAACATATGAGCTTTTGGAGGACATTCCATATACAAACTCTAACAAGTGCATTAAAAGTAGGGCTGGACTCTGAGGTAGCTTACCAGGAGAACTGACCAATTGAATTCTACCAGCTGTTTTTCAACCCCTACCTTGCAGATAGCTGGTGATCTTTGTTCTGTGAGCCCACGAGATGCTCTGCCCCTTAAACATCTCTGTTGCTCTGAATGGTTTCTCCCCCTGAACACTGTATCAAAACCCTGCAGAAAAAATCATTCAAAGTGCTCATTCTTTGCCCCTCCCCAGACTGGCTGATTCAAAACCCATCTCTATGGCTTGATCACAAGACTTCTATGTGTTTCAGATCACACCAAAGTTCGAGAACCAACAGCTGTAAAGCCCAGGATTTCAGTATGGCTTATGGGGCATGTGTCATCTGCCTCTGCCTTCCTCTGCCTCACTTCAGTCAACCAGGGGAAGCCACTCCCTGCGCCAGAAACAAGCCTCATATTGTCAAGCCTCTGCAGCTATTGTCACTGTTTCTCCCATCTTGTTTGCCTTTCTCTGATCAGTTCTACTGGGTGAATTTCTGTTCCCCTTCCAAAGCCCTTCTGAAATGTTCCTTTCTCTCTGTTACTCTCTTAACAACTCCTTTCCCTAGACAGGTTCAACTCTGTCTCTTCCCTTTCCATAGCTATTCATATTTACTTCTATTTATTTATTTATTATTCCAATTTGTTATACATGACAGCAAGCAAAATGCATTACAATTCACATTACACATACAGAGCACAATTTTTCATATCTCTGGTTGTATATAAAGTATGTTCACACCAATTTATGTCTTCATACATATACTTAGGGTAATGATATCCATCACATTCCACCATTTTTTTTACCCCATGTCTCCTCCCTTGCCCTCCCACCCCTTTTCCCTATCTAGAGTTCATCTAATCCTCCCATTCTCCCCTCCCAAACCCACTATGAATCAGCCTCCTTATATCAGAGAAAACATTCAGCATTTGGGTTTGGGGATTGGCTAACTTCACTTAGCTATTCATATTTGCTTCTATTATAGTCCTTGTATTAAATAAGTCCTAAGTCTGTACATTAGTCCAGGGCTTCCAGTAGCAAACATTGTGAATGTTTGAAAAATGTGCCTCTTCCTCCAGAGTCAGAATATGACTTGCCAATAGGAGCCCTGGCAGGACTGCAGCCCACTCACACCACGCCAGGTTCCTTTGTGCAGGGCACCACCTGCTTGACTATGTGGGGGGCTCTCCACCTGTCTACCCTGCTGACCTTGTTTGTGTTTATATGTTCCCAGCTTGGAAGCCAGATGCCACAGGGACTCTGTACAAAGTCTTATAAGTTGCAGAGATTTGAATGCATCTTGTGAACTGCAGGTAGAGGTGGCTTCTTACACAATCAGTATATCAAATGCTGTGAATTGAAGAAGACCCTCAGGGCAATGTGAATAGGATGAAGAAGGTATCTGTTCTCCATGGATTCTGGATTTTTAACATCTGCCTTGTTTACAGCTGTGAGAATAAAATAGACATAGGTTAACTCATTCTTTGCTTTTGGATGAAAAAAAAAATCCTTTCCCATTTACCCAGGAGGTAAAAGTCATTCATTACACAGCTTGCTACTCAGTGAAATGGGGACATTCCCCCAAGCCCATGCCTAAGGCAGAGAACAGTCAGCTGAAGGGACATACCTATGAGAGGTGCTTTAGAGTCTGTTGACCTGCACGGAGAGAACCTGGAAAGGTCTGCAAGGTTTGGCCTGGTTCCCAAGAGTTTAAAATCCCCATGATTACGGTGAGAATGCATTCATGTATGACTCGATTGCTTTCTTTGTTTTTTATTTTCACTAAATTATTTCACAAATTAGAAGGGAATAAACAGTTTTGATCTCTCCTTCTATCCAGTCTATTCACTAAAGTTCACGCTTTATTTAGGAGAGGAATGAAGCTCTTAACCTTCATAACAAACCTTAAATGTAGTTATTATTAGCCCTAATTTGTAGATGAAGAAACCAAGGTTCAGAGTTTCTCACCCCATTTCAGACCCATGAGACACAAAATGAGTCTTGTGTTCTGTAAGTGAGGGACTTACAAATATATATAAGACAAAGCTAAGCCTTCAGTAGTTGCAATTTAAATCAGAACATCAACAGGTACAATTTTGAAAGCAAAGATCAAAATAAAAAAAAGAATAGGTAGGGCTGATATTCATCAAAGAAGTCTACAGAAGACAGAATTTGAGTTGTTTTTGAGAGTAGTACAATAGTTACATTCAAGAAGGAACATGCAAACCTTCTGAGGTCAAATAGGTTTCTTTTAATTACATTTAGAATATTAGCCTTCTCATTTTGAGATAATTATACATTCATATGCACTGATAAATAATATAGAGAAGGGACAGGGAGTTTCATTCTGTGGTAGAGCATTTGCCTACAATGCACTAGGTCTTAGTTCAATTCTCAGCATTGCAAAACAAAAACAAAGTTTTTTGGCTTGGGATGTAGCTTAATGCTCAGTGGTAGAGCACTTGCTTAGTATGCATGAGGCCCTGGGCTCTATCTCCAGAAACACACACACACACACACACACACACACACATACACAAAGAAAGCAAACAATAATACAGAGAGATCCTATGTACCCTTTACCCCTTTACCCAGTTCCTCCAATGATAACATTTTACAAAACTGTAAAATGCATCACAACCAGGATATTAACATAAATACAATTTATCAATTAAATTCAGATTGCCCCAATTCTTTTTTCACTCATGTGTGTGTGTGCTTATTTCTATGATATTTAATGACATGTAGAGTCATGTGTTTGCCACAACAGTCAAGTTAAACTGCTATCACTAGGATTCTTCATGCTACCCTTTTACAACCACACCTACCTTCCTTTTTCCTTTCCCTCACCTCAGTCGGCAACCTCTTGTCACTCACTAATTTCTTCTTTTTTCCACAATTTTGTAATCTCAAGAATATTATATAAATGGGCAAAAGATCTGAATAGATAGATGTAGAAGAAGTACAAATGGCCAATAAGCTCAACACCATTAGTCATCAGAGAAATGTAGATCAAAACTATAATTAGATACCACTTCCCACCTGTGAGGATGCTAGTATAAAAAAGACAGTGCTAGGAAGGATGTGGAGGAATTGGAAGCTTCTTACGGTGCTTGAGGGAAGGTAAG
Organism: Urocitellus parryii; assembly: GCF_045843805.1. Lineage (NCBI taxonomy): Eukaryota > Metazoa > Chordata > Mammalia > Rodentia > Sciuridae > Urocitellus > Urocitellus parryii. The sequence goes on from NC_135536.1 coordinate 107,786,225, forward strand.
ATGATGTAGCTGCTTTGGAATACAATCTGGCAGATTCTCAAAAGATTAAACATAAAGCTATGAAATGATCCTGGAATTTCACTCCTAGTTATGTTCCCAAGAGAAATGAAAACATATGTTCACACAAAAATTTGCATATGAATGTTAATAGCAGATTTATGTGCTTATCCTTAAATTGGAAGTAACCCAAATGTCAATTAGCAGGTATGCAGATAAACACATTATACTATACCTATACTATGAAATGCTACTCCTCAGTAAAAAGGAATGAACAATGGATACATATATTAACATGCATTAACCTCAAACAAATTACACTGAGTGGAAGAAATTAGATTTTAAAAGGTATAGGATATGATTTTAATATCTTATAGAAAATACAAACTAATCTACAAAAACAAAAAACAGATCAATGGTAGCTTTGGGGAAAGTGAATGGGAGCAAGAGGGAGGAAAGGATTACAGGAGAATGATGGGTATCTTAATTATTTTGATTGTGGTTACAGTTTCACAGGTATATACAAATATCAAAACTTATCATGTTGTACACCTCAAATTTATGCACTGTTATATTTCAACTACATATTAATGAAGGTTTTTAAATACATCATTTAAAATTTTTTTAAACACCACCTATTTAATCATACCAAATTCCTAGTCCTCCATGTTCTTAATTTCTTCATATGTATGTTTTGCTAATGCAAATCAGAATGTCTTGTTTTTCTACTTAACAACATTTCAGTATTTCTTAAATTATTTCTCCTTATCATTTCCTCAGATTTTTATTTTATTAGATATGAACTTTTACATTAAACTATAATATACAGACTGAAAAGAAGTCATAAGTGTACAGCTCAATGAATTATCTCAAAGTAAACACACCCATGAGAATTTGTTTTGAAAACAAGGCTCTCTTTCTCAAGGGCCATGTTTTGGACAGGAAATTTTAATGTAAACACAGCTGGAACTTAGTTAAAGTGCTGGTTTTATTCAGTAACTACCTACAATAGGGAAAGAGGTGGGTTCCACTGGGTTTGGGCAGAAGTGACTGGATAAGTTTTACAGAAAGAAGAGTAAAGTGAGGACTTGGGTGGAGACAGGGAAGTGAAAAATTATGAAAAGGGTTAAAGGGGTTGGTCCTCATGAAACACATCTGGTTTACTAACTGGCACTTATTGGAATTCGGCTCCTACTGTCCCACAGAGACTGAGACACAGACACTATCTTCAGGTGTTGGTTGGAACAAATGGTAAATTTTTGGGGCAGCCTTCAGTTTTCTCAGTCAGGCACTTTAAAGGAAGATGGGGATTTCCTAGGGAGGAGGCCTTGGGTTGTTAGAAATATCAGTGTTTGTTCAAGTCTTTATAGGCTAAGGCTGAGGCAGGGCTCAGAGGAGTCTAGCTAGAGTTTGGTCAAGGAGAGAATCTTTGCAGTGCAACTGACCCACAGATTTCAGGACTGTCAAAATAATTCTGGGTCCACTTCTACTCAATGTCAGGACCCCCAGTCTCCATTATGTTGAGCAAAAAGTAGCCCAATGTATTTCCAAATGCCCCATCTCACAAAACCCACCATGCTAGATAATGCCTAAGGTTATCTCCCAGCTTTGAAATCCTATGTGATATCATCAACTATTTTGTCTCCATTTAAAAACACTGTCAAAGATACAGGCTGAAAAGACAGTGTGCAGAAGTGTAAATAGTGGAGGACAAAGGAGATTGTGGTCTTTCCTCCTCTGGAAATCAACATGGAATACACAATCCCTTGCCTAAATCCCTTTGTACAGATTCCCAGGGAAGCCAAGCAAGCAAATGGTCAACCCCTAAAGCAGACCCCGATTCAAATCCTGATTCTGCCGTTTAACTATATGCAACTTGGCCATTCTCAGCCTCAGAAGCTAATACCTACTACTAAATATATATAATGTATCCAAGTCAGCCAGCACATAGTAATAGTCTAATACAGTGAAATCTCCTCCCAACGTGTATGGACTAGTGCTACTTAAGTTCCCCTCCTGGCTTGAATGCCATTTTCCAGGACTCCAATAGGATTCTCTCAAGCTAAAAGTCAAGACCTACAAACAAAATTCTTCAGAGAATTAAACTTTAGTAGAAGATTACTCAAACCACTCTGTAAATCAGTAATCATATCAATGTAACCATTTTTCTATAAAAAGTACAATTTTACACTCATTCCTATAGAGTTTTCAATATCACTTGTTGAAGCTTACCATGTGTCAGGCAGTTGGCTAAACCCAGATGAAACTAAAACTCGACTGAAGAAACTCACAAATTAGAGAAAGATCTCAAAGAACAACCCAAAAGCTAAATAAAATTTGTGACATAGAGCTAAGTTCTGCAACAGGGAAATGTAGGGCATGATGGTGGAAGGAAATGGACACTGGAGAAAAGAAAATTCTAAAAAAAAAAGAAAAGTCTATGCAAAGGGCTGAAAGCACTTAAGAATCTCTTGTTTTCAGAGAACTAAGATAAAATCACAGGTGAGAAGTGGAAGATGAGCAAGGTAGGAAAGGAAGTTCTGATTCTGAGGATCCTTTTGTATCACCATACCCTTAGCTGCAAATTCAAAGACCAATTCAAGAAAAAATTAGTTTATTAAAACATATTGGGTGGGGGCTGGAGTTGTGGCTCAAAGGCAGAGTGCTCATCTAGCATATGCGAGGCCCTGGGTTCGATCCTCAGCACCATATAAAAATAAATAAAATAAAGGTGTTGTGTTAAACTATAACTAAAAATTAAATATTAAAAAAACATATTTGGTGGGATGGCTACATATTTTATCCCCTGGTTTGAGAGAGAAAGGGAGGCATTTAAAATTATTCTGATAGGTGTATAGGAGACATTACATGGATGGAATCTTTCAATCTTTATTCCCTGAGAATGCTATAGGGAACAGCATGGGGCATGGTAAGGCAGCCTTGCCAGTGTGGTGGTCATGGGTCATGCTGTGAAAACATTGCTGCCTGAGGAGCTGCAGCTCTAAGTCACCACTCTATAAATAAGAGAAAGCCCAGACTCTTGGGGTTAGACATGTGGTAGAAATGATAATCTATGAGAAAAAAATGTTTGTTTCCAGAATTGAGTTTGCCACAAAGGAATGAACTTGACTTCCTCTTTTGCCAAAGAGTAGCCAGGCCTCTGAATCCTGAAGATCTGGGCTTTCATTATCCCCAAGAGGTCTCAACCCCCTGAAATAGAAGCATAGAGGTTTTGGGTTTTTTTAATAACTGCTACCTGCTTTGCTTGGCCAAATCCCTCCCCAACTGGGTAAAGGAGAACTTTAGTGATAGCTTCATCTGTTTTAATCCCTTTTTAGTCACATCTAGCTATCAAAACAGGGTAAATTTCAAAGATATGTATCTCTGATTGGAAGAGCTTACTACACCATGCTGCCAAGAGAAGGCAGACTGGAAATGTCAATTCCTGGGATACTATCTACCAACTGCCTTATCTTTTTATTTATATAAATCAAATCAAACACAACTAGAACCACTCCCCCACATCAAAGTTACCAAAAGCACCTATCAACATTTTCTAAGGGAAGGGGCTCCATCTAGTATTAAACTAAAGAGCCTCACATGCTCTGTGAGGGTGCCTAGGCCTGTGTACTATTTGAAGGTGGGGGATCTTCCCTGGAGGTTTAACCCTTCAGTGTCCAGCTGAGCCTAGAGAGGACTTCACTAACTTTTGCAAAGCCAAGGTCTTTGGTGGTTCCTGCTGGATGCACACAGGAAGCAATGCTCCCTGAGGACAGCCACACCAGGCTTTTCAGCTTTGTGACCCAGACCCAAAGCCACACTCTTGGAATCTGCAGCAACCATCAGTTTCCATGTACTCCCTTTCTTCACATCTGTCCCCTGAGAGTGAATACAGGCATGGGGTGGGCAGGTAGAAAGAAGGGAAAGTAAGGTGAAGGAAGGATGGCAAACCCTCCCACTGTACTACTCCCACTCAATTTCTTCCAGGACCTCTCTTCATCTTCAAGAGGCACCCTGCTTAGCTTTTGGAAAGAGAGTACTCCCCTGGACTTGACAGAGGAAACAGTTACAACTAAATATTCACTTGAAATTTACCCTGTTTTGATAGCTGGATGTGATTAAAAAGGGATTAAAACAGATGAAGCTATCACTAAAGTTCTCCTTTACCCAGTTGGGGAGCAATTTGGCCAAGCAAAGCAGGTAGCAGTTATACTTCAGGGGATTGGGACCTCTTGGGGATAATGAAAGCCCAGATCTTCAGGACTCAGAGGCCTGGCTATCCTTCGCAAAAGAGAAAATCAAGTTCATTCCTTTGTGGCAAACTCAATTCTGGAAACAAACATTTTTTTTTCCTCAATAGATTATCATTTCTACCACATGTCTTAACCCCAGGAGTTTGGGCTTTCTCTTATTAATAAACAGGATTTTAAGCAGTGGATAGATTCATATTTGAGTTTCAGAATAGTCATCCTGGTTCATAGTATATTATCTTGTTTTCAAATTAAACGTTTCGTTTTGAGATTACTTTAGATTCACATGTAATTCTAAGACATAAGACAAAGAGAACCTGTGGAGACTTTACCTAGTTTCACCCATGGTAACATCTTGTAAAACTGCCCAGTATCACAAGTAGGATATTGATAATGATACAGTCAAAATGGACAACATTTCTATCATCACAAGGATCCCTCAGGTGGCTCTTTTAAAGCAATCCCCACTCTGGTCCTGCCTTCTACTTCTTAACCCAAGCCAACCACTAATATGCCTCATATGTTTGATGTGGTGTGGCACTAGTTCTCCAAAAGTACGAGATTTTAAGAGAAACTTAGGCAAATGGGAGGAGATGAAATGAGACATAAAGGGAGAATGCAAGAGAAAAGAAGAAACCTGGCCAGGTGGTGTATGCCTGTAATTCCCTCAACTCTGGAGGCTTAGGCAGGAGGAGGCCAGCTTGAGCAATGTAGAAAGACCCTGTCACAAAAAATTTTAACTCCGCCGCCACGGAGTGGGGGGGGGAGGGGGGGGTCAAGTAGCTCAATGGTAGAGAGCCCCTGCGTCCAACCCTCAGTGTAATAGAGAGAGAGAGACACAGAGAGAGAAGTCTTGCTGGGTGTCTACAGGTTTGCTGTGTGCTAGGTGCTGTTCCAGAAGCTAAGGATGCAAAAATAAGTCACAGTGTGGTAAAGCCACTTCAATGATGCATTCAATTCCAGGTATCACAAGCAAGTTCAGTTATGCCAAGTGTTAAGCATTATTAAGAAGGTGTGCACACTGGGGGGTGGGTAAGAAAATGTGGGCGAGAACTCGCATTGGATGGGAACTAGGAATTTCTCTGAAGAGGTAACATTTTCCTCTTCAGGAAAATGGGAAAGAAAGCAAGAGAAAGAAGGAAGGAAGTGAGGCGAGAGAAGGACAGAGGCAGAGAAAGAGAGAAGGGGAGAGAAAGAGAGGCGGGGGAGGAGAGGGGGGTGGGGGAGGGAGGCAGGGGATAAAGTTGGGGAAATACTCATAAAGAGAAGGAAAAGAAGGAGGGCTCGATGCTATCGGCACTCCGGCCTTCGGGCGTCGACTGCTAAGGTCTGCACAGGCCCGCCCCTGCCTTTCCCTCCCCTTGTCGCCCCTCCCTTCCCGAACCACCCCCCCGGCCCAACCTGCGCGAGCTCTGAAGCGTCCGGCTTTCCAGAGAAGCCATGTACCGGCTCCTGTCAGCCGTGAGGCTGCAGGCTGCGACCCCCGGGGGCCGGGCCTGGGGCTGCGGGCGGCGTGGGGCCCACCAGCGGGCTGGGCTGCCGCCGCTCGGCAACGGCTGGGTCGGGGGCCTGGGGCTGGGGCTGGGGCTGGGGCTGGGGCTGGCGCTCGGGGTGAAGCTGGCGGGAGGGCTAAGAGGCGCTGCCCCCGCTCAACCCCCGGCGGCCCCCGACCCCGAGGCGTGGCCTCAGGCCGTGCCGCTGCTGGAGCAGTCCCTCGCCCCGCGGTCTCCCCAGACCCCGGCGTCTCCCCATTCCCAGTGCTTCGCCAGAGCCATTGAGAGCAGCCGGGACCTGCTGCACAGAATCAAGGTGCGGCGACTGGGGAGGGGGGCGCTGGCGGCTGGGGTCCTTGCGCCCTAGCTCCAGTTCACCCCGAAATGGGGCCCCTTGGTGGTTGTATCTCCGGGCTGAACTGACCGCACCTTGGGCGGTGGGGTGCCGGTTGTCGGCTTCCGAGAAAGACTTCCCGTTTCCCGACCGCTAGATCGCAGTCAGAAGCCCTTGGGGGTTGCCCAACTCCGGGCTGAGGTCACCGCCTGCTTGGGGGACCGCCCCTTTCCCTGCCAGGGTGCGGACTTGGCGCTCCGCTCGCGGTTACTTGCGGGGCAAGGCCAGAGCCCGGGTGGGCGGGGCCCGCTGGGTGGGCGGGGCCCGGGGCCCGCTGGGTGGGCGGGGCCCGGGGCCCGCTGGAGTCTTGGGGTGTACAGGGTTATCCCGCCTGTCTTTGAACTGTCAGTTTCCCCCCCCCCCCTTTGCTTCTAGGACGAGGTGGGTGCACCGGGAATAGTGGTCGGAGTTTCTGTAGATGGAAAAGAAGTCTGGTCAGAAGGTGGGCTCAGAAAAGTGTTATTTAGCGACCTGTTTTGTACCAATTGGTGAATAAAATATTGACTGTAGAGTGGTTGGAGTGAATCCCATAAATTGTTTGCTATTCAGTTTAAATTAAGTGATACATATTGTCGAAATAACGCATACAGAATGAAGAATCAGGTTACTTTTATTTAATTTTTTTGGTTGTAGATGGACATAATATCTTTATTTTTTATTTATTTTTATGTGGTGCTAAGGATCAAACCCATGAGAGGTGAGCGCTCTACCACTGAGCCACAACCTCAGTCCCCAGGTTGTTATTTTTTAATCACAGCAAGACTTAAAATGTGACTAACAGGGCTGGGGGTGTAGCCCAGCAGGAGAGCACATGCTTAGGCTCTGGGTAATCCCCACACCAAAAGTGATAATTAAACTCTGACTACTAAAAAAATTGGAGACTTAAAAAATGGCTTGTTTCTAACCCCAGTCTTAGGACTGGATTTATTGGCTTGAAAAGGGTATATAGAACAATCCGTTAAATATCCACTATTGTATATTTGTAGATAGCCCTAATGGATAGATAAAACACCAGAATTTCTGTATTTTTCTTTATAAATCCAGTCAACAATTTAATGAGTTTTCTATTCTGTAAAAGGCATTGTTCTGAATACTAGAGATAACACTATTCATTGTCCCTAATGAGTTTACAGTCTTACTTTATTATTCTTTTTGCTGCACAGAATATTAATTACATTTTCTAATAAAAAGCTGGAAGCTTTGAGAGAAGCATTTCTATTTATTTTGTGACACTTTCATCAAAACATTATAAGGTAACTTCTCCAATGCACATAAATTGGTCCAGTAAGTCACCCTAGGTTTTTAGAAATCCTATTTTTTTTAATTGAAGTTTCAGATAAGAGAGTAGTAGTTTTTGGAGAAGTTGGTGGGAGCAGTAGGGTTTTAAAAAATTATTTTTCCCCAAGTATAAGTATACTTTGTATCAGTATACCTAATTTATGAAAATATTATAAATGCTAACCATATGGGTGAGAGTTTTGTTTTTATGCAAATATTTTCAGAATACAGTTTAAAAACAGTCGTTGTACTTCTTTTCAGAATTCAGTTCTTTATATCTCTTTGAATTCCATGTATTCACCACGTGCAAAAGATGAAACCCAAACAAATTTTTTTGTAGAAGGAGATTTAAATTACTCCTACATAGTTTTTCTTATGGTTTGCAGCTGAATCAAATTGATAGTTGGATTTGCTTTTCAGGACATCTTTTCACATTCATTTTGATTGAATGACTATTTTAAGGACATCAGCAGAAACTAAAAAATCAAGAATGATTATAATCTGAAGAATATTGATTTTTCTTTTTTTGTTATTTCTTTGGTACTGAGGATTGAACACAGGAGGTGTTTACCGCTAAGCTACATTCTTAGTGCTTTTTATTTTTTGAGACAGGGTCCTGCTAAGTTGCCAAGGCTGGCCTCAAACTTGGGATCCTACTACCTCCGCCTCTGGAGTTGCAAGCATGAGACCATGCTCATCTATGAAAATGTTTTCTTTAAAGAATGTAATTTATTTGAAATGTGTAATAATCAAATTGTTAACATAAGCTAAGAAAAATTAGTATTTGAGTCAGATGAAAAATTATTATATACAGGGTACACTTTCAGTTTAGTTATAATGTTAAAAGTGTTAGGCTTATTTTTGTCAGCATTGCTAAAACTCATTCTTACATGTCCAGTTTTAAGTAACTAATAAAAGTGGATTATCTTTTTGTTTAGAAGTGTACCCAAGGTGTTTTAAGATAGTCCAGTTTTTGAAGACTTGTTTGGCCATGAAGCTTATTAATAGAAACTTTTTGCTTTTCTTTATCCAAAGGTTTAGGCTATGCTGATGTTGAGAACCGGGTGCCATGTAAACCAGAGACAGTTATGAGAATTGCCAGCATCAGCAAAAGCCTCACCATGGTTGCTCTTGCCAAATTGTGGGAAGCAGGGAAACTGGATCTTGATGTTCCAGTACAACATTATGTTCCTGAATTCCCAGAAAAAGAATATGAAGGTGAAAAGGTAGTGAAATTCACAGTTCAGTGTATTAATTGGCTTGTTAAATGGTTTATGCTGGAATTTATATTTGAAATGTTTCATAGGACTCTTTGCTTTGATTTTAGTTACTGTTACTGGATTAAGTTGTGTGTGTGTGTGTGTGTGTGTGTGTGTGTGTGTGTGTGTGTTTTTAATTTGTATTTTTCTGATACTTGAGGTTCAGGATCTATATGTGACCTTTTTCCAGCAGGAGTTCAAAGTGGAAAATATTACTGAGGCATTCATTCCCAGACTGTTAACTTGTTATTGTACAGTTTAATATTGTAATTGAATTTTTATGTTTTTACAATTAGGTTTCTGTCACAACAAGATTGCTAATATCCCACTTAAGTGGAATTCGTCATTATGAAAAGGACATGAAAAAGGTGAAAGAAGAAAAGGCTTATAAAGCCTTGAAGATGATGAAAGGAACAATGGCATCTGATCAAGAAAAAGAATTGAAAGAAAAAGGAAGCAAAAGTAATGAAAAGAATGACTTTTCTAAAGCTAAATCAGAACAGGATAATGAATCCAAATGTCGGAAACATGGCAAGAAAAAAAATGATTTTGAACAAGGTGAATTATATTTGAAAGAAAAGTTCGAAAATTCAATTGAATCTCTAAAATTATTTAAAAATGATCCTTTGTTCTTTAAACCTGGTGAGTGTTCATTTCTTCTCTTAACAAAGTCATTATTGTTAAAGTGTTAGATTTTCAGGAAATCCAAAATTTCTTTCATCCTGAGTACATTCAGTGGGCTGATGGTGGTTGTATGAACCAGTCCAGTGCCTCTGTTTTTCTGGGTTTTTAAAATTATTTTTAAAATTTGTTCTTTTTAGTTATACATGATAGTAGAATTGGAAAGACAGTGCCTCCCTTTTTGTTTGTACTTCCTAACAAAGGCTGGCATCCAGGCAGGTGATTATCTAGATTTAGCCTCATGGAAGGATTTGCAACCACTTAGAGGAGTCTCAGTATCAAGATGTTCATGGAGAATATTGGAATTATTGTTCCCCAAATATAACCTGGACCAAAGTAAAAAGGATAATGTGTGACTAATAGGAATATTTAAATTTAGTTAGAATTTAACGTTTAGTTAAAATTAAATTGCTGGGGGCTGGGGTTGTGGTTCAGTGGTAGAGCGCTTGCCTAGCATGTGCGAAGCACTGGGTTTGATTCCCCGCACTACATGTAAATAAATAAAATAAAGGTCCATTGACAACTATTAAAAAAAAATTAAATTTCTTGGTCCGGTGTGCCTAGATTCTCAACATCTCAGGAGTCTGAGGAAGGGTGATCACAAGTTCAAGACCAACCTCAGCAACTTAGCAAGACACAGTCTCAAAGTTTAAAAACAAGGGCGGGGGCAGGGCTGGGGTTGTGGCTCAGCTGTAGAGCACTAGCCTAGCATGTTCAGGGTGCTGGGTTCTATCCTCAGGGCCACAGAAAAATAAAATAAAGGTATTGTATCCAACTGCAACTAAAACAAAATCATTATAAAAAAAGGTGTGTGGGGGGGCGGCGCTGGGCATGTAGCTCTGTGACAAAGTGCTCCCCAATTCAATCCCCAGTACTGGGAGAAAAAAATAAGGTTTCTACCCATTTTTATATGGATAATAAAATTTTAAGTTTCCAGAATACAAAGTAGTATAAAATTACATATATGAAATTATATATATGTACATGTATAATGTTTTTAAAATTCTACATATATAATGTATATTTAAATATGTATTTGAAATAGTTTTATGCCTACATATATTTTATTAAAATGAGAACCTATACATCTATTTATCCACTGTTTACAATACTAGATGAATTGAGAACAAGAATAGTTGACTCAAGAAATCAAATTTGATTTTTTTCCCATTCCTATTTGGTTGTCAGTTTGAATGATTTTTTAATTTTGTTTTGAGGTAGGATTCATTTGTTTATTTCATTATCAGAGAAAGGAACAGATTCACTGAAATTTTAAATACATATACCGATCATCATTTTATTCTTGCATTATAGTGAGATGCAATAAGCGGGGCTATACAAAATTAACTGAATTTGTTGATATGCTAAAGTAAAATATTACAATTTTAAAGGTATGCCTATTTTCAGTGGGAAAATATTTTACATATTTTTTAATAATAATTAAGTATTTTCTGTTTTTTCCCCTCTTGCAATGATGTCTCAAGGTAGTCAGTTTTTGTACTCAACTTTTGGCTATACCCTACTGGCAGCCATAGTAGAAAGAGCTTCAGGATATAAATATTTGGACTATATGCAGAAAATATTCCATGACTTGGATATGCTGACAACTGTGCAGGAAGAAAATGAGCCAGTGATTTACAATAGAGCAAGGTAAACAAATACCTTCTGGTGTGTCTAGCTATATATTGCATTTTAACACTGTGTTACCAATTAAAAGTCAAATTTTCTTTGTTTCCATTCCAAAATCAATTTGCCACATTTTGGGAGCTTTTCTGCATGTCTATTTTCCATTTATACAGTGAGGAAAATAAAACATGTTTGTAAAGTGCCCCAAGACACTTAGATAAAATATAGCAATAATAATGTAAGCGCATGAATAAGTAAACCAAAATTTCACCCATCATGTGCATTTGTAATTTGCTCTTTTAATCACCCCTTTTCTTATGTTTATCTAATGATTTGTTTTCCTTTTATTATGTTTTGTTTTAACATTTATTTTGAGATAATTTTGTACATACAGAAAAATTGAAAGAATAGTACAAAGAATTCACATATACATACCCTTCACCCAGTTTCCCCATATGTTATCATTTTACCACATTTGCATTATCTATTTGTGTTATTTTTTTTCTGGACCACTTGGAATAAGTTGCAGACATGGCATGTCGTTACCTATAAATATTTAAATGTGTATTTCTTAAGAACAAGGGAATTCAAGAAATTGATTTAGACTTTTTGCCAATTGTTCTACTAGTGTTCTTTATAGCGAAAAAGAAAAGTTTTTATTTCTGGTCCAGGGATCAGTACAGAATCCCACATTGCATCTAGTTGTCTTGTCTTTCAGAAGTCACATGATGTTGGTTTATCCCATTATTGGTGATTGTGTTTTAATGACTTTGTTGAGGTAGTGCCTGTCACATTTCTCCCTTGTGAAGTTGCTGGTTTTTCCTTTGTTTAATTAACAAGTATATTTTGAGGAGATACTATGTAAAATTCCTAGTTCTCATCAAACTTTCTACTTATTTTAACATCCATTCATGATTATTGTCTGGATCAGTTATGACAATAATGGTTGCCAGTGGTGACTTTCTAATTCCATTATCATCTCAATATTTATTAGTTAGCATTACCTTGTGGGAAAGTACTTCCCTTCTTATTTATTCATTCATTTATGAACTTATTTATTCATACCAATATGCTCTCATGGATTAATAGTCAATGAGTTGTAATCTGTCACTGATATTATTTAATATCTGGCTTTTGAAATATTAAGTATATAAAATATTAACAAAACTATTTGTAAGGGTAAATAACTATTAGGTTGTTCATGTGTATATATTTTTAATCAGGAGTTTTATGTTTGAGTTTGTATGTGTTAATAAATGACCATGTTAAAATGCTCTTCTGATTTGGATTATGTAGATCCTTGCTACCTGCCATCAGTGAGAGTAATTAAGACTTTTAGTATACTATAAAAATAGTAAGTGCTACCTAACTAAAATAATGGAACATTTTAAATATATTTAGGTTTAAAGTCCTTTTTTTTTATAATTAGGCATCCTTAGGCACCTTTTAATTATAAGGATTAAGATCTAAAATGTTTAAGCCATAGTTCCTCCAAGTTTCATTTTACATCTTTTAAAAATAAAATATCAAGTTGGAATTACTTATGTAAATTTGAAATTTAAAATCCTAGGCAAATTGCTTAGCAGGTTTTAATGTAATTTATGGAGAAACTTCATAACACTGACTTTGATGTATTAACTGGAATCCTTAGGAAGGAAAAATGTTACGATTTTGGGTAATTTCATATTTGACCATTTACCATTATGACAGAAAAGGGTTTGGTCAGAGCTCTTTAGCCTTTAATATTTTAAAATTTAGCTTATGCTTTGTTTTATTCTGTTGAGAACTTGCACACTTCAAAACCATTCATAAAAATATTTGAATTTTTAAATTATTTAATTAAATTATAAAAAAGTTTATATTAGAGGAAAAATTTGAAGCACTTCAGAAAATTTAAAAAGTTAAATTGAACATAGTGTAGCAAATTCAATAAAGATTTATTTTTACCTTTTAAAGTTATTTGAAATTTTATTATTAGAGGAAAAATATTTGAAATACAAAACTTGGTAACTTTCTAAAAAATTAGAATGAATGAAAGGACAATTATATCAAATGTTAGAAAAATGTAAATCAAAAGTTTATAAAATGACTGGTTGGATTATCTCATGATTATTTATAGTTAGAATTAGCCAATGTGCTAATAAGCACTATGTTCTTTACTGTTTTTTTTTTTTCCTTTTCACTCCTTTTTCAAACTGTATGATAGTTTGCAAACTAGACCTTATGGCCAGTATGAGTTGGGAAATCAGTTTAGTGGGTTGGTATCAGTATATCTGTCTTTCATAAAACAAAGTAGAATAGAAAATAATTATAAAATGTATTGCATGTATCAAGGGTAAATATAAACTTTTAGGGCGAAGACTGCTGGTATAGGAAAAAGTCACTAAAATACAATGGCTTGAAGAAAATAAAAGTTTAACACTCTCATGCATCATTCCTGAGGTGAGAGTTCAGATTGGCAAACAGAGCTGCTCTACACAACCTTTTAAGAACCCAGATGCTAGGCTGAGTGCAGTGACACACCCTGTAATCCCAGCAGTTCTGGAGGCTGAGTCAGAAAGATCACATGTTCAAAGCCAGTCTCAGCAACTTAGTGAAGCGCTAAGCAACCTAGTAAGACCCTGTCTCTAAATAAAATATTTTAAAAGGTCTGGGATGTGGTTCAGTACATCCCTGGATTCAATCCCCAGTTCCCAAAAAAAAAAAAAAAAAAAAACCATGCACTTCCATCTTACTGCTTTCATACAGATGGTGGTGTCCCCATCTGTATAATACAAACTAGATCCCAGATCCCTAGAAAAAGCAAGAGAGTGAAGAAGCAGTGTACTTAATGCCTGAACACCCAGACTTGGCATGTGCCACACTTCTCTGTTCACCTTCTGTTGGCAGAAAGTTAACCTAATGGTCAAACTTAGTGACAGCTGTAATTCTATTACTAAGGATGGAAAGAAGAATCAATCAATGTTGTGAATAACTAGCCATCTGTGCCACTGTATTATTCTATAAAACTTCTGTTTCAGATAGGTGACACATTCATGTGCATGTGTGTTCATGTTTGTGTGTTCATTTAGTCAGAATGAGACATGTACTCCTTACTGTGGGTTAAGGTTAAAAAAAAAAAAGAGTTTGAAAGTCCTTCAGTAAAATATATCAAACTAAAATTTTATCTTAATTATTACTAGTAACTTATAAAAGAGGCATTGGCAGAAAATTTTGAGACTGATTACTAATATGCATTTTACTGTTGTGATGTTTTCTGTTATCTGATTTGTTACAAAGATTGCACATTTAATAAATCAACTATTAATTTTACTTAGTATATTCCAATAGTATATGCTTTCCAAGTGGCTTAATGGTACTTTCTAAAAAAGCAGAAAAAATAGCAGCATTTTTTTGGAGTTGTTTAAGCTTTATATCCAATCTCCACCTTTGTTTTGTTCAATCTTCTATTGTATTTAGCAAAATTATCATTTTAAATGAACAGTTTAAATATGGATTAAATGTGCATTTCAAATCAGTCTATGACCTGAAGGAGATTTGGGAAACCCAGAAGGGAAACCCAGATTAGTAACAAGCAGTGAATTTAATTTTTTTTTTTAAGTTCGGTGGTTCTTGACCACTTGAGACTCTGCATCTGTGTTTAAAATAGTGCCACCTGATTACTATTTTTAGGTCTAGCATTATATTCTTCTGGAAAACATAAGAAAAAGGGACAATTACCAGAGGTTGTCAGTTGAATCTAAAAAAGATTCTCTGTTAAAGATGGTGTAGCTGCATGAAGTTATGTTGATTTACACCTAAAGATTTGAAAATGAGTGCCTAGGTCTTTATGGCAGGACATTGTGTGTCCTAATTAAGCCTCATTCTAAATTGAAATTAAGGCTGTATGAATCTACAGACTGCAGAACAGCTGTCATTTGCTATTTCCTGATGAGTAACTTGCAAAAATCAAAATATGGCCTATGATAGTGAGTTAATGTCATTTTAGCTCTTATTCATTGAAAAAAGGCAGTGGCTTTCCATTTCTGGTGAGGAAGGTTCCTGTCAGCTCTGAGGCTGATTTGTTTGTTTTTTGGATTTTTGATGGGACCTAGTAGTTCTAAAGTGGTAGTTGATTCATTTTAGTTAAATGTTCTTGTGAAATAAAATAGGTCACTAAAAAAAGAAGGAAGTTTCTTTAAAAAAATGTTCTATTTGCTGTGTTTTTATCTTATTAGATACAGTATCAATTTGGGTCTCTAAAACTCTCTGATTCTTTTTTTGTAATAGTTATTTTTAAGGAGTTTAAAAGATAATAGCTTTTAGGAGGAGTTTTTGGTACATATCTGAAAAAATACCCAAGGGAAGGAACCCTTAAAGTAAAATATAGTAACTGGATATGTTTCTATTCACTTGTTTTATTGTACCATTTTGTACAAAATGAAATGTTTGCAGGTTTTTTTTGTTTTGTTTTTTTTTTTTTTTTTTTTTGGTCTACTGACTTCTTGGGCATAGAGTTAATTCTCTCCAAAGTAAATATCTTCTTTATCAATTCTCTTTATGTATATGTGTATGTTTAAAATAATGCCACCTGATGTCCATTACCTGTTTAAAGTATTTTCCCAGAATCTTACATTATTTAAGTGTCTAGGGCCAGAATTTTAACTGTAGCCATAGGCCACACTTACCTGTAAGGTAGGCGAGGGAATTTATTTTTATCTGGGTACATTATTGTCCTATATAAAATTAAGGCTTCTTTAAATGGAAGAGTTGGACCATAGATTCTGTATAGGCACTATACAGAATCTATACCTATATTGATTTGTATACCTATATTGATTTGTATAGCAAATATACTCTGTATAGGCAAATTAAATAGATGATAAGCAAACATCCCCAAGGGAGTAGAGTGAATGTTCTTGCCACTGAAAGACACTCAGTTAATTGATAGGGAACTTCTTAGTCAATGCCTTAGCTTATTAACCTTGTAGAATATTTTCTGTGTTTGGCACAATGCTTGCAACAAAAATCTCTAATTTTGTGCTAGAGATATAGCTAATGATAGTACTTGTCTGGTATGCACAAGAGCCTGGGTTTGATCCCCAGTACTACAAAAAAAAAAAAAAAAAAAAAAAAAAAACTCTGGTTTTATAATTTGATGGACTAAAACCAAATAAATGAGTGTTTTCTAAAGTGTTTGCTGCATTTTAAAAGTTTAGATTTATCTTCTATTAATTTATCCTTATTTTCTATTTATTTTCTGGTGCCTTCCAGAATTAAGCATTATTCCTTCTCAAGCTCCTTTTGTTCCTTTTGCTGACAGATTCTTCACTAGTAGGTTCAATTTAATTATTAATGTTAAAATGGAATTGGTTTTTGTAATGTGCATTTATGTTGTGAGGTTTTTAGTTTTTTTTTTGTGGTTCTAGGGGATGAACCCAGGGCCTTGTGTATGCTAGACAAGTACTCTCCCACTAAATTATTCCTAGACCCTTATAATACACTTTTTTATTTATTTATTTTTTAGTTATACGTGGGCACAGTATTTTTATTTTATTTATTTTTATGTGGTGCTGAGGATCGAACCCAGGGTCTCACACGTGAGAGGCGAGCGCTCTACCACTGAGCCACAGCCCCAGCCCTTATAATACACATTTTAAACTCTTGGTTTTTAAATTTCTTATTAACAATAAAAAAGTGATATAAAATTGTTTTTAAAGGTATTTAAGAAGCATAAAAGTATTTTAAAATAAATTTAATAAAAGTATTTTAAATTTCTAAATTTGTAGATGTAGATTTCTATGGTTATATAATGTACTTATGCAAAATCTGGAAATTCCTAAATAAGTAGGAAGAGGCTTTTTGTCATTTGACATCACTGCATCAGTTATTTATTTACAAAGATGTCCCAGAAATTTACCCAAGAATTTTGAGTAACTTATTCCATTCTTTTAAGCCAAAATTCCCTAGGAATTTGAAATAGTAATGTTTGTCATTCATCTGAACAAAATTATTTTCATGAAAAATTACTAATTTGTTTTCTGTCAAAGGAACCAAGAGATTGAAGTCTATATCTAGTGTATAGTCTAGAATTCTCTGAATTTTTATATTTTAAGAAGGAATGACTGAGGAGTCCTCATTTCAACCTTAATATAAGTGGTTTGAAATGTTTTATTTTTAAAAATAAATTACAGAAATTTGATTTTTAGCCAAAATATTGTATTTCTGGTTTATAGGCTTTGAGTTCACTCTAAGAAATATATATATATATATATATATCAGTGAGAAAATATATTTCTGTTATATAACTTCTTTAATATTTTATTTTGCTCAATTGACTGGCATTATAAGTGTAATCAGAGTTGAGGCTGAAAGTAATAAGAGCCTAAAACATGGAAATGACCGTAGGGATTGAAAAAAAGGGAGAAGGGTAAAAGGATTTAACATCTTATTTGAAAAGAAGAAATATGAAAAAGGTTTGCAAGAGATTTTCATTTTAGACGTGTGAATTTTGAGAAGTCCACCTATCCAATCAGTGGTTCTCAAAGAGCATAGCATATTGAGATTTTTTGTGGACTTTTTTTTTTTAAAATAGTTAGACACATACCCGTGGCCATCCCTTTCCTAATTGCCAGTCCTACTTCACCCAGTTTATAATGTGAAATTTTAGGGAACATAGAAGAATCTTGAAAGAAGAAGGAGTCATTTTTCAAACTTTATATGCCTACAACCCTTCCAAAGTTATAAATTTTGAAGGAAGGGTATAATTTTGGGAAGGAGAAGCCCCATAGGTGGCACTGATAAACATCATTCCTACCCTTCTCCCAAACCAAATTGGGGAATTATTAATATTAGTAGACTATCCAGCTGTCAATTTGGAGCAGAGGTTGTGGTACAGATGCATATTTGTAGTTTTCTCTGCAGAAAAGAAGACCTTATATAATTGGACAAACTGGTTACTGAAAGGGCAGAGAATCTTAGGGTACAGAGCACCCAGAGAGCAGAATGAACTGAGAGGAATGCCAGGAAGTATGGGTCAGTGGTGCTACAGGGGAAAAGTTAAATGAGGATTGAAAAAAGGAATGAGAAGATGCGTGATGATCCATTAGACAGCTGTTTATCAGTTATAATTTTAAGGGGTTGAAGAATGAATAGAGAGGATACGTACATGGAAAGAACAGGTGTGGACTATTTCATGTTATTCAGCAGTAAAGGAAAAGAGAGAGAAAACTGGCAGCTGGAAGCTGTGGGAAGATATTTTTCTTCCTTGGAGGAAACTTAGGCATTTTGTGATCAAAAGTGAAAGAGTCAAAAGTTCTTGGTGTGGCACAGAAAGGCCTTTGTGATCTGTCCTTTGTCCCATGTCTGCTCCTCCAGCATTACCTCTTGTCACTTATCCTCAAAAGTTTCCTGCCTTAGCCATACTGAACCACCATGCTCTTAGTGATGCTCATGCTTATTAGTACTGAGGATTCCCCAGATCCATCTTTGAGTCATTTCACAACCTATTACTCAGAAAACCAGCAGAATGGACTTCATCTGGGCATTAGAAATGCACAATTTATAAACCTGCAAACCAGCAGAATGGACTTCATCTGGGAGTTAGAAATGCACAATTTGTAAACCTGCTGAAACAGAATCTGCATTGTAACAAAATTTCCAAGATGACTCAAGGGCTTTGAAATTTAAAAATTGTCCAACAAGCCTGTTAGCCCCTAGAGCTCAGCCACTCTGTATGCTTTTACTTATCTCTCCTGTGCATTGCCAGGTGTCATTAAGTATCTGGCAAATGACGACAATGTTTTGATTTTATCAGTATGCTTAATGAGCACTGACTATATGTCAGGTACTGTTCAAGGTAGGAGAATCACCAATGAACGTGGTAGATAAGTTTCTACCCTTATAAAACTTACCTAACATGGGAAGAGATAGACAAATGTGTTAAGAAGTTAAGAATTTCAGATATTGATATAAAAAAATAACATGGGCTGGGTACGGTGTTGCATGCCATAATCCCAGCAACTCGGTGAGGTTGAGGTAGGAGGATTACAAGTTCAACATCAGCTTCCACAACTTAGAAAGTCCTCATATCAAAAAATAAAAAGGGCTGGGGATATATCTCAGTGGTATACACCCCTGGTTTCAATCTCCAGTACCAAAAATAAATGGGGCGATGGGATATAAACTTTATATCCTATATAGGGGATCTATTTAAAATACATTAGTTTTAGGCCATGCCTGTTGAGACAAGAATGCTGAGGAGAGCTAGCTTGCCTATTTTTACAAATACAGAAATAAGTCTGGCATAAAAGAACAAGGCAAGATGTTATCAGTGTTGAGATCTAAGAGGTGAGCAGATGCTAAATCATGTTGGGCAATGAGTTTCAATGCTGTAGACCCACTGCCCCTTAATTTAACAAATATTTCACAACACTACTTCAATATCCTGCAATGAAAGTCATAGCTAATATAATTCACACAAGTGCTTGTTCCGCACTATAAAGAATAAATAGAATGAGTGGGATTTATAATAAATAATAAATATTTTCAGAATGTTAAAGTTTACTCCTAGCAACAATTTAGAACATAATAAAGTTACATGAAATTTAATACATAAAAGCGTTGTGAATGTGAACTGCAGTGCAGACTTATAAAGATGAAATTATTGGTGTTTCAATTGTGTCCTTGGTGACCAACTCTGGGTAAAGTTTTGAGTAAAATAAAGTCTTTGATTTTCATAGTAGTTACATTAAAGAAAAATTAATGGTAGAATAAAAGTGCAAAAAGTACTTTGTGTTTAAATATAACAAGGAGAAGGTTCTAGGCTCAGCTAGTTATAAATATATTCTTTATTTACAGAATCTCCGATGGCATAGTTGAAGGTCTTGCAGGATATGCAAGAACACATCATATTTATTTATTTATTTATTTTAGTTTTAGGTGGACAAAATATCTTTATTTTATTTTTATGTGGTGCTGAGAATCGAACCCAGTGCCTCATGCACGCTAGGTGAGAGTGCTACCACTTGAGTCACAATCCCAGCCCAAACACATCATTTTTTGTGTGGGTCTTCTCCATACATCACAGGACATTTAGGATCTTGCAGCTCTATCCACTAACTGCCATTAAGAGCTCTCTAGTAATTGTAACAGCTAAAATAATGCCTCCAAAAAATTCCCTTAGGAACTTGGTACTACTGTTGAGGATCACTGAGTGTGTTATGTGCCATGGTAAGAAGTTTGGATTTTATTCCTAATGCATTGTAACTACTGAAGGGTTTCAAATGGATGAGAGAGAGGTGGGGGGAGTATAATCTCTAGCTTCTGACTGGACAGTGAACTTCAAGTAGAGAAAATAACCTAAGAAATATAACTGATAGGGCAAGATTGTAGAGGCAAAACAAGGCAAAGATTCAGGTAAAGAATTACTTTTAAAAACAATAGGAAAATGTCTTAAGTGACTGGAAAGTAGAAAGAATGGATGGTGATATAAATACACTTGGAGGTGACGGTAAGAACTTCTGGATTACTTTGGATGGTTCCAGTCTTATCAATAAAAAAACTATATGGTGATCTGCTGACTGGGACCAAAGTTGGGGTAGAGGATTGTGGGTGGAAGAATTGGGGATAGGTTATATGAAGTATATACCCAGGGAATAACCAGGAAAATAATGAAAAAGGATTTAATAACAGCAGTGAAGTCCCTTAGCAAAAGTATAAAATTATGTCCATTTTGTTATATGGGATTTTTATATAGCCTCTCTTGGCAAATGGGTAACAAAGAAGGGCATACTTAGTTTTTTTGGGATTGGTAGATTGGTGTGATGCAAGGTTAGAAGAATGAGGAACCAAAGGTGCAAGTGATACCATAGCTAAAATAATTAAAACCGCTAATGGTATAGTGCAGGCTAGAACAGAAAAGGCAGGTAAAATCAGTAGGGACTAAAACACATGAGAAAATAAGGAAGAAGCAAGGGAAATAGATGGAGATTCACTTGAAGAGCTGGATTGGAAGTCATAGAAGAAGATATTTCTGAATTCAAGATGTTAGAAGTAAAAACAATTCAAAGTGATAATGAGATTCAAGCTGAACAGTGCTCATGAACAGTAGAGCTAAAATGAAGTTGCATACCATTAGAAGTGAGGCAGTCAGCAAACCCAAAATCTAAGAAAGGATCCTCATGGGTAAAGTTTAATTTTTTGTTCAGTTATTTTGTGATTTCATTTCACTTGCCTAATATTTATGGTACAGTTTCCTCATACTGGAATATAAATCTAATAAGGTCAGATGCTTTGCTTCTTAATTCTTTATTCTAGCATCAAAATATTACCTGGCACATAGTAAATAACGCTTCTGTCAATAATTGTTAAATGCATGAATAAATAACAACTACCATTTCTTTAATAAGCACCTTCCAGAAATATGCAAAGTACCTTAGACACATATTCCAAACTCTACAAAGCAGGTTTTTTAAGCCCCCTTTTTCAAAGGACGCTGAAGCAGAAAGGTAGCATAGAATGGGAATGGCAGATTGCCTGAGTTTGAATCCAACTTTGCCGTTTACAAGCTGTGTGACTTTGTCATCTGTGAAGTAGTAATTTATAACAGAATGTACCTTCTAACACTGTTGTAAGAATAAATTAGTTCATTTTTATGTACTTGTTAGAACAATGACTAGCATATAGTAAGAACTATATGAATATTTGTTAATCAAATAAAATAAACATGGCTAGTAAAGGTGAGAGTTGATATTCAGACCAATGTTTGCTAACTCTAGTCTTTCCCACTACACCAAGAAATTACCACGTCACATTGTTATCATATTTCTGGGTAATTTTTATTCAGGAAATCTGTTCATTCAAATAGCAACCTTAATTCCACACATCCCAATGTTCATACTTTTTACTAATGAAATTCACTTGTGTCACATCATTCAATATTAAGCCCAAGAACTAGGAATATCCACCAAACGGTAAGTATTGCTCCATGTGCTTAGGGAAAATGTATTCTGCAATATTAATCAGTATATTTTTGCAAGTATTAAAAGCCTAACATACTTAGCATGGGCAAACCAAACCAATTAAAAAAAAAACACTTTCTGTGCTTTAATTTACAAGGTAATTAGATTACCATACCCAGTTATCAGTGTGTCATTAGTATCTGACTCACACTAAAAATTAGTGGTTAGTTTGCAGCTTAATATACAATCATACATTGAAATACAATCTGTCTCAATGAATTTTCTTATTCATTATCCTGTGTAAAGTCAATAATAGATTATTAAATTTTTAATGACCCTTCTTATTTCATTTTAGATTTTATGTTTACAATAAAAAGAGACGTCTTATCAACACCCCTTACGTGGATAACTCCTATAAGTGGGCTGGTGGTGGATTTCTGTCTACAGTGGGTGACCTTCTGAAATTTGGGAATGCAATGCTGTATGGTTACCAAGTCGGGCTGTTTAAGAACTCAAATGAAAATCTTTTACCTGGCTACCTCAAACCAGAAACAATGGTTATGATTTGGACACCAGTACCTAACACCGAAATGTCTTGGGATAAAGAGGGTAAATATGCAATGGCATGGGGTGTTGTAGAAACAAAACAAACATATGGTTCTTGTAGGAAGCAACGCCATTATGCTTCACATACTGGAGGTGCAGTGGGAGCCAGTAGTGTCCTGCTAGTCCTTCCTGAAGAACTGAATACAGAAGTTATAAATAACAAAGTCCCCCCAAGGGGAATAATTGTTTCTATCATATGTAACATGCAGTCTGTTGGCCTCAATAGCACTGCTTTAAAGATTGCCCTGGAATTTGATAAAGACAGATCAGAGTGATACCTTAACATCACAGGTGCAAAATAACCTGTTCTTTTTTTTAATCATTAAAATTCCAAAATATGAGATTTTTATGAATAAATTTGTAATAGACTTCAGTGGAATGCAGAAAATTATGTACTTGTAATTGCTTAATTTTGTAACTGTCTTTTATTATAGAATTTGTTCTTTATACTCAGGGAAGTAACTATAGTTTCTACTTTTTGAAAAAAGTGTTGACTGTTGAAATAAAATATTCTGATAAAAAGATGTACTTTTTGAATGTGTAATGAGGAAATCTCATTCAGCAGGAGCTTCTGTGTATTGACCTTTTAATATGACAGCTGAAACAAGATTATGAGAAATTGTATATTATCTATTACAGCTTAAAAGAGCAAACATTTATCATCTCACAGTTTCTGAGGCTCAGGAATTGAGAAGTAATATTGTTGGGTGGGTATTTTGCAGTCTCCAACAATGTTGCAGACAAGGTATTGTAGTTTTTCTCAAGGGTTCTCTGACACTAGAGGAAATGCTTCCATGAGTCACCCCTATGGCTAATAAGTGAGATAAGGTCTCTGTTTGTCACCACAAGGACCTCTCTGTAGGGCTGCTTGAGAATCTTAATGTCATGGCAGTTGGTTTCCCCCTAGCAAATGACAGAGCACACAGGAGCAAATGTAAGCATATCAGGCTAAAGTCAATATATTTTAGAAGTCATACTATTACACTTGCCAAATTTCCTAGGTCACATGGGACCTAATATAATGTTGAAGAGACTACATGAAGTATAAATTTCATGAGGTAGAGATCATTGGCAGTCAGCTTGAATGCTGGCTGCCACAGTCTGATGTCTTGTCTCTATTGATTTATGTCCTTCCCACATGCAAAATAAACTTAACTCCCAAGTCCTCCAGAAGTTTCATCCCATTGTAGCAACAGCACAAAGCCCAACATCTTATCATCTAAATCAGGTCTAAGTGTGAATAAATCTCCTTGGCAGTAATTCTGGATAGTTCCTTAAGTATAGTAATTCAAGTATATAGTTCCTTTTCATATTAAGACCTGTGAACTAAGACAAGTTATTTGCTCCCCACAGGTACACTATACAACAGATGTAGAGTTACTGTTGTAGTCCCTCCTATTCAAAAAGTTTTGAGAGGGTGTCCATGGCAATCCCAAAATCCTCTGGCAACTAACTTGGCAGCTCCTTGATTATTACTTAAGGCTTGGCTTTTGACTGTTTTCTGGGCTCTTGGTTCAGATGTTATTCTTCATTCATGTAAGGTAGCATGTGTTTCCAGCTGAGTGATTTTTCTCAGCCTGTTTCCTGCTTCTTAAAGTTAGGAGAGCCAAAGGTCTCTTTATCTGCCCTTTCAATCTAATTAGCAGTGTTTCTGACAATATAATATTTTTAAATGTGAGAGTATCCTGCTAATTTTACTGCAGTTTATGCCAGTAGACAAAATCTACACCCAAGTGCCCTTCAAAATAAGCCTCTATTTTGGAATTAACTTGAGATCATGTTTTCCTGGAAGTGTCCTAGATTTTATCTTTGCCTTGGAGCCATTTCTTAATTTTTAGCATCATCTGTCATCTGAAGATAGAACTTAAAAAAACTAATTATTTATTCCTTTTTATTTGTTTATTTCCTTTATCTCATCTCTTGTACCTTGGTATAAGCAGCAAGAACTCAGGAGGCACATTCAGCACTGAGTCTGGAAATCCCCTTTAGGTCACCCAGTTCATGAGGCACTATTCTATTTTGTGTTACTGCAAGCAATAGTGTTGCTACACTTTCTGCTGCTACACAAACAGAATTCCCTTTCCTCTAATCTGTAATAAGATTTTTATTACTTTCCTTACGTCCACATCTATAGCATCCTCAAAAGCTATCACAGTTTCTTCAAGGCTCTTCATGTTTTCACTAACACTATCTTTAAAGTCCTTCCAGTTTCCATCCACTGCTTTGTTCCAGATTCTTGTTGTGTGTGTGTGTGTGTGTGTGTGTGTGTGTGTGTGTGTGTGTGTTTATGTGTGTACAGTTCAGATAAAATGCATAGTTAATGCCATAAGACTCATCCTTTAAAGCATACAGTGGTTTTAGTGCATTCACAAGATTACCACTATCCAGAATGTTTTCACCCAGAAAAGAAACTGTTTCTATGAGCATTTGCTCCCCATTCCTCTCTTCTTCCAATACCTAGTAACCAGCAACTTAGTATGTCTTTGTGGTTTTTGATTATGGATGATTTGTATACGTACAGTATGTGGTCTTTTGTGTCCAAACTTTTTCATTTGGTATAGTGTAAATTAGCTATTGCTGCATGAAAAAAATTACCCCCAAACTTAATATCCTCTTACAGTCTCTGTTTTAGAAGTTCAAAGCAGCTTAGCTGGACGGTCCTAGCTGTCTCCTATAAGGTTGCAGACAAAATGTCCACAGGGGCTTCAGTCAACCGAAGCCTTGACTAAGGCTGGAACATCTGACTGTAAAGTGGCTCGCTCACATGGCTTTGGGCCAGAGGCCTCTCTTACTGGGTTTTGGCAAGAGTATCAGTTGCTCACCACTTGGGCTTCTCCATAGCTTGTCTTAACTGTACTATGGCTTCCCCTAAAGTAAATGAAGAGAGAACCAGGCAAAAGCCACAGTGTTTTTATAATCTAGGCTTGGAATTAATCTTATTCAAAGATCAACACTGACTTACTGTGGGAGAGGACTGTACAAAGGCATGAACACCAGAAGTTGCAAATCACTCGGAGCCATCTGGGAATGGCTCCTTGGATGGCTTATTATAGTGTTGTTGACATTGGAATATTTTGCTGTCACAGCATAGATGATGTATCCTAGAGGCTACCACTGTGCCACTAAATTCAGGAAAACTCAAAAAGAAGTCAAAGTTCTGTACACTCTAATAAATATTTTTCACAAGTTCTGAGCCCTAAGTCCATCTCATCACTCACCTCCTTATTGAAGTAAAGATAGTTCTGGGTTGGTTTAAGTGTAAATAGAGTGTCTCACTGTAACAGACCCATTTCATCTCCTTATTTCTCCTGATGTCTGTCTGGTATTACTGTTTGTCAAATTTCCCAATCCATGCCCTCTTTGAAAAACATAAAAGGTCTCACCTTCTTTTAAAGCTATTTTAAAATTTAAATATGCATTAAATATTGTCACTAAAAATCAAAATAACTGTAATTTTTAAAAGGTTTCTGATATTAATGATATAGCTTTTTATCATGATATTAATGATATAGCTTTTTTGAGCCTTTAAATACATTTAGTAGTTGCTTTTAAAATTTTTTAGAATTCTTGTTGAAACTCTAAGAGATATGAATCTTCTCAGAAAATGAGCCAGTATACAAACATCAGAAGTTCACAGACCCCAAATTTAGAATTTCTCTTAGATATTTTTGCCACAATTACTTATATTCTTAATGATGTTAGATTTCTTAGTATTGATAAATCTTCATTTCCCACAAAATGATCTCTCTGGCATAACTGATCCTTAATATTAGGGTAAAGAACAACTTAAGTTTGTTTTTTGTTGTTGTGGTTGTTGAAACTTACAAACTTATCAAGCTGATCATTGGCTACAAATGATTTGCTTTATTTTTCTTCTGTTAAGTTGAACTTTTGTGAAACTTAAAAAAAAAAATACTAGAAAGATACAAAAAGCTTCACGTGAGACAAATAACCATATTCCCAAAACCCAGAACTTAAAATGTTAACATCTAGTCAAATTAGTCTTTTTAAAATAATAAGTAGGGCTGGGTTTATGGCACAGTGATAAGAGTGCTTGCCTAGCATGTGTAGGACACTGAGTTTGATCCTTGGCACCACATAAAAGAGAACAAATAAAGGCATTGTGTCTATCTACAATTCAAAAAAATAAACATAAAAAAATAATAAATAGGGGCTGGGGTTGTGGCTTAGTGGTAGAGTGCTCACCTAGCATGCCTGAGGCCCTGGGTTCGATTCTCAGCACCATATAATAAAATATAGTGTCCACCTAAAACTAAAAAATTATTTATTAATAATAAGTAGATAAGGCTGAAGACCCTTTTAACCATCAAAGTCCCACTCCTTTTGCCTAGCAAGCGTCTCTCATCAGGGATTAGTGTATATCCTTCCACTTCATTGTTTGATACTTTCACAGCCATACATATGTATCCATATCTAATATGTAGTATTAATTTTTGTTATTATATACATACAAATAGTATCATATTATACATGTTTTCTACATTCCTTTAAATTTACATTGTTTTTGTGATCTGGACAAGTTGATACACATGAATCCAGTTTGTTGTTGACTGCTATAAAACATCACTATCACATTGGCACTACAGACAATGTAAGAAACATCTTTTTCTTGGGTTGAACCACATGAAATTACTGTTCTTGTATGTCAGAAACATTTGAATATGACAGTTTTATATGGTTGGACCTGTGTATATGGCAACACTTTTTAACATCTAATCTTGAATTTTAAAAATATTTTTTAGTTGTAGATGGACACAATACCTTTATTTATTTATCTTTATGTGGTGCTGAGGATCAAACCCAGGGCCTCACATTAGGCAAAGCGCACTACCACTGAGCCACAACCTCAGCCTTTGAATTTTTGATTATGCAAAATATATGCAAAACTGTAGGATTTTTATTGGCATTTACCTGCTGTTAGTGAAAGCTAGACATACTTGTATATGTTCATTGGTCATTTGTGTTTTCTTTAACATAAATTTCCCACTTATACTTTGCTTATTCAGACTAGGGAAAACAAAGTACTCCATTAAGGATTGATGGTGGAAATTTTCATGGATTAGGGAATGAATAACCTTGGTCAATATTAGAGTTCTCCCAAAGGTAAGAGACTGTATAATGGCCACAGTTTCCTCCCATTTCATTGTACATGCAAGTTTGCAACATGATTTTGTCATGGTTTTCATCCAAAGGTGGAGCTGGGTGAACTACTCCCTTGAAGCTGGCTGGCTTTGACTTGCTTTAACCCATAGAATGTGGTAGAAATAACGTTGCACAAGTTCCTGCTTTTAAGCCTTAGGATACCTTTAAGCTTCTATATTCACTATCTAAAAAAACTACCCCAAGAATGCCATGTAAAGACAGACTCGCTTACTGGAGAATTAAGATACCCAGCTGCCAGCAACACCAGCTGCCAGATATGTGACTAAAGCCAGGTTAGATTTTCCACTCCAGTTGTGCCTCCAGCTAAAGGCAGTCACTCATAATCATGAAGAGTAATTATTTTTTTAAGCCACTAAATTTGGAAGTCGCTTGTTTTACAGCAGTAGTTAACACAATTGTGCTCTACTATGCTAATGAGGGGTAAATTTTAGGGAAAAATAACTTTAAAATACTTAATAGATAATATCCTTTTTTATTAACAGAGAATTTACTGTAAGAACATTGACCTAACCACTTTGTAAGTTATCTTGTTTTATCTTTAAAACAACCCTACGAAGTTGTTTTATTATTCTTGTTTTTCCCAGAATCACAAAGAATTAACCACTAGAACTTGTTTTAGACTGAGCTATATCTGCCCCTAATACCTGTTTATGTAAAAAACTATCCTGCCTTCCCAAAGGCGGAGGGTGGGGTGTGGGGGGGTGTACCTCTACAAATTTGCCAGAGCAAAAAAGTCACATGTAGTGGCATGCAATTTTATCGATGCAATTCAGTTTTAAAAAAAGAAAAAAAGAATTTAAAGTCAAAGGCTGGGGATGTAGCTCAGTAGCAGAGCACATGTGCTCAATCCTTAGCACCCCACACAACACACACACACACACAAAAAAAAAAAAAAAAAAAAAGTCATACTAAAAAATATATATTGAGGGCTGGGGTTGTGGCTCAGTGGCAGAGCACTTGCTCAGCATGCGAGGCAGTGGTTTGATTCTCAGCACTGCATATAAATAAATGAATAAAATAAAAGTCCATCAACAACTGAATTTTTTTAAAATCATTAAATAATACATATATAGAATGGAATGGACATCACTACCCTAAGTACATGTATGAAAAAGACACGAATGGTGGGAATATACTTTGTATATAAGCAGAAATATGAAAAATTGTGCTCTATATATGTAATATGAATTGTAATGCATTCTGCTGTCATATATAACAAATTAGAATAAAAATTTTTAAAAAAATTTTACAAACATAATACATAGATTTTAATTAATATATCTGGCTGCAAATAGAATATACCACCTTTCAAATTATTATAAAGGCAAAGTCGTCATAATAAAGTCATGCTCTTAATGCCCCCTTTGTTCTAAATACATATCACGAAAAGTGAAATAAGAAAATTGAAAAGTAATGAATGAACACAAAACACTGAGCAGACTGAAGATGAGGGCATTCTGGGCTCGGGGTAGCAATTTCAATTTCTAGTCCTATAGAATAATCAACATTAAAACTGTGTCCCTAAGACAAATGTATAAAATGTAGGCTTTTAACCCATTTTGTCCCATTGTCCCAGATAAAAACTTAAACTGAACAACATAAATACACCACTTATGGTTATTTTGAAATATTTGAATATGTATTTAGAGAATTTAAAAATTCGGCACTTAATGGGTTAACTAAATTTGACAGGACTAATTTCTTTCTAAGGTTTTGAGGTTTTGCTATGCAAAAAGCAGTAGATCCGACATGGAAGGGAGGATGTGAACCAGTACAGGTAGAACAGAAATAGCAGAAATTTTGCTATTCTGTCATCCCCTCTGAAATAAAATTAATGTAAGCATTGGTCAACAGAAAATACTATTACTTGACAGAATCCTTTCTGTCTACAGTTGTAAAAAATGTAGCTGTAATATCCTAAAAGGATACATTCAGTCCTACATACAGCAACTTGGAAAATGTTAGTAAGACACGAAATAATCAGAATACCTTTTTTAAATGTTTAAACACACACAGTATAAAAAATTGATAGCATACTCATACTTTAAAAAAGACAAGGGGGGCGGTTGTCCATAATTAAAACTTTATTGAAAAACACCAAAATAGGAGATCATTGTTGTATACCTTACAAAATCAAATGTAATTACATTATCTTGGAAGAGTAACTAGAATTACTGAACTTATTTATAAGGCTTCTGTGAGAAAACATAAATTCTGAAAGTTGCATAGATCATTAGTGTTGCTTTCTTCTAAATGAACAACCTGCAAAGGAATCACAAGAGTATATTAAAATGAAGTTTATTTCATCTTTGGTAAAACTTCAGTAGCAAAAAGTATGTTTTAAGTAAAAACTTCAGTTTTAGGAATATTAGATTGATATATACATACAAATTATTTATCCCTTTATATCACAAATTTGCTATTATAAATCCATTATAGTTTATTCTGCTATGACCATAATTGTCACTCTGGTTTCTCAAATCATATAATGGAGTCTAGACCATTAGCCTGAATTCAACAATAAAAAACTGTTTTGAAGATAGTTTTTTAGAACTATTCAGAATAGTTTTCCTCAAAAATTAACTCCAAGTTCTTCTCAGATCTGTTAGGAAAACTGCTATAGATGCACCTTTGAACCATATGTCAGTATTTGACACAAAAGTCCAAAATCATACCATGAAATAAAGGTTTCAAAAATCTTGCGAATATATTTTAAGAGTAATATTACTCTTCAATATCAGTCCAAATCATACCATGAAATAAAGGTTTCAAAAAGCTTACAAATACACTTTAAGAGTAATATTACTCTTAAATATCATATGCTGACTTTGTACTCAGATCTTACCAAATCACACTAAATAGACCTTGGATTTACTGTTAATACCCTCGTAACTATTTCAGTGAAAACAACACAGAACTCACAGCTCCAAAATAAATTTCACACCAAAATAAACTTCATATCATAATGAAGTTGTAAATCTGCAAATATTACTATGAAAAACTATATACAAAATTACTTTTTCTTACTGCTCTAAAGTGAAAGAGGAATAAAGAGTTTTATATTAATCATTAAGTAGTTCATAAAAATGAAACCTGTGGCACTTTAATTATATAATAGTTATCTTTTCTTCAGTTGGCAATGATAAAAAACTATCACAAGTTAAATATGCCAAATACATATGGAACAAAATATTTACAAGAGAAATTTTTAAATCCTATGATTTTTAAAATCATAGGATTATATGTAGTTACTCTTGCTCCCATTCTGATTTATTTTTAATTTATTCCAAGCTAAGCAAATTGGGTGAATAAGTACAAAAGAAAGTGTTCCAAATTTAGAAAAACAATAAAGGAGATCTTTGTAAAATCAAGAGCATGAATTTATCCAAATGAACTGGGCACTATTTACTAAAAAAGTCCACAATGAAAAATTTTAAAAATATCTCATCACTGGGTTAGAAAGTATCAAATGATAAACCTTCTGTGAGTCTGGCCTTTCCTCCTGTAGGCTGGCACAACACTGTTGAACAACCTACACAAAGAACCACTGTCTGGGCATGGCTAAAAACTGTGGTAATCTTGTAGCAACCTGGAAAAAAAAAAAAAAAAGGCAATATTAAAAGTGAAAAGCCGATGAAATCATAGCACCTGTTTGGCATATCTAGTAATATGTAAATAAATATTATTTAAAAAGTAATGTTTTATTTATCTCATGTAAGGATTTAGTGTTCCAACATCAAGTCACATATGTTACAAACTTTTCTAGTAACCACGTAAGTTTGTTTAAAGGGTAAAGGGTAAAAAATTAATATTTTCTTAAACTTGATATTTCAAAAATACTAGCATTTCAACATGTAATCAATTTTTTTGTAATGCTACATCTTCAAAGTCCAATGTACCTTTTACCCTTAAAGACCATCTCTGTTTTGATTGCACACAGCCAAATGTGCTCAGTAGCCACATATGGCTAATGGCCACCACACTGGGCAGCCTGGCTTACATTGAAAAATCAACTTTTCATCACATCATAAAAAAGAAAACTCATCATCTGAACAACTTAATGTATTTATTAAGTCAATTATCAGATTCCCTTCGGATGCCCATCTTTACCTTTCCCAAATATGTTTCTACAATGACTTGAGTACATTATTATGAAAATATTCCTTGTGACATTTTCAATTCTGTAATTTCATTTCTAGTCAACAGAGGATCCTAACATCTATATATATATACATAACAAAAGAGTAATCTCTTCAGAAATTTCCCGTAGGAAAAGAATTAAAATTTGAAATTTTACCTGGACATTTTACATCCATAAAATAAGAATTTGGACTTTGAACTAGCCGTTTCTTTTTATGTTTTTTCTTTTCCTCTTCCAAGGAAGGATGTAGCAAATCTCTAGCCAACTAAATAAAAAGGCACATTATTATTACTGGAGTTTAACCAAAATACTGGCATATTTAACCATACAGGAAATACACATGCAAAACAGGAACAACAGTCATACTCGATAACAATTAAGATATTTTAAAATTTTAATAAAATCTGGTCATTTTCGCCAATACTTTGCGTTTCCAAAGACCTGCCATGGGGCTTTGTGACGATCAGAACGCCAATGGAAAAGCTAAACTCGTTGTTTACTCAACTACATAACAGTCTTCTATGAAAACAAAACTGCGGTGCTAACAAGACTGACTCTGGACTCGCTGAAAGTAGAAACCGCTGAAGTCGTAAGTGCTCGCCAACGCCTTGGTGATTTCTGCCCTGGGGGCAGAAATCTGATCTGACAAAACTTGAGATGAGACCGCCCTGGACGGAATTAGTACGTAAAACTGCGAAGGCAATGTTGAAAAGGAAACAAGCAAGAAACAGCCTCCCAGAGAAAGCTTCAGGGGCGAGAACCACCAAGCTCCAGAAAACCAAAAAAGATTCCAACGATCACAGTCTCGTCGGCGCCTACCCAAAACAAGTGACGCTGGGAACAGTTCCACTCCTAGCCACCGACTCCAGATGGCAGTCCAGGGCGGCTCCGGGTCCACCCGGCTCCACGCCCGTGCAGGGCCCGCCATGCCGCGCTGCCCGGGCAAGTCACAACAAGCCCTCACACGCGAGAAGTGCCCAGCGATTCCAGCCGCCGGCCACCTCTGGCAGGGAGCGTCGCGGTCAAGGGAAGCCGTTAGGCTCAACTGCCCCCTATAACCCCGGACAGACCGAAAGCCCGAAATAAATCCTGAGGCCGAAGTAAACAACTCACAGGCATGGTGATGCTTTCGCAAGCACGGTCCGTCCAGATCCAGCAGGCGACAGACTCTTCTGGCTAGCAGCACGCGATCGGGCGCTCGGCACAACTTCCGGGATAGAGGTGGCTGGGAGGAGCGGAGCGGACGGTGGGGCGGGCTCGTCCACTCTAGGCATTCTTCTCGGTGGTGAGGACGCTCAGTCTGGGTCAGCGGGTCTAGGCCAACGAAGGTTCCCAGGGTGGCGAGGGTGCTGCTGTCCTCATCCTCACCAACCTGCTGCTAGGCCGCAGGCTCCGCCCTGAGTCAACGGTTTGGGCCAGGCTCAGGCTGTAGTGTGCCGGGCTGGAGGGCCTCGGCGAGCTTATGCCGGGAGAGGAAAGCTGGACCCGGCGGCCACTCTCACAACCGGCCCGCCCTCGTTTCGCCCTGCTCTAGGCACGCGAAGAGGTGCGAGTATTCTCTGTTCTTTTTTGTGTTAAGAAATACAATGTTATTAACAATTAATATGTAGCAGAAAGATTATTAAACAGGTTCCTATCTTTGCATCTGCCTTCCAAGGTGCAAGTTTCGAAGTTCTCAACAGGATGCTGCTGTGCCTTGGGTTTGCTTTGATCTAAAACTGTTATTAAGCAGCACTCATTCTCTACTGTGCGCCCTCTACCTAGAGGCCCCTTCCTGCCATACTTTTTTAGAGTGCATACTTTTTAGAGTGGACAACTCCAGCCTGAAAAAGCGGCGAATACCGCATAGAGCCAGGTGTGAAGTGTGTTTGACAGAAGGAATGCTTGAAGGGTGGCGTGAGCATGTGTGCCTGAACACTAAGAAACTAGGGAGAAGCTTGACTGGAAAATTGTCCCAACAAGACATTCCTAATTACTTTTTCTCTCTCTTTGCAAAAAGAATACAGATATAATATTCAATTTGGGGAAATGCAGAAAAACAAAAGAAGATTAAGATTACCATCCAGAAATAAACATTGTTAAGTTTTGACCCATATCCTTCAAAATATTTTTTACTCACTTGCATAGGTTTATTTTTGGTTTTGAATTTTTATGATTGGGATTATCTTGTGCATTATCTTTGGTAGATTTAAATTTCTCCTCATTAAATCGATAATGAATATCACTCCCTAATACTATGTGTTTTCCTGCCTTATGATTGTTAATGGGCACATAGAAATTATCCTATGGGTGGATATATGGATATATATTATGATATGTATTATGTGACATTGATATATATGATATATATATATATATATATATATATATATATATATCACTATATAATGTATGTATATCTCATTCCATTCATACACTGAATTGGATGTTGAGTCTTTAAACTATGGTATTTAAAATATTAATAAATTTTAATACTGTCATACAGATAAGTATATAGAATAATACAATTATATAGGCAGAATAATGGCCCCCAAAGATATCAATGTCCCAATCCCCAAGATCTCTAGTAACTGGGCAAGTGTAATTAAGGTTGTTAATTAGTTGACTTTTAAAAGGTTATGCTGGATTATATGTTTAGACCCAAAATAATCATAAGGGTCCTTGAAAGTGGAAGAGAAAGGAGAGAGAAGGAGAATATGGCCAAGGAAAGCATCTGAGAGATGCTATGTTGCTGGCTTTGAAGACGGAGGAAGGGGCTATGAGCCAAGGAATGTGGGTGGGCACCCTTTACAGAATAGAAAAAGCAAGGAAATAAACTGTCCCCTAGAGCCTCCAGATGGAACACAGCCCTGCCAACTCCTCAATTTTAGCTGTGAGAAACTGATTGAACTTGGAAATACAGAACTATAAGATAATACATTTGTAGTCTTTTTTTTAGAGAGAGAATTTTTTAATATTTATTTTTTAGTTTTCGGTGGACACAACATCTTTATTTTTTTTATTTTTATGTGGTGCTGAGGATCGAACCCAGCACCCTGCACATGCCAAGTGAGTGCACTACCGCCCGCTTGAGCCACATCCCCAGCCCCAAATTTGTATTCTTTTAAAAGAAATTTTTGGTAATTTCTTACAGCAACAATAGAAAACTGATACAGAAATGAACACCTATGTATCCCTCCTCAACTCTGTAAAATCTTAACATTCATTATTCCCTGATACCAATTTTTCACTATTAAACAACACTGAGGTGCACATTTTTAATTAAGTTTTTGTGTACATCTTTGATTATTTTTTTAGGACATATTTCTAGAGGAGGAATTGCTGAGTCAAAAGTTGTGCACATTTTAAAGTTTATAAAATGAACCGTCAAATTATTCTCCAAAAGAGTTAAACAATTTTTATTCCAGAAGAAAATGTATGAGAATAACCTCTTTTTTGCACCCTTGACAATATTGGGTATTATGTCTGTTTTTCAGTTCTTTAAACAATTGCTTCAGTTCTTTAAACAATTCCCAGTAGGGTATCAAAAACCCTTCACCTATGAGACACTCAGAGGCAACATAAGAAAGAAAAAACTCTCCAGGTCAAGAAGACCTTGACTCTATTTCTAACACTGTCTCCCCCTCCAAAGCTCAATTTCTCCTGACCTGTCCCTATGCCTGTGCATTGATGGCAGATTAAAGGACTTGTAGGCAGATGAAGGCCCCAGAGTCTCTGTATTGACAGCCTGCTCTTGGGATCTTTCAGAAAGAACACCCCCACTGGCTGCCCAAAGAACCATGAGGTACAAATTGAAGTTATGATTTCTGCTCTGAGAACTCTCCAGCTGCCTATCTGGTCTGAGAAAGTGCCACTACCTGTCCCCTGGACTGAAATTCTTCAGTTACGTCCTTGTTTTCCCAGAAAGAAGGTCAGAGGTTTAGTTTAGTTGTGTTTTCAAAAAAATTGGAGTGGGAGGTGGGAGTCCTAAAGATAACTTTTCACACTCTTCCCTTTCTGTTTTTTTTTTTCTTTCCTGAGAAGTTCCCAAGACATGTCATCTGCAAACTTTAACAAGATTGCATTTTCTCTTTCTTCTATTGTTCACCTGACATCAGGTTTCAAAGCATTTCTGGCTTATTCTCAACCATTTCTGATATCAGCAGCAACTTCTGAAAGGCCATCTCTCTTCTGCCTACCATTCTCCAACAATTGCCTTTGTGCCCAAAGAACCAACTGTAGGGGTTGCAGCCCATCTGTCATTCATAAGGATGCCTCATACACTTGGGTAAGCTCCCATTGATAAGGACTTAAGACTCTCAGACCCAAACTCTGGTGTCATTTTCTTTATTTTCCATACCAACTGAGCTGGCAGATCATGTCCCTCACTATTGAGGACTGTGCTAGGTTTGCTGCATGTGTCTACCACCAGATCTTGCCCTTCATACTTCATGCTACTCGTGCCCAGGAGACTGACTGATGACTGCATCCACTAGATTCCCTTCCTCTCTGATTTCTAGTTGAGTTGGGAATCAGTAGAGTGAAATTGCCAGAGAAGAGCAATGTTGGGTTATTTACTCCTCAGGATCTATCTTTGACGGGCCATTTTATCCCAAGTGACTAATTGCAACAGTTGCATGGTGTCTCTGTCTCCATGTTTTCCCCCTGTTCTTCCCCTTTGTGCTGAGGGTTGGTGCTTTATAATCCTTTGTCTGTTTCTGTTAACCCTGTCCCAACCTTGTAAATACTCCCTTAAGGAAACTCTTTAGTCATACCTTTGAGTGGACCATCTGTAATCTGTCAGGACCCTAATGTGGGATTTCCCCAGTAGGGAAATGCTTCCCTCTTAGCTTGTATGGCTTTGCTAACTGGGCCCATCTACACCTTAGTCATTAATCAACTGGGTCACCATGGAATGTCCATTGTTCCTGTCCATGGGACCCTTCAGGTTTGACAAAATAAGGTTCCTCTTGTTCTATGCTTGAAATGTATATGAGAATATTAAAGATATGACTTATAGGCCTAGTCATGTATATCCTTGTCATTTTGATAGTCAGCAGCATTAGTATCATCTGGGAACATGTTGGAAATACATATTCTCAGGCACCATCCCTGATCAACTGATTCAGAATCTGTATTTTAACAAGATCCAGTTATATGTGAGCACATCCCAGTGAGAAGCACTGGCCTAGATTCACCACATTCTTTTATTTTGTCTGGTGCTGGGATTGAACCCTGGGTTTTGCACATGCTAAGCATATGCTCTACCACTGAGCTGTATCCCCACCACCCCACTACATTGCCATTCTCTCTGGAGTCTTCCTACCTTCCCAATGGAACTCTCAGGAAGCCAGATCAAACTACTACTAGTCCAGGGTAAGAAAATCAAGGATATATCTCTAGATTGAAGCAGGGAAGTTCCCTCTTCCCCTACTTCTCCAAGAAATCTTTTTTTCCAACAAATTATTCTCCTTTATCATATCCAGGAGCTCAATGATCCTCAAACTAGGTTGCACATTATATAATTATAATTACCAAAAAATCAACCTTGACCAAGGAAATTAACAGTATTTGGGGAAAGGATCCGGGTGGCAGCATTTATTTATTTATTAGTATATTTTGGTACCAGCTGGCAGTATTTTTAAAAACTACCCAGGTAATTTTCATGAGCAGCCAAGGTTGAAAACCACTGATGCAAGTTCTTTACAGTTTTCAAAGGCAAACGCCAGAAAGAACTGAAAGCTACTACTCCTGAAAGGGAGTCAGCACTCTCCCCTTCCACTGGAGGTCTCAGCCAGAAGGCCCTCACCAGATCTTGCACCTTAATTCTGGATCCTATACACACTTGGTAGCCAGGTGAGATCTCCAAGCACTTGTCCTGCCTGCTGTGGTAATCAGGTCTCTGGCTTTCTCCTCAGCTTTCCTGCAGACTCTCTCTTTATCCTCCTGTCTCCAGGGAAGAAAGTGAGCTACTTAAAGGCAGGTTACTCTCTCAAACTTCATTGTAATTCCCCTGCTAATAGTAAAGATGTTTTATGAAAATACGGAGGTCAGCAGAAATTTATGCAAATGTAATCACTTCCTTTTCTGAAATCTTTATTGCCTACATTAATCACTTCTTAATAACCACTGCAGTCTTTTGAGGGTTTTCTTTCTAATTCTCTTGCACTGATATTTTACTTTCCCTGAAACTGTGTCTTATCTTCCTGAAAAGTCCACAGCTTCTTTTTTTTTTTTTTTTTTTAGAGAGAAATTTTTAATATTTATTTTTTAGTTCTCGGCGGACACAACATCTTTGTTGGTATGTGGTGCTGAGGATCGAACCCGGGCCGCATGCATGCCAGGCGAGTGCGCTACCGCTTGAGCCACATCCCCAGCCCCGGTCCACAGCTTCTTGAAGACCAGAATTTGGTCTCATATCCTAATTCTGATTAGCACTAATCACTGCAGGAAAATACTGCACTCAACATAACTGACTTAATGGCCATTCTTTGAGGACTAACCATTCCATCTGGTTTATCTAGACTCCGTCTCTTCTAATTTGATTAGATCTTTCTTGATACACACCTTTGATCATTTCTTTGTCTCACTTGGTGTGATGGGGAAACCAAAAAACCACTGAATTCTGACTTGAGATTCAGTTAACTTGTTTCCAAAGTTGGGAAAATAATTCAGTCATTTGGGGGTGGGATTAATAAGACACTGTGATGAGCTGTGTGCTTCTTCCCTTGTAAAGTGCATACAGGCAAAATAAATGAAATGCTTTCTATTTTTCCATTAGATAAAAGATGATTAAAAAAACAAATAGTTGGGCTGGGGATATAGCTCAGTTGGTAGAGTGCTTGCCTTGCATGAACAAGGCCCTGAGTTCAATCCCCAGCACCACACACACACACACACACACACACAAAAAAAAAAAAAAAAACCCTCAAAATAAAATCATTAACAAACAAACAAATGGTTAAGGGGCTCAAAGTATTAAGAAGGATGGTGCTCTATTTAGTCACATATAAAAACTTATTCAACTATTTATGGAATGTCTGCTATACACAAAACAGCAAGCAATATAAACTCTTTTTCCTAGGAGATTTAATTTAATTCTAATAGTTACTTAACTATATGAGTTGTTTCCTCATATATAAATGAAAATATTTATACTGATTTCATAAGGTTATATGAAGATAAAAGAAACAGTGCATAGTAACTGTAAGTGCTCAATAAATGCAGCTGCAATTCCTTGTGTATGTTTTTTTGTTTGTTTGTTTGTTTGTTTGTTTGTTTTGGTACTAGGGATTGGACCCAGGGCACTCAATCACTGAGCCACATCCCCAGCCCTATTTTGTATTTTCTTTAGAGACAGGGTCTCACTGAGTTGCTTAGCACCTCACTTTTGCTGAGGCTGGCTTTGAACTGGATCCTCCTGCCTCAGCCTCCCCAGCCCCTGGGAATACAGGCATGCACTGCCACATCCAGCTCCTTGTGCTTCTTGACAATAAAGAAATCAGTTGTCTTAAGCTGTTGGTGGTTTCCCTTGTGGGGACTCATAAAATCAATGTCTTTACAACAGTTCTACCTTGAGGACTATTGTAAATATGTTCAGTTGGCAGAAATTACTTGCTGGCAGGCTGGAGGTATAACTCAGTGATAAAGCTCTTGCCTAGCATGTGTAAGGTCCTAGATTTGATTCCCAGCACCACAAAAATAAATAATAATAATACTTTAAAAAGAAAGAAAGAAAATACTTGCTGGAATCTATAACCTTTGAATCAAAAGCTGAGAGATTGTCCTATCCACACTCAGTAGTAGCATAAAGAACCACTTGTTGTTCAGGACAAGTGCTGGCCAGCAGACAGCCTCATCTTCCTGTTTCAAGTGAGAGGGGAACCATCTCTTGGAGGGACACCTAGTCTGTGACACAAGCACTCCACAAGTAATGAGCTGCTTAACTTGCTTAATACATAGACCATAGTTGTTATGGGTTTCCTAAAAAAAAAAAAAAAAATCCTGTAATAGATAGATCCTAGAAAACAGTTGAGAATGAGTCTAATTTTCCCTCATTTACCCCTAAACATTCCACTCATTTGAAACTACTTTACTAAATCAAACTACTGAAGTTCCAAATTTCTCTTGAATGAGAGTTAAATAACATTGGCTCTAAATGTATTTTTTATAGAGACATATGGTCCACAAATCTAGTAGAAGTCCTGTCTTTTGAACAGGGCCAGCGTACAGCCTTTGAGTAGCACAGACACTCAAGAAATGGGGCATGGTAAATGAGCTGGGGGACAGACTAGGGTTTCAGGTGCTATAGTGTTTGCTAGTAAATATTTATCTGTAAATATCCCCACAACAGCCAAATTCAAAGTAGGAAGATGAAGTTACTTTAAGAGAGTTGGTAGGAGATGGGCATAATCTCTGATCAGAATGCTCAGGTATTATTTTAGGAATATTCAATTATCACTAGGTCTATTTATAAAATATCCACATCAACACTTTGGGGATTCCTTTTCTCTATCCTCTGATCACAAAGTAGGGAACACTGTATATACTATGAGGTATAGCTCAGAAGTAGAGCACTTACCTCTCATGTGTGAGGCTCTAGGTTTTATCCCCTGCACTACAAAAGGAAAGAACAAAAAAAATTTTGTTTTTTTGCTGTTCCCTGCAATGAAAAATACGAAAAGAATGGACTACTGGCCAGGCATGATGCACACCTGTAATCCCATCGAGGCTGAGGCAGGAGGCTCAGGCAAGTTTAAGGCTAGTCTCAGCAATTTAGCCCCTGTCTCAATTAGCCCCTCATCCACAAACTGGCAGATCAATTTTGAAGAAACAGGAGTTGGCCTGCCTGAGCACAACACATTGCACAGAGTAAGAGCTCTGTGAGACATTGCCTTCTGACTTGTTAATCATATAGCAAATGTCAGGTTATGTAGGAACAATCCACCCCAATTTTAGACAGCTTCAGTTGTTCCTTATTGTATCAAAATCTGTTTGCTTAACTTAAATTCTCCAAGCCAGGGCGGGAAACACAGAAATACATGTCATTCATTTTCTCAAAAACAAGCCCAGGGCCAAGTGAAGACAGTGTTTTATCTTTTCTTAGACTTGGTTTCTCCTGGTTGAGTATCACTGACTCCTGTAAACAGTATTTGCGATTTCTTATTCTCTGATATGCTTCCATTTTCTTATATCACTATTAAAATAGTTTCAATGGCTAAATATATTGCCAGCTTAAAATAATGGAACCATTACTTTGTCTATTCTGATAATCATATTTGTATCAGTATAGCCCAATATCACTATAAGATTTTTTACCAATTCAATAGCATTACACTATTGATTTACATAAACTTACAGCTGATTAAAATCCTGTCTTTAACTGCTATTACACCTCAGACCCTTATGCTTTAATTGCATTTTAAGAAATCTAAAATTGGGGCTGGGGATGTGGCTCAATCGGTAGCGCGCTCGCCTGGCATGCGTGCGGCCCGGGTTCGATCCTCAGCACCACATACCAACAAAGATGTTGAGTCCGCCGAGAACTAAAAAAAAATAAATATTAAAAATTCTCTCACTCTCTCTTTAAAAAAAAAAGAAATCTAAAATTGCTTTGAAAGTACTAAATATAATTTAAATATACACTTTAAGTTGGTGAAGTGTATGGTATATAAATTATATGTCAGT
The DNA here is from genome assembly GCF_045843805.1 of Urocitellus parryii. Classification (NCBI taxonomy): domain Eukaryota; kingdom Metazoa; phylum Chordata; class Mammalia; order Rodentia; family Sciuridae; genus Urocitellus; species Urocitellus parryii. The sequence continues at coordinate 107,827,740 of NC_135536.1, forward strand.
TAACCTGTTTAGAAATCTAAACACAGGAAAGAAAAGCAGATGTATTCTGTTAAATACCTATGATCTTTCCAGATGCTTTATCTTATATGACCTTTTAAATAATCCTTTTGGATTCTAGAGAAATTAATATACTGTCCAAATGAAGAAACAAGTACTTAAACTCAGGTGTGCACAAGTACCCATGCTCCCAACACCCTCATTCCACTATATCCACACTCCTTTTTTTTTCCCCTGGTGATGCTGGGGATTGAACCCAGGGCCTTATGCATGTGAGGCAATCACTCTACCAACCGAGCTATATCCCCACCCTCACTCTCCATTTTTGTCAGTCTACTGAGTGCCAAGCATTGATTTTGGTTCCCAGATGAGGTCATTGGGAGGAGCTCTGATTAGGCAGGCAGAGCCAGCCACAGGACCATGTGGACCCTCAGAGTAGTAACTGGTGACATAGTAGGTTAGAGAGCATCAGAGTTTGAAAAGATCTAGTAAATGGGGAAAAAAACCCCACAGGTCTCCAATAAGTAATCAAATATGATTACTGGAAGTGATAAAAGTGGAGGTGGTAGAGTGGGGAGGAGATGCTGGGAAGAACAGTGTGAGTGATTCAGTCTGGCAGTGTGAGTCAGGCAGGACAAAGGGCAGGTAGCAAGGTCTCACCTTGGTTTATGTTTCCAGCACATTACCTGGGGAGAGCAGGTGTAAGCAAATTAAGGATGGAGGGTCCTGGGCAGGTTCAGGAAAGGAAGCAGGCACTAAAGCCTGGGAATCAAGGACTCAAGTCCTACAATAAGGAATCAGACCTGAGACTCAATTACAGGATGAGGGCAGAAGTCCAGGCCAAAACTCACACATATAGTTGGAGCATGACATGTTAGTGGGTAACCTAACTATGTGTCCTGAACTACCGAAACCGAGCTCCTCAAAGCCTTCAGCTAGACCCAAGACTTGCCTGTGAATCTGGGGAAGAGTCACACTTACAGATGAGTGTCAAATGCTCCAGCAATAGAACTGATCTATTGTTGGAGGAATTGGTGAAACCACTGCTGATTATTTGTTGTGGCTACAGTATACATAACCAATGACATACCTCATGGAAACATTCCAAGTGAGACAAAATTCTGGGTGTGCCATCAATAATGCTTCCTAATATACAAGAAAGCATATCAGTGACCAAGAGAACATTGTTTCAGGGCTAACCGTGAATCTCTTGTATCTACTCCAATCATCAGCAAAAATTATCTGTGCCTATTTGATCTTAGCACACTGGCCATGGTGGGCATCAACAGGCAGACACTTTCTATACAACCAGGATCTCTGGCTTGGCCCCCCTCTCTGCCAGAGCACTGATTTAGCAAAGTCTCCTTGGGTTTCAAGTAACAGAGATATCTCACACTTGCATGAGCTAAAATGGACAGTGACCTGGACATAGGCCAGGGCAGGAAGGGCAGCTGGGCCCCATGGGGATGGGAACAAAGCCTTGAAAGGGCACTGGGAGTGGAGACAGCTCTGCTTCTGCCACCTCTCTCTTTCTCTTGGGGCAACCTAGTTTCTTATCTCTCCTCTCTAACACTGCTTCAGTCTCTTTGCTCCACAGCCTGGTTTTTCCTGCCTCGCAGAGTACATAGTGAAAATGGCCATACCAGCTCCCTGTTATGTGCTGTCCTAGTTCCAGGGCCAATTGTGACTGACCATAGGCCTATGTCCCAATTCTAGATGCCCTAGTAAGAGAATCTGGTTGTCTTAGTTTGAGTCTGGAGTGTTTACTCCAATCATCTGTGGCCAGGCCAGCAGAAGTGCTTGAGGTGATAGTGACTCCTGTGGAGGGGATTGGGAAAGGAGGCATAGACTGGATGAAAACTTCACCCGGTGCTTATTCCCTCCTAACTGTTGTCACTGCTTCATGTGGCACAGCACCTCGTGGCTCCAAGTTCTCTCCTTTAGGCAGCTTTGCTGTTGCTCTGCCTTCTCATTGAAACACAAAATATTCAGTTTATTGACTGGGAACATTTTCTCCACAAACTTCAGCAAACAGGTGATAAATATCTACAACAAAAACTTTTTTTTTCATGTAGAATAATCAAATCTGAGTCCATGCATCAAAGGAGAAAACAAACCAAAGACATACCAAGTACATTGACACTGAGTCAATTTACAAAGATCTACATGTGCCTGACAATATTATTCTACAACCAACAAAATCACTGTGCCTAATGAACAAATAATTCATTTGCAAAGTGCCTTTTAAAAACAGTCCTAACATTATATCTGAATGAGAACTGTTTTATTCATATTTTTTCAAGTGCCAAAGAATAAAATCTGAAGTTAGGGGTGAGAGGGAGAAAATCTGGAGGTTCTGACCTAAGTGGATTCCTGCTTCAGTTTTATAAAATGGCATTAAGGGAACTGTGAGGCAGTTTGCCAAATCTGAAGGCTATACTTCTAGGCTCTGAGAGCAACTAAGATTTCTTCCCATACAATCTCTAATTGATGATGAGGATGACAATGGCCAGGATATCAACTGAGCACTTATTTTGTGCCATGCACTGCTCTAAGCCCTTCACATGGATTATCTCAGAGGGAGACAGTATTAATATCTTTATTTTATAGATGAAGAAACTAAAGCATAGAGATAGTTAGGTACAAGTCCCAAGATCTCACAAGTGAGAATTTGCAGAAGTAAGATACAAATCTAAGTTGGGCTGCAACTAAAGACGAGGGCTCAAATCCAGGGCCTCATGCAAACTAGACAGGTGCTCTACCACGGAACCACACTCCAGCCTAGCCCTAGCTGAAGACGTGTGTGTGTGTGTGTGTGTGTGTGTGTGTGTGTGTGTGTGTGTTGCTGGGGACTGAATCTAGGGCCTTGTTCATTCAAAGCAAGCATTCTATCAACTGAGCTATATCCCCAGCCCTAGCTGAAGACTTTTGATCTTAACCACTACAATATTGTTTTTAGGTCTTCCAACAAATTTTTTAATTAAAAAATGTAACTCCCTAGTGGACTCTAGGCCTTCGTATCATTTTCTTTATATTTATTTTTTAGTTGTAGTTGGACACAATACCTTTATTTTATTTATTTATTTTTATGTGGTGCTGAGGATCAGACCCAGAGCCTCACACGTGCTAGGCGAATGCTCTACCGCTGAGCCACAACCCCACCCCCCTTTGTATCATTTTTATCACTCATTAGGTCTTTTTATTTTCAATGTGTTTGACTAAGCTTTCTCTGTGTGTTTCCTGTAAGGAAAATACTGATGTCATGGACTAAGTAAAAATGATTAAGACCCTCTTGGGGTTTTCAGGGAATTTAAGATTATTTAATATTAAAGAAAAGACTGTATGAGCATACTTATAACACAAGTCTGAATATGATCTACCATCCCAGAAACACTAGAGATATTAAGGGAAAAGAGCAGTCCTTTCTACTAGGTATATAAAAGTTATGATCTGCAATTGAGCATTATTAAATGAATTGTATGTGAGATAAGAATCCATGTTAGTCTGTCCTATGTTAGTCCAGCTCCAGGAATAAATGGATATACCTTGTTCTTTGTACTTTGGTGTGGAATCCAGCCCATCACCTGTTACTAATTGGACCAAGTGGATCTTGGTGCTGCCTGCCAGCCAGATATCTGACATATGCACTGATTTCATGCTTGTTGCTCCCCTCCATTACCAAGCCCTGCTTTATTTTCAGGCAACTTGAAGGCAACTACATGCTTTCCTGTGTCTCTGAAGTCTGTAGCAGTCTGCCACTGGGACTTGGATTCTTAAATGTGACAGCAGAAATCAGGATGCACTCCAGACTTAAATGACTTGGGTAAAATAGCTCTAATGCTCCTTTTCATTGATAGACGACTTTACATGACAAAGCCCATGGCAATCATTACTAATTAAACCTGCCACTCGCCTTCTGAAGTAGGGCTGAATTAGTTTGCTCGTTTAACAGCTGACAAAACAGAAAGGCTTAGGGATTTGCTGAAAAGAAGTGTTTAAGGCAGGAAGCCTGGCCTCATTCCATTTCTAGTTTATTCTTTGCCTGAAATAGGCCTTCAAAGTGCCCAGCTCTTAACCCCAAGCAGCTTACGGAAATCAACCAGGAAGAGGAGCTTGGCAAAGCAATGGCAGGAGTGTAGACCACAGCATTAGTGTGGGGCTTGAATTATTTGAAAACAGTCCTGTCATATTTTTCTGGTTCCCAGTGGATATTAAACACTGTCTCCCCCACACACATACGCCTACAGAGTTTTCTCCTCTTGAATCAGAGAATAGGAGCAGAATGTTGGGATATAATTTGAATGTTGCTTTAGAGCAATACTACATTTGACCTGGTAGCAGTGTGGCCCATCCACTACCCACAGTTCAATCTCATTGTCAGATTCTTTTTTTTTTTAAATTTTAATTTTTAAAAATTATTTTTAGTTGTTGATAGATATTATTTATTTATATTTATATGTGGTGTTGAGAATCAAACCCAGTGCCTCATACATGCTAGGCGAGTGCTCTACCACTGAACTACAATGCCAGCCCTTATTAGCAGATTCTTTACACTTGGCATAAATATCCAGATGTTCAGCCCTCATTGGCAGATTCTTTACAGTTGGCATATATATCCAGATGTTTCACATTTGCAGATTCAACGAACCATGGATCAAAAATATTTGAATAAAAATTGCATCTGTACAGACTTTTTTCTTGTCAATATGCCTTAAACAATATAATCCAACAACTATTTACATAGCATTTCCATTTCATTATGTATCATAGTGATTTCCAGATGATTAAAAGTATACAGGAGAATATAGGTTAAATGCAAATACTATACTTTCTTATATAAGAGACTAGGGCACCCACATTTTTTGATATGGGGGTTCTGGAATAAATCTTCCATGGATACTGAGGGATGATCATATATTAAAATTTTCAAACTCAAACGTCTTCTAAGAGCAGACCCAGTTCCACATGGGTAGGACCTGGTGCAAGAGAGAAATGAGAGCCCACATAGTATATGTTTAAAAATTATAGCTGAAACTAATGAACTAATTCCCTACCTTGACAGATATACATTTATAATGACCCAGAAAGTCCTCAGAGCACATTAGAAGGTTTTGGTTCAGGGAGGGTGGTCCTAACCAATCCAGATGCCCTTCTTTCTCACCTAGTGGCATCATGACATGAAGTAGATCCCAACCAAACTCTGGTCATATCTCCACCCCCTTTAGGTCACTACTTGGGCCAATGATGCCACACCAATCGTACAGTTTGCCCTCAGAAGGAAAGATCAGTGGAAGAAGACCGCATCAGTCTGGGAAGCAGTGACTTTGGCAGGGAATTCAGGGTCTGGGTACCCTGAGTATGGTTTAAAAGAAAGTCATGCTTCTGGGCAAGTGAACTATTGGCTTGTGGACTCCTTGCCTAGTGAAAAGGAGTGACCAGAGTAGGCCCCAGGGGTGGGATCTCAGAGCAAATCATAACCAGCCAAATAATAAACCAAAAGTGTGAGTTAATTTTAGAGTTTGCACAAATCTGATACCATCAATAATTTCTACCTTAACTATAAAAAGAAAGGCATAAATGGTTTAAAATGTGTTTTTTTTTTTTTGCCCTTGGGTTTGAACCCAGGGGTACTATACCACTGAGCTACACCCCCAGACCTTTTTATTTTTTATTTTGAGAGAGTCTGGCTACATTTTCCAGGCTGTTCTTGAAACTTGTGATCCATCTGCCTCAGTCTCCCTGGTTACTGGGATTATAGGTGCATGCCACCATGCCTGGCTGTTTTATTTGCTATCTCCAACAAATAACTTACTTATTCTGGAAGTATGCATGATCTCTAGTAGGTGTAAAGGCCCACATCCAAATGAATAAGCTCTATAATTAAATATTTCATTAGAGAGGTTGAATTCCCCTAAGAACCAGATATCAAAACTATAGATGGTGATCCTGGGGAGTGGAGTGCCATTCTACTGACACCCAAGAAGGAAAAAGAAGGAAATATGTCACACTGGGCTACTGGCATGTGCTATATTGCTCTTTGGGGCAGAGGTGTGTCCTTTTGTGGAAGGTGAGACTGGGAATTGAACTCAGGGGAACTTGACCACTGAGCCACATCCCTAGCCCTATTTTGTATTTTATCTAGAGATAGGGTCTCACTGAGTTGCTTAGCACCTCTTTTTTTGCTGAGGCTGGCTTTGAACTTGCAATCATCCTGCCTCAGACTCCTGAGCTGCTGGAATTACAGGCATGTGCCACTGTGCCAGGTTAGAGGAATGTCCTTGAGTCAGCCAAAGGTGAGAGGATCTGCAAGACAAAATATATCCCCTGTTGCCCTCAGAATCAGGGTTGTGATGCCAGTCCTGTCTTAAGATACAAAGAAGTTAAAATTATGAACTTCTTTATGGTTAACCCATGCCTCAATTTTGTTTAAATTAGTTTACATTTAAATTTAAGAAAATATGTCCATATATATAAGAGGATTTGTGTCATCAAATTCTCATTGCAAAAGATATAAACAAGGAAATGTGTAAGATGTATATTTTGATGATGATTGTTATCGTTGCTATTGTGTATTAAATGTTAACACTCAATTTTGGACTTTGGCTCAAGCAAGGGCTTTCATCCAGCCTTCTCTGTCAACATTGTTTCTAATATATAAAGGACACATTTCCTTAATGATCTTTTGAGGTTGGCTATATAAATTAATTTCCTTAAAATCCTTTTAGATTTTAAAATGAAGGTAAAAATTAGATAAAATAGTTGGTTCACACCTTCAGGCAATGGTATTTCTTGGATGTGGAAAGACAGGTTCTCCTTCTGCCCCAATAAGCTTCCTTCACAAATATCAAATATCTGTTCAGATTGAACTACTCTGAAGAGCCAGGGACAATTTGTGTGCCCAGACTGACCCCATTTCTGGTTACTGCCTCACAATTTGGCCTGTTTACTACTGTCAGCACAAGTATCCAACTTTCTGAAAGCATCCTCAAAGTCTCCCCAGTACAGTTCAGGTTTCATGTCATTGTGATTCATCCTCCTCACCCATCCAGTCTTAAGGTGAATTGTGTGTCCAGAGCAAGTGACTCAGCGCTGGTCAGCAAGACTATCCTCATTTGTTCCTGACCTGCAATCTAATGAGAAGTGTGACTCTTGGGTGATGCTGATGGCTGCTAGGAAAACCTGATGTCTCATAACCTTCCATTAATTCAGTCAGGGAATTGGGGTGTTCTGATACTGGTAAACTACTTGCCTGCAGACTACCAGTTTTGAAGGAAATATGAACTAATTTTGAAACAACTATAAACCAATACATCAGCACATTAAAGCATATCATAATTCCATCTAGTATTGTATCACTTATGTGTGTGCTTTGCCTCCCCCATAAGATCATAGACTTCTTAAGGATGACCTGTATCAGTTTTATCTTTATTCCCTTGATAGTACCTAGAAAGTTGCTTTATATATTGCAAGTGTTTAAAATGTTTTTTAATTAAATGAATCAAAATGTAGAACACAAATGATAATTTACAACATGACAGTGCTTCTCTGATGACTCAAAAGATCCTCCAGGATCACACATTTCTTCAGGGCCATTATGTGTGTTTATTTTGGGTATGTTTAAGTATAGGCCAAATGGTTAAAAGGGGAATTCTGCAGTGACTGGAAGATAGGATTTGATATCTACTAACTCATTCAAATCCCAACTCTATTGTGCATATATTTAAGTGTTAAACAAGAAATGATCCCATTTGATATCTAAAATAAATACCATATCATAATCCAGTTGTTTGTGAAACCAGAAGATTACAAATCAAGACTGTCAAATGGCCAATGTTTATTAGCCTTAACCAGAGTTCATGGTCCTTGACCACAAGAGGTCAAGGAATATATCTTTGAGATTTTTTAAAAAGGTAGTATACTATTAGTACTGCTAATGTATCATTACCATTATTTAATTTTACTAAAACCCAATAATTAATTATAATTTACCAATTAATGCAAACACATTTATCACTATGTAGCTGATATATCCTAAGCTCTGTGTTAGTCATTAGGGATACAATGTGAATATAATTCATGCCCTAAAGAAATTTAAATAATTCATCTCTAAAAACATTTAACTGTGAACATCATTTTATGGCACTTTAAATGTCAGGGTAGGAAATTAGCCTGGGTATGACATGACCCTCTAACATATCCTGTAACTCACTCAAAATATAGAACAATACAAAAGAAAAAAAGGTGAATGTTAGCTTAAATACTTGACATTTGTCTTTTTCTCAAAAACACAGCATAGAGAATATTCATTGAAGAGTCAAGTTTTTTGTACTGTCAGAATTCTGGGTGGATATGTTTCTGCACAAAGGTGCATTTCATTTCACTTCAGTGCTCCCAAGACCTAGGGTAAAGCCCTGCACCAGATGAAGAGGAAACAGCCACTGTGGTGCCCTTGGTTCACCTTTGTGTGGGTGTGATGGTAACAGAGGTGGCAGCAGGAGGCCCTGCTATGAGATTCAGGAGAACATGTAAGTTGGGGACAAGTGTTCGGAGTCAAGTTTGTCAGGAACTCTGGTAATACTGCCTCACAGCTTCCTGTAAATGTGCTGATTCTCATCTTGAGTAGGACTTTACAATTTAGTATCTTTGTATCTAAAAAATACAAAATAGATTAAATCAGCTTCCCAACATATATTCTACAGAACACAGGTCCCAAAAGATCAAAAAGGAGTGTGAAGAAAGATGTTGCCACACCCTGTTGTAGGCAGGCACTATGTACCTCAGCATTTAAAAAGTTCTGAGAAGCTATTCTGTCCAAGCACTATGGCAGCAGCATTTCTTGAAAGGCTTTGACTATGAAACCTTTTCTTCTACTATCACCTACCAACATCTCCTGATTCATTTGGTGTTTTGAGGTATATTCTTTGAGAAACACTCTTTGTGGTCATTGGTGTTAACAGCATCTTGAAAGAGAAGACCCTTAGAAATCAGAAGTCCACTGAGGTTAAGTGTCCTGTTAGGGATCTTACAGTTAGTCACTTCTCAGGTCTGGTAACTGTCATTAGTCAACTTCTTACATTCTGTGTTCTAAAAACTCTTAAGGAGGGAAATTTACAGTGACGAGGGTTAGAAAAAAGCATCAGTAAGAAAAATCTATGGATAATCCCTAAACTACAGTTTCCACTTTTGGTTAAGCACAGTTTGTTGAAGCTACTACTGAGTTAGCAAGACTGGTTTGAGGTTATATATGTGCATACATGCATACACACACAAACATATATATATATATATATATATATATATATATATATATATATATATATATACACACATATACTAAAATCTCCTAGTGAAAGATAGGTAAATTACTTTTTTTGATACTGAGCTCAGGGAGATCCTTTTTTTTTTTTTTTTTTTTTAATGAAAGCTTGAAGTATGAGTCATAGATTCTTTGGTGCAGAACTAGGAAGAGAGAACTGATACTTGCTTTATTGACCTTAAGGCCCAGTGTCCTGGACAGTGTTTTCTTTTATACCAGCTTAAAAAAATCTCACACATCATTTTGCATGGTCTTTGCCTTGAGTTAAAAGGACACAAGTAATTTTAGACTTCAACTTCTTTTCATGTCGTTTGCTTATAAAAAAAAATTCTTTGACTTGGTGGCTAAGTAAACAACAGTATTCTCCCACCAGTGAATTGGCTATCCTGCAGTCCCAACTATAGTGTAGCCTAGTCCCAGAGTAATTAAAGAATCAGACAATTTGCATTCTTTTTCTGCAAAACTGTTCTTGAGTAGCAGATGGCAAACACAAATGTTTTGCTCTAGAGACATATGGAAACCTCTCTTTTTCATAAAAGCCTCAATGAATATTAAGTCCGAATGATGCCATTCATTGCAGAAGTAAGATGTTGTGATGATTCCCCAAACAGACCTAATTAGGCCATATAGCTTCTTGAGTTTCAGAAAGTAATAGGTGGAAAATTACTATGTGATTGGGATTTCATTAGCAGTTTTTCTTAATCTGAAATTCATCCTACCCCAAAGGAATCACCTATTTGGCTTGCTTTCTTTAGCATTCTATTATGTTGTCAGCATCATTTTATAATCAAAGAGTTCTGCTTGATTTCATATGAACTCTTCAGTTTTGTCTGAGTAGGAAGCATAAGGAGTTTCACAGAGATAGGGTGTTTTATCAGGCTCTCGAGCAATTCAACATGTTCTCTGATTAATTCTGTTTGAAAGTCCCTGTAGCTGTTTAATTAGGAAAAAAAGTCAATACTTAAGGTTTTTCAGGAAACGATTATCCATATTATATGGGAAGCTAAATGAATTTGGCTCAAAATACAAAGGAAATTTTCTCTTCAAACCAATAGTGTGGCCATCCAATAATCTTTGGTAGCCCAATAAGTCATTGCCATCTGAGCAAGGACTGAAACTTTGCACTCCTTAGAAAGAAAGAAGCACTGATCACTGAGTCATAAGGGTGAACTTAATGTTGTTTAGAACAAGGAACTAGGTATCTTGAGCTCCTTTCCCAGCATTGCACCCTGCATGGGACCTGAAAGCCTCTGTGGCTGCTAATAAATCTTGATTTACTACCCCCTTGTTTGGGTGGCCATAGATGCAAGAACCTAAAGGATTTTTATTGATGGAAAGAGGTTATCTGAGATGTATCCTGTTTGCAAAGGCACGATAAAGTTGCATCTTATAGATTATAGGCAATAAACAATAAACTCAACATACACCATACTCGTTCTCTGTTCATTTGATTTTGGAAAAAGTTGAGCATATCTAGTAGTTTCAGGGATTTCATTTAACTTAAAAAATTCTGATATATTTAATTTATAAATTTTGGACTGATATAATGAGAGTTTTGGAAAACTATAAGAAATGCTTTGTTGATGTGTGTATTTCTATGTAAAACACATGGCTTCTCCTGTGTATATTTTTAAAAATTAAAGAAATTCACATTAAAAAAAGAGATTATCTGATCCAGCCCCCTCAGATGAGGAAACTGAGGCACAGAAAGGTCATTGTGTTTGTTTAAGATTACAGAGCAAGGTCACACAATGCTTCGTTCTATAATTTTTCTATTACAAAGTCCCAGGACAGACTTGTCAGAGCCTAATAGAGAAATCAGAGGTGGCCAAATTGTTTGACTTGACCTTTAACCTTAGCTGGTTGCTGAGGTGGAATAGAAAAAGGACCCCATGTCCAAGTGCCTATGCTAATTCTGGCTTTGGTCCAACCATCTCTCATCAAGGAGACCATATTTCCTTCTTAGTTAAAATGTCAATCCATTTGATTAAAAGAGTGACAAGTCACAATTGTTCTGGATTCAGGTCTGTGATTTCTCCAGAAATTCCAACTAACCAACAACTTAGTAGTACTTGATACAAATATCACTGTGCATTTCACTAAAACACAGGTGATAGTGTTCAATCTTGTCTCCTTCTTGTTTTCTCTATTTCTAACAGAATCATGCACTCAGGGTGAAACTGACCTCACACCCAGTTCCAGTGGTTTAATACAGTTGACCGAGACTACTCTCTTGGGCCCTTGATTAGTTTAGGGAAAGGCACTCAAAGAACTCAGTTTCAGGGCATTTATTTGAACTCTTGGGGAAGAAGGTCCTCTGTGTTCTTCTTTGCTTGAATCTGGAAGCACAAAGCCCAGGAATTTCAGGAAGATATTTTGCAACCACATGGGGCTTGCCTGTTGAAACTATGAAAACCATTAAGAAACTGCAATAGAGAAACCAGGTACCAGGCATATCATCTGAACTACAGGATTAAGTGTCACCTGTTATTGGCCTATATCTGATTCTTTCAATATGAGAATAAGCATTTTATTATTTATTTAAGTCATAAAGTAGTCTTTTGTTTATTACTATAAGCATCCCAATATCTGTGATGATGCTGATTATGAGTTTCCATACATCTGAACTTCACTACTGGATCAAAGTCCATTTTAAAGTTGGCCCCCAAAGACTATATCAGGCTGGAAATACAGCTAAGTGATAGAGCACTTACCAGAATGTGTGAAGTCTTGGGTTCAATCCCCATGTACCAAGAAGAAGAAGAAGGAAGAGGAGGAGGAAATGACTTCTTTCATAATTCAAGTTTACAAGAAGCTCTGCCTAAAATGCATGGTACTTACTTACATTACTTACATATGCCTCATTTGACACAAAATTTGGTAAAATAGCAATGTTTGGGTTAATAAAAGGAATGAAATTTCCTACATTTTATGTCAGAAACTTTATTACCAAAGAAAGAAACAATGAGGCTTTAGAATTTTAGAAAAACCTTTAGAATAAGCTTTTCTTTTATTTTTATTCTAATTTGTTATATATGACAGCAGAAAACATTACAATTCATATTACACATATAGAGCACATTTTTAATATCTCTGGTTGTAAATAAAGTGTATTCACACCATTCGTGTCTTCATACATGTACTTAGGGAAACAATGTCCATCTCATTCCACCATCTTTTTACAACTCTTGCCCCCTCCCTTCCCCTCCCTCCCCTTTGCTGTAGCTAGAGTTCATGTAATCTTCACATGCGTCCCCTCCCAACCCCACTGTGAATCAGCCTCCTTATATTAGAGAAAACATTCGGCATTTGGTTTTTTGGGATTGGCTAACTTCACTTAGCATTATATTCTCCAACTCCATCCATTTACCTGCAAATGTCATGATTTTATTCTCTTTTATTGTTGAATAATATTCCATTGTGTATAAATACCACATTTTCTTTATCCATTCATCTACTGATAGGCATCTAGGTTGGTTCCACAATTTAGCTATTGTGAATTGTGCTGCAATAAACATTGATGTGGCTGTGTCCCTGTAGTATGCTGTTTTTAAGTCCTTTGGGTATAGACCAAGGAGTGGGATAGCTGGGTCAAAAATGGTGGTTCCTAGAATGGATTTTTTTCTAAGCCAACCTTCAGTAGAGTAGAATATTGAAGCCTATGCTCTAGGTATGATAAGCTGTACCTCTTCTGTGGGCTGGACCCTATAAAACATGTATGTAGTCAGCAGAATAATTGCAACTTGGGTGATTTCTTTTTTATTTGAGGCAATTAAGATCCACTCCTAACACCCAAGAAAAATGTTTTGCCTTCATCTGGCCATTGGTCTTGTCTCTTGCCCATATTCTAGGGGCCTAAGACAAAGATGGCCTCCCTTTCAATCATGTTCCTTAACTCAGGACTGAGGGATGAATAATGTCCTCTCATCTCATCTACACCATGCTGACTTTGTTATAAGAAGCAGGGTCTGTAAAGACTTGTCAAGCAGATAATATACTTTCATGCAGCATTTTAAAAATAGTATCTCATTTTTAATTTAACTTTTGCATCCATGACCATATGCAAAAATATGTAAAAATCAGTTTCAAATGAGCATGTGATCAGAGTGGAAGTCTGGCCTACCAGAATGGATGTCCAAATAATCAAAATGAAGATTCAACCAATCAGGATGGGTGCCTCAGCAATCTGAATTAAAAGTCAATCCATCAGGGGGCTGGGGTTGTAACTCAATGGTAGAGCACTTGCCTAGCAAGTGTGAGGCCCTGGGTTTGATCCTTAGCTCCACATAAAAATAAATAAATAAAGGTAACGTGTCCATCTGTAAGTAAAGAAAATTTTTAAAAAGTCAACAAATCAGAATGGGCACTTGATCTATTGTAGTAAATGCAGTGTGTATCGTCCAAATATCTGCCTCTCATTTATCATTGAACTTTTCACTTACCTGCTCTCTTCTCAATTAGCTGGGAGCAAATATAGGGCAGGGACCACATGGTAGATCTCTTTGTATCCTCCAGGGGGCCTTGCTGAGCTGATTTCATAATGTAAGCTTAATGAATATTTGTTTGAGTGGACATTATTCATCCAATGATTGCTCAGAAAATCAGTGGGTGGAAGAGTACAGTTTGTCCTTCTCTGATGAAGATAATTATAGAATTATGCCATAAGAATATCACTAAAAAAATAGCATGTTTTTAGATGACACACAGGTGATAAAAGAAATTGGTATTTTTAAGGGCTTATCATTCAATGTGATCTTGACAAACTAGAAACACAATATATAATCACACTTATTTATTAAACACAACAATGAATAGTGTGCTTACAGAATTAATAACATATAAATACAAGGTGGAGTATAAACAGAAAGGTCTTGGCAAGGCCCAAAGTAAATAGATCTTATGGCAAATAATAAACCAGAATGTCCTAAATGTTTTAAAATCAGCTAGATTGCTAGCATTATGGTTATATATTTATTCATTCATTCAACAACTCAACTGAGTACCTACTATGTATAAAGCATCCTGCTAGGCATGCTGGAGATGCAGTAAGAATTTAGCAACTTCTCTTTCCTCAAAGGGCTCAAGTTTTAAGAGAAAAGACAAAGAAGTATACAAACTATTCAATAATAAAAGATACAAAGAAGTATACAAACTATTCAATAATAAAAGATAACTATTTGATAGTTGAGTCATCAGTCAGTGAAGATAAATACCAGGAAGGACATTTTTGCAGCATTCGAGAGAGACAGCTGTGCTCAACAGATGGCAGAGGTCCAGCACTCAAGAGTGGGTGGGCAGAAGTGTCAACACTGATGGTGCAAACTGATGGCCATAGGTTGCTTTGCTTTTATTTTTTCAGGACCAGTTAAGCACCCATGCTCTACTACAACACTATTAAATGGAGGTAAAGTCCCAATGATGACTGATCCCTGTTTTTCCCACCCTTGACAAGTGTGTGTGTGTGTGTGTGTGTGTGTGTGTGTGAAATCTCACCAACACTTAATTTCACTTAAGCAATAAAGGAGACATTTCTAGCACTCAGGTGTAATAAAGAAATTTAATTTAGACCAGTTTAAAAATTCTTAAAATAATTTAGAAAACTTGCATAGAGAACACATAGACCCTTAAGAATATGTTTGTAGATTCTCAGGTGTCTTTACTCCCAAGATGAATAACTACTGTAGGAGGTAAATATCACCTTTGGAACCATACAACATTGCAGTCTTGCTTGCTATCAGGAGGAAAGTTAGCATGAGGATGAAGTAGGTATAGAGGAGGGCAGGAACAAGATAATACAGAACAATGAAGAACTAAAGCTCTGATCAAAACCAGTGTAAAGCTCACATAAGACTTCATACCAGACAGACCTCCTTACAGCCCCATCATCCCTTCTCATTAGAAAGATCACAAGAAAGAATTCAGTTTGATCCAGCCAAAGCGAGATGCTAACCTCTGTGGCTAGAAGAGTGAAGTACCATGTTTTACAGTTACCTGTGGGTTAAGAGTAGTTTCCTAAAATCAAGAATGCTGGTCTAACAAAATCCACACTTGGATACTAGATTTATGTAGTTGAGCTGTCATGCAGAATGGTAACTCTACATTTGCTTTAATAAGTATTTTCTTAGTCAAATTAAATGTCTGGTCTGCCTAATACTCTATAGTGATATAGCATTTATAGGTTGGGTTTGGGCAACTGGCAAAAAGTATCAATGTGTTTTCCTCAGAGCATTGTAACATGGAGTTTTAGACAAGAGTCTGCTAATACCACTTGGAGAACAACAGCAATTAGGAACCTGTTACCTGTGAAACCCTCAGCTCTACAAATGTTTAAACCTTTGAGCAAGATGCCTTGACCCTATAGTACTCAGTCACTACCACCAAGAATCTGGTCTCAAATATGTTATTTCACAAAATATGAAATGAATACTGCATAAAAGAAAAATATGATATTTCTTGAAATAGCATCAATAGATCAAAATGATGGAATGGTTTAGCAGTGGTACACAAACTTACCAACTAGAAAGTCCCAATATTATATACATTTGGGACTAGAGAAAAGCTGAGGAAGTGAAAATAAGATAGAATTATTTTTTCTAATTCCCATAAATATACAAAATTCCCCTAGGGAAATTTGGGGACTTTAAAATTCCCACTCTAGCTTCTCTAACTGAAGTTCTTTACATATCAATGTGTTCTTATTCCTACAGAAAGAAAATGACAATAGTTGAATGCAGATGGTGGGACTGAAAAAGTTATTTTAATAAATATACACTTTTAAAAAGAAGATTCCATTAATCTTTGAAGATTTTTTTCTCTTTCTTTTTTCAGGAAGGAGGATGAAGGAATAGAAAGAACTAAGCTGTCCACACTTCCTCTGACCTTGGCTGAAGCCTACTTGGAAGGTTTGCCTAAGGACTAGTTGGGGCAAAGAAGCTCTGTTTGTGCCAAAGAGCATAATCCTTCCTCATTAGGGAGCTCAATCCTTCCTCATTACTATGACTTTGACCTCATTAGAGTTTTGTTCTCATCAAGTGGGCTCCAGAAATTAGATATCCAGTTAATACCAGCAGCAGCAGCAGCAGCAACAGCAGCTGATGCCCTCTGGGAACAGTATGATCAATAAGTGTAAGTGGTTGATTTTCATCTTCTATCCATATAGAAGATAAAGGCCAATATTAGTCCAATATTAAATTTTCTGTCACAATAGGATTAACATCAGTGGCATTGTACATGAAATCACAAGGTACTCAAGATGTGTCTTAGCAGAGCCTGTTGATTTGTTCAATTAATTATCCAATTATTTTTTCTTACTGCACCAATGGTTGAGTCCACTGGTTCCTTTACTAACTTCTAATTTTCCAGGTGTTTCCTTATATCTAAGGTAAATGTCTGGGTCAGTGGTTCTCTCATATTTTGGTTTCAGGACCCCTTTATTTTCTTAAAAAGTTTCTAGGACTCCAAAGAGTTTTTATCATGTTTTTTTTTTAACATATGGGTTTTAGCTGTTGGTATTTGACATATTAAGACATTAAAACTGAAAAGGGATAAGAGGAGGTTCTTGATGGAAATGGGGCTCCTGGTCTCCTAAGCTACTCCTCTACATCACAGGAACCAGTAAAGTCTCCTTTCATAGGAGCTTGATCTGATTGGGTTTCTACCACTAGCAAATAAAAGAGTACTGAATAATACACCTACAAAATAATTAGTCTAAGACAATAAATAATAAAGGATTAAACTGAGTATAACAATGCTATTTTCTCCATTCATTGTCACTCTTTGAAAGCCTACTGAAGGATGCTGAATATAAACATCACTAACACTTCTACAGTGCCTAATGGTTTTCAAAGTGCTTTCACATTAGGTATGTAATTCTCACTACAACCCTATGTAATAGCTTGTTCTATATCCATTTTATAGATGAGAAAACCGAGGTTTACAGAAGAACCCCCAGTGACTTGTCAGAGTGGTTAAAGCGACTGAACCAAGCCTAAAATCCAAAATTTAAAAAATTTGTTGTAATTATTCATACATGAAAATAGAATGCATTTTGACATATTATACATATATGGAGTATAACTTCCCATTCTTCTGAGTGTACATGATATAGAATTACATTGGTCCTATAAATATCATATATGCACCTAGGAGATAGTACTGTCTGTAAAATCCAAATCTTATTCTTTAAATTCCCATAGCCAAAGTTCCCGCCTCCGATGATGCTTGTTATTTTATAGGGCACAAAACTGTAGCACAGCCTTCCCAGATTTCTAAAATTTAAATCCATCCTCCCGCAGAAAGATGGGGGCAGTCTGCGTAGCAAATCCTTTAAAACAGTCATCACTTTTGGCCATGGTTTCCGCGGCATGAATAGAGTTCAAGTTAGCATGGTTATCATTGTTTTCCAGCTGTGACTGGGGGACTGCGGGAGGGTGCTTAAGCAGTGGTGCTGGTCAGGAATTGACGAAGACGGATAATACTTTGCAAGCTGCGCCACAGTCACTCTAAGAAAGCATCCTGGCTCCGGGGTCCCAGCGGAAGAAATGCGGGAGCTGCGGGACTCGGATTCCTAAGTCCTGGATTTGGAAGGCAAACAAAGAAACAACCAAGTTAAGTTCCGACGGCGCGATAAGCAGAGTTCAAAATGAATCCTCCCTTCCCTGCTAGGGTGGAAATGCCTAGTCCACAGATCACACCACCCAGAACAGATCGTCTGCTGTGGCGGTCTGGACTGTCCGCACCGGGCACGCCCGAGGTTTCCCAAAGGCACTACCAGTCCCATGAAGCCCCGGGACGCGGGCGGTGATGACGAAGACTCCACGGATTGGCCACGGGGCGGGGCGCGCAGTCCTTCTGGGGGTGGGTGGGGTGGGGTGCAGGGCGGAGCGAGCGGCGGCTCGGCGGGCACGCCCCCTAGCCGCGGCCCCCTCCCGGCCTCTCTCCACCGCCTTCTCTCGCTCTCGGGTCAGAGGGCCGGAGCGAGAAGATGGCGAAGACGTACGATTATCTGTTCAAGCTGCTGCTGATCGGCGACTCGGGCGTGGGCAAGACCTGCCTTCTGTTCCGCTTCTCCGAGGACGCCTTCAACACTACGTTCATCTCCACCATCGGTGAGGGAGGGGCCGCGGCCCGGGACTGGGAGTGAGAAATGGGGGGCGGGTACTTGGGGGCCTGGGAGAGGGCGAGCGAGGGCTTGGAAGCCTAGGAGAGGAGACCTCAGGAACCGTAGGGAGGCGAGGGCTGTGAGTGAGGGCGAAGGCTTGAGGGAGAGGGGCGGGCGGGGACGTGAGGCGGGGGTGTGGAGGGGGCAAAGGAAGGGGAAACCGGAGAAACAAGGGCTATTGGGGAAACGAGAGGGTTCAGGGGCTGAGGTTGACAAGGAGGGATCCCAGAGGGACAAAGTGGGGGAACACAGGAAATCTCAGGGAGAGAG
This sequence comes from Urocitellus parryii, assembly GCF_045843805.1. Taxonomy (NCBI): domain Eukaryota; kingdom Metazoa; phylum Chordata; class Mammalia; order Rodentia; family Sciuridae; genus Urocitellus; species Urocitellus parryii. The sequence continues at coordinate 107,846,483 of NC_135536.1, forward strand.
AAGAGGGGATAGTATATATGAAAATGGATTAAAAGACAGCAAAGAGGAAGGAAACGTGAAGGGGGAAGAATGAGAGGGACGTGAAGTAAAGGAACAGAGGACACTAGGGACAAGAGAAGTGAGACCAGGCAGTTAATTGGAAGGGAACTGAGGGAAATGAATGATCGGGAGGTGAAAGATGAGGGGACATTGGCCATAAGAAATCCGGACGTAGATGCCGTGAGAGAGGGCAGAAGAAAATTGCAGGTGGGAGAAGGGTTCCGGGAACCAGTGGACGGCAGGCGAATACTTGGTGGAGAAAGTAAAGGAGAGCTGGGTGTGAGAAAAAGAAAAGGGGAAGCAACATATGTTGTAAAGAGGTTGATCAGAGAAGATGGAAAAGGGAGAGGAAATGGAAAGCAGTGGGGCATAGGACATTTCCCAATATCTGGGAGCATTGGTTATGATTTTCTCTTTACTTCTCTTGGATCAAGGAGAAAACAAAAATGACTAATGATAGAATAATGTCAATGGAGCATTAAATTGTTCTGAGTTTGTTAAAGTTGTTGGTGACTTTTATGAATGATGTGGTCAGGAAAATATGGTTCACCTCTTTACTACCATCTCCTGAGGAATGGGACTTGAATATTTAACTTTTAAACCAAGGAACTGATCTAAAATTCTTCCTGCATGCCTGTGTATTTTGTTTTGGTTCTGATTATTACTTGTTAAATGAATCACAACATATGATATACCCCCCAATTACTTCCAGTTGATTCAAGAGTTTTTTCTAATGTTGACTGGGAGCTGTCCTTCATCCATTTGTAGTGAAAGACATGTTGAGGTAACAAGATCTCTAACTTACTATAAACTGAAGAACAAATCAAAACTGGTTTAAGCTGAATGTGGAAATGACCTTAACATCATTTCCCTTAAATTAAGTAGAGTTAAGTAAGTACCTTAAGAATCTTAGCTTTTGGTTGCCTGTATGATGTGCCTGGCCTCTAATAGTAGTTTATTAACACATCTTTCATATTTCACCATGCATTTCTGGGTTGAGAAATAATAGAGAACTACTGCTTGGTAATAAATGTGTTTAAATATTTGTGAGTTTTAAGGATAATTCATCATTTCAAAAAAAGAATGCATGGGTATAGAGTACTTTTCAAGTATTGGAAAAGACTCTCATTTGTTATTCTGATTGCTTTCATACAGATTGCATGGTCTAAAATCTCCTGAGTGTTATGATGTCTGGGCTTAGGGAAGTTTAAGTTGCAAGTTCTTGGCAGTCAGTCTTGAGTGGGACTTTTTCTTTTCTGAGGAAGCAGACTTTAAATGTCATCTCTCAAGTATATTCCTAAGAGATTTGGTAGGAGCTGGTACAGCAACAAAAGGCATTAATTTTGACATTGGTACTAATTTCAAAACTCCAAATAACTTTTTTTCACTGTTGAGTGCATATTGCAATACAGTTGGTAAAGGACAATTTCTAACTAGTGGGTACCCTTTGCCCATTCTATGTGGGACACTCCTAGAAATATCTTGCCTTGAAAGTGAGTAAGTCTCACTGATGATATTTCTGTTAAGTTCCTTGAATTTTTTTTTTGCTTGTTCATAATAATTTCATTAGTTTTCTCCCCCTCCCCTTAATTTTTGTCCCCCATTTTGTGTAAGGGCATCTGCTCCTTTTAAAATAGTAGCTTTTTTAAAAAAATTTTTATTTTTGGGTACAGGCCTTGAACTTAGGTGTACCCGACTACTGAGCCACATCCCCAGTCCTAGTTTGTATTTAGAGAAAGGGTCTCATTGAGTTGCCTAGCACCTTGCTTTTTGCTGAGGCTGGCTTTGAACTCATGATCCTCCTGCCTCAGCCTCCCTAGCTTCTGGGATTACAGGCATGCGCCACCATACCAGCAAAATAGTAGCTTTTAACTCTTACTTTTTTGTGCTGGGGTTGTTTAGCTCAGTGGTACAGCATATGATTAGCAGGCATGAGGGCCCTAGATTCAATCCTCAGCACCCAATAACCCAATATAATTATAAATATGTGTAAATATGTATGCATATATATTTTGAGGATTCAAATTTTTCTTGTGTGGCATATATATAATATAATATTATATATATATATATATATGATTGAAATGAGCTTCTGAGCTTCTTTGGATGGTTGCAGCTATTAAGAAATGAAAACCAGCATCCTGTAGCAGTTTAGAATAGGAGGTAGACATTAAATGGGGTGAATCTCATGGGGGAGCTTGTGTGGTGGATGTGGTAAACAGAAGCTGTGAGCTGTGTCTTCTTCAGTTGACCTGGAGGAGGAGGGGAAAATCCCATGCCTCTTATTTAGCCTCAGAGCTCCAACAGGAAGTGGTAGCACACTACCTTCAAACAGCAGGAGAATTTATGTACCTGAAACCTAATGCTTTGCCATTGAAATTAAGCTAGGAAAATAAGCTGAATGTTAACACCGTTCTAGTGAAAAATTCCACTAGATTCATCACTGTGGTGTTCACCTCTTTAGAGGCAAAGTTACTTCCCCTAAGCCTTTACCCTATCTTTAAATGATCTGAAATGTTGAGGTGACAGTTGGTGGCCCATCTCCTCTCCAGTCATATTGTACCTACATGTGTAAATTTCTGGGGTTTTCTGTGAAAGGGTTTTGACAAAGGTCTGCTTTAGCATTACTGACATAACTTGATAAACTCTACATCACAGGAAATACTCATTTCTTAATGCCTGGGGTTTGCGTGTATGTTTTGGTAGATATGTACACATATCTGTTTTCTTCCCATGAAGATACTTTTAAGTCTTAATTTTGCCTGTTCAAAGTTTGTGTAGTTTTTAAAAATGGGAGCCTGCCATCTTCAGACACTGTTGTGATAGGAGTTCTGTCATCAAAAGGAAGGAGACCATTATCATTTTGGTTCCAGATATAGTTGTCTTATAGATACTTTCTTCTTCTCCCTTCTCTTAAGTTCTTACCATTCTCTGTCTCTTTCATTTCCTTTCTGTGCTTTGCTGTGGTCAATGATTTCTTTTATCTGACTTGTTGGGGATCTTCCAGTATATATCATTCAGGTAATAGTTGTTAAACATGGAGTATGGGTTGTTTTATCCACTTGAAGAGATTATAGGCACAGTGTTCAAGACCAACTGACCTTTCAGTTCAGATATTTGAAAATTTAAAAAAATTCGTGATTGATTGGTTCCAAAAAAACGTCCTTTATATAACCATTATTAACATTACTATATTGTAAAATATAACATTAAGGCAATCAGGAATGGTAATACGATTAATCATATATGTCCTATGGGATGTGGCTGCCTTTTAATATTGATACAGATACATATTGATATCTTAAAATGACCCTATGTGAAACAAGATGCTGGTAGAACAAATAACTCAGCCCTGTCCTCTAACAGGACAATCTAAACTTCTTCCCTTTGCTGTCTCTCCCCTGCCCTACCCCCTTCTTCCTGTTAGGTATTTCCTGAGTGGTTTCATTATTTAGAATAGTCATACTTTGACAGCAGAGTCTTAGAAATTATCTTCTTTGTGCCCCACCCTAATTTTATAAATGAGAAAATGAATGTTTAGTTGATGTTCTCAAAATTACATAGCTGGTTGTAGCGAAGCCTTCAGTAAAACTCCAAATCTGAGTCTGTCACTTTTCACAATGAGCTGCTGTTATTTCTGATCTGTATGATCATCTCCATAAATTCAAGTCACCACCTTTTCCGGGAAGAATTAGATTTTGCACGCTTGCCTGTGTGAGGAAGTTAGGATGCTTCCACTTTTTTTAAAAATATTTTTTTTAGGTGTTGATGGATCATTATTTTATTTATTTATTTATATTCGGTGCTGAGAATAGAACTCAGTACCTCACACATGCTAGGCAAGCACTCTACTACTGAGCCACAACCCTAACCCAGATGTTTCCACTTTCATTAACCGTGTCTGCTTAGGGAAATAGTCAATGTCCATTAAATGGCTCTGATCCCTATAAGAGTTTATAGTGGGGTAACTTAGCATTTGTAGCTGTTCTTTGCCCTTTCTTTCTATGTTTGTAGTTTCAGCTTAGAAGATCAAAGTACGTTCTGCCATAAAAAATTTCTTCCGTGATCAAAATAACTAATGAAATAATTAATAGCCACATGTTGGTAATTGTTGCAGCTTAGTCTTGTTAGAACACTTTTAGACATTTTATTCTGTGACATTGCATATTTTTCTTGAGTTCCCTTTTCTTAAAATCAGGGTTAATACATAATAGCCCATGGGCCATATGTGGCCTGCAGCCTCTTTCTGTGTAGTCCACAAGCTAAGAATAGTTTTTACTTTTTTTTTTTTTTTTTTCCAGTACTGGGGATTGAACCCAGGGATGCCTAACCACTGAGCCACTTTTTAATTTTTCCCCAGCCCCCGCCTCCTTTTAAAAATATTTATATTTTAGTAGTAGTTGGACACAATACCTTTATTTTATTTGTTTGTTTTTATGTGATGCTGAGGATCGAACCCAGGGTCTTGCACATACTAGGCGAGCACTCTACCGCTGAGCCACAACTCCAGCCCTCCCCAGCCCTTTTTATTTTTTATTTTGAGACAGGGTCTCACTAAGTCCTTAGGGCCTTGACAAATTGCTGAGGTTGATCCTGAACTTGTGATCCTCCTGCCTCAGCCTTCCAAGTCTCTGGGATTTAGGTGTGCACCACTACACCCAGCTGGTTTTTACATTTTTAAAGATTATTTAAGAAATAAAACAAAACAATGAAGAATATGCAACAGAGGCCAAATGTATACCAGAAAGCTCAAAAATATTTACTAACTGGTCCTTTATTAAAAAAAAAAGTTTGTTGACTTTTGCTTAAAATTAAAAAGTGTTTTTTGATTGGTAGCATTTCAAAGCTTTTATCAAGATTTATTGACTAAAAAACAAACTCTGTCATATTTACATTTTTATCCAAGATGAGATCAACATTAATCCAGATATGTACAGCAAGTTGATTTTAATTTTCATAGTTGTTTTCTTTGGTTTCAGCTTCTTAAAGAAAAATATGCAAGGAACATGCAAGTTCAGATTGAACATTTTGTGCATAAAGCCTTGTTTTAATGTCATTGTGTTCTTTCTGAGCTGTCAGTAGATTTCTCATCTAAGTGATAACTTCAATAGCAGCACTAGTTCAGAAAAAGTGGCATTTAATACTGGGTGTGAAGGGTTAAATTTATCTCCTTAATTAATGTGCTAGTGAATGAAAAAGCTTTCTACAAATTAAGGATGGGCACAGGGAAACTGAGTCTTGGATTTAGATGTGGATCTGTCTTAGGAATAAGTGTCCTTTAATAAAGAGCTTCACCATCTGTTCTACAAACAGCAAGTCAGGGAGGGGGTTCTCTTGGCAACAACTGCAACATTGTTTGGATCCACTTAGAAAAGCTGGAGGAGAATAGTTTTAGATGTTGTTTTAGAGGGAAATAAGTCTAACCTTTGAAGACAAGGAAAAATTTAGCAGTTGAGTTTTGAATTGAATCCCATAACTGATCTGAAAAGAACCATGGAGCCAGAATGGGAAGACCAGAGAGCTGCTAGCATGGCCTGAGCTGGTGCTGGTCTAGTTCTGCCAGCCTGCGCACAGCTCTGCTCTGGGATCAGCTTTCCCATGGGTGTTAGAGTTGTTACTTGGGAAAATTTTGCAGGAATGAATTTTCATAGTAAGATAAGAAGAGGGTTGGAGGGGGGTTGGGGAAGTAGATTTTAGGTAGTGAATAATATTGTAAAGTGTGAGATCACCAAGCTTCTGAAATGTAAATAGCCATGGGAAAACAAAAGGGAACTTTAGGGTAGGATTGTAGACTGTTTCTTAGGTCAGGGGTGCAAACTCAAATAGGCCAGGGAGGAGCTATGAATAAGGTGATTGGGCCCTGAATGGGAGGCAGTAAGGTATAGGGAATCCAATGTCTGCATTTCAGCTGCAGTTTTACCATCACCATGCTGGAAAGTCTTCTCATATTTCAAGATAGGCTAAAAATCTCTCATAAAACCCCAAAATTATGGGCAGTTAAACAACAAAATAGTGTAAGGGCCAAACAGACATGTCTGTGGCTACATGAAGTTGTGAGCTGCCAGCTTACAAACCAGGCATGATGGTCAAGGATCTGTGATGATTAGGTACTTTAAAATTGATACTTTAATCAGAGATGGTGTATATAAGGAGAAGTCCTAAATTATTTTCATTTTCCAGGCAGTGAAGTTGTTGGTGGTTGGTTTGTGGTTGGTGTTAGGGAGATAGCATGTTAAAATTTTTTTTCTTTTAAAGAGAGAGAGAAAGATGAGAGAGAGAGAGAGAGAGAGAGAGAGAGAGAGAGAGAGAAAGAAAGAGAGAGAGAAAGAATCTTAAGATTTATTTTTTAGTTATTGGTGGACACAACATCTTTGTTTGTATGTGGTGCTGAGGATCGAACCCAGGCCGCACGCATGCCAGGCGAGCGCGCTACCACTTGAGCCACATCCCCCGCCCAACATGTTAAATTAACTATGGGTCTAGAGTCAGATCTGAGTTCCTATCCTGGCATATGCTTCTCCTAACTTCAAGGCCTTTGGTAAGTGGGTTGTCCTTCTAGAGCCTTGGTTCCTTCATGTTCAGTAGGGTGTAAGAATACTGTATTACTTTTCAGGTTTGCTGTGAGTTGTCTAAGGTAAGAATCAAGTCTTATTTAACTTTTAAATTTCCAAGGCCTGTATGAAGTGATTGCACAGTTGGACGAGTGAAAGGATAGATGTGAATTGTGAGAGAATTGTGAGAGCACAGTAAGAGCTGTAAAGCATTGCCTGAGTTTGTTGTTATTCTTTTATGGTGTTAGAGATGATTAGGTGATGTCTGAATTAAAAGTGTTTAATTTGAATTTTTAACACAAGAGTGTCATCTCCCCCAGCATAAAATGCTGTATATCTTTCTATAATCTCTTTTAAAGTGTTGTTTAACAATATAAAAGATATTTCACTTATCTTTCAGTCTGCATAATAAGCTATTATTTGAACACCCTGCTTTCAACCCCCCACTAACATAAATACCAAATAGAAAATGAGTGAAATCACTGGGTTTGCATTAGAAGAGCCATTTCAGCTTTGTCTCTGCCCATTAGCTTCAAACAATGCAACAGATGCCTGTTAACAGTTTCATGCCCATTTTTAATTAGCAGATGGAGCTGTGTTTGTGTCTGTGTTCTGCCCAGCACTTATTTGAGTGACAGGGTACTGAGTGGATTAGAATTAGACTGGGTGTTTGGGTTCAATACAGCCAAATTCTTTTTTTTAAAAAAATGCATATAAACATTTATTATATAGAACCATTTGCATATCTCTCACTAGAACAGCATGTATCTAGAGTAAAACTGACGTGAAGTTATGTTTTCTACACTTATTGTAGGAAGAATTTATCATTTTATGGTTTAAATGAAAGTTTCACTTTAATCTTGAAATTATCACAAAATGATTTTTTTAAAAGATGCAATTTGCTGTTTTGACACAGTAAGTTGAGGAATACCAGGGCTAGGATGGATAGGCTTCAGCATAGTGTGTTGAGAAATAGTGCAAATCTGGGGTGAAAAATGCCAGTACTGGTGGGTTAGTAGTGGTTGCCTGGAATGCCATCTTCTGCAGGGTCTGAGGTCATATCTGAGCAGCAAGACTGATGGCTGTGGTGGATTTTTAACATTTGCCACAGAGATGGCAACACACCAGACATATGCTGTTTTCTAAATAAAACAGGTAGCGATGTGCCCTCCAACATGTTATGGCTACATTTCAGTATTAGCAATATTTTTAGTGAATAATTATTGGACATACTGTGTCAAGAGATGGGTTTTTATGTTTGAAGGTTTTTCTTTGAATTAGTAAAAACCTGAAAGGATTTAGGTGCCTGGTTGTCTTTAGAGGAAGAAATAAATCTGCTTTTTTTTTTTTTTTTTTTAGTTACTCCGGACTTCCTTTGGAAAGCCACATGAAGTGGTGGAAATGTTTAGAAGCAGTCTTGCACAGCAGCCCTGTTGGCTGTGATGAAATGTTTTCTTGCTGTCCTACCTAGAGCATGTAGCATGTTTAATTAGGCACTTTGATATTTACCAGTTGCTGAACCTTTGGACATTTTCCAGGAAGCTCTCATCTTCCTCAGCCCAGGATTTTAGTTCTTAGCACCCAGGGTAAATGCTAAAGCTCTGTCTGATATCATGTTCATCAAATTTAGGCTTACTGTCCTTAAGGTAGACCACAGTGCTGCTTGGCAGCTTTTGACAGCATTTCAGAACTTCAAAGCATTTGCAAAAGCTGTGTTAGGTGTGGAATCCCACCTCATCATGGTAAAAAACCAACCACAGAGCTATTAGGCAATGTGTAAAGTTGCACAGCTTTCTGCTGGCAGAGCTGGTATTGGCAGGGCTTTCCATATCACATAGTAATTTCACATATTTTGGCAAAGAACTTGGCAGTAATTGTCTTAATAAATTGTGGATATTTTCCTGGTATATAGAGTGGAGGGGCAACCTCTGAGGATGTATTATCAAATTTTGATGTGAAATAGAGGGTGAGCTGCTTAAAGTTATATGGTAGGCTCGATTCTTATGACTCTATGCAATGTATGTTTATCTGGAATAGGCATTACAAAATAATTTCTTCATACACATATACACAAAAATACATAAAATCCATTACAAAACAAAACACTTGCATTGTGAGGTGTCAGTGACTAACTCTTCTGAAATTTGTTTATTGCTGTGAGTTTGCATGGGGTAGCCTGTTTATGGTTTTCAAAAAGAATTTTTTTTTTACTTTCTTCTTTTCTAAAAGTCTCTAAATAAAATCTTGATACAGAATGGAAAACAATTCTTTATTGAGTGTTAACTGTTCTGTTTTTGAAATGGCTCAGACTTCTTTCTCATTTCACTAACCATTAGCAATTCATTCCTACCCAGGATTTGGGGAGAAGTGATTGGGTTGAGAAGAAAATTGTGAAAACAATATTCTGATCCCCACCCCATCCATTTCTTTGGCTATTTGTTCAGTCTCTTTTGCTTTTGTTAGCAGCTGGAGTAATCTATTCAGTAAAAAGTTAGAAGCTTCTGCCTAAAATAGAGAATTAATAGTGACTATGACTGCTATCATTCTTTTATATTGTATAGAGAACTATGTGGTAAAAATTGGTGCTTGTCTTCATCACAACTGGTAATGAGCAGTAAGCTACAGACTAGGGTATTGCCCACAAACAGAATAATATGAGTTTGTACATTTCCTGTTTTGACTACATATATTATTTTGAAATTTTCTAATTTTATGGAAGCATGAAATTTTAATTTTAATAACTTTTCATGAAAATGAAATCCACTACAATTAAATTGAAAAACATACATATATACTGCCAGTAGTGGTGTCTTAAACCTTTACCCTTCAACTTTGATAAACTATTACATTTTAAATTTGTGAACTCAAAAACTTCTTACCACCAGAAAAAATCAGGTAACACAATCAATAGATGAAAATTTGAACTAAACTGACAATTCCCAAAAGAAAAAATACAAATGACCAACAAATATGTGAAAAAAAATGTTTAACATTTTTTGTGTGTGTGTTAAGGGGTTGCTGGGGATTGAACCTGGGGCGTTTTACCATTGAACCACATCCCCAGCCCTTTATGTTTTTTAAATTTTAAGACAGGGTCTCACTAGGTTGCTGAGGATCTTGCTGAGTTGCTGAGGCCAGCCTTGAACTTATAATCCTCTTGCCTCAGTCCCCTGAGTCACTAAGATTACAGGGGAGCATTACCAAGCCCAGCTTCAGCATTTTTAGCAATCAGGAAAATGCAAATCAAAACTAGACTGAAATTTTATCTCTCCAGTTAGAATGGCATCCATCATGAATACAAACAATAGTAAAGTTTAGAGAGGAGGTAGAAGAAAAGGAACTTTTACACTGTTGGGAGTATAGACTAGTATATCCATTTTGGAAATCAGTATGGAGGTTCCTCAAAAGAACCACCATTTTACCCAGCTAGTTTTCTGTCAGTAGATGAATAAATAAGGAAAGTGTAGTATATTTACATAAGAGAGTTTTAGCCATAAAGAAGAATGAAATTATATCATATGCAGGAAAATGGATGGAACTCGAGAACATTAAGTGAAATAAGCCAAATTCAGAAAGGCAAGGGTCACGTATTCTTTCATAAGTGGAATCTAGAGAGAAAAAATGGGGGTTTAGGGGAGGGTTGGTAATCTCATGAAAATAGAAGAGAGACCAGTAGGGTAGAAGAAGGGGACCAAGGGGAGGGAAGAGGTGAAGAAGGTACTGGGGAATGAAGTTGACCAAATTATATTGTTATGTTGTGTGCATGTACATTTTTGTAACAACAAATTCCACTTTCATCTATAATTATACCAAAACCAATGAAAGTATTTAAAAATAAATAAGGTAATTTATACTGTGAAATTATTGTATGACTTGCCACAATTTTTGTTCATATCATCTCTTAGTTATTGTAAAATAAATCACACAGTACTGTGAAAAACAATTGGTGCATCTTTCCAGCCTGTCAGGGCACAATCTCCTCCTGAAGACATTAGACTGGCCTGTTTTCTCATCATAAAAGGTGAGTGCTAGCTTCATGATACTCAGTCTATGAAATCAGTGTCTGAAAAGGAAAACAGTTTTTCATTTTCATTCTTCTGCAGGTGCTTGTGTACAAGGGTTCTTTTCACCAGTGTGTTTGGATGTCATGTAGACAAAAGGAAGAAGTAGTAGTAGTTAATTCAGACAAACCTGTGTTACTCTTGGAAATTGGTGAAAATTTTTGTAGTATTGAAGAGATTGCTTAATGTTTTTGAATCCCGTCCTTAAAATGTCTTGGTTTTAGTGATAAAGCTGAATGTAACCCTAAAAATAACTATTTGAATGTTGAAAGGAGTTCTTTGTATAAAGCCTTTTAAAATACTCTCATTTTCTTTACACTTAAGCATGGCATGGTAGGTGAAAAATAATCTGAGACAACAGGATCTCTTTAGCTGGTGCTCAGTTTCCATTTGACAGATAAGAAGCCCTGAGGCTCAGGGGCAGTTGCCCATGGTGACACGGACCCTGATATTGAGCATTAGTTTTCTGATTTCAAGTCTCTTTTATACTTCATCTGCCTTCAGTTCTCTGGCAATGAAAAGATGCTAATGGTTTAGTTGGATACAGACAACATTTTGTAGGAGAAAAGGAAAGGATTGAACTAGGATATCTAGGTCCAAGCACATCTCTGGTCCTTGATTGGCCATTTTCTTTGGGGTTGAAAAGGAGCAGCTGGGAGTGGGGTAAGATTTGAACTAGATCTGCAAGAACTTTCATTGCTTACCAAGTTAGTTAGGAAGAATTGTAGTGGTTTGTTCATGAACTACTCATGCCAGACACTTAAGTCATTAGCATTTTCACTAAATTCACTCATCTGGTAACATTTTTTGGTCTGCAAAATTTTGAGAGGAGGGGCTGGGGATGTGGCTCAGCGGTAGTGCGCTCGCCTGGCATGCGTGCGGCCCGGGTTCGATCCTCAGCACCATATACCAACGAAGATGTTGTGTCTGCCGAGAAATAAAAATAAATAAATAAATAAATATTAAAAAAAAAATTTTGAGAGGAAAGGGCTGCTCTCTGTCTATAGCAGCCTCTCAAAAATTTGAGAGGTCATTTTAGCACAGTGATGAGAAAAGCTACAAGGATAAATATATGATACTTTGAAAGCACAGAAGAGAGTTTGGGGAGAGCTTTTAGGAGGAAATTACATGAATGCTCAAATCAGAACCTGAAGGAGGACTGAGCTGGTAGAATGGGAGAGTGTGAAGAAGAAGAATTGTGGGCTCGGGGCTCCTGCGATTCGGCCCTTGGAGGAACTCCCATATCCCATTTGGCTGAAGGCTCAAATGAAATCTGGGGGATGTAATAAGAGGCAGATCTGAAGGGTTATTAGATGGCAGATTATGAGGGGCTTTTAAACCTTGTTCAGAGCCTGGCTTTATCGAGAGTGTTAGGGAGTCACCTAGGGATCTTAGGCTGGGAGACCAGTTGGGATGTTGGTAAGACAATATTAATTGTCCCTTCCCTTCACCTGGACTTTTTCTGCATATAAAGTGCTTGCATTTATATTCTTTTATGTAAACTACCCTGAACATGGAAAGAGATTATTATTCTAGAAAAGGAATCTCAAGTTTTAAGAGGATAATTGGCTTAATCAGTCTTGTAAGTAGGTAGAGAAACCAAGACTTGAGCCTCACACTTCAGATCTGGGCTGTTTTCTGTCTATAGCAGCCTGCACTTATCAGAAAAATCTTCTGAGGGACTCAGTGTATTGGGCACGTAATCATAGGTGTGATCCCTCTTGGTGGTCTGGAAGAACAGTATAAGCTGACCAACAAACCTTTCAGAACTATGTTGAATGGGAAGATGAACAAGTCCCTCTGGACAGGCCCCAGCAATAGCTAATGCTAAAATGCATCATGTTGCCTATTGGCCCCTGGAGGTCAGTGGACTTGTGGTTTGGGGTTGTCTCTTGGACTCGAATCCAGTTCCTCAGGAAGCAATCAAACATGTACACACCAGAATGAAGGCAGGAAAGGACATAGTTTTATTGCAAATTCAATTTTTTTGCATAAAGAAAACTAATTATATCAGAAAGCTGCATTATCTTTCCACTTGGGGCCATTGGTTTGATATGCTTGTATGTTGTTGGCCTTAGACTGATTTGCTAGGAATAGCTACCTTAATTGTGAGCTTCCTTCCTTTGTGAGTTAAGTTTCAACTTCACAGTAGCTTCTCCTTTTTTCTAGGGTGAAATTTTATCTACTCTAGCTTTTGTTTGTAAAACCCTGTTTGGCAAAGTTTTCCTTTTGCTTTATATAAGAGCTGACATTATAATGCTTATGATATACCGAATATTGTTCTAGGCATTAACATTTCTTGTGGATTGACCTATTTAAATACCCTTAGTGTGTTTTAGTTGTATTTTGTTATTATCCTCATTTTTCAAAATGAGGTAATTGAGGCACAAAGTAGTTGAATAATTTCTCAAGGTCATATAGCTTATAAGTGGTAGAAACAATCCAAATTTGAATTCAGTCTGCTTTTAGAGTCTGGGATTTTAACCATTGTCTTTCTGCTCTAACATGACTCAGAAGTATTTTTTTGAAAGAAGAAAGGAGGGAAAGAGAAGAAAAGAAAAGAGAGAGAAGAGATTTGTTATCTTCCAGGAGGCAGTGCAGGTTGAGCTGTGGCACTACTCTTTACCCACAGAGTTCTTTAACCCCCTTGGTCTCAGTTCCCTTTTCTCCGCAAAGAATTGGTGTGAGGCAGTTTAATGAAGAAATATAGTAGCGCATTTAACATAGGTCCGAGGATGTGGTCAAACTCACTAAATTGTTAAAGTTTTTTGTTTTATCTAGGGAGTCTTTGAAGCACTTATTAGGGTGAGTTCCATTTAAAAAAAATATTGATTACCTAATGGGGTGTGTTTTGGAGTTCTAGAATTAGTTCTTTTTTTTTTCCTAAGATACTTTTTTTCATTATAGTTCTTCATAATACATAATAATTATACAAGCATGGACTATAATTTGCTCCAGTTCAGTCCCTGATACTTATACCTTTCCCTTCCCTTCTCTCCTTCTCCCTTCCCTTTACTCTACTGATCTGTCTTCTATTTATAGGTAAATTGATGCCTTATGAGTATACATAAATGTGAAATTCACTGTGGTATATTATGCTTATAGGAAAGTTTGGTTAGTTTTTTTAAAAATATTTTTTAGTTATAGATGAACACAATATCTTTATTTTATTTATTTATTTTTATGTGGTGAAGATCAAACCCAGTATCTCATATACATTCGAGGCAAGCACTCTACCACTGAACCACAATCCTAGGCCAGAAAGTTTTGGTTAGTTTTATTACACTGTTCCTCCCTTTTCTCATCTGTCCCTTCTCCCCCTCAATCCCCTTACTCTACTCTACTGGTCTTTCTTCTATAGAAAATTAATTCTTAAGAAAGCTTAGAATCACATGCATTTTATAAAGCTATAATTAGAAATATTTTTTAAACTCAGCCCCAAAGTGAAGGTGAGGGCCCCTGACCCCAGCTGGGTAAAGTGGCCTTGACCTCAGGTGTAGCACAGCAGCACACTTTAAGGAACAAGTTTTTCTTGGTATTCCAACTGCTGTGTACTTACAGGGCATCTTCAGTTCCTCCTTTGGGTGAAAACAAAAGCAGTGTAGAATGCCCTGTCCAGAAGGGACAAATGTTTCAATTTAAATATTTCAGCTCAATGCCCTCTGTTAGGGCTCTGAATTTTAAGTGCAGTGAGTTTCTGAGTGAAGTCTCCTGAATTTTAATGACTTTGTTTGCATACATGAATTTGAACAATACTTTGAATCCTAAATTGCTGTAGCTGATTTTAATGCAGTAAATTTGTCCAACTTCAAAGTTAATAGGTTTTTCTTTACCTAATAATCAAGATGATGATTTTTATCTCAAAAAGTCATTAATCATACTTGTACAGTATTAATATGTGCTATTAATTTCATTTTAATCACTAAATTGTCTTATCAAGATAGTTAGGGAAATAAACATGCCAACATGATCATGAAGTACAATTTTCTCCCTTGTGATATTTAGTATATAATTACTACACTATACATGGTAGACATAAAACCCAAATTGTGTTTGGTTTTTTACAGTACTTATTTTGGGCCAGGAAACTGAGGTGAGAGCTTAAAAGTGTTTTTGAACACTAAACATAGATAGGTAGGTAGATGGCACAGGAGGTGGCAGGGACCAGGTTATGAAGGACCTTAAGAGCAATATAAGAGGATAGATTTTATTCTGATTATAGTTGAAAGGGTTCCATGCAGGGAAGTAACCCATTTGACTTACAGTTTTAAAAGCTGCATTGGTTTTAAGAAAGAGATCATTTTGAGATTTAGTGGCACTGAAAAACCATGGCCTGGAACTCTTTGGTTTAGCCCATTCCTTAAAATTAGGATGTATCTAGAAAAGTTAAAATGTTCAGATGCTGAGAGTTTTATTTTCTAATGACGCATAAAATTTTGTGTTGATGGGTTCATTTAATACTCAGAACCAATGAAATGTGCTAGAATGGTAGAAAGAGCAGAAGCCTTCAGAATCCATCACACATTGGGACTGGAACATTCTTAGAGCTCAATTATCTGATGCTCAGGCACACAGTATCTGTTCATGAAATAAATGCACTATCTTTAATTTAATCCTGAGGAATGAATATTGGGCTCCTGCAGTAGTGATAGCTCATCCATTAGCATGTACATAAGCTTCAAAGGATGTGTAATTATCACCTGTTATTGCTATGGTCTTTTTCTAGATGTGACAGCAATAAAATCAGCCTGTTTCCTTTTGACCCCATGTTTTATCTATAGTAATAAATGCCAGCTAACTTCTTTTATGCTTGTGCATAAATGTGCAGCTCTTGGTGCATAGAAAGCATAGAAACATTCAGTAAATGTTTGTTGAGTGATTGTACAATTAGCCAGTGGCAGCCTCCTTAAGCCCCAGATGTTCATGTCTCACTCAATTCATAGCAAATGACTCTCCTTTCCTCAATTTTCCTGAAGAGAGTTTCTACCCCTGTAACAATTGCTTCTTTAGTATCCTTTCTTGCTATCTCTAATTTCTGGGAATTTTCACCTTCCCTGTTCTATTTGTCTGTTTGAAGAGCCATTGCTAACTTGTTTGTTGATGTTCTTGATGTAATTCTTCCCTATTCTCTTGGGACCCAGCTCTGGCAATTGTTCCTCCTCTCTCCTGTATCTTCTGTCTTATCTCTTTCTCTCTTAAGTCTTCTGTCCTGATTTCTGAAATTGTCCCTATTCTAATAAGGCAGTTCTGTAAACTTGCTTCTCCCTCAAGTCACCCATTTCCCCAGCTCCATTTCTTTGTTGTTTAACTTCTTGAAAGAGGTCTTGTCACTTGCACTTTCCTACCATCTCATTCATTAACTCCTTAAAATCCTGTTCCATCTGCCTCAGGACTGCACTTAGGTCCTTATGTCCTCCTTGTTGAATAGTATTTAGTGGAACCTTCTTAGTCCTGGTCCTTTTTGACCTCTCAGCAGCAGTTGGCACTGTTTATTACCTATCCTATGGGCTTTCAGGAATTATTTGCTCCAGTTTACTTCCTACTGTCCTAACTGCCTTCTGTTTCCATTGGTCGTCTCACTTTGCCTTTTAATTAAAGTCATTTTCCAAGTGTCTGTTCGCTGCATTTTTCTTTTTTCTCCTTTGGAAATTATACACTTTCATACAATTTGTAATCATGCCCATCTGTGTGATTATTGCATTAATGTTTGTCTCTCCCTGCCATATTGTCAACTCCATGAGTGCAGATACCAGATCTGTTATTGTGCTTCATTGGATTCCTAGCAGCTAGTTCAGTGCTTGGCAGGTATTAGGAGTTCAGAAATCTTATAGTGGATAAAGGAAGTAAACTTGCCCCATTCCATGCCTTCCACATGTCACTCCCCAACTCTCAATCTCATATTCCGTCCCTCTTCTAAGTTCCTCCCTGATTAGCCCACCCCAAAATGCATTCATTTCCACCTCCTATCTAGTACCATTTTATGAATTTTCATGCATCTTTTAACTCTACCATACATATTTTTTAAAATGTTTTTTTAGTTGTAGATGGACACAATATATTTATTTATTTTTATGTGGTGCTGAGGATCAA
This sequence comes from Urocitellus parryii, assembly GCF_045843805.1. NCBI lineage: Eukaryota > Metazoa > Chordata > Mammalia > Rodentia > Sciuridae > Urocitellus > Urocitellus parryii. Next base: position 107,863,224 of record NC_135536.1, read on the forward strand.
ACTCAGTGCCTCACACATGCAAGGCAAGAGCTCTACCACTGAGCTACAGCCTCAGCCCTACCATACATATTCTTTTCAGTCATGTTTGACTCTTCCTGAATCTCTACATACAATTTGCTGACAAGTTCTTTCCATTTTTCTCTGTATCACCCTAGTTTAAGCTCTCAAAACCTCTTACGGTGCCTTTATAGTGTCCTCTTAAGTGGCAAGTTCATTTTAGATCATGATTCTGATTGCCATTGATTATTCACCCCTTCCCTTAAAAGTCTTATTTCCCTCTTGGCTTAATTGAATATATTGTCACTGGTCTATCATTCCAAACCCCATTAGTGTGACTTCAGCTGTATCTTCTGTTCCATACAGGAGTCCTTTAACCCAGGGACCCTAACCACCTGTGTTGGGTAGGCTACAGTTGCACTGTAAAGGCCCTCATTTGACAAGAAATGCCAGTTTTATGTCTCTGAGATGAAGTGCTTCCAACATTTTTGGAATTAAAATGCTTATTTACTTATAAAATGATGGTGATAATAGAGGTCGTCATTTTATTATCATTTGCGTATATATATATATATATATATATATATATATATATATATATAAACCTCAATGGAATTCTTGCTATTTCATTTCTCTGAGGGAGGAAAGACTATTTCCAGCTTTTCTTTTTCATCCCAAGCAAATTTCCCAACTTTCAACCTCTTTCATTTTCTCTATAACCACTCCCTTGCCACAGAAATTTTACTGATTTCCAGAATTAAAAAGTCTAGAAATTACTGCTATATCCAGAATGGCAGACTCCACGAACATACCCCATTTTCATGAATTTACCATGTACAACATGATAATTTGACACATATATACTGTACGATGAATATATCTAGTAATTAAAATATGTATTACCTCACATAGCATTTTTGTGGCAAGAATACTTTTTTCTAGCAAGAATACTTTATATCCACTCTGTTAACATTTTTTAAGAATACAATATAGGGGCTGGGGTTGTGGCTTAGCAGTAGAGTGCTCGTCTAACACGTGTGAGACCCTGGGTTCCATCCTCAGCACCACATAAAAATAAATAAGTGAACTAAAGGTATTGTGTCCAACTACAACTAAAAGATAATTTTTTTAAAATACAATATATTGTTAACTATAGTCACCATGCTGAACAATAGATCTCTTGAACTTATTTCTCCTATCTAACTGAAATTTTGTCTCCTTTCACCATTATCTTCCCAATCTCTGTAGATTAACCACAGTCCCTAGTAACCACCCTCCTCTCTACTTCTGTCAGTTCACTTTTTTTTTTTTTCAGCTTCCAGTATGAGTGAGAACCTGATGCAGTATTTGTCTTTCTATGCCTGGCTTATTTTACTTAACATCTTCCAGGTTCTCCTATGTTGTTGCAAATGACAGAATTTCCTACCTTTTCAAAGACTGAATAATATTCCATGATGTATATAGACTATATTTTATTTATCCATTCCTCTGTTGTTGGGCACTTAGGTTGGTGATTGTTATTAGATTGTTACTAGTGCTGCAGTGAACATGGAGTACAGGCATAGTAGGATTGCTGGATCATACAGAGTGTGTGTGTGTTTTTTTTTTTTTTTTTTTTAATGATGCTAGGAATTGAACCCAGGGCCTTACGCATGCCAGGCAAGCTCTCTACCCCTGGGCAACATTCCCAGCCCCTATTTTTAAATTTTTAGGAATTTTGTGTTGTTTTCTATGATGGCTATACTGAATATATCTCATTTCTGCTTGTTGACATCCTGCCTGCCAGTCTTTATGCTCCTTATGTGTCACTTTCTTTATAACACCATGTCAGAGCCTTCACCTTGCCCATGCTCTCCTAACCCTTGCCACCTGAAAATGATTTCTCTTTCCTCTGTGCTACTCCATGCCCTGCAGTATTTGTGTTTTGTCTGACATTTGCTATGTTCTTCCTGTGTTAGTAAGTGGAACTGTCCTCTTTTTCTACTTCTCTAACTCCCCCTCTCCCATGATATATTTCTTTAGGACAGAAATTGGTTTTATCTTTGGGTTCATTGCCAAACACTGTACTTAGTATGAATTTGGTGCTCGAAAAATTTGTGACTGAATTGAATTTCAGGATGATAATGATGAAATAATTTGACCAAATAAAATCCATCTTTTGGGGAAGGGGACCTTTAAAGGTATTCTAGGCAAGTACTCTACTGCTGAGCTACCCAGGTAGCTTAGAATTTCCCCCCACCCCTGATAATTCTAAAATTAAAATTACAGTTGCTTAGGAATGGTTGTAGGTTATAACTCTGGACATCTGAGAGTGGGATTCAGGCCTGCAGTGATTTTGGTGGTTTAGTTGAGAAATTGTTTCATTTGGCATTATTCTGTGAAGGCTTTGTTGAAAAGTTGATCCTGATTTCTGCTCAGCAAAAGGGAGATGCCCTAGAAATTTTCTTTCTTACCAGGTAAAGGCTATAATTTCTTTGCCTCTGACTTTCTCCAGAGTGGTCCTCACTCTGTGAACATTGGCCTGGTCTGAATAATGAGACTTTTTCCGTGTCTTTGGGAAGGCCACCTTTGTGCAATATACAGGCTTGTTGCTTCTATTTGTGAATTTGGTTTCCCTTCCTGCTTTGTCTACCTCTACTCTCTCCCTCAAAACCTTTTCATATTGAGTTTGAATTGTGTTAGAAGCCAACCTGAATGGGAGAAAGGTACTAACAGGGTTAGGCCTTCTGGTATATGCTTGAAGCATTCAAAGTACTTCTACTTCCAGGACCTTCTGTGGAATCATTTTTCATCTTTTTCCACCCAAGCACTGAGATCATCCTGGGGTGTGTGTTTGTGTGTACACACTAAGAATGTGCTGTACTACTTACTGCTCTACATCCACAGTCCCTTGAGATCACTTTGGACTTGGGAAAGGTGGCAAGATTTCTGATATGGAAGACCCTCAAAGGAGAAGGACAAGCATGCCACTGCCTCTTATCTTTTCTTCTGAAAAAGGGTGGGGTAGTTCATTGGCAGTGAAGGCAGTGGTGGTAGCTGCAGCTATGGGCAGTGACCAGTGGGCCAGTTTTTCTAAGCTGTATGCTGGTTTTGTGTTGAATGACTGGTAGGCAAATAAAAGATGAGAAATTGAATTGTCTCTGGAAGAGAAGGAATGCTTAACCTTACCCCGCAGGCATTCTCCAGCAGCATACTCACAGTCCTGTGTGGTACGCTTCTAATTAGCTTTGAAGAACCAGGGCTCACCTCAGCCCGTGGTAACCTCTTCTGCTACAGGGTATCACCATGTAAGTGACCCACCAGAGCTCTTACAATATCAAAAGGTAAAAAGCAGGAACAGTGTTTGGGGGAGGACTCTGTGGTTTGTTTGAGACATGTATATTCTCTGCAGAAACCTCAATAGAAGTGAAAGACCAACTCTGCTTTTATTAACTTTAAGTAAGTGTTTTGTGTTAAAATCTCATTTTTGGCTTCTATGGCCTAACTTTTCCTTTTTTTTTTTTCTGGGGGAATGAATAATAGAATATCCTTTGTAAATCAGAAGTATATAGAAATTACTGAGATCATGGTGAAATGCTTCACAGATGTTCCTGAAACTGCAGCCAGATTGTGAATTCTTGTCCCTTTACGTGTTGGGAGGTTGGGAGATTATAAATGTATTCCACCACAGACTACATACTCACCATAGCTTTCATTGGCTGGCTTATTTAACCCTATTATATCCTTGACTTTGATGGCCATAGGAAAGAGTCAATCTCCAGTTAAATCCAGTTATAGTTTTGGTGGATTTATTTTTCTTTTTAGTCAAGCATCACATTTTCCTTAATATTGTTATGTATTGTCTGACCATCGAATTGTCCCTAGTTTATAGTTCATTACCATTCAGTCCTGCCCAGTGCATCGATGTCCTTCCTTGTGATATGGGGTAGAAGCATCCTTAGTGCATAAAAAGCAGAGCATGCTAAACTAGTTCACAGCAAACAGCAAACAACAACTAAAGCTTGTTATCTAGGTTGTTGTTGGCTAGGTCACCATGTTTATCATTTAAAAAAATCTGGGGTTGTGAGATAAAGTTGTTAAGGGAGGGATTTCACCAGCATATTTTTCTGTTTCGGTTCATGTTTAGTTGTGACTCATATTTATTCTAGTCCAGCCCTATATTGCTTGGAAATTTTTTTGCACTAGAAAATGTCACTTTCAGCTAGGTTAAGGGAAATTCTGATTGGGATCAGAAAAGCTAAGATATGGTAGTGATGATTTGGCATCACTTTTGATTCAAGGAAAAAATACAGAGAATCCTAACAAAGAAAAGTGTTGTAAAGTACAAAGTGATTTCATAACCAAACAGGGGAAAGGAAATGTAACCTCTGAGATTTACTGTGGGAAGAAGGTTGCCAAGGAAATTATAAAATTTTCATATGTGGCAGGAGATAGCTTCTGGACTTCCCCCAAATATTTCCTCATTCACTAAAACAGCTCTAGTGGATTATCTCATGACTGGTGAATGAAAAGAAAGATACTAGAACTTTTAAATCTGATCTTATAAGGCCCATATTCATATCTAATAATCCATAGATGTCTATATATGATTATATGCCCCCTAGTGAGGGAATGATAAATGTAAATGAGAACCATGGTATAATTTTGCCTTGCTTGCTTGCACATTTTCAGAATATAATCAGAAGCACATGTCATCTAGGTAGATAACTATGTGGTTTGTGTTAGGTTTTTCTAAGACTTTGGCAGAGACCTAAAACATGTTTTTTTTTTTTTTTTTTAAAGAGAGAGTGAGAGAGGAGAGAGAGAGAGAGAGAATTTTTTTTAATATTTATTTTTTAGTTCTCGGCGGACACAACATCTTTGTTGGTATGTGGTGCTGAGGATGGAACCCGGGCCGCACGCACGCCGGGCGAGCGCGCTACCGCTGAGCCACATCTCCAGCCCCTAAAACATGTTTTAATGACTAGGTTCTCTCTCCTTTCATCCTTACCCTCCTTTCTTTCTTTTCCTTACTCCTTTCTCTTTAAAATCAAAAGAGAACACTCTAAATTCTGACTATTCTTTAAAAAAAAAACTAGGGATAATCCAATCCTGTATACAGATTAAATTTTTATATATCTTCATTCCAGCTGGTAATCTGAAATCGTAACTAAGTTGTACTAGAAAATTTCTGACTGACTTATAAAATCTGATAAGGATAAATGTACTTCTTACACTACTTCACTTCCCAAACAGGTGTATATGTGTAGAAGAAGCATCTAGAAGGGAGGGAGAGAAGTTATGAAGGGGAGCAGTCATATTGTGACTTTAGGTCAATTGATTATGGTTAGTAAATCATGGTCTTCCATACAGTACCAGGTGCTCAGAAAATCTACTGTACAGTCTAAAGAATGTCTTGATCAAGTCTATTTAGTTACTCTGCTTATGCCGAATGGAATGTACACCTCTTTTAAATTCAGTATGCTGTGCAAAAAAGACTATAGATGATTCAGCTTTCATGAAAATGATAAAAACTTAAGTTATAAAATTAAGTTGTAATATGGACACACCCATGAAAAACAAAACCTTCTGTTATGGGAAATTCTTACATGAGTGCTTTCCTTTTCTTTCTTTCTTCCTTTCTCTCTCTCTCTCTCTCTCTCTCTCTCTCTCTCTCTCTCTTTCCTTCTTTCTTTCTTTTTTATTTATTTCTTACATACCTGACAATAGTGGAATGCATTACATTCATAATTATCCATTCACAGCACAATTTTTCATAACTCTGTATATAAAGTATGTTCACGCCAAATTATGCCATTACTTACATGAGTGCTTTCTAACTACTTTGATTTATATGAGTGTTGAAACATAAAATGAATCAATTTGGCCTTTCAAATAAATTTCTACATTTAAAAATTCATTCCAATTCTCATATCTGCTCTCAAGAACAAAACAGAAATGGCCTACTAACCTTGAAAAAATTTTGTAGAAATTTCCAGTGTTTAAAACTTCAGATTGGTCATTCCTTTCAAGATATTACTGTTTGGGAGAATCAAGAGTCTTATGCAGTTATCTAAGAGCTTAATTTCAGTTTAGAAAATAATTTGGCAGTGGTGTTAGATTCCTTGGAAATGGGTGTGCTTTTTCCAACCCTTCACAAAGCTTTTGCATCTGACAATGGATGTGACCAGGGCCGGTTCTCCTGCCTCCAGTTTCTGCAGCAGTTCACATTTCTCTTTTCTTACGTAACCCTTAGAGGTGGATTTCTGCTTTTGAGAGATCGTGTTATTTTTTTCTCCTAACTTTAAAACCACATATCATGGTGTTTTCCCCCCCAAAGAGACAAGAAAAAATATTTTCTATGGAATATGCATGTGGTATTAATTTTTCTTGTTTATTGGGGTCTTTACAATTGAATAGAGTATTTAGAGCTCTTCCCTCCTGCTTTCTGCTGCATTATCATAGGGAAAACAGTCCTCAATCTCCACAGGATTTTGAGCTCCTTTCTCATTTCAGACTCAAGAGATACCTGCTGTTGCTACTTGAGACCAATTACTATATTTGTCCCTACTCACCAACTGGGGCCCTAGGAACCTAAATTCAGCCTTAATTCAGCCCTAGGGCCCTGCCTGCCTCCTATACATCCCTTTTCCACACTTTGGTGTGAATACTTTCATGGTAGATTTAACTCCATTTCTATACATCTATTTTGTTGATTAAAGTATTCCGCAAGTTGTCTTGGACTTTTTTACATACCTGCTTGGTTTTCAAAGATATTAAGTGAAAAACTGCTTTCTGGCCAATATCAAGTTTGTAACTAGTAAAAAGTAAAATATTTATGTAAAAATTTAACTGATCTAATATTATACCTTTGTCATATTTCCCTGTGGTCCTCTAAGAAATTTAGAGTTCCTTTGTGATGTATTTAGTTCTTATTGAAATGAACTATCAAAAATTCTTTCTAGTTTATTTTGAAAAATATCCTGGGTCTTCACAATTTTCATTTTAAATAACTTTAGCCAGCTTCAGAATTGTCAATTTTATTTTCATAACCCTTTTTACTGAAAGTTGAAGTGGAAATTAGCAGAAGATGCAGAAGAAAGAGGAACCATATTATGTTTTCCCTTAAAAATTTACCCTAACCGAGGGTCTGTATGAAAATCAGCCTGGGGATTGAACCCAGAGCTTTATGCAACCTCCCGAGTAGCTGTAGCTGGGATTACAGGTATATGCCACCACACCCGGTGAAAGCATTTTAAAACAATGCCATAGGTTGTGGTTTTTTTTTTTTTTTTTAGAGAGAGAGATTTTTTTTTTAATATTTATTTTTTAGTTCTTGGCGGACACAACATCTTTGTTTGTATGTGGTGCTGAGGATCGAACCCGGGATGCATGCATGCCAGGCGCACGCCCTACCGCTTGAGCCACATCCCCAGCCCCAGGTTGTGTTTTTCTTCTGCATGATATTCTATCTGTATTATCTGCTCTGACTTCTCCCTTCTTTTAATGATCATATAAATATTTCATTCCAGTTTTTAGCATTGGATTCTACTGATTTAAAATTTTTACTTCTAAAATATTCCTTCCTCTTTAGTCGTAAGGTGGTGTCAATGCAATTTTCTCTTACTACTACAATGGGAGATTTTTCCCAGGGAAAAGTTGGGCTCTGACTACAGCGGTTGATTACATTTGTATTTCTCTTAGTTCCACATAATCTGATTTTTTTTTCATTTCATTATATGATCTCTGCCTACAGTAGCTCTCTTTGCCTCTAGAGAAAATAGTCAGGCAAATCGTTAGAGATCATTTATAATTAGTCAGCTGAAAGGAACAGAAATATACATCCCAGAGACAGATAAAGAGACAGTATGTATGAGAACCATCGGTGTAAAGACTTACTGTAATTGGAATGAGGTTGTTCCATCTGATTATTTTCCTGTTGTATAAAAGATGTAAAAATAAATCTTTTACATTAAAAGAAAGTGGAATAGAGTATGGGGCTTAATTTTTCCAATATTTATTTCAATAGCAATTTAGGCATTTATGAAAAACTTATTTCACTGTGTATGATGGATCAATGAGAATGCCTGCCTTACCCAAGGTTGTTGTTTGTTGGTACTGTGTATAACAGTTCTGGATTCTTATCTAAGTTTGAAATCCTTTTTGGCCATTTAAAACCAAGTGAAAGGTCAAAGGACTAATGATTTTGAATATGTCTAAGTGATTTCCCCAAGCTCTAGAAGGATTTGTTTCTCTGAAGACTCTCAGTGTGCGAATGAGTGCTTTTTCCCTGTGTAAAATTATTGTCTGTAGTAATATTTGGTTCCTTTACTAAAGGAACTTTGTTTTAATTTGAAGAAAATTTAAAAATCTGAACAACTTAAGTAAAATAAATAAAATCTGATAGACAGTTTTTCAGAAGAGGGAGGGAGGGATAGATTATTATGTTTGTGTAACTTAGTATCACTATCAAACATTTGTATCAAAAGCAAACTCTCACTTTGAAATTCCTCTTCCTAACCGGAAGTTTCTTTTCCATAGCTTAATAACTGCTACTAAAAATAGGATAAACCAGGCACTGTGCTGCAAGTTTGTAATCCCAGTGATTTAGGAGGCTGAGGCAAGAAGATCACATGTTTAAGGCCAGCCTCAGGAACTTAGTGAGATCCTGTGTCAAAAAATAAAAAAGGGCCTGGGATGTAGCTCAGTGGTAGGGCACTCCTGGGTTCAATCCCCAGTACCACAGAAAGGTAGGGAGGGAGGGAGGGAACGGAGAGGAGGGGAGGAGAGGGGAGAGAAAGAGGAAAGAAGAGAAAGAACTACAGAGCTAAAGCTGAGATTCCAGTTTAAGGAAAGCTGCTGTTTTCTGAAATTTTCTTTCTTATTTAAAAGGATCAATTCCTTTTTTCCTTCTTACCTCCCTCCCTCTTATTCTAAGTACTTCCATTTTTATGCTCATACCCATTATGCTGGCAAATAAATGTACCATGGGAAATGAGAATTTAAACTATCATAGTTGAGTTCATTTTCCCAACCCCCACTTTCTAGGTGTCTGATTATAAGCAAGGTACTATCTGAACTGCCTTTCCCTCTTGAGTAAAATGGGGGATAATAGCCCTCACGAAGGCTTGTTTGGTTTGACAATAGTGACAATGTATATTAAGTACCTCGCACAGTGCCTGGCACAAAGTGGGCTCTTGAGAAATGATAGTTGCTTTTATTAATAAGAGCCCATTCTATTACAGCTATCAGCATCATTATCTATTGAGCTGGGAAGGTTTCAGAAGAGTATCTTGAGGGATATTGTTTGATATCATTATTCAGGTTATCTAATCTGAAGCTCCTTTTGTTTGGCTACATTTTGTTCTTTGTACAGTATATGCTGTAGCTATTTTGGATTGACTTAAGCTGGGGTTCTTGGTTTTATAGGCAGTTATTCCTTCATTTAAAAGGTATGGTCCTGTCTCATTCATTTGGAATAAGATCAGTTACCAAACTTTTGAACTTGCCTTCCCTGGGCCTTTCTCTTTTTTGCTTCTTAGCCTTAGGCCCTGTGGTTCAACACATCTTGGATGATGGAGGAAGCAGAACCCTTGGCAACACTATGCTCAAAACATTGGGCATATTGCCCAGGCAGTATTCCCATTATCAAGATTCTCCTTTTCTCCTTTAAGTCTTATCCTCTCTCCTCCATTCTGTGTTTCTTTATGCACAAAATAGCAGGTAATGCTTTTTAGGGGTCTCATTTTGAACAGATATTTTAGTGCCTACTATATGCAAGACCCTGAAATTGTCATGTCTCCCTCTTTCTCCCTCCTTTCCCACCCCATTGAAAAGTAAAGGTAGAGTGACCTTTGCTTATCATCAATGAATTTTAAAAAGCAAAAGAAAGAAATAGCATGTGACCTTTGGTTGACTTCCAGAATGTTCTTTAGGCCAAATTTTTCAATGTGTGTTGCAACCTATGATTATGGCATGAAGTCAATTTTATGTGTCCAGACAAATTTTTTCTTTCTTCTTTTTATGGAGGGGAAGAGAATGGACCAGAACAAAAGAACAGAAAGGAAAGTACAGGTTCTACTGCATGATCAAAAGTCAGGGTCAAGTACTATTTTATGAAACTTTTGTTTCAGTTATGAAAGTATATTTGTAAGGTGTTATGATATAAAAAATATTTCCACACTGTGACTTGAATAAACAAAAGCCACATTTGTTGACTCAGTTTGCAGCTGACGATTCATCTCATTAAAAAAAAAAAAGTGTCAGTTCTATAGAGATTGCTTTGGCTAGATAAATCCCCCCCCCTTTTTTTTAATTCCATGAAAGAAAACTGGTTCTTTGAACTGTCCAGCCTTTATTGATGGAGGGCTTTACTGGCTGTGTTTTGTTAAGGTCTCTTGGGTAATGAGTTTATTGTCTCTTTCCTTTTTTGGCCTGCTTTTTGCTCTTTTTGCATGGTCCCTGGAAGCCATTCTGGTTTTGGGAGCGATGGCAGAAGTTCCCATATAGCATAGAGACATCTGCAACTTACAGTTTTGTGATTTTTGTCCAAGTGTTAAGAAAAAACATGTTTTTTGAAGATAGTAAAGCTGTCCAAGCCACTGAAATGCCAGTTCTTTTTCCTCACTGGTGATAGCATTTATATTATCCCTCCTAATAAAATTACAGAATTGATATTTATTTCATTGCATATAGATTTTTAAAAATCTATCTAAACCCTTAAACCTGTATAAATTAATGTGATTTTGGTTAGAATTGAGACAGTGGTATCAAAACTTTTCATTTAGTTTCATTTCTCTAAAGAGACTTCATTGTTTTCATTCTTCAATGAAGACATGTTTTATGTATGCTTAGTACCGTGTTTTGTGATTTGTACTTTTTCTAACAATTTAGATATTTTAATTTTTGTGTGTGTCTTGAACTTTCTTATTTTTATCACCTAAAGCTATCCAAATATGTAACTTCCTTTGCCAGTGATGAATATGCATTCCAGTGGGATCAATTTAGAGCTATGTGAACCTGATTGTATTCCAAAGTAGTTAATCAATGTCAAGAAGTATTTGTTGAGGGCCTGTAACTTACTTGGCAAACAGGACAAGGTTCCAAAAGAAGTACTGTAAGTAAAAAATAAGTCCCCTGCTTTCTTTCATTCATCCTTTTAAACATCCATCAGATACCTACTCAATCAGCTGCATACAGTGTCAGGTTCTCTGCCCAATTCTAATTGGGAAGGCAAAACTTATATGAAAGTACAAAAATAATGAAATGCCACATCTAGTGATATTTATTCTAATTCTGTAGGAATTTAGGTTATAGAGTGAGCAGACTGGTATACCTGGCAGACAGAAGATAGTTATTGAGTCTTAAATCACTGTCAGGATTCAGATGGGAAGGATGGAAAATATTCCAGACAGAAGGAGAATCCTACATCCCTTTAGAGATCCCTTAGGGATACTACAGAGTAAAGAATGAAGGAGGCATTTCTCAGATGGTGTGCTAAGGAATCATGAAAGATAGGGTTGAATATATCAGGTGGAGTCTTATACTTTAAGGTGAGTAATTATAAAGTTACATAAACTAAAATGAATCCCTACATCTTCCAGTACTTACAGACTACTTTGGGAGAAGGGCGGGATTATAAATAACTAATGATGCTGTGAGTATTTGTTGGAAGCTGGTACTGTGATGGAAGTAGTATAAGCAAAAGGCTTCCACTTACTATCTGTGTTATGGCTACCTTTGAGCTTTATCAGTACTTCTCTGGCTTGGGGATTGGCAACATCACTGACTCAATGACATACTTCCTTTTTGGAAGGCCTGGCTCCTAGCTTGCTAGCATATGACACTTCGAGTTCACCAGATCATCCTGTCCCAAACTGCCCAGTTGATTTTGAAGCTGCAGTATAGTCACGGCTAGGGCTACTTCCCACCTCTAGCTGGGGATCCCACCACATTCCTAGAGAGGTTCCTGAATATACCTCTCCTTTATCACCAGGGCATGGTTTGGGGCAAGGGAGAAGGGGTCATATGTATGCACTTGCCCTCCACCCTGGGCTTACAGATTAGTGGTAGAAATGTTTTCCTCAAAGCAATTATTCAAAGTAATTCTTAGTACTATCTCATTTTGATTCTCCACTAATTTCATTTTTCCATTTATCTACTTGTTATTTATGGAAGTGTCAGTCATTGTATGCTGTTAATACAACTCTCAAATCTTAGTGGCTTCCAATAGAATCAAACACTTGATATTTGATTCCTGCAACTGAGAGTTCACTGTAATCTTTGGTCATTTTCTCTCAAATCCACCCCCTACCCCTGTCCAGACTACTGGGTGGCTGACTTTGGACTAGGCTCAGCTGATCAGAGACATTGGCTGGAGATTGAGCAAGAGGAGATAAGGAGAAACCAGAGTATTTCTTCTTTTCCTTTTCTGGCTTTTTCAGCAGAGCCTGTTTGTGTTGTTCCAGCTCCCACTGGACAGACTTACCATGGTTCCATGTTCTTTTTAAGTAACTGCAGGCCTTCAGCTCTAAAAATACCATCTCCTCCGTTTGTCTCTCTGGCTTAGGGGTTGTAGTGGCTTTTTGCTCTTGCTAAATCCACTGTCCTCAATTTGGCCCTCAGCTACCTCATGGCTTGTATAAGCCATTCCATGAAATTTCTTCTGTTGTAGATTGGGATGTAGCTCAGTGATAAGAGTTTTTGCTTGCCTAGCATGTGTGAGGTCCTGGGTTCAATCCCCAGCACTGCAAAATAAATAAAATAAGCTTATTTCAAAATAAAGATATAAATATACAAGTCAAAGCCTTACAGGTGTGTGTGTGTGTGTGTGTGTGTGTGTGTGTGTATAAAATGTGCAACATATATATACATAATATATATCTATGTAATATGTATTTTCCCCTACTGTTATAAATACTTGAAGTGGTTCTTGTGTTTTGATTAGACCTCACCAAGACATTGTTCTAAAGAAGAAAATTTTCTTTTGTCTTTTATATTGTTTTTTCTAAGGTACAGTTTCAGAAATAGGTATAAAAACAATCCATTATATTACCCAACAAAATTCTCTTATTGAATCAGTGTGATAACAGGATCACTGGATCCAGGTTACAATCCTAGCCAAGTCACTATGGCACTGTGTTCTTGGCCTCACAGTCTCTCTGAGTAGAAGTATTAATAATTCTTGTTATACCTCCATCTGTGGGTTGTCTATGATGATCAAAACAAAGACATATATTATAAACTATCAGGCTTTATTTAGGTGGTGCAGGGAACCTTGGTATTATACCACAGTCTACTAACTGGACATCTTCTAATGTTTTCTGAGCATTTGTAGTTGTTTCCAACATAGTTTATTTCTCATTGTAAATTCAGAATTGGAAAATAAAACAGATTTTAAAAAGTTATGTAAGCATTCATCTCATTTTGGAAGATATTTATGTGTATTTAAGAGGTGTCTTCAAATGGCCAAGAAGAATTTGACCATTCCCAAACATTTCTGGTTCTTTCTAGTTTTACTGTAGAACTAAGAGCACGTTCCCTGGGGCAACATGAATGTTAAAATCCCTGTCACATAGGCTAATATGGGATGCATTTCAGTCACATGAGTAGAAAATTGTCTGTTTGTTCTGTCTCCTGAATGTCTTTAATTTGAGTCTTGCCCTGCAGGGAGAGAGATGCACTCTGACTCAAACAGACCTGCATGGATGGAGTCTATTCTAGTTGAAAAGAGATACCAGGATGATCAGATCCATTTTTATTAATCTAGAAGTAAGAGTTTTTTAAAAATAAAATGCTATGCTAAGCATACTCAGAGATTTAAGGAACTAACACATAATTTTCAGATCTACCAAGACTGGATCCATTTTACTTTCATGATCTAGAAAATGACTAAGGACAAGGCTTAGCTGGTTCTTTCCAAATCCTTTATAATTCATGCAGGTACCTTCAGGATGGACTGTTAGAGTAATTCTCCTGTTAAGTGTCACTTGAGACATAGAATGCTCATCCTTAGCCCAGTTAAGGGAACTTGGGTATTAGAACTAGGAAGATATGAGTTAAAGCCCCAGGTATGCCACTTATCTTCAGTTTTACTTTCCATGGTTTTACTACCTGCAGTTTCAGTTACTCAATAGTAACAGTGGCCCAAAAATATTAAATGGAAAATTATAGAAATTAACAGTTATTATTATTAATATTTTTGTGTGTGGTACTGGTGATTGAACTTATGGCTTCCTTCATGGTAGGCAAGCACTCTACCAATGAGCTACATCTCCAGCCCTTTTAATTTTGAGATAGGGTCTCAATAATTTGCCCAAGCTGACTTTGAACTTCTGATCTTCCTGCTGTAGCATCCTGAATAGCTAGGATCACAGGTGTGCACCATGGCACCCATCCAACAATTCAAAAGTTTTAAATAGTTGTTGTTACTAAACTTTATCATAGGTATGTGTAGGAAAAACATAGTATATAGATGCTTCTTGATTTACAGTGGGGTTACATCCTGTTGTAAGTTAAAAATAGGGGAAGTTGAAATGCATTGAATGCACTTGACCTATCAAACATCCTGGCTTAGTCTAGCCTACCTTAAACATGCTCAGAACATTTATATTATCCTATATTTAGGCAGAATCATTCAACATAAAGCCTTTTTTATAATAAAGTGTTGAATATTACATAATTTATTGAATGTCTACATCTAAAAAATATTGTCAATGCACAGCACAGTAGTACCTCATGATAGTGTGACTGACTGGGATCTGCCACTTGCTGCCATGTACTGTCTCTGCTCAGCATCATGAAAGAGTATCATACTGCATATCCTTAGCCTGGGAAAAGACCAAAATTCAAAGTGCAGTTTCTGCTGGCTATGTATATCAATTTTGCACTATCGTAAAGTCAGACAATTATGAGTCAAGGATCATCTGTATATAGGATTTGATACCATCTGTGGTTTCAGGCATCCCTTGGTGTCTTGAACCTACCCCCATGAGTAAGGGTGTACAATTCCATTAGTATGTCATCTTAGACAAGTTACTTAACCTCTTGGAGTCTCACATTATTTATTGGGATAAGGGTGGCTATTGTAAGCACACAATAAATCTAATCTCGAAATATGATATCATGTTTATCAGACAAAGGACTTTGGAGTCAAGGATCCAATACTCTACAGCTGATCTACAGAGTTTTGCTGAGCTCCCTAGACTTTGCTACTATAAAACTTAAAACTGATGGAGTTTTTAATATTGTCATTATTTATAAATTTATTAGATAATTTCAGTTTTCAGCTAGTCATCAAAGCCCTTATAATTCCAAGATAATTTCAAACTTGACCAAGACTGTAGTTTATTTACTGGAGTGCTAGGAGGGAATGTGAAGATGATGGCATAGTATTTTTTTTTTCTTTTACTGTCTTAAATTTTAAGCCAAATTTATTTTTAAACAACAGGAAAAATTGCTATTGTTGTACTTGCCATTTATGATAGACAAATGCCACTTGTTTACTCTCAGCTTTTGGGTAGTAATTATATGTTTGTTTTTGGAAATGGTAAAATTAAAGCACTTTCATGTCTTAGGAAATCATGTTTTCTGATGGCTTATCATCTGTTGTTTGTTCATGCTCCTAAGGAACAAACCTTAGAATATTATCTTGAACAAAAACCCAAATATGAAGTCAGCTTTTCACGCTATGTTAGTGACTTCTGGCCAAGGTGATCCTTGTTACCCATAACTTTTCATCTTTGTATTCCTTGGTGCCTACCATAGTGTCAGGCTTATGGAGGTGGCCACTAAATTTTTGTCAGGAGGATGGCAAGTTTGAGACCAGCCTTGGCAACCAACATAGCATGACTCTTGTCTTAAAATACACACACACAGAAAAGCAGGGTGTGTGTGTGTGTGTTGGCGGGGGGCAATGGGAATGTAGCTCAGTGGTAGAGCACCCCTGGGTTCAATCCCTAGTACCTGAAAAACAATTAAATATTAATATCTGCTTTTCTTTAGTCAACTGGATTTTCATTAAATGTGACTTAAATTTGCATAAGCTAAACCTTATTTATCATATATGGTTAGCACTCTTCAGCTGTATCTTTTATGAAAATAAATGAGGATGCCTCAGTCAGATTTATGTTCTGACTGAACAGAAATTTTGAGAAATTTTGAAAACAGAAATGCATAAACTCCTGAAGAAAGGCTCAAACATGACACTTCTAACCTCAGTGTCATAATTTCATAATATGGACCTCCACCTTCAACTTTGAGGCCTGCAAATGTAGATTGCTTATCAGAAGTGGATTAAACATCAGTTTTTTTTAAACATGCAAAACCTTATTTATTTATTTATTTTTACATGAGCTCTATTATTGTTGTTATTATTATTTGCATTAGTTTTTCCTGCTTTCTTTTTTTAATCTCAGTTATTCATGGAAAAAACTTCAGTCCAATGTTGTGATTTCCTTTGTTTCCAAAATGGCCAGTGACATTTTCCTTCATGCTCCTCATTCTGCTGACAGACCATTTGTGGTTAAAAATACACAGTCATTGTGTTTCATGATTCGTAACTTCTTTGCATCACTGTCCTATGCATTTCCTGACCTAATGACTATGCAGGCCAAACTGGGAACACTAAATTGTGAGCATCAGATGTGGAAATCCTGCCCCAGGCTTGCCTGGGGACTTGCTTGAAATTATAGTGTGTCTGTAAAATGATCATGTGAGTGAATAGTTTTGTTTTTGTTTTTCATATCAGTAACTTAGGGTTACAGTTAGGGTGTTGCCGAAACACTTTGGATCAATCACAAACTGGGTAGATGAATTTAACATTTTAAACCACCAACTTTTCCATTGCAGAGGTGAAATTTTCTACTTGGTACTCACTTTGAGTTTTTTTTTCCTTATAGTTATATATGGTAATATTCTGATTCTCTCTACAGAATTCTTCATCCTCTGCACCCCTGAATTTACTTTTAAAACAGTGTGTATATACCTATTTTTAAAAATTCCACTGTTACATAGGCCTTTTGAGTAGAAGGATGAGTTAATATATAAAATAAAGTATTTATTGAGGCCACTTTTGCCCTTAATCTATGTGGGAGTTTATCATGATTCTCAGCTGAGCAGCTTTTTAAATCCAATGAGCTCCCTTTATTAAAGCTTGCACTGTTGCCCTTTCCTGTTTTACAGCTGATTAGATTAATTGAGTATGATTTAATGAATTATAGTATGGCAAATTCAGAATTATCTGCATTAATTAGGAACAGGGGATAGCATGGACAAATGAAATTTGTAGATGTTGCCTGTCTGCCTGGGTTTGTTTCTGCAGATGCCTCAGAAATGCACCATGTAAAAGCAAAGTTCACATGTCTTTATCCCTTTCTTTGTTTCCACAGATTCTCTTGCAGATGATAGCAAATAAACTGGAACACTAGGACTGGGGAATGAGGAACAAATTTGGGCTATTCAGGCTATTTGGTAGATAATGATTGAAGCCTCCAGTTAACATATTCCCTCAAAAATGGCTCCCCTCAAAAATGGCTCCCCTCACCCCTAGCCTTACTTCTCAGAGCTGGAGTAGCCATTAAAATCCAAAAAGACCTAATTAGTTGTATTTCTTTTTCCTTATTTCACTTTTATTAGCTAAACTTCCAGCCATTTAATTTCCCTATGTAATCTCAATAATGATGAAAGCACGAACTAATAATAACTCTCTAAATAACAGTCTTCTTTTTCAGATGGAGCGTGTGAATTGGTTGGTTGTTGTATCTTTTAGAACCTCTCCCACATGAAAATATTATATTCAGTGCTACAATTTTTGCAACAGTAATTCCCCAAACCTATTTTAATCTAGAATTTGAAGTGTACTTGTGGTGAGTACTATTTCAGTTATAATATGCTTAATATTTTCTTCAAATTTGCTTAATGCAAAGATAATGCAAGAGTAAATGAAAATTTTAAGTTCCTAATTTTGAAAATCATCCCACATGGATTTACCCTCATAGAAACTGCCCTACTGTTTTACATGTTACTTTCCATATGTGCGAATTTCTACGTAGTTTTGGACGTCGTACATTTTATGTTTTGCTACTTTTATAAGATTATAGCAAATATTTTTCAAGTTTCTATATAATCTTGGTAATGATCAAGGATGCCTTTTAATAGCTTCAAAACATTTTTTTTTCATGGTGGATAAAATATGAGAGATAAGGCAAAGCCTTTTTTAAGGAAGTGTGCCTATATTTGCCTAAGAGAAGACATGATTCTTGATTATTCACTCCCAGGCATTCTGTTGTAGGACATAAGGCCATTGCTCTCTGGGTCCCAAGGTCGGGCTAGGGACTTAAAAATGTGTCTTTTATCTTACATGCCTCTTAATTGGGGCAACTACCTAATGATGACTTGTTTAAAAAATATATTTTCTAACTTTGTAAAACCTGCTTGTGAAAGACAGGTGCTCACAGACATTGAATAACTTTTAACATACTTCTCCAGGATTTAGGAAAAACTGTAGTTTCAATCTCTTCTTTTCCCAGGAACACTTAACCACTAAGCTGCATCCCCAGACCTTTTTTTATTTTTTATTTTGAGACAAGGTCTTGTAAGTTGCTTAGGGCCTTGCTAAATTTCTGAGGCTGGCTTTGAACTTGTGATCTTTCTACCTTGGCCTTCCACACTGCTGGGATTACAGGCATGCATCACCATGCCCAACAATCCCCTCATTTTATGCTTTGAATATAGTTGTTACTCATTCTTTGTGTATTTAAAGTTTAAAGAGGCAATGTAGCTGGGGAACAAAGGCGACAAAAGAAAATGTAATGTGTTCTAGCTCCATCATTGGTCCAGATTTCATCCTTAGGTCTGAAATTTAGATTAGATAGGAACTTAGATTTATCAGCCCAGTTGTAACATTGTATTCTGTTTTAAAAGGTAAACCAAGAAAGTAATAGCAGACAGAATCCTTTAGCACCTAGCAGGACATACAATCCTAGCTACTTGGGAGACTGAGGCAGGAGAATCACGAGTTTCAGACAATCCTGGGCAACTTAACAAGAGACCCTATCTGAAAGTAAAAAAAAAAGCTGAGGATGTAACTTAGTGCCAAAGCACCCCTGGGTTCAATCCCCAGTACAAAAAAATGGGGGGGGGAATCCTTTAGCTTCCCACTAAGTTAAAAAAAAATTTTATTTTAAGATGAATGACCACATATATAATTACACATAATTGGATCATAGAAGTGTTTACTGTATGCATGGAGGTTATAGAGTGTTGTCAGCTTTATAAACTTGTATCATAGGGGATTGTGCTTATAAATCAGGTGATAGAATTATTAGTAGTTTTTCACTTTTCTTTGGGAAAAATTATATGCTGTCTGTGCCATTTTTGTTGATTTTTTGTCTGATCCTTTACTTGCATATATACTCATTTGTTTTAATCCATCTCATTAGCAACAGCTCATTGTAATTATCCATCTGTTGCACTGGCTGCAGTGAGCTGTAAGTGCTGCTTGATTTTATTGTACTTTTGAGATGTTGATGTTGGTTTTGATCAAGAAAAGGCCCTTGTTAAGTAGATTCAAAGCGCTGTGAGTTCGAAGTTAAAGTTTTTTCATTTTATAATCTCTGATCGCTCTTCTTTTATTCACTTTGTAGTACATGGATAACAAGTTTCATCTTTTAGGATCTTATTCTAAAAGTGAACAAGATATCTTTTGTTTTTAGATAATTTAGTTCTATTTACATATGATTTTTTCCATATATGTTAATATTCTATGTAGTACATGTATGAAGACATGAATTAGTGTGAATATACTTTGTATACAACCAGAGATATGAAATTTTTTTGCTCTATATGTGTAATATGAATTGTAATGCATTCCACTATCATATAAAAATAAAAAACATATAAAGTAAATACACATACATACATACATATACATGCACTTTTTTTTTAAGCTTTCACTTACCTCTAAATGGAAAATATGATACATTGTAAATAATAGGCAAGATCCGAAGACGGCAGTTTTGGTGCAGCATCATTGGAATGTAGTTGTAATTTTTTCCAGTGATTAATTCCCAGTGATTTGGCTGTGTGATTTTTTTCCATAGCAACAGTGTGTGAAATTAGGGATTTGTTTTTAATTTTATGTTCATTTTTCAAAGGACTCCAGTTTTCCTTTCACCTTAACTGAAACAGTCCTGACTCTAAGTTGCCAAAGTACAGACAAGGAAATTCCAGATTTAGGAAGGTGATGGTGACTCATACTAGAGGGGTTTTCCTGCTGTGAAGGTATGATTTCTTGGAAACAATAGATAGAGCAGAGGAGATGCAACTGGTTTCATTTTGGAACAGTTTGGTTCTTGAAAAGGTCATGAATTAACGGTGGGGACTGGATGAAAATTGCAGAGGCCTTCTGAACTTTCATCCCCCAGGAAAGGTTGGTTCACAAATAAAGCCCTTTGTGAACAGAGATCTTATTGATGGCTAAACATGTGCTCATTGAGAATCACTAAAATCTTCAAGCTCATTGCTGCTTCCAGATTGAGTAACACTTGAAACACATTTCCTTTTGAAAATGCAAGATTTGCAAAAGAAACATGTCATGCATTCACTTGGCCACTTTGTCTCTTGTAATCAGATTTAAAATTCTCAGTGCTTCCTAGGTGTTTCACCATATGTATATAGCTATATTATTACTTTATTTGCTATTTCTGTCTTTCTTAATACATTACCATTTGGTATATAATGATTTATTTTGCCCTTTATTTCCCAAGGATATTTTAAGGGTTAAATTAGATTAGATTTTAATTCTATAGGTTAAAGTTCTGTGAGACTCTCAAGTATTAGACATCATTTAAAACTATGTAACTGGGGCCAAGGGTGTAGCTCAGCAGTAGAGCACTTGCTGTGCATGTGGGAGGCCTGGGGTCAATACTCAGCACTGGAAAACAAACAAATAAATAAAATCATACTTTACTGTTTTTCTGTTTGTCATTCATTTTTATAGACTAAGAAAAATTAGTAATTCCTTCCTAATTTATAGAATTAATTTATATAAGTTTGTTATCTCTTGTTGGTATGATAAGCTCTTATGACTATAGCTATCATATGAAGAATGCCAATTCAGTAACAAGTAGGAAATTCTAAAACAGTGTAAAGCCGTTCAGTTTTTTCATCAGGAAGTGTTAATGTGTATCACTGTTGATTTCTACCATAAATGAAGGTTTTATTTACAATTTTCTACTCATAGACTAGAAAAATCAAAGAAATCTTAAAACTTCTAGTCCTTCTTGGTACATCAGGTGTCTTTTTTAAGGGTAAGTTATATTTGCAGACAACTTGTTAGCCCACCTTAAAAAAAATTTCTCCATTTCCTCCTCTATTGGACTTAAATACACCAAGAGACATATTTGACTGCCAGTAGTCAATTCACACTTGTTAAAATGTTATCTAAAGTTACATTTAATGTGTTTTTCTTTTCTAACTTTAGACTTTATCATTTTCAAACTAAAAAACAGACCATACATTTTAATATAAACAAACAAAAAATTAAACATTCTAAGTATGTGCAACAAAATTGATATTTGGTAAAAACAACTTTCAAACTTTCAGAATGTATATTTACAAAAGAACGCTATCTTAACCTCCTCTTTCAATCTAATTTATTTATTTTTATTTATATACGACAGTGGAATACATTACAATTCTTATTATACATATAGAGCACAATTTTTCATATCTCCAGTTGTATACAAAGTATATTCACATCAATTCATGTCTTCATACCTGTTCTTTGGATAATAATTATCATCACATTCCACCATCATTAATAACCCCATGCCCCTCCCTTCCCCTCCAACCCCTCTGCTCTATCTAGTGTTTGTCTATTCCTCCCATGCTCCCTCTCCCTACCCCACTATGAATCAGCCTCCTTATATCAAAGAAAACATTTGGCATTTGGTGTTTTGGGATTGGCTAACTTTACTTAGCATTATGTCTAATTTTATTTTTATTCTTACACACTTTCTCTGAGTTTTTTCTTTATTTTGGAAAAAAAACAGTTTAAAGCTTCAGTCTATGACTCGTTTTTTAATACTTTGGTAATCCATTTTTCTAATTTGAGATTTCAACTAATTATCTTAAAGTCAGCTACCCTAAGATTTCATTATTCTCCTTGTTTAAAATAACACACACACACACACAAAAGCAAAATGTGTCAGAGATAATTCCCAAACTGTCAAGATGTATCTATAATGTGTCTTCATTGTTAATAATAAAAATCTTGAGTAAGGAAGTGAAGGTAGCATTTCTTTAAAGTGAATTTCAGTATCTGGGAAACTTTCTGGAATATTTCAGAAATGTAAATAAACAAAACACATAACCCATATTCTGATAGCCTGGGATCACAGATGTTTCCAAATGTTCTTTTGAAACAAAGTACATGTTTCTTTCTTTTAAACTGTAAAATCAGAGTGTTAAATTTCTGCTTCTTAAAGTGGGTCAGAGGGGATTAATAACTCATGTTGAAATATATGCAATGCTCTTAGTAAACCTGGCCTTGAAATCTTGTAAGGCTGAATGGCCCCCAAATCTGATTCTCCCCACCCCCATGATTCTCATTACTATAACTGAGTTGGACTTTGTACAGAACTTCAGTGGAATCTAGGTGTAGAAGAGCTCAGTTGATGGTTTCTATTGTTTCTCCACACTTGACTTTCCTGGGCAAGCAGCAGACTTTCCCAGTGAACCAAGAGAATCTCAGAAATCTGTGTTGTCCTAAGCCACAGTACCCACAGGGCAAAATACATCAAGTCACAGCTTGTGTCGAAGGTCAGGAGAGCTGGCTAGCCTGAGTGAGTTCCCAAGGCCAAAAGAAATACTCTTTCCCACACTCTAGCAATGGTATCCTTTTACACATTCATAAACCCAGGGGCAACCTCTCTGTTCTTTTTGGGTTGGGAGAAGGTTATGTTATTTACATCTGTTGACTAATTTGAATTTAGTGTAGAAGAGTTTTGTCTGTCTGTTGCTTCTCCATGTTAAGTGGTTTTTAATTTGTAAAGTGAAAAAGCAGAGTTCTACTCATTCAAGCTCCTTTTTCCTGTGAGTTCTGTCATCGGTGGGTTTGGGCCAGGTTCAGTTTCCTTCTCTCTATTCTGCTGGCTAGGCCCTTCCCTCCAGCTGTCTCCAGCTGCACCACTGGTTTCTGAGAATTACCTGATAAGCAGTTCTCTGGGTAAGTGCTTGCCCCATTCCTTCACTAGGCTTCATTGCCAGCTCTCCTGGCCTGTGGGTCACCCCGAAAATGCAGACCTCAAGTACCACTTTGCCTCCTTCTCAGAGGTACAGGGCAGAGCTCCCTTCCCCTTCCTCCCACCTCAAAGGGAAGGAGTGATGGGTTTTCCTCCTTCTGTCATTGAATAGAAAGTAAGAACTTTGTCTCTCCAACCCCTGCACACCCCATCTCCTGATAAAGTGCAACTTCCAACATAGTCACTCACCACCCCCACCCAGGTCCTCTTTATGTATTGAACTAGGGTAATAGTGCCTGCTTTTCTCTCCCTAAATCTTCTAAACCACCTTTTATCACTAAAGTTTGGATTAATATTTCTACTACCATTAATGTATGTATGCCTCCATAGGCCAGTTTTCCAGATAACTTATATTTGCTTTAAAAAAAAACTTGAAAAACATCAGGCATATAAAAGTATAGCTAATACAAAACACTCCCCAAACACTCCCACCATTGGTTTTAGAAATAATAAATTATAGATAGAACCAAAGTTCCTGTGAAACCTCCTCATCTTTTTCTCTCCAGAGTTTTCCTTAACTTATTAATAGTCATTCTTGTACACATCTTATATTTCAATTACATATCTATATATATATATACATATATATATATAAATGATCCTACTCTAATTACATATGGCATATATATGTACATGGAAATATAAAAATGATATAGACTTTGCTTTTGTTACTTTTTACATTTTTAAGAAATGTTTGTATATATATCTGTCTTTTTTTTTTCACTTAACATTATGTTTTTGTTTTTGTTTTTAATTCAGCCATGTTGATAGATGTGGCTTTTGTTCATTACCCCACTCTTTATATACTCTTTATATACAAGGTACTCTCCTATTGGTCGACAATTTAGTTGTTACCAGTGTTTTCCTATGACCTTTAAAGAACAGGCATCCCCAGCAAGACGTGGACATTCTTGTTTGTGTCTCTTTGGGAAACTGTGATCTTTAAATGCCAAAATTTTATTGTAACCCCTTTTTGTACCAGTATTTGTGAATCTGGGTAAATTGCCACATCTATTTGAGCCTCAGTTTTCTTAGCCACAAAAAAGACTACATTAGACTAAACAATCTCTAAAGTACTTTCCAGGCCTTTAATTCTATGATTCTCTTTCATATTTTCTTTCCAGCCTTATTTACATAAATAATATATAATGGTTTCGAGTAACTAGTTAGTGTAAGAATCAATTCAGATAAAATAAAAATCTTTTAGTGCCAGGTTTAGTGATGCACACCTTGTAATCCCAATGGCTCAGGAGGCTAAGGCAGGAGGATTGAGAGTTCAAAGCCAGCCTCAACAACTTAGCAAGGCCCTAAGCAACTCAATGAGACCCTGTCTATAAATACTATACAGAAAAGGGCTGAGGATGTGGCTCAGTGGTTGAGCACCCCTGGGTTCAATCCCCAGGTATCAAAAAAGAAAAATGAAAAAACTATTTTAAAGAGTGAATGTATGTGTTTTTTAATTCAAAATGAAAACGGGTTTGGGAATGTTTTCTTACAATTTGGATTCCTGTGTTATTGAATAGATAAATATTACTGAGGAAACTAAGTCTGCTTTAAATCACCAAAAAATTAATGTTGGGCATATTTGAGCAACATAGAAACTGCTTTGGAATCTTGTTTCCTGACTTGGATGTTGACTTTGTGTTGCCAGCTGGGTTGGCTGCACGTGGTTGGTGGGTCACAGATTGCTCCATGAGTCAGGATGACTCAAGGCTATCATTTTGAACACGAATTATTGTGTTATGTGCTGCCAAAAAATTGTGATCTTTCAAGGGGTATAGAAATGTGAAGAACTTTTTGACCCTAAATATAATCCTTTCAGAAGCAATGTTTCTTTTTAAGGTTATCATTTTGAACATGAATTATTATGTTATGTGCTGCCAAAAAATTGTGATCTTTCAAGGGGTATAGAAATGTGAAGAGCTTTTTGAGAGCCCTAAATATAATCCTTTCAGAAGCAATGTTTCTTTTTAAGGTTATATACTCCTTAAAAATAAATTGTATCCTCACTACCAAGACAAGCTGTGGTTCTTGCTACTCTCTGCGTGACAGTCACCTACTTTTCAGTTTCTAATCATTCAGGGTGGGGAGACAAGCAGGTGGGCTAGAGGACTCTCCTGGCTGTAGCACAAGATGTCATGCATCTGCTTGGGTTCTTCATCATCTTTTTTTTTTTTATTATTTTCTGATTCTTGACTGACACTAGACAAAATTATCCTCAGAGAAATACTACAGTTTATTGCTAAATGTAATAACATTCATGACAGAGTCGAAGTGAAAACTGTTATGATTTGTTCATTTCATATAGCTGTGAATATAAAATTTTATTAATTAGATTTGAATAATATTATAGATTGATGCCAGCTGCCTTTCCATTCTTGCTGTTTTTAGCAGACTTTTGGATTGGGGGAATGACTGAGCTTCAGGGATAGCCTTGATTAATCCAAATTTAGCAATAGATTTAGATTAATCCAATCTTGGTAACTCCCTGTGGCAGTGATTGGTTCAGGAATTCAGCTTTTACCCCACAGAACATGGCATTCCCAAGGTTAACATCAAGAAATGAGAGTTGAAGGAAAAATCATTTGAGGCTTTGGGGAAGAATGTTCTCACTTTTAGGAGAGAGGCCCAGGAAAATGATCTCTTTTCTTCTTAGTATTGTTGTTGTGGTCAAGAACTGCTATCAGTAAGAGAATAAAATTGATACCGATAGGAGGACAGAGCCTAAGAGAGACACAGATAAATGAGCCAAAACTATTAGATTACACCCTGAACCCAAATTCACCACTGAGCTTGTTATATGAGTCAGCAAATTACCTCAAGCTAGTTTGATTTGGGGTTCCTGTTATTCGAAGCTAAAAGCATCCTAATTGATATGATTTTACTGTTTATTATTCTTTTAACCCCTAGAGTAGCCTCAGAAAATTGCCTTTCTATAAATATTAAACTTAATGTTTATTATTAATAATACAGATATTATTAAGTCAATTATAGTGTATCCTTATTTTCTTCTTAGAACAAGATTTCTCGGCATTCTAACTTGTTACTTTAATATATTAAGAAAACTGTATTTCCAAGGTTGTTTTAGCCATCTTCACACTTATTAGTATTTAACCTTCATTTAAGTATGTATTTAACCTTTAAATGTCTACTATAAACATGTTTCTGTGTTAAACTTAACTTTCAAAGAGAATATGGCTGAGGGGCTGAGATTGTGGCTCAGAGGAAGAGCGCTTGCCTAGCATGCATGAGGCAATGGGTTTGATCCTCAGCACCATATAAAAAAATAAAATAAAATAAAGGTATTTTGTCTACCTACATCTAAAAAAAAATGTTAAAAAAATAGAGAGAGAATATGGCCTTGCTTAATTTGAGAGAAATTGAAGAGCAATATGTTAACAAACCTCACTAACACAGGATTAAATCACTGTAAAAGCCAGGTATTGAGGCAGGGATGGACATGGCTGAGTGAAGAGCTGAGGAGAGAAGGGAGAGAACAGCATAGGTGGAATGACATCCTTAGGCTACAAAGTGAAGTGATCACTCAAGAAGAGGAAAGGAAGTATGGAGCTCACTGAGAAACCAAAAGCCTAAATTAAAGATTTGATGATGCAGTGCAGGAAAACAGTGCATTGAGTGGGAAAGGTTGAAATTGCCAGGCTCAGGAAGTTAAATCTCACCACCTTAATTCACCTTCTTTAATGTGTACTGACTCTACTACAGAGATTATTGAAAGTTACTCTGGCAGAGACATGTAGGTGAATTAGACCAGGAAGAGGTTGGCACAGTGTTCTGGGAAACCATTACCAATAATCCACATACAAAGTGACCAAGAGCTATAGGATAATAGAATCTGAATTCTACATGGAATTTCAGAGTTCCCAGAGCTGTTCACACACATCTAATTTATATAATTAGATCCTCTTATCCCTTTTTATGGATGAGGATACAGAGGTATAGAGCAGTTAAATAATCTGTCCCAAAATTGTCAGTGATGGAACCTAACCTATAATCTAAGACTTTTGACTTTCCAGTTCAGTGCTTTTCAATAATCTTAATATGTTCCATTTTTAGTGAAATTCCTTCATTGTAAAAATGGTACCTCTTTTAGGTTCCTGTTTGCTTTCTTCCATATTTGCTAACTTGACTTGTGCTCAACAGCACTTGTTTGTCGACTAGCTCTTGAAAGCAGCATAAATAAAAAAATCTTAATGCCATAGTTCACACTTACAAATATTAAAGCTCTGACTAGTGTGAAGATAGTTAAATATTACCATCTTTTAGAAATTCCTCAAATAACAGAAAGGCAATACTTTTAACAAATATAAAAGTAAATAAGTAAAATAGGTCAGGAGAAAGTTTCTGAAATGGAGAGTGAGACATTAAGGGAACCTCAAAATGACTTCATTGAATGAAGGTAGTAAAGTAGTTGCCTTTGATTCCTCAACTGTGGGCAAATCAACCTTTAAAGACCTGGAAGTACCATTTTAATAAGTCAGAATAAGGTAAGTGTTAATCTGAACATACTTTTTTTCTTTTTCCTCCAGCACTGGGGATT
The DNA here is from genome assembly GCF_045843805.1 of Urocitellus parryii. Taxonomy (NCBI): domain Eukaryota; kingdom Metazoa; phylum Chordata; class Mammalia; order Rodentia; family Sciuridae; genus Urocitellus; species Urocitellus parryii. Next base: position 107,891,061 of record NC_135536.1, read on the forward strand.
GAACAACCCAGGGCTTTGCACATGCTAGGCAAGCACTCTTATCAGTGAGTTACATATATTTACAGATCTTTTATATTATTTTGAGATAGAGTTCACTAAATTGCCTAAGCTGGCCTTGAACTTGTGATTCTTCTACTCAGCCGCCCAAGTAGCTGGAATTACAGGTGTGTACCACCTTGTCTGACTTGAACAGGCATTTTGATTTATATATATATAATCTTTTATTTAAAATGTGAATGAGCTATGTTAATGATGAATGTTGGACATTTGTCCTTTAAGTTATTCTTCAGGTATGCTCTAGATATGTTGAAAGTTATGATTTCCTCCTTTCTTGGTGGTTTTGTTAAAAGAAAAACTTTAGACAAATTAAACTTAATGGAGTTTAATTGAGCAAAGAGCAGTTCATGAATTTGGCAACTCCTAGAACCAGGGACAGGTTCATTGAAACTGGGACTACAAAGGGGAAGTGACATAAAGAAAACAGAAGCAAGGTACAGAGATAGCTTGATGGATTAAAACTTGGCATTTGCCTTAATGAAACCTGATTTGACTAAAGATTGGCTGTTATGATTGCCTGAGACTCAATTATTTGTTACAAAGCAAATTCCTAAGTTAGGTTTTTCAGTTTGTTTAGTACTGAATTAGGTTGCAGTTTCAGATACAAGGACTGGAAAGGAGGCTTTTTCAGGCCAAATTTAGTTTGATTTAAGAAGGTTAAAAAAACACATATCATGGACTGGGGCTGTAGCTCAGTGGTAGAGTGCTTGCCCTGAACGTATGAGGCACTGGGTTCGATCCTCAGCACCACATAAAAATAAATAAAGATATTGTGTCCCTCTACAACTAGAACTAAAAAAAAAATTTAAAAAATACTTATGCTTTAAGAAAAAACATATCATAAAATTTGAACTTGGAAGTTTTTAAGTGTACAGTTAAATGGTGTTAAGAAACATTTATTTGAGTGCCTCCCATGTGTTGAGGACTGTTCTTGTTGCCACCAAAAGGAGGTAAGGGTAGAGGAAGGTCTCTCGGAGGGTCTTTTATTACACCAGATTTGGAGGTATGTAAAAAAGATGAATCACAATAAAAATCATTGCTTATTCAGTCTGAAATTAGTGATGGTAACAATAAATTCTGTGGGATTCTAGCAATAACATTTATGCTGTGGAAGTAAATTTTTGTCACCACTGCAGATACTGCAGTACTGAGGGAGGTACCTTAGAAGTAATGTGAACCATGTAACCTGGGGATATTGGGTATCGGATTGTATTTGTTAGTCCATGGTTATCAGTAGGGGAAAGAATGATTAAGAAGTGACTTTTTAGATTAGCCTGAGTGTGATTTTTGTCTTTGTCAGGATTTACAAGAGTACCTAAAAAGGCTCTCTAAGGGAAAAGTACCACTAAGAGAAGAAGTGGGGGGAGGATTGGTTTAAGCCTGTGGTATTTAAAGCTGGAGCTGAGACGCAGCCTCTTTGGGTACTTTCAGTCTCTAGATGAAGGAACATACCTATTGAAGGCCCTCACCTCAAATGCAGTTAATGTTCAAAATAATCTAGAAGACGCATAATTTACATTTTTTTTTCAAAATGTCTTAGAAACCACTGTGCAGAATGCAAAAGAATAGAGAAATCTAAAACAAAGCTGAGTAGCCAGATGATAAGCATTTAGCAAATTGCTACTGGATTGTATTCACCAGTTGATCTGCTCGGAAAGCTAATTCCTAAAATATGACAGAGCATGCTGATAATTGTTAAAGGCTGTGGCTGTGTGGTTTTTTTGTAGTAGAAATCCATAAATAAGTTTTGAGCTACCAGAATGAGGGGAAGTATGTGAGGGAGGGGTTGAACTTTTGAAGTGTCAGAGCCCCAAAGGACTTTCACATGGCATCTATCAGGCTCTGTTGAGCATTTCGTAACTCCGGCTTCAGGTTAAAAATCATCTGGAAAGTTTTAAAAATGCTAGTGCCCAGGTTCCACCCTTAATATATTAAGACAGAATCTGAGACTATAAAGGGGGAAGTGACATACAGAAAACAGAAGCAAGGTACAGAGATAGCTTGATGGATTAAAACTTGGCATTTGCCTTAATGAAACCTGATTTGACTAAAGCTTGGCTGCTATGATTGCCTAAGACTCAAAATTATTTGTTACAATTATTTGCAATTAGAGAAATTGCAAATAATTGTAACAAATCAAAACTACTCTTAATATGTTAAGACAGAATCTCAGAATTTGGGGAAGGAGGCACTAGTCATGAGGTATTTTTCTGTTTTTTCTTTTTTCTTTTTGTGTTTGTTTATTTGTTTAAGTTCTGCAAGTAATTCTGAAGTTCAGCCAGGGCTAAAAACCATTCTGACTTTTTACTTCTAAGCAGTAATCTATGGGGACGTTTATTAAAATGTATATAAAATGCTTGCTAACTGTATAAAATGCCGGCTTCTCTCCCCTGCCATCAAATAGGCTGTTTTGTTTTGTTTCTTCTTAGTTGCAGGTTCCAAAGAAAGAAATGAAAAAAGATGAAGAGAGACATTTTAGAGAGGTCCCATGGCCTTCTTTAGGAAAGGATGGGGGTTGAGGGGTAGGAAACATTGCTATTAAATGTATTTCAGGAAGTAGAAAATATGGCATGTTCTCTATTTAAATTATGTAACTTTGCAGAATGTGGTCCATTTGTGTCAAAATAATGAGGCATATAATACGTTGCATTTAACATGTGTGGGAATTCTTTGCAGAGTAATTAGCATTCCTTTCTTCAGCCTGTATTCAGAGGAAACATACCATTCACACCCTCTCTGTGCTCACATTTTCCAGTGCGTTGGAGAGCTTTCTTTTCAATAGAAATCTTTGTCCTCTTCCTAATAAGACTTGGATTCGATTTGAAGAAACTTAGCATATCCTTCTTTGTTTTTCTGGCAGGAATTGATTTTAAAATCAGAACGATAGAACTAGATGGAAAGAAAATTAAGCTTCAGATATGGTAAGTACCGGAGGTGGGGGAAAACACACACACACACACACACACACACACACACAGTTTCTATTTTAATTGGGAATTGAGAGTGAGAATTAAAATGTGAGTTATAATGGTTTAAAGGCATCTTATGATAGCCGAAAGATCTTTTCTTTATTGAACCAAGGAGAAATGGGTAAGTACTTAGCATCCTTCAAAGGTATCTTCAGTAAGAGTGGGAAGGCGAAGCATGATACAGTTAACTCTGATAGCCAGAAGAGATCTGGGAGCTCATTCTTTCCAAGCTCTAATTTTATGCAGGAGGAAACTAAATCCTAAAACATGTATTTTACTTATTCATTGCAGTTATTACAACTATGAAATCAGATAAGGCAAAAGGTTAAGTAGTACAAACCCTGTACAGAAAATACAGAGCTAGGCTCTAGCCACAGTGTCTCTAAATCAAGGACTTTGGGCTTATTGCTTCCCTTCTTTATTACCTTCATGTCACTATATTAAAATATCTGAGACAATTAACTTATAAAGAGCAAAGGTTTATTTTGGCTCACAGTTTTGGAGATTGCATTCAAAGATCAGGCAGACCCATTAGTTGCCATCCAGAGGGTACCAGATGGCAATGTCAGGGAGCACATGATAAAAAGCAAACCGATCACTTTGTGAGCCAGGAAGCAAGAACAGGGAAGTGTCCAGGGTCCCACAATCCCTGTTAAGGGATTCTCCCAATGATGCAAGGACCTCCTACTAGGCCCCACCTCCTACAAAAGGTTTCATTTTATACTATGTTTTCAATAATTTTGTACATGAAACAAAACTTAATGTGTGGAATTTCACATTTGTATGTTGGCACATATAAGTTTTTTTGTTGTTTTGTTTTTTTGATATTTGGGATTTCAGATTTTGGAACATTTTGAGTTTCAGGTTTTGAAACACTTCAGACTTCATAACTTCATCCTGTAATACATATCAGCTTTATTTTTACGCCTCACACGTCAGATAGAACACAATCTCTAGGGTATATAAAGAACTCAAAAAGCTAAGCACCCAAAAAACAACCCAATCAGTAAATGGGCCAAGGACCTGAACAAACACTTCTCAGAAGAGGATATACAATCAATCAACAAATTTATGAAAAAGTGTTTATCATCTCTAGAAATTAGTGAAATGCAAATCAAAACTACCCTTAAGATATCATCTTACTCCAGTCAGAATGGCAGCTATTATGAAGACAAACAACAATAAGTGTTGGCGAGGATGTGGGGAAAAAGGTACACTCATACACTGCTGGTGGGACCTCAAATTGGTGCAGCCAATATGGAAAGTAGGATGGAGATTCCTTGGAAACTGGGAATGGAACCACTATTTGACGCAGCTATCCTTCTCCTCTGTCTATACCCAAAAGACTAAAAACAGCATACTACAGGACACAGCCACATCAATGTTTATAGTAGTACAATTCACAATAGCTAAACTGTAGAACCAACCCAGATGCCCCTCAGTTTTTCTTTTTCTCCTTTGAATCTCCAAACTAGGATAGAACTAGAATATTTTATTGAAGCACACCTCCAGCCCTTCTTTAATTGAGGAGGAGACTAGGATTTGGAGTGGTTAAGTTAATCTGAGGTGGCATATTGCTGGGTTAGTGATAATGCTGGGACAACCATCCAAATGTCCTGGAGCATGGTGTCAAATTCATGTAGTAGGCTAATCTAGTGGTTCCCCGTATGTTTCATTAGAAAATACTGTGAAGGTTCCCATAGGCTGCCCTTTTCCTCTATTGATGTTTAGTAAGAAAAAATATTTTAAAGATATAAAAATAATTTTTAAAGAGGGCAATAAAAAGAATTTCTGATTCTGTGTTAGGCAGTCCTGATCATAGCAATAAGGAATGTTTCTCAGAGTCCGTGGATGATTAGCTGATTAGAACTTAGTATAGAATAGCTACAGTGGTTTAGATGCAGTTTGTCTCCCAAGGATCCATGTGTCAGAAGCTTGTTCCCCAGTGTGACTGGGAGAAAATGTGGAACCTTTAAGAAGTGGGTCCTAGTGTGAGGACCTTAGGTTACTTGGGGCATTGGCCACAAAAAGGGAATACTGGTCTCCTGGAGTGAGTTCTCACAAAAGCAATTTGTCAGGAAATCCTGAGCCTGACCCCTGACTCACTCTGTTTTCCTGTCTTGAGATGCACAGTCCCTTCCTCCTGAAGTGTTCCCTTTACTACCATCCTCCATGATATGATGCAGCTAAGGGGACTATCAATAGAGCTGAGATAGTGTTTTTTTGAGCCTCCAAAACTGTGAGCTAAATAAAGCTACCCCACTTGGGCTTGCGCACATGACGCCCCCCCCCCCCCCCAGTCTCGTGGTGCTGGGGATCAAACCCGGGGCCTTATACATGCTAGGCAAGTTCTCTACCACTGAACTATATCCCAAGCCTAATGAATCAATGAATCTCTTTTTCCTTATGAGATGACCTGCCTTAGGTATTTTGTTATAGTAATACAAAATGAACTAATATAGTAGCCAAAACATCATGGCCCTGAACTATTATTACTCTCAGCAGAAAAATAGTCTCCATTCAGACTTCACAACCTACATTTAGTGTAGCAGGGTTTCTTTTCCATCCTTACTGCAAAGCTGTTTCTAAATTAGTAGTGTATGTAAAGAAAATATGGTTAACCTGCTCAAAAGTGCTTGACATCTTTTGCCCCCATGATTTGTTTGCTGTATGCAAAACAAGTGCCCTGTGTATCTAATCAGCGAAAGAATGACAAGATAGGGCTTATCAGGCATTGATGTGAAACTTGTGCTGTACATCTCTGCCACTAAAAAAGCTTGAGCCTTATTCAAGCTTTTTTAGTGGCAGAGATGAGACCCCAGCCTTCCTGAGCCTGTATCCGCTTTTGCAAATGAGGATGATGTAATACTTTCACACATGCTAGGCTGTAATGGGCATCATGTGAGCACAATGTGAAAGTGTTTTGTAAGGTATATATAAATGTTAAGGTATTTATTGTTTTTCATTTACTATATTTCCCTTGGTTCCTCATGTATTTCCACAAATGCCTCTTTCTCCCTTCCAATTAAATTGTACAATTTAGTTTGAGTAGCACAGGGAACAAATTAGTTCTGGCTGTAAGTAGCAAATATGAGAATATTGATTTCACAAATATTAAGAAAATTTGACTTCTTTTATAGGATTACTACTAATTAATAACTGTGTGTGTGTGTGTGTGTCTGTCTGTCTGTCTATCTGTCATCTGTCTGTCCCACCACAGTGCTGAGCATTCATTGAACCACAGGACCCTGCATATAATAGGCAAGCACTCTACCACCAAGCTATACCCTGGCCCATCAGAATATATTTTAATGGTGTGCCACCAGACAAAAAACAAGAATATGTGAAAGCTTATATAACTTTGAAGTGTTCATGTTTGAAAGTCTTTGAAAACATCATCAAGAATGATGTGTTAAGCTTTAGGCTCCCATGTAATCATGGACTCCACTGCTGAAAATATTTTGGGGGAGATCTATTTTATTATGGTTTGCTAAGTAGAATGTACACAGTAGTAAATCCAGTTCAGTTGTTTGCTTTGTACAGAAGTCACACGTTCAGTCAAGAAAGGAAAATGCCTTAATCATTAATCACTTATAAGAAGGATTATTGCTACCTCTGAGAGTCTAAGAATTGAAAACTATTCCCTGTTCCCTCCCACATGTGTTTGACTATGCCAGTTCCTAGCAGGACCTGTGTATTTTCTGTTGCTGCTTTTATCAGCAGGGTCCAAGGTTTTCCTCCAAGTCATTTGAGCTTCTGACAGGCTCCTATGGCTGCCACTGCCTCCAGCTCACAGATGCACAGTGGGCTCTCTTTGTGTCTCATTCTCCTCTCCTTTGCGACCACTTCACTATGAGAAAACCAGAATTCCATCTCCTCCAGTGTGAGGCCTCTTCTCAGTGATGCTGTGATGACTTTTGAAACTGTTCTCTCTTTTGTTTCAAATTTTAGGGACACAGCAGGTCAGGAAAGATTCCGAACAATCACAACAGCATACTATAGAGGAGCCATGGTGAGTGTGTTTTAGGGTTTTATAACTCTTGAGGTGAAAGTAAAACATGAATATTCATTTACTCTTATTATATGAGTCAAGCTGGAATCTAATTCAGTGAGAGAAAATAATTTTTTTAAATGTGAAAACAAGATATTTTAAAAGGTTTTCGGGTGATGTGTTAGGTTTAATAACTATATTTTGCCATTGGTCTTCATAATAATCAGACAATTAGCTTGTAGATATTCTAGAATTCTTCTGCATTCTGAGGTGTTCATATATTTTTGAGATTTTTTTCCCTTTTATTAATACCTCATGACAATCTCAGTAGACCACAGGCCCCGTGACTAAGTGTCTATTTCTTGACCCCTTTGTCACTCAGCCCTGCTGCCATCATCCCTTATCTCTCACAACCTCTTCCCCCCAATCCCCTGCTTATGGCTCATTTCTCTGGTGTCTCCTTGACCAACATTATACCAGCTTGTCAGGAAGTAACTGAATGATCCAAGACTCTTTGAGACTTAGAATCTGGTGAATCTTTACTGCCAGGTCTTTCTTTGCTATATTCTGGCCTTATCCATGTTATCATAACTTCATTACTTGGTTATTTTCCTCTCTAAAATGTCTCGTCTCTTCAGTGCATTTATATTGCTTGACTCTGGGCAAGTCATGTGTGGTGCTGGGAATACAGTGGTGAATAAGGCAGCTTAGAAGCAAAGAACCCAAATCAGAACCTCAGGCCCAAATCAGGGCTTTATCTCTGGCTTTTAGGCCTAAGCCAGAGGCTAGAGGTATAGTTTAGTGATAGAATGCTGGGTCTAACGCCCCCACACCCTCCACACCCCCCAAAAAATAGCTAAGTAAATGAATTAGGCCCAAGCCGGGCCCAACCAAGTTGAAGCCTTGAATTATGATGAAATTCAATATGCTTAGAGTCTTTGAAGGTTGAACAATTGAGCTCATAGAGCCCAACAAAAGATTCAGGAGGGGACTGAAACAATCTGATATTTTACTTAGTTTAGTTTGTGGTGACTGAAGGAGATAATGTAATGACTGATGTCTTGACAATGGTACCTAAGGAACTTCTAGCCCTGTCTATATCTTTGGCCTCATCTTGTGCCCTATTCTCAGTAGATCTATGCATTGTTGCCCAGCTGTCTTTGTTTCCCTCCAGTGGGCTCTGGGCCTTCCATTCCAGTGAGATATTTTTATTTCTGCTATTTGCCCCAGATATCCATGGGCTTCCTGTCTTCACCCTATCCCTAACCCCTTGTTCCCAGTGTAAGTCTATTCAGTCCTCAGACCTTGGCTTTAATGTCATTTTATCAGAGAAATCTCTCACTATTCCAGCTTTTCATTCAGCTTAAGATTACATCCCTGACTTGTGAGCTTAGAGCTCCTCATGCTTCTTCATAGCAGCTATCAAAATTATAATTAATTGTATAATTATTGGTTCATTGTCTGTTTTCTTTGCTAGCCATCCCCAAGAGGAAGGGAACTTGACTATCTTATTCATTGCTATTAGCACCTAGTATTATTGTATTAGGCATATAGTGGATGCTCACTAAATATTTGTTGAATGGTGAGCAAATCTAGCATGTAGAATCAAAAAGTGGTCTGAGGATATAGATTATGGACTTGTTAACTTGCAAATGTTAGATGAACCTTTTAGAAATACCAGATGTGGGATCTTTAAAAATGTGATGACAGGGCCTTTCATTACACCTGCATAACAAATACATTATATTTTAAGTGTCGATAATTTACTTAGAATAAATGATGACATTTTGATTAACCTATATAAAAAATTTAAAGCAGTGTAGTCTCATTCTTAGTGGAGAACTAAGAAGCAAGATGATTTCTACTTGGAATGGAAGTGATTACCTCCTCGTTTTAATTTACCTTTATTTTAACTTAAACTTGCCTTCAGTTCCAGTTTGTGCTGATTGTTATCATGTGAGGTCAGGTAGAAGAGGTGTATTACCTTTACCACAATCACTAATTCATTAAAGGTTAACAATGAAGATAAAGAGTATTTATTTACATGGTGAAGCAATGGAAGAATTTATTTTTCTCTGTACTTTTCAAATACATTATGAATCCCTTTTTAAAGAAAAAAGGAACAAAAGGTTTCTGGAGGGTAGGAGTACATTGACATTATATACTATAACTTAAATATATGAAGTACTATATAAAGACTTTTGTTTCCTCTTATAGGGAATTATGCTGGTGTATGACATCACAAATGAAAAATCCTTTGACAACATTAAAAATTGGATAAGAAACATTGAAGAGGTATGTATGGAAAGAGAATGATGATACTGGAGAGGAATCCTGGTGAGTGCTTACTATATAAGGCCCCTCTGTCTTTCTCTAAGGCAGCCAGGCTGCTGAGAGAGATGTAGGACATAGGAAGGCTAGTCCCTCTCTCTGCACTCCATGAAGATCTCTGGTGCTGCCAGTCTGATTGCTGTGGGTTGTACACAGAGGAGCAATTTCACAGAATTTTAAACTTGGGCCAGATCTTGGAAATAATTTTATCCTAGTCCCCATTTTATTCATATAGAAACTGAGGCCAGAAGTAAGTGACTTGCCAGTGTTTGCACAGCCTTTAAAAAGGAGAATCAGAATTAGGACATTTAATTCCCAGTTTTATCAATTCTACCTGCTGTGTGACTAGCTAAACTATATTTTTACTCTGGCAACTTTTTCCCTTCATTTTCTCCATGTTAAATGAAGGTATTTGAAATTTGGCTTAATTCCAGAATACTTTTGACATTTCAGAAATCGTACTCTGAAATAACTTTGTTCACGTTTATATTAATCCACATAAATTTAATTTTTAAATAGTTCGGAATCCAAAATATTTCTCCACTGGATCACTATCATGTTTTTCTGTCTTGCTTGGTCCCCCCTCCCCGCGCTTACCGCCCACTCCCACCCCATGTCTTTATGTACAAAAAGCCATGAGAATGATGACTGGGAACCTATGGGGAAGGAGTTTATATAGGCTCTGCAAGGCTCTAAGCTGTAGCATTCCCCTCCTCCCATCTGAATCAGGCCTTGTGTTGAATGAAAGATTATTTGTCTTATTATTAAATACATTGATGTGTTTCTGACAGGTTAGGATTTTCCTGTTGAATAGCTGTGATTTTTCTCAGGCTGTTTTTATAGTGTACTATTTTCTTCTTGCAGCATGCCTCTTCAGATGTTGAAAGAATGATCCTTGGTAACAAATGTGATATGAATGACAAAAGACAAGTGTCAAAAGAGAGAGGGGAGAAGGTAAATTTGAATTGAATAAAAGTTGGAATCTACTTACATTAAGTCTTCATTTTCTTAATATTATTTAATTATTGATCTAAGTTTTTAAAATATGTGTTTTAATTCTTTAGAATGGAGTCAGCAACAAAGAGATGTAATCCATACTTGAATGGTGTGAATTAGTATTCAGGATCCAACTCCTTATACTGTGTCGTCATGACTCACTCCTAAAGAATTTGCTAATGTTTTCTGGGAGATACAAATTGATCCTTTTTAAGATTTTCTGCAGCTTAGAGTTCAGGCTGTTTCTTCCAGATCTGTGTGAAAAACCAAGTTTTGAAGTTAAAACAATTTGGAGGGGGAAAAAAAGGATAAGTAGAGTTTCAACAATCATTTTCCAGTTTATTTTATTTTCTAAGAATATTCTATCATACACTGGATTTAGGCCATTATGAATAAACTTTTTGTAACTGATCAAGCTATAGATATGTCATTTGTAGGCTTTTCTATTTAGTGTCCTATAAAGCAAAAATTTATATTTTGTAGCTTTTTAATTCTATGGCATTTTCTAAATTAACTTAAGAGGTTTCCCTTTTTGAGTCCTGGAATTTTGCTTTATCCTTTTTCTTCAGGGATACATGCAAAATGCATTTTGTTTTTTAATCTGACTGCACACTTTTCCCCTAAAAACATTCACTTAATTTTAGTGTGGTAAGTGAACTGAGGAACTCTTTGAGAGTAGATGGAAATATGGAAGAATTCACAATTCTTCTAAATCAATAGTATAAACCAGTTCATTTAAAAATAATTAAAAGTGACTTGGAGGGCTGGGGCTGGGGCTTAGTAGTAGCGCACTTGCCTGACGTGTGTGAGGCATTGGGTTTGATTCTTAGCACCATGTATAAATAAATAAATAAACGAATGAATGAATGAATGAATGAATGAATGAATATATGTATGTCTATCAACAACTTAAAAAATAATTTTAAAAAAAAGTGATTTGGAGAATTGTACCTTTGTAGAAAACATAAAGGATAAATGAATCCCAAGTTATGTTAAGAGTGGGAATTCATCTCATAATTTTTCTTGTCTGTATATTAGAGAACCAAAAGTTTAGTAGAACAAAGAGAAGTACTGACATTGTATATTAAATGAAAGTTATGCCACATTTACTATTAAGTTAAATTATTAAATTTCAAATGAAATAGAAGAAAGCAAAGAAATTTGAGAACAACAGGAGTTCTGTAATTGATAACCTATTTGGGGGACTTTGAAAAACCTAAAAAATATAAATATGTTCAAGTCACTTTCACTGGATTTAAGGTTTCTGTTTGCCTTTCAGTTAGCAATTGACTATGGGATTAAATTCTTGGAGACCAGTGCAAAATCCAGTACAAATGTAGAAGAGGTAAGAAGAAAATGTTTGGTAATGGCACCAGTGCTTTATGTGCCCACATTCAAGTGATTGATTCTCAAAGCCTTGATGTTTTCTGACCAAGTGAAAAAGGCTTTTGTGAGCATATCTCCATATTGTGCACTGTGACTTTCACATGGTATTTGGGTGGCTGAATTTCTAATGTCCAGACCTCACAAAGATTTTTTTTTTAAGATTGTCAATTAAAATTTACCAAATAGGAAATAGAAGTTCAGTTTAAGTTCAGTGTAATTCTTTGGGAAGCTGGAAATCCTGGATAAGCAGGCCAAGAGGTGTCTTTTGCTCATGTGTCATCATTCATGTCACCTTGTAGTAGCCTGTAGCAGACAAGTTAAATTACTTTCATGTCTGTATTATCCCAAGAGAGAATAAAACTGCTATTTTATTGAACAAATTCCCTTTTTGTACACAGTGAAGTAGGTTAAGCACAATACATTGTAATATTATGACATTAGGTAAAAATAAGATAGTTTGTCAGAGAGTAGCTTTAATGAATTTTTATTAAGTTAGCTGTTGAAGAAAATCACATCTTTTAAAGTCTTCTAAGAATAGGTTTTCTTTACCAAGGGCAGAATTACCAATATTTTCTTTGTTTAAAAAAAATTTTTGGAACTGATCATAAAAAATAATACATGTAATATGTGTTAATAAATAATTCACTTAATAATACAGATGTTTGGCCTCCTCAACATTTAATTTCTTAGGTTATTCACTGTCATAACATGAAGGGTAAAACTCAAGACTTAAATAATTTTGTTTGCCAGTGGACACTGATCAGAACATTTTTTTTTTGTTTTAAATAACACACTCATCTTTTCAAGTTGGCTAATGGGTATTGGGAAACAGGAAGTCTCTACTGATTTATTTATACAAGCATAGTTAAGCAGAAAAATGCTTCCTTCTGCTTGCCACAAAAGGATTTCCCTCTACAAGAAAAGAGGGCAGTCTCTTACCTTAGCTCAGCATGAATGGTAGAAACAGAAAAGCTTGCTCACTGTGATGGCCCTGTAGGATCATTCACACAGGATGATCTCTGTACCCTGGCTTAATGAAGCAGGCCTGGTCTCTTTTAGTGCCTGCACCCTGATCACAGCTATGGCTTAGAGGGAGCATTGAGTTTTGGAAGTATAGAATGAAGAGTTGCTTGAGCTGCTTATTCAGGCAGGTGTTCTAGAGAAGTTAGCAATTTCCCCAAAGCTTTAAATTAGTGTGGTTAGCCTCATACAAACTAAGATGAGGCCTGGAGCGTAGCTCAGTGACAGAGCTCTTGACTAGCAACTGTGAAGCCCTGGGTTCAATCCTTAGCACCACATATCAAAATAAAGGCACACTCTCCATCTACAACCATAAAAAAAAAAAAAAAAAAAACACTAAGATGAGCTTTCTTAGAAACTTACTTATATGTAACCATTGTGACGTTGAGATACTGATCATGAGTATCACTAGTAGTTTTGTTTAATTGGATTGCAAATAATACTTTTCCTAAACAGTTTTTGGGGATCAGGAGTGGCTGGAAACAATGAGGCTGACATAGCAGTGCGTTTAGCAGGGGAACAATTGAAGAAACTGTAGGAGTTCTTGACTGCAGAAACAAAAAGTGATGACAGGCTTAAAAAATACTTGGTATGGGTCAATAGATAATATAAGTTGATAAGACACAGAAGATTGTACATACTGTTAACAGTCAGAAATTAGAGAGAGAGATTTTTGCAAAGATAGATATTAGAGCTAGAGTACTGCATAATTATTCATTCTCTCATTAAACAATAATTGCATCTCCTTAGACCAGGCACTGTGACCTGCTCTGGGGAAGGTGGGGGTGCTGCTATCTTTCTTTTTTTACTTCGCACATCAGCACATCTGCCTTGTTCTTGATGTACTGAGGAAGCTATTCATAACTTGTATCAGATCTTACATGCAAAAAAATATTTAATGAATGAATGAAAGACAGTTTGAAATGTTTGTGATATAATTGTAAAGAATATGGAACATTAATGTGCATACTATGATTACAATTATGCTCTTTTCTCAAAAACTCTAAAGTAATATATTTATAATGAAATACTTTTCAAAATTCCATTTCTGTTTTGAAACATTATGAATATATAATAATGAAATTTTTTGTTTTACCTTTAGGCATTTTTTACACTTGCACGAGATATAATGACAAAACTCAACAGAAAAATGGTTTGTATCACTTATAATTTCTATTTCTATTATGTGGATTTTTTAATTTGGCATTTGATGATAAGGATGAGCATGATTATAACATTCACATTAAGCTCACTTTTTCCTGACTCACATCATCATTCATCATTCATCTGGTTGGACTTTGATTTCTTTCCATTTCTTTAGGATCCTTATTCCTGCACTGAAGCTGTCTTTAATTGAATTTCGATTGGAATAATGAAAATACTAATGGCACAAATTATATTTTTCCCATAAAATTATCTAGTTCACCTTCATGTGACAGATATTTATATATTATGATTTTGAAGTTTGCTTAAATTTGAAACTATCTAAGTGATTAATCATTAGGAAAGGCTTGAAAGTTTGTTTTAACCATTCCTGACTCTAATTGTACACTTTATATTACCAGCTTTTCTTATATCTAACAGGATTTTTTCTACACTAGAATCTAAATATTGTTTCTATCACTATCCTTGAAACGTTATACTCCATTGGTTATAATTTCTTTGAATTGGAAATTTGACTTTCCTACCTAATATATTATTAAAATAGAAGTGCTATCCCAAGAACATTTTTCTCTTTTTATTCACCATTTCCAAAGAAAAAGATGACACCGGAGCTTAACTAGTTCCCTTTCTAATTCAGTTAGTAGAGTACACATTTCACTAGAATGTACATTTCACATAGTATGGTTTATTTTTATTTTTAAGTAATTGGGGGTAAAAACATGAAACTTTTATTTCCTTGGTAACTTTGTCTTCTATTTTTTAGAATGACAGCAATTCATCAGGGGCAGGTGGACCAGTGAAAATAACAGAAAACCGATCCAAGAAGACCAGTTTCTTCCGTTGTTCGCTGCTTTGATGAACTCTTTCTTTTTGAGAGACTGCAGCATACCTAGAAGGCCCTTTCCTGCTTTTCTGAAAGCACAGGTCACCCGGCCTCAGAGTCACACTGCCCGGCTGCTGCTGAGAGCACCCACTGAACTTAGACCTCCCGACACAGAATGCCAAGTGGATCCAGCCTCGTGGCCTAGCAAAAGAATAGGCTCCTTTTTATTATACATGGAAGCAATGAAGTGGAGACACATGCAGGACCTTGCTGGTTTTTTCTTTCTTTTATTGCCTGTTGCAAAAGCTGCTATCTTTCTTTTTCACTTTGCACATCAGTATTAGCCTTTTCTTATTACTGTACACCTTAGACTCATACTTGCACACTTTTGTGGCATGAAGTTCTAGACAAATTTGGGGTTGTTTAAAATACAACAGAATATTAAGCAGAGGTTGACAGACTAAAATTAAAGGACACTTGGTCTGGTTCATAGGGCCAAATATTGTATTGGTAGTAATTGTTTAAAGGCTTTGATTTGTGATTTTCTTAAATAAGAATCATTAAATTATGATCAAATTTATTTTAGAAAGTCATAAAAATGCCTACTTGTTCATCAGCAGCCACAGTAGCTTTCTTCAGATTGTTAAGATCTTTTGTTTCATTCTTGATCTTTTTGCCAGAGTCTGGATAGCTGAATGAATCACTTTTTAAATTCATTACCTCTGCCTGATCTTATGGAAACTGCATTTGGAAATCACCATAATCTCATTTTTCCTGGGGTTTGTATTTGCTGTTCTTTCCTATGTTGGACTTATTGTAATTACTTAGTTATCTAAAACTAGTAACAAATTTGACCATTGTTGTCTGATTCTATTTGTGATCTTTTTGAGCTGAGATTTTACATAGGGAGAGAAATGCATAATTTAGGGCTTTATTTTAGCATCTAACTGTGGTTGTGTCACATCAGAATATATATAATATATTTTTTCTTAGGTTTACCCCTTAGCTTATTAGTTAATACCAAATTTCTACCATAATCCCTGTCTGCAAGATTAACTTAGATTTAGATTATAGTTGGCAGAAAGCATACTTATAGGGAGAGAGAAGAACTTGTCAATAGAAATTTAAGAGATAGTTCTTAGTAATGGTGACAATAATGATTTTTGGTTCTATTTTGGGGTTTTTAAAAAGTTAAAAGTAATTATACCTAGTGCATCATCTCAGAAAAATTTTGCCTTTTCATTAAGAGAAAATATGATGAAGGCTTCACTTTTAAAACAGTTGTTGAATGTGTAGAACCCAGCTCCATCTGTTAAGGTTCATTGTTATAGAACTTGGTCTAGTTATTTGGACCAAAGCCAACCAAAAGCTTAGTTGCCTTTCTCACCAAACACTGGTACTGGTATTCCTTTTGTAGATGTAGCCATCACATAAGATGGTTTTTAATGTTAACTTATGTGCCAAATTCAGATCATAATGTCATTGTTGCTTTTGTAGCCTTCAGTGTCTTAACACAGGAGGGGATAATAAAGAGGAGACTATGGAATTGAATTCTGTTAATAACTGTTCTTCCTGTTATGCCTATAAAGGCTGCTATAATGCTAGATAGTTAAGAATGAAAACTGGAAATGGAAATGGATTGGATTGTTTGTTACCACAGAGAATTCTGATTCAAATTAAGATATGTCATTCCTGTGCTTAGACCAGTCAGCCTTTATTCCATGTTTGAAAACTTAGAAATAATTTAGTGGCTTCAAATATGCCAGAGCAATTTTTGGTGATATTCTAAACTTACTGTTGACAAATTTCAGCCTCCTTAGTTGTTTTGTTTGTTGTTAATAGTTACCTGTTAGTGTCCCAGTATAATCAATAAGTCTATGATTGCAAGTTGATTGTAAGTCTACCATCTTCAAATTTAGATACATTTTTAAAAAGAAAAAACAATTTCTTAGAAGCATCTTATATTTACTAATATTCTGAATAAAAGATATTCAAGCAGTTAAGCTTTCTGGATGGTAACAAAATAATTTCTAAAAGGCAAGTGCTATGACACCATGAATGAATGTAATTCTCTTAGTTTTTTACCTCTGACTATTTGGTGTCTTAACACTTTGGTTTCTATCTCAGGGGTTGTCTGCAAACCAAAACTGACATATTCTGTGGTTAGCTTTTATTATTATTTTTTAACAGAATGCTTTGCTTTTGTTGTATTTCTTCATTCTTATTTTGTCTTCTCTGGGTTAATAACTAGTCTCCATGAACTTCCTTTTGAAAGAGCCTGTAAAAGTTAGATGAGCCTATTAGTGCTCTTTGAAGTAGCAGCAAACTGGGAGTATATGCTCTGTTATATAAAAATAAATTGTCCTTGCTATTTTCTTACATTTAGCTTTGCTAAATTGTATATAATTTGAGCTAAGACCATAGGAAACTCACTTTCTGCATGGTAAAATGACCCAATAAATGTTCCACTTTGCTTAATAATGTACATATAGTGCATTATTTTTTCTATTTGTAGATGAATTTAGTAACAGATAATTGTCTGTTCCCTGCTGAAACTGAAGAAATCTAGGGGGTTTTTGTTTGTTTGTTTTTGTTTTGTGAACATATTTGTGGTCTTATGATAAGGTACATAAAGATTTTTGCAGCAGTATTAGTGGTTCAGTGGCTGCACTTTATTATCAATGTGCTAAGTTTGACAATGATTGGACTAGAAGACCTTTTCAAATAGAGCCCGAGGGCATCAGAAAATGAAAATATGCTGTAACTAAGTAGCATGTAAATCAGTTGATTGTAAAATGTTTCACTGGGAACTTATTTTAGCTATATTTTACTTCCAACAAATTATGATAAAATAATCTACCTGTGCATCGGTTAGTAGGTGCTGCAGGGTTTCTTACTATTTACATGAACATTTTTGTGCAGTCTTTGTTATAAAATTTCAGAAGACTTTACTCTTTTCTTTGAAGGACTATTTTTTAATTATACCTCATTTAGCTAACTAGTATTCTAATACCCAGTAGAGAAATGGTGACCCAGCCTTTAAGCATCCAACTTTAGATTACATGTTTTGCTTTGTTTTGAGCTGAAGGTATTCCTAGAAAAAGTAGATGATAGCTTAGTTTAGAATAGAACATACATTTCATATCCAATAATGTTAAAAAAAGTATTATCACCCTGTGTCCATTAATAAATTTAGCCGTGCAATATAGATACATTTTTGCAAAAGTTTCTAAGTAAGAATTTTTAACTCCATTTTACCAGTTCTGAATGCTGAGAATCTGTATTAAGGCTTATAAGGTTTTCTTATGATCAGGAAGTGATATATTTTAAGCAGGCCCTCTTTTCAAGTGTATGACTTAGATTCCTTTATAAATTTAGTTTTAATCTTTAAAGATGAGCTTCTAAGCCTAAAAATTTTAAGCCACATTTCATTATGTTGGTATACTTATCTCAAATTTTGAGCACTTGTTTCTGCAATCAGGTGTTTTAGATTTTTTTTTTTAACATAAAAGACAATCCTTTTTCCTTCTTATATCCAGGGGTGGAGAGGAATGTCTAAAAATGAAATCCCTAATATAGTGGGACCTAGAAAGATAAGGTATGCTAATAAAATTTAAAATTCTAGCAAAATTTTACAGTAAGATTAGTCTTTTTTTAAGACTAGTAAAATTATTAGGGGTCAAGTTCACTATGAAAAAGATTGAAATAAAGTATACAGAAATGAAAATTAGCAAACAGTTACTTTGGGGATATTTTTAGATTTTTGCTTCATTTATTGAAATGTGTGTGCTGTATGCAACTGCATTTCTTATTGCCAAGAACTGATAGAACTTCTTTCATTTTCTTACCTTTTTTAAAAATGTGAATTTAATCATGATAGTTTATTCCTATGGCCTTACAGATGGTTTTATTTTGTTTGCAGTTGATGCTGCAGTCTTTTGAAAACAAATACCATAAACTGTTTGACTAAAATCATGCCCTTAATGGGATCTATTTTTTTCATAGAATTATCCTACTGTATATGTTTAAACATATTTTAACTTTGCTCCAATGGCTTAATGTGAAAAGCTCCTGAAGATAAAGTAGACCTGTCATGTGGTTAATCTTGTTTAAGCCAATTCATTAACTGTGTACTGATACTGATGCTGTGTATGTGTGTGTGTGTTTTTTTTTTAAATGGGTTTTATTCCAGGTGAACTTTTTTTTATAATAATGTTCGTCTAAAAATAAAAACTACATAATGAAAATATTTATGGCTCACTGAAGTGGATTGCACATTTTAAAATGATTCTGTAAATTTGCTAGTTTTGATATTTTAGCAAATTATATATATCATTGAGTTGCTTAAAGATTTAGAAAAATTGCCAAACCTTCAGCTCATTCTTAATTCAGGATATACTGAAGTCATTCTGTTGTAGAACCTGTAGCTATAAACTGATCATGCTTCCCTTCTTAATCCTTGCAAATTTGTAGAGAATTTGTAACTTCTGTAGTTTTGTTTTCACTGAGAAAAATCACAGTCTGATCATACCAACTGTGTTCTGTCATTTGTTCATGTTTTCATCCCACAACTATTTTAAACCTTCACTATTTTGTCAAGCTTCCTACTGGTAGGCAGATCTTTTACCTCCCCCTCTCAGAGCAAAGCATCATTTTGCAAAGCACTTAGCCTCCTCTCTCTCCCTGAACTATGGTCCACCTTCATCCCACTCCTTCCTCTTGGTGGCAAAGGGGATCTTTCTTCCCTGGGCTCCTCTTTCTTTCTCTTCTCTTGAATCATCTTCCCAACTTATCCTGCTTTTAAGGGAACTAATAGCCCCCTTTTCTTATACTTAAAAACTCCTAAGCTGTCTTATACCTTTCTTCTCTGCATCTAAATGTCATTGACCAGCCTACTCCATTGCCCCATGCCCTACTATTCTTTTTTCTCATTGGCTTGTTATAGTTAGGCTTTTTCAAAGAATTGTCTATATTTACTATCTTCATTTTTTTTTTATTAACCTACTCCAGGTTAGCTGCCGCCCCCACCACTTCACTGATGTCGTGTTTACAACAGCCTAGTTATAGAAGTAGTGGACAATTTTCAGCCCTTGTCTTAGCTAACTTCTTGGCAGCATTTGACTAGTATACCGTTCCCTCCTAAAAATGTTCCCTTCTCGCAGCTTCAGTGATAATATGCTTCTGATCCTCACTCTTCCCACGTAATTTCTTCCTTTTTCATATCTCCTATAAGAAGGCCAAATAATGCCCTTCCCTCCCCACAGATGATGTTCATACCCTAATCCCTGGAATCTGTAACTGATATTGTATATAGCAAAAGGTACTTTGAAGATGTGATCAAGTTAAAGATCCTGAGATGTGAAATGACAAGAGATTATCCTGGATGATATAAGTGGGCCCAGTGTAACCTAGGGGCCATTCTTATAAGAGGGAAACAGGAAATGTCAGACTTAGAAGATAGTTAAGTGATGATGGAAGCATAGGGATGCAGGGCCATGAGCCAAGGAGCCTGGACAGCCTCTAGGATCTAGAAAAAGTAAGGAAAAGGATTTCCCTGTAAAGCCCAGCCTGTCCCAGTGCCTTGATCTTAGCCTGTAAAACTCATCCTGAATTTAAAATCTCCAGAACTATAATACATTTATGCTGCTTTACTCCACTAAGTTTATGGTCATTCAGCTATAGAGAGTTAATTCAGCTTTAAAATGTGTATTTCTAGTGCCAGCCTCTTTTTATAGGCCCAGATGTCTTACTGGACATCTGCCCTTTAATCCACTACAGGTATATCAAACTACATTTCTGAAACTGAAATTCAACTTTATCTTCTATGCTCCATAACAACTCCTAGCAGCAATTCCAATCCTATGAAGAGAGACCTGTTGCTTCTACATGGTAATAAATATTACCATCATCTATCTAGATTCCCAGTTAGTCAGTCTCCAAGTCTTATAGATTCTGAAGATGGTATGGGAGGGGGGACAGTGTCCATCCAGTAAGGCTCCCAGCACATAGTAAATGTTTAATAAATCTTGAATCAGTGAACTTTAGTAATCATTAAAAATCAACATGCCACCAAAGTGAGCTAAATATAATTTAGGAACTAAAGGTAATTTAGAAGTATTTTTCTTCACTTTTTAATTTAAAGAAAGGTTTGAAGTAAATCCATAAATGCCTTGTTTAGGGCAGCAAGAAAAAGAGAAGTTTTATTCTGGTATTTAGACTGTTTTAAACTTTGTTAAATACTTCATACTATATTAATCTGTGTTAAATGTCTTATATGTAATTTTTATTAAATACAAGAGGATTTTCTTTTAATCTTTTTAACACAGATTACTCAAACTGAGTAAGCCCTCTCTCCTCCTTCAATTTTTTGTCCTCAAAATTTTGCTTACTTGGGAGGCAAAGGCAGAAGGATTCCAAGTTCAAGGCCAACCTGGATAACTTAGCAAGACCCTGTGTTGAGAGCCACAGCCGAAGGGGCACCAGCAAACTTCCAGCTGCCAGCAAACTTTCAGCTGCCAGCTGATGATTGGCTCACAGCGGCCCCAGCAAACTTCTAGCTGCCAACTGATTGGCTCCTCTGCGGTGATGCTCATTGGGCTGTTTCCCTGCCCTTTCAGACCAAGGACTTTCAGACCATTGGGGGACTTTTTTGGCTCTGCCCACACAACCCAGCCAATCAGCCTCAAGAGCAGGAGGAGGGGGGAAGGTTGAGAGGCTTGTGGGAAGCCGGTGGTGGCAGTTGGGTTCTGAGGGTTTTCCTGAAGAGCTGTGTGGTGCGGTGTTTGTGTTCTAAAAATAAAGTTCGTTTCCTTTGACAAGTGGCTCCTGAATTGTGCCCAGCCAGACTGCGGCAACCCTGCCTCAATAGAATAAAATAAGTGCGGGACTGGGAAGGTAGCTCAGTGATAGAACACATTGCCTAGCAATGCATGAGATCCTGAATTCCACCCTCAGTGCTGGAAAAAAAGGTTTTCCAATATTAACTCCAGGGATATATGAGACTGCTCCCCATAAATAAACAAAGTAATTTTGTTATGCTTTGGGTCTTAAATGTCCTCCAAAATCTCATGTATTGAAGGCTTGGTCTCCAAATGATGGTGTTATTGAAAGATGGTGAGTTCTTTAGGAAGTAGGGCCTGGTGAAAGGAGTTTGGTCATTGTGGGTGTGCCCTTCAAGGGGATAGTAAATTCAGCCTCAGCTTGCAAGTAGTAGTACTCATTACTGACTTTTTTTTAAGGTGATGCAAGAGACAGAAACCCTAAGAAAGAAGGTAGAGAAAGACAAGGATGGCTGTGAATAGACTGGGGATCACAATCTATTCCCAGCCCCTTCCTTCTCTTTCTTTTTTTTCTTTTTTCTTTCTTTCTTTCTTTCTTTCTTTCTTTCTTTTTTTTTTTTTTTTTTTTTTTTTTGCCTCCTGGCTGCATTGAGATGAGCAGCCTTTTCTGCCACATGTTTTCAGTACCATGATGTACTTCCTCACTAGAGACCCAAAGTGACTGGGCCAAACATGAACTGAAACCTCAAACTGTGAGCCAATATCTTTCTTCCTTTTCAGTTGATTTTATCAGGCATTTTTCCACAATAACAGAAGGTTGAGTAATACAATTATAAAAGTAATAAAAGGGACAAAACTTAGGAAATGCAGGTGGGTGCTTTATTCTGGAACCTGGAATTCTTGATTTTTGATAAAGGCCTCTTTATACCAGATCCAACTGCACCAAGACATTGAGACCCACCTGCATTTTCCTAGGTTTCTTCCTTATCTGTTGTCTTTGCCTTTTTTAAAAATTATATTGGATGACCCCCAGTCTATTCACAGCCCTAATATTCTATGAAACACTATTCAATTTCTCCAAGGCAGACTACTTGATATCCCTACCATAATTACAATTTGTCTCTGATATCTAAGTGAAGTTTTCTTTTTTGGTTTATAAATTTGGAATTTAAGTTCAATGGACTTTCTTGAGTTATAAAAAAGGCTTCATTGAAAGAATTAGGTAGTTAAGTAATGGTTTCTCTGATTCTTATGACTAATTTTTCCTCCCTTATCTTTATCTCATATTTTCTTCTTCTTGCATTGTATTAAAAACAAATAGTGAATATTTTTAAAGCTGAATTTTCTATAAAAGTGTGGTTATTACTTTGTTCTCTGGTTTCTAAGTATTATTTCCTGTAGACTCTCATTCAGTACCATCAATAAAATCAGTGTTTAATGAGACTTGGGTCCTCAGATTAACTCCTGCAGGGCCAGTAGCTTCACTCCGTCCTACTACTATGAACCCTCCTTATCCTGCCCAGCAGGATGAAAACTAGCATTTGTTACTAATAAAACTAAATGTATCCCTCTATCTCCTGTCCTCCCTTAACTGGCTTCCTGTCTCCTCTCCTCCGAAGCCAAATGTCTCTTTCTTACCACATACTAGTTGAAGAACACTTTGCAGAATGGCTTTTTACCTGTTTGTGTGTTACATACACAAGTGACTTCCTTATAGCAAGATCCAGTGGACACATTTCACTAGTACCTTGCTTAACCTCTCCACATCCTCCTTTGTGAAATTTTTTTTTCTCCTTTGCCTCAGTGACACTACCATGCTCCTAGTTTCTTGCTACCTTCCTAGTTGTTCCTTTTCAGTTTCTTTTGTGGTTCCTCTTCTTGTACCTGAAACATTGGTTTCTGGCAACACTTGAGGTGATTATATCCACTCCTAAGTTTCCAAGAATTATGCAAAGTTTCAATTCTGGATTTTTAGTCCAGATCTCGCCTGATCTTGTCTATTCAGTTTGCTTACTGAACACCTCCACATGCTATCGTATAAGCATCTAAATCTCAGGGCATCCAAAATGGTACCTATTATTGTGTCTTTTTCCCATATTTTCTCCTCCTCCCATCTTCATAGCAACCTTTTAAGCTAAAAATCTCTAGAATCCATTTTCCTTCACTTTTTCCTCTCACTTCATGTAACTAATTAGTCACTAAATTCTGTATGCACTATTCCTGACTCTCTCTTAAATTTCTCTGGTTTTCTCCAAACTCCTGTAACTACTCTGATTCAGACCTTTTTTTTATCTCATCCTGACAATACACCTAGCACCTCCTATCTGGAATCTCAGTTTCCATATCTGATCTGATTTTGTTACTCACCTGATTAAAGCTCACTTTAGGTGAACTCTAAAACCCATAAAACTGATTACAAGGCCCTTTGTGATCACCCCCCACTGGCCTTTCCAGTCTTACCTCTTGTCTTTCTCCTCACACATCCAGGCCATTCTGAACTACTCTCTGACTCCCAGAATGTTTTCCATTCTCAGAATGTTTTCTTCATTTTTGACCACATTCCACTTATCCTTCCATCTCCTCCCTCTTTCTTATCTTTGCTAACTCCTGAGCTGATACCTTTTAAACAGTAATGTATTAGATAAATATGAGTAAGGCATTACCTTCTTTGGCAAAACCTCATGAGTTTGGACTGGATGCCTTTCTCTTTGGCAAAAACCTCATGAGTTTGGACTGTGTGCCTTTCTCTCTCCCTGCATATTTTCGTAGAATCCCATACTTGCTTATCTGGATTCTCCACTAGATTTTAAGCTCCATGGAGACAGGAACACATCTGTTTCATTGGTATATTCCAAATACCTAGATTTGTGTCTAATACTTAGTAATATTTAGTACATATTTTGAATGAATAAATATAGATCTATTAGTATTACCAGAATGCAAAATTTAACTGCACTCGCTAGTATATGCACAGTTGGAAGAATTCTTAGCATTTTATAGCTATATCTATTGTAGGTGCCTGCCTTCTCTTTTTCCTAGTCATCTTTTAAGGATTTAATTCCCAACATCACTTAGTACCTATGTTTTCAAGTTTTGGGGGACACTTAACAATATGTTTATAAAAACTTGAGTCAATAGCACTGCTACTTAGCCTTAAACTTCTCATTTGTAATAGGATTTTTGAAATCATTGTAAAGGTGATTTTTTAAAAAAATATTATTAGAATGTGTGTGTGTGTGTGTGTGTGTGTGTGTGTGTGTGTATGTATGTATGTATGTATGTGCTGGGATCAAACTCAGGGTCTCACACATAGGCAGGCATTGTACCACCAAGCTACACCCCTGGCCCAGTACTTTTAAACAGCAATGTATTAGATAAATGTAAGATGGAATTATGATTCAGAGACTGTTTGAAACAATGTTTTTCTAGTGAATAATAATGAGTGCTGCAGACGATATTTTAGTGGTACCTTCACTAGTTTTCTAGTTAATTTCTGTTCCAACAGACATCAGGTAAAGATGTCTTTATATGTAGAGGGGCAGGCTCACCACATTTTTTTTCATTGCCTTCTCGTTTTTAAAATAGACTTAGGGACTAAAATTGAACTAAAATATGATCAATATACAATAACCGCAGATTCCCCCACATCGTACTGCGCATTGAGGGTGGGATAAGGACATTGTTATAGACCATTTTAGTTATCATTCATTACTTCGCTTACTTCCAAAGTGAGGCAGCTTCAACCAAAACATATAGATGATGTCTGAAGAACTACGCAGTGAAATAAGTAGAAAAACTAACTTTAAAATGGGCAAAGGTCGGGCCTGGGGATGTGGCTCAAGCGGTAGCACGCTCGCCTGGCATGCATGCGGACCGGGTTCGATCCTCAGCACCACATACAAACAAAGATGTTGTGTTCGCCAAAAAAACTAAAAAATAAATATAAAAAAAATGGGCAAAGGTCATGGTTTACCATAAGAATTAAATATCTGTAGCTGTATTATATGAAAGCCCTGGGCACCTGGCGGCCCCGCCCCCGGCTCCGACCGCGCCCGGATACCTCTTGGCCCCGCCCCGCGCCCTGCCCCCGACCGCGCCCGGATGTCTCATGGCCCCGCCCCTCTCCCCGCCCCCAGCTCTGACGGCGCCGGGCGCTTCTCGGGTCCCTGCCGGGCCCCCAGGCTGGCTTCCGCGGTCGCCATGACGGCGGCCGTGTTCTTCGGTTGCACCTTCATTGCCTTCGGGCCTGCGCTTGCCCTCTACGTCTTCACCATCGCCATCGAGCCGTTGCGCGTCATCTTCCTCATCGCCGGGTGAGGCGGTTGCGCTAGCAGACCCAGACGCTGGGGCCCCCCTCCCCCGCCTGGGGCACCCGCGACCCTCGGCGTCCCCATCAAAAGAGTTGACCTTGCTAGGTTTTGGATCGGAGGAGGGTTGAGACCAGGGAACCAAGACCCGGGACCCCTGAGGCTCCTTGCCCTCCTCCTGGGCCTGTGGGGAAAAAAAAAACCCAGAGCCCGGAGACCTCAGCTGCGGGTTCTGAAGAAGGGGTTCACATTGTGGGTCTCAGAACCCCCTGATGCATGGCAGGCATCGCAAATCCGTGGGTGGGCCTTAGTGGGCTATGAAGCCACTAAAATTATGAGAAAAAAAAATTGGATAAGTTCCTATAGGCACCTTAATTTTTCTGGAGAGGTAGTCTCCAATTTTCTCAAATTCTCAAAGGCATCTGTAATCACTGACGGTTAAATAGTCTTTACTGCCTAGCACAGTAGTTCTCGCCCTTCAGCAACTAGAGACACCTGGGGACTTTAAAATATACGGATGCCCACTCCCGACCTTAGATCCACTGAACCAGAATGTCTAAGGTGTGGGATTCGAGCTCAGGCTCTTTTTCTTCTTCTTCTTTTTTCTTTTTTTCCCTAAAGCTCCCTAGGTGATTCAGGTGTGTGTGCAGCCAAAGGTTGGAAATTTATGAAAACACAGGAGCACCTGATCATGCATCTCCTTTTGGGAGCTTGGTAAATACCAAACTCTGGTGGTGAACGTGGTCATAATCTCATTTTCACCTGCCTGATGGCTCTCATTGGTTCATGCCACATCTGCCTTCCCCTACAAATCTTACTGGCAAAGCCAATGATTCCTTTATTTTATTTACAGTTGCCTCCTGCAACTGTATTGAATGTGCTATATCACATGTGTCATTTTAAAAACAAGAGATTTGGGTTAACCCCTTTTGTAAAGCTCGCTGTGATCATTAAAATCCCCACGAGTGTTGTAAGAACCAAACTTGGAAATAACTGATCTAGATTTTCACCCTCTGGATTTTCACCAGTCACTCTATTAATAGAGAGTAGACTTTTTTTCCCTCCTTGAAAACACATCTTTGCGGATATCTGAACATTGAGTCCTTAATTTCTGGCAGATTTGAAGGATATGAAAATTGCAATAATCACAAAGTTGTATGTTTTATGGTTTTGACACATCAGTGAGCAGAGCATTAGGAAGAAAAGAGAGTAACAAGGGTTCCTGTCAGGTAGTCTTTGGTAAGTAGAGTTTGCAGATGCACTTGCACATAATAGGGTCACTGAAACAAGTAATTGTTGGGCAAATCTCACTTTCCTCTTAGATCACATGTTTGTCTCACCACAGACAATGCACCATTAAGAACAATTGATCCAGAGTACTGCTTTATGAGGATTTCTTATTTAAAATTCAGGATATCTATTCCTTCCCAGTCAGGCTCCTGGTCCCCATTTAAAATCATTATTAATCCTTATGTTTATAATTTTTTTTCCTGATTTTCAGAGCTTTCTTCTGGTTGGTGTCTCTACTCCTTTCATCCCTTTTATGGTTCATAGCAAGCCACATTACTGAGAACAAAGATGGACCAACACAGAAATATGTGCTAATCTTCGGAGTGTTGGTTTCAGTCATTATCCAAGAAATGTTCCGATTTGCTTATTACAGACTTTTAAAGTAAGTTGTTTGCTGTATCGTTTTCCCCTAGTTAGATTTGAATTATGATTTGGTAATGTGAAATATTAATAATCCTATAGTATTTGAGGATCCGTACTTTACTACATAGTTCTTGATATTTCCAGCCTGAAAATATTGAGTCTTTAACTTGTGTAGATTCCTTCCTTCCTTTTAAAACATAATCTTCTTTTTCTCTCTTTCTTTTCTTTTTTCTTTTTTTTTTTTTTTGGGTCCTGGAGATTGAACCCAAGGGCACTTACCATTGAGCGACATCCCCAGCCTTGTTTATTTTTTTTAGGGTACTTGGGATTGAACCCAGGGGCACTTTACCATGGAACTACATCCCCAGCCCTTTTAATTTTTTTTTTAAAGGTATAGTCTCCCTAAGTTGCTGAGACTGGCCATAAACTTGGTTCCTCCTGCCTCAGCCTCTGTGGGATTATAGGTGTGCACCACTGTGCCTCCCTTCCAAAAAATTATTCATGAGAATATATTTGATGCCAGACAGTGTCAATGCCAATGCAAGGCACTGGGTATACATCAATGACTATAAAAACCTCTGACCTCATGGAGTTTATCATAAGAGGAGAAGGGCCAAGAAATGAACAAGAAAATACATTGTATATTAGAAGAAGTAACATGGAGAAAAGCAACCTAGGGAAATAGTCATTGAAACAACAAAAATGCTTCCAACTTGGAATTTATGTGTTCTTTCCGACCATCTAAGATAATTCTTATGGAGATTATGCCTTCCATTGTTTTGAATATATTATGGCACAGCAGTGGTTTGTTTAATGGTATTTTCTATAGTTTGGAAAAAAAAATAAACTTGGGCACAAGTTCCCTCTTTTGGGCCACAGAGTATGTCATCTGTGGTACCCATGAGGACCTCATATGAAACTTCTGATTTGAAACACAACTTAAACTTGGAATGATATTTTCTTTCAGGCAGTCATGAGATTGGCCCTGGTTACATAGTAAGACTTGGTAGAATAATAAATGTGCCATTTGTATCCATTTCTGCAAATGAGGTAATTACAGCTGTCCATGAATTTCATAGATATAACCCAGACTGAACTTTAACATCTCTTTTAATAGGCTTCTAGTAATTTGTTCTTGCTAATATGCTAGGCCTTCTGTATTTTTAACTTTTTACTTTTAGATATTGAATTTCCTTTTCATACTAAAACACTTTAAATTACAAATTGAAAAGGTTTAAACATGAAATTAGTCCCTGGAAATGTTGGAGAGCAATAAATAAATATCAAAAGTAACATTTAAAGCTATGTGTGGTGGTGTGTGTCTATAGCTCCAGCTACTCAGGAGGTGAGGCTGAATTAGGAAAATTGCTTGAGCCCAGCAGATCAAGGCCAGCCTGAGCAGCATAGTTAGACCCTGTCTCAAAAAGAAAGAAAAAAAATTTAATTTTCACAGGACTACTAATGGATGAACATCTGGCAGTGGTTGAATGTTTTTGGCATATAGCTATTACTACTGTGCTATGATTTTAATTTTCACTGTAGAATATTACTGAGGTAACCAAAATCTCTCTCCTTCTGACCTCTGCCCCACTCACCAAATAAATGAAATCTTTGCCACATGATTGTCATCATGTCCCTTTCAAGACTAAACATTCCTCATTTCTTCATGTGGATCTCAGAAGACATGGTTGTGGCTTCCAAGTTTATTTTTTGGTCAGTGGACATGCCCCTTTTGGTCAGTGCTTGATTTTTACCCATGCTCAGAACCTAGCATAGTATTGTGCAGTGTGGTCTAAGTAGTGTGCTTGCCTGGGCACTGTGTTCTCAACTCAGCTTCACATTGCACTTGTTTTTCCTATCAACATCACCATTGGCTCTTCAGGAAACCACATGTACTCCTGTAAAAGGACCTGTGGAAATTTTCCAAAAAGGTAGTAGAACAAACATGTCAACAGGTGCTTTTGTTTGCATTTGCAAAATGGATCTTTAATAAACCTTTGAAATATTCTACAAAAATTTCCTAGAAATTTCTAGAAATGTTGGATATTATGTAGTTAAAACAAATTCGAGAATTTTGTGACACTTTAATGATAACTAACACTTACATGGATACATTTAAATTGCTCTCTTCTATGCTTTACTACATTCAAATACGGGGTCTTTGGTTTAATGAATATTTTGTTTAATGCTCTCCAGTGCCAAAGTAGGTTTTGAACTTTTTAAGTTTAAAGGAGTGCTTCAGTTAAATTTTGCTCCCTGAATTTGGTGCCAGGATTAAATTGTGAAGAGTTCACACTGGTGTTTGTTTTTGTTGCTGGTTCTCTGGGGATTGAACCCAGGCATGCTCTACCATTGAGCTACATACATCCTCAGCTCTTTTTACATTTTGACATGGGGTCTCATTACGTTGCTGAGGGCCTTGCTAAGTTGCTGAGGCTGACTTCAAACTTGTGATCCTCCTGCCTCAGCTTACCAAGTTGCTGGGATTATAAGCATGTACCACTGTTTGTTTTTTGGTAGTTATTGAATCCAGGTCTTTGTGCTCTACCGCTAACTATATCCATAGCTCTGCTACAGTTTTCTTTAAGAGGCATCAGTATATATATATTTTTTAATTTCTAAAATGGTGTATTTAATTTGTGTGCATAGTCCTTGATGCATACCTCTATTATATATACATTTGAAAATAGAACAAACAAAGAGAGTATGGTTTACCAGTAATTTTTCAAAGTTTATATTTTTAAAAATGGGATCTTTTTTCCATTCTTGGAAATACAATAATAAATGCAAACAAAGAATTTTTCACTTCCGTAAAATGTTAAATTGAAAACACTACTACTTGCATCAACAGTCATGTGTTCTGTGCGTCAGGAACATGGAAACTGATCATGTTTTGTGCTTTTTCACTTCCTACTGTTAACACTGAGAACTATTAGTGCCAAAACATTCCCTCTCAAACACTCCTGTAAAATAGACTGAGAAAGTTTACTAAACTTTTGAACTTATATATTTCATGTATTTGTGATAGCAGTATTTTGCCATACCAAATAGTAAAAATATTTTTTATTCCTGAATCTTTTTATAAAACAAATTCTACAAAATTTATTCATTTTACTTTATTGATAACTTTGTTCAAGGAGATCATTACTATTATATATGACTCATAAGCTTTAGTTAGTTTTTAACAGGATCCCTGTAATAGGTAAGTTTATTTTATTTAGGAAAATTGGATAATTTAGTTGGTTACTGCTCCAAAGAAATAGGAAAACTGTCACTTAAATTTCTGGCTTATTCTTTTGAGTCCACAAAAGCAAAGGACACTTTTCTTATGCATATTAGTATTTTGGCTGAATTCTGCATTGCCTTAATGTAGTCTATAATGAATTTACATACCTTGAAATTTAAATTAACACAATGCCAGAAAGTAAGAATGTTCTGGTTAGTTTTGTGTTTTTAGAGTTCATCTCTCTCCTTTTTGTTTCAACACTTGCTGACAAATGAGTCAAAAATGTTAAATTTCCATTATTACTTTAGTAAACATGTGTTTCAGTATACATAATTTAAATATTCTTTAAGTCAGAATCTTACACTGTTGCGTAGTTCCAGGCCAAAAAGGAGTAGCAATAGTGCCTGTAGTGGAGCTGACCAGCCACAGCTAGCATTCTGTACATATCAGGTGGAAAGTGGAGGCTCAATGATGTGTTTGCGGATTGGCTATAAAGGAAGCATATGATCACTCTGAAGATCATTTCTTGTTGAGCAGTATTCTATCCTTTCATTCAAATATTTATTTACCTCTTATTCCTGTAACATTTCATTCTATAGGATATAATAAAAGTATTAGGTTGTTTTCTTTCCTGAAGTCTATTGGAGATATAAAATATACATGTAAAATATTTTAGAATCAGATATAATTAAGTACCCCTATGAGAGTTCAGATCATCAGTATTATAGGATTTAAGAGTAAGGAGGACTAGTGATAATCAACCATTGGAAGAGGCAGCTTCTTTAAGAAATTATTGCCTGGGGCCTGAGGGTATGGCTCACTGGTATAGCATGTGCTTAGCATGTGCTTAGCATGTGTGAGACCCTGGGTTCAATCCCCAGCAGAGAGAGAGAGAGAAGGAGGGAGGGAGGGAGGAGAGAATAGAGGAGGATAAGGAAGAAAAAGGAGAAAAGTTTTGGTTCTACAGAGTGCAAGACAGAAGGGAAGGAGGCAGTAAGTGTGGCCCTAATAAAAGATAAATTGGAGAAGAAGACAGTGCTTTGGGAAAAGAAAAAAAGTTCAGAGTGGTAAATTCCATGGATATTGAGATATTTATTGAGCTTAGAAATATAGTGTTGCTATTTTTCTTATTAAATTAATTTCTTCATGACTTATTTACCTATGTTTTTCTTTTTTATATGAGCATTTAGAAAAAAGGCAGAAGTTAGAAATTGCAGCTGATTTTACTTAATTGAAAATGTGCTGGGTTTTGTTTGAATGGATTCTAGATTTAGAGTATAACCTGATCAGAGTCTTAGGAAGTATCTGGATTTGAAGTGTCTTGTGTACTTTCCTGACATACTGCTTTTTCTTCTTTTTTAAAAATGTATGTGTGTGGTTTTATTATAGAAAAGCCAGTGAGGGTTTGAAGAGCATAAACCCAGATGAGAGTGCACCCTCCATGCGATTGCTGGCCTATGGTAAGTTAGAACCATGCCATGTCATTAAGAAAAAAAAAAAATCAGACTTGGCTTGAAAACTTTCTTTATCTTGCCGGGCACAGAGGCACATGCCACCTGTAATCTCAGCAGCTCAGGAGGCTGAGGCACGAGGTTCATGAGTTCAAATCTAGCCTCACAACTTAGTGAAGCCCTAAGCAACTCATCGAGACCCTGTCTCTAAATAAAATACATGTGACTCAGTGGTTAAGCACCCCTGGGTTCAATCCCCGGTTCAAAAAGAACCCCACTACCTTCATCTTATCTTTTGTATCTTTAATAGGTTTCAAGCAGTATTTTATTACTGTCTTGACTTATTGGCATATATTATTTGTTTTTTTTACAACTTTCCTGGTTCCTTATGTGAAGTAAAGTGATTACTGGTTACCTTTTTCTGTATGTTCATTAAATATTAATCAAGTTTGAAAGGTTTTTAATATATATATACTATATTCTAGTTAACCAACAATTTCATAGTGATATAGCTTTCACTTTCCCTGATTGTTTACCATGACTTTAGCTGCACTAGGAGGACTCTTTATATTAATTCAGGCATATCTTTTTTTAGGCATATCTTCGCATATTATTCTTACAGAATTATGTTTTTAGATTGGGCTTAGGTCTCTAAATTGAGCCCAGGATCAAGCCTTACATGCACAGTCACCCTTCAAGTTCAATTCTGGTTCTAAGCCATCAAATTTAACTCAATAGATTCTGTTACCATAAACCAAAGCCAGAACTTTAGCATCATATCCTCCTCTGCCTCATCTATTTCTTCTGTGTTTCTAGATCTTTTTCTATCCTTTTTTTTTTCATTTCTCTGCTGCATCCCACTGTTCATTTCCCTTTCTCTTACCATTTCTCTTTGTTCATCATGTAGGCAAGCACATGCCTTTCCAGAGCTGGCTGGCCACTGCTTCAACAATAGCATATGTACCATTTCCGCTCTGGCAAAGTAGTATTCCCTAGTTCTTAGAATTTTTATTTGAATAGAAATCATAGCAAGAAAAGGGTTTAACAGTGTTTTTCTTCCTTTTTAGTTTCTGGCTTGGGCTTTGGAATCATGAGCGGAGTGTTTTCCTTTGTGAATACCCTGTCTGACTCCTTGGGGCCAGGTATTGTGGGCATTCATGGAGATTCTCCTCAGTTTTTCCTTAATTCAGGTATGTATCTGATAGCTGTGAATGGTCAGCCTTCTAGTGTAAATGATCATCCTCAGTGGAGTTTGCAGGCTTAGGAATTCAAGTGAATAGAAATTTATGTAATACCAAGGCAAAATACTCTTAGAAAGAGTATAAAGTGAAGAACCTAGGAAAATAAAAATTTTGGTTAGTGTTTTAGAATTTTAAGTGAAATTGAGCTTGTAAAAAATGTAGTTTTATTTTGTTATTCTAACAATGTTACTGTATAGTTGAAGTATTTATTAGAAGTTAATTTCCATAGGCTATATGTTCTTTTTGGTATTTGTAATTTTATAAGTCCTAATCTTCACTTAATTTACATCTTAGTGCATTTGGGAGATAGCCAGTATAATTTAATCTTGAAATTAAGAGGAAAAGAAAAACCAATGAATTGATATTTTTATCCAAAGATGCAGTATAAAAGGACTAACTCAAATTTCTTTTCAACCACTAGCTAAAAATTTTCATCATGATGCAACAATTGCAGATTTGAGTTACTAATATGCATAATTAATATTTCTCCTAAATTCTGCATGAAGACTTTTAAAGATAGAGGGGAAAACTCCACTGTGTTTTTAGTTATCTCTACAGCAGTTATACAATTAAAATAAGTGACCCTCACACATTATTTTAATTCCATCATTATTAACCTCTATGTAAAAGCTCCCTGCTTGTCCTCTAGTAGGGAGAATAAGGCAAAAAAAAAAAAAAAGTAAAAAATGTTTAAGATGATGATGTTAAAGAGACATAAAGAGGTATGACCAAATTTTTTAAAAAATTGCTACATAAGAGACATTCTTCATGTTGTCATGACCCCCAAACCCAGTGTAAACTTTCACCACTCTCCCTAGACCCTTTGTTTTCATTTCAGTTCAGACTTTGTTATCTCCTCTCTAGATTAATGCCATCAACCCGCAACTGGTTAGTCTTCCCTTTACACACATTTTCATGTGAATTCATCCTATATGCAGTAACCAAACTAATTTGCCCAGTTTCAGAAGTTTTTGACTTTCCAACATCTGTAGAAGAAAGTGAAGGATCTTTAACTCTGATTGCAAGTTAGAGGACCAGGAAGTGTGTTAATCAATCGTACTTATTTAATGGCACCTTCAACATAGCAAATTATCTTCCTTGTAAATATTCGATAACAGGAATATTTCTAGAAAAATTTTAAATGATTGTGCTGAGGGTTATATTTATACAAATGTAATATTAATACCTGGTGTGTGTTAAAGTTCAGTATAAGTTAATAAAACTCTAGTTTTATGTATTTTTTACACAGCTTGGTTACCTTGCTTACAGAAACTATTTTCTTTTCATTTTCAAATTTTACCAATTTCTTTCACTAGATGGTGCTAATTCCCTTCAATGAACTAGTCGGGTTTTCAAAAGTCCAACTTAAAATTATTCTTTTGGAAGAGTGTAAGAAAAGATTTACTAGCACGTTTGCCTTTATCCCTTTTACCACTGTTGTTGTATTTGTAATTTCTGTGAACTCAAAGAAAAATTCAATATTCAGTAAGATAATGTCTTTAGCCAGGTTTGGATAATAGACTGGCCATGCTGTGAATATGACCTACAGAATGAAAGAACAGCCATTATTTTATAATAAGTGAATTTCTTATTGTTATTCTCTGAAGCATAAACTTTGAATTATACATTTAAGAAATTGATTTTTATTTAAGCATAACCCCAAATTATATGTATATTTGTATTTTTGTTGTATATTATTTGCAATTACTGCTATAACCATTTATTTAGACACAAGCTCATTTTTAATTTTGCAGTTAAATTTGTAAATTTATATTTTTAACATATTCCATTATAAATGCCTAAGTAACAGTCAAAATAAATAGGAATATGAGGTCATTAGTATATCTATATTAGTGTATATTAATAAGATACACATTATATAATACCTGTATATACATAGGTTTTTGTTATAGAAAGGCATAGTTTATAAATAATATGTATGAGTTAAGTCTTTTTCATTTATAGTTATGTAGTAAGCTAGCATTGAATTATTAGAATCATTGTAATTTCTTGGAAATGCTGAATAGAGATGGAAGTATTGGAATCAGAATCCCAAATTCAAGTCTTTTCCTAGCTCATTAATTTAGAAGTTGGAGCAAGTCCGTCTGATTATTTAACTACTCCATAAATATTTATTTGGTATTTGTATTCAGTAGGAGTTATACCAAGCTATGAAAATATAGTTGATAGTCATACCTTTCATCCATATTGGTGAATAGAGACAAATAGCTAATTATAATAAAGCATAATAAATGCTACAATAAGGAAGAGATAGTATAGTATAGTATTTTGCCTTTATCCCTTTTACCACTGTTGTGATTAATTAGCTAGTGGTGTAATTATTTGTTTAATGTCTCTCTCTCCAGTTGGATGCTAAGCCATGTAAGCGCAAGGATTATACTGTTATGTTCACTGCTATATCGCCAGTACCTTGTAGAGTCCTTTGTTTCTAGATGGCACTCAATAAATATTTACTGAAAAATGAAAGCTAGGCACAGCTTATGGACTGCCATGCAGTTGAGATTTACTTAAAGATAATGGTAACTAGGCAGGTAAAGGAAGGGGGTTGTGCAGGAAGGATGTTCCAGGCAGAGGGAAGAGGCCTCTTCCCTTTAGGCCTGGCAGTGAGAAAGACATTGTTCACTAGGTAAAGGAAGTATCTTTCAGAAAGGGCAAAAGTAATGCCAAGTTCAGAGTTGTTAAGAATTAAATTAATTTAGATAAAATATATTTAAGGGCTTTATAAACTCCAAAGTGGCCTAAGAATGTTATCAAGGTAGAAAATTTGGTTCCTGAGATTAGAAAACAGAATTTAGAGGATAATTTCTTGAATATTACTCTGAATTATCTCCCTTGTACTTTAGAAGGGAAAAAATGTTTAATTTATTACTCAGTTTAAAAGGACAGCTGATGTTTTTAAACTTCCCAAACCATTTCATTTCTTTTATATTTTCTGAACAGTGTTCTTATCTAGATAAATTTTAAAACTTTTTTGCCACTAAAGCTTTTCACTGGGCAAAATCAGTACTGGTAAGACCACATGTGGACTTGTAATCATTGTGATTTAACAGGAATGCTGAAGTACTAAAATTCACATGGAAGAATAGGGTCAGCATGCTGAAAGATCTAGAAACTGTCCTATAAAGTGTAATTGAAAAAAAGGAATATTGAGCTTGAATAAAAATAAAACTTAAGAGGATTGTTGGAGATCAAGTTTTTCCTTCAGTTTCTCATTTCTTGTGATCAAATTATGCATCCACATACTTGCATGGCTTCATAGTGGCCAAAATGTATTTTTTTTGCCCCTTGACTTTGAGTCACATGCCTTGAATTGGTCAATCAATAAATATTAAGTAAGAGCATTAAAAAGTTCTTGCATGGTTGGACTTGAGTTCTTGGACATGGGTCACATTTCATGAGAACATGCCTTTGATAGTTAATGTCCACTTAGCATGGACCCCTGAATGAAAACACATAGAGCAGACCTGAGTACATCCTGCAGTGAGGAGCCCAATCCAGCAGTCTGCAGCAGAGCTGCCAGTTGAGCCCTGCCTTCAT
Source organism: Urocitellus parryii (assembly GCF_045843805.1). Classification (NCBI taxonomy): domain Eukaryota; kingdom Metazoa; phylum Chordata; class Mammalia; order Rodentia; family Sciuridae; genus Urocitellus; species Urocitellus parryii. The sequence continues at coordinate 107,928,013 of NC_135536.1, forward strand.
TTGCCAAAGCACAGTCACAGTTAGTAAACCTGGTGAGTTCCTTTTTTTATTCATTCACATTTTTTATTGATGACATTTTTGGTACTGGGGATTGAACCCAGGGTTGCTTTTACCACTGTCTGAAGCACACTTAGGGTGATTAGGTCTCAATTTACTTTCTTGATTCCCTTTTAGTTGCTGTCCACTCTTTACTAATTAACTGATTTTTTGGATTTAGTTATACAGTAAACATATTAACTCTCCATGAATCCCAGTTCACAATCTAGTTTTACTGGTCTACTGAATCCACTTCATCCCCTTTTCAACTCCTCCATCTTTGGGGAATCCCTTAAAGATGCATGTTCAAGGTTAAATGGAACTTAACATTTGGCCATACATAATGAGAAAATACTTGTCATGGGAGTAACAGTAGGTGTGTGCATAGCCCAGTTACCACCTAGGCCTATTGTAGACTCTAATAGCCTGTGATACTTTATAAAGTGTGCACATCATGGGCATCAGTCTCATGCAGTGTGTAAATAAGTATATCTGTGTTGCTTCACCATCCTTGGCAGAAAGAATGGCCTGGGTTGTAGCTGTAATACTCGATGGCTCTTGTAGATATAATCCAGGTCACCTTGTGAGATACTGATGTCTCTTTCCTCATAGGGATGAGTGACAGATCTCTGCTATCTAAGTCAGTCAAATGCCTCCACTTCTCCATTCTCCATAGACCTTATTTCTTCTCTATGTGTGAAATGGTCCTTATTATTTTCATCCAATGCTGCCCTTAATTTTTGGTATTTTGGGGTTTTGTTTCTTTTCCTTCACTGAATTCCAAAGAGAATTTTTTTCATAGCCAGTGATGAGCAAGAGACTACCCTGTAAATATGGCTTGCATTGGACAAAAGTCAGACTTGGAAAATCATCCAGAATGGTATATTCATTTAGCCCCATAAGAATGTATTTTTTGTCTTCTAAATCCAGTGTTAATCATTTCAAAGTGGGAAAAAGAGCCTTTATTTTTCACCATTATTGCTTCATATAATGAAGCAATAATGGTGAAAAATAACCTCAGCAACCTCAGCTTGATTCCACATAGCTCCATGGCTATGATAAGAAGCTATGTGCTGGGAATCCCAGAATTTCCTGACCTGTTCCATGCCCTCTTCTCATGAAGGATGCCCTTCATTCCTGGGACCAGTGCACCAGTTCACTCTTCTACCTCTCCTTAGCTCTGCTGTGAGTCAAAATGTTCACATCAAGGCCACTGCAATGCATAACATCTGGGGGAATTGTTCGCGTGTAACATATTTCATTGGTGTATTCTGAGGTTTTTCCAACATGATCCTGGAACAAGATTTAGCCAAATTTCCAAGAACCAGACTTTTCTCGAATGGGTAAATATTTGGAAATCTTGGCTATTATTTTGAGGAATTAATTGACTTTAAGAGGTAGAGTGATTGGATTTTATCACCTTTTTATGGTTCTAAAGTTCTCATAGAAGACTTGCATATGAATATTTTTCTTGAGGCCGAAATCCATTGTTTCAGGTGATATGCTGCTTTTCCCTCTCTAGTGGAACTTTCTCTTTACATTCTGTGGAACTATTTGAAATCCTGCTGACTTTTCACCAGAAATCTGGGAGGACAGAGATGTCTGAACAACTTTAATGTGGTGCACCCCTGAATTCTTCCTCATCTCATTGATGTAATCTCTACTAGTCGCTCAGGCCAATTTGTTTTTTTGGACTCATTCCTGATTCTTCCTTTTTATCATAACCCATATGCAGTCCAGCTGCAGAAGGTATAACCAGTTTCATTTAAATCTTCACCCAAGTTTTTATAGGATTGCTTTTGCTTTATAAATGGCACCAGGAATAGATAGACTTGAGAGCTGATTTGGAGCAGGCATTTAAAGAAAAGGTAAATCTGATGGTATTGAAACTACTCTAGACCAGCAATAAGGTTTAAAAGGTTCTAATTTACTTCATGAAGTCAATGAAGCATTAATAGAAAGTAATAGAATCCTGAGAGCCCACAATCACTGCTTGCTGCCTGAGTGGGTCCCCCATTGGGGAGTTGTACTCTTGATGGCCATAAGCACTGCCTTGGACCCCATGCTCCTAATTGCAGCTCTAGCCAATGAGCTTTGGCATGATTTCTTTCTTTTCATTGGCACCAGGATTGAACTCAAGGGTTCTTAACTATTGAGTCACCTCCTCAGCCCTTTTTAATATTTGAGACAGGGTCTCACTAAGTTACTTAGGGCCTCACTAAGTTGCTGGGGCTGGCTTTGAACTCATGATCCTCCTGCCTCAGCCTTCCAAGCTGCTGGGATTACAGATTTGCACCACCACACACCTGGCTTGATGTGGTTTCTTAGTGCATTTTTTGTGGCAGTAGCTGACTAATGTAGGGAATTTCAATTATTTTTTTAGTGTGCCTCATATGGAAAAAAAAGAGTTGTATTTCTTCAAAAAGCTTTCCTATGATTAAAAAGCAGGAGTTAGAGCAGTTTCTCAACTACAATACTATTGACATTTGGGGCCAGATAATTTTTTATTGGGGAACTGTCTTTTGCATAGTGTAGGGCTTTTAACAGCATCCTTGGCTTCTATCCACTAGATATCAGAAAAAAATGTGACAATACCATTTCCAGATGTGACGAGTAAAAGTGTTCAGTAAACACATTACCAAATGTCCTCTGGGGTCATAATCACCCTAGCTGAGAATTACTGAGTTAGAGGAAGGCAGATTTGAGAACATTTACCACAGTAGCTATTTAATGAAGTAAGCTCCTAAATTGGAAGCATTCAAAGTGGACCCTGTGGGACTGATTTTTTTCCATATGTGAGGGGACTGGATTACATGACTAATAAGAGGCCTCCCAGTGTTCACACTATCACATTGATGGGTTAATTTGGGAAGAGTATTTATTTCAACATTCTTCAGTATTGCTAGGGGGGCTTTAAACATAACATTATATCCTTGGTAGTCCATTCAGCTCATAAACATGCCTCAGGAATGTTTTCATAAATATGAAATGATGAGTTCTATTTTAAACACCTGCAGTCATTTAAGTTGCTTTTGGGACATCTTGTTTATAATCTTTTTGGTATAAAGGGACAGTACCATAACTTGCTTACTGCCATATAATATGAGATGGTTTTAACATGTATTTTTTTAAATAATGGATAATAATTTTTTGTTAGTTGCTCAAAACATGGATAATAAATTTAATATTGGAGAATTTTAATACTGAACAATATCTGGGACCTGACTCCTGCTTACACTTGACTGGAGATCTCTCTCAAATCCAGAGTGTTCCTATAACCTGGAGGAGTAGAGGGCAGGCTCCCACTTCATAGAACCCAGAAACCTCAGACCCTTAGAAAAGAAGCCAAAAGCCCCTTGGTATTCACAGCCTGCCTCTAGGCAGCAAGGGCCAAGTGCTGGGTTTTGAGACGTCTCTGTTGCTGCCACCACCCATAAGTAGCCCTTATGTCTCTCTAACGTAGTCAGAAACACACTGAGGTGATTAAGAGAGACCTAGATTACAGATTACAGTAGTTTATGTTCTCTCAGGAATCCAGAGTTAGCATTAGTTGCTGTCTTAGGCCATTGTTTTCACAGGGACAGAAAAGTTTATATCAGGAATGAGAGAAGGACATGGTACTTAGGGATCTGAATGCTGGAATATTTGGGGTTTATTCATTAAAGAAGTTAGTAAAAGAGGCAATATTAAATGTTACCTCTTAAAGATAACAGTGAAACTTTTTGTTTTTACATAGGTTAGATCGAGCCAGGTGTGGTGGCACATGCCTATAATCCCAGTGACTCCAGAGGTTGAGGCAGGAGTATTGAAAGTTCGAGGCCAGCCTTGGCAACTTAGGCCCTAAACAACTTAGATCCTGTCTTTAAAAATGAAAAGGGCTAGGGATGTCACTCAGTGGTAAAGCACCTCTGGGTTCAATCCCTTGTACCTAATAAATTAGTAAATAAGTTTTTAAAAAGACTGGGGATATAGCTCAGTGGTAAAGTGCCCCTGGATTAAATTTCTAGTACCAAAAAAAAAAAAAAAAAGGTTTAGATTGAAACATTGTTTGCCTAGAGATTTAGCCTTAGAAGATTATTAGAAGAGGAAATCCATTGTCAAACTAAACAGCTACAGTTGTCACAAACAGAGGTACAGTACTTGCTAAAATTGTTCAGCTTTCTGGATATTCTAAAATATTGGAAATTCTGGAAGCTCCTTTTATTAATCTATTAGCTAACTTTGGTATTCTTATATTTGGAGAGGGTTTTTTTTCTAAGAAAAATATTGGAACAAAGCAAATATTAAGGCTAATCGTTAAAGGACTTTTAGGACTTTAATGAGAAAGGCTTAAAAATTAGGAGGCTCTTTTGGGCTAGGGATGTGGCTCAAGCGGTAGCGCGCTTGCCTGGCATGTGTGCGGCCTGGGTTCGATCCTCAGCACCACATACAAAGATGTGTGTCCGCTGAAAACTAAAAAATAAATATTAAAAAAAAAAGTTCTCTCTCTCTCTCTCTCTAAAAAAAAAACCAAAACATTAGGAGGCTCTCTAGAGAGGTTTGCTGCTAGAAAACCTTCATTTCTGGTTGAAATAAATTCCATTTGCTAATGGAAGTATCAAAATAGCATATATGCAGTTATAGCTACCTGAATGTGGCAGGGTAGTTCAAATACCCAGGTCTTAGTGTCTGTTGGATCTCTTAACAGTTGCAGAGGGAATAAACAATAACTCTCAGTATTCTGCCATAGTACCTTGTGATGGTAAGGGCTCACGATGACCAATCAAAGTCAGTCAGAAACCAGTGGTGGCTATTAAATAAGTAGTCAGGTAGAAATGTATAATATTTTGATATGTGAGAGATTTCCTTTAGATATTATGTTAATAAAACAGTAAGCTGAAAGATGAGGCAAGGCTCCCACAAACTGTTTTGTGGAAGATGCAGTGCTTAGCACAGACCTGTCCCATACTGAGCACTGAATAAATACCTATGCAGATAATGGAAGAGGACAGGAAGAAAATAAATGTAAGAGTAATACAAAGTCAGAGGGAAAAAAATCTTAAGAATGAAAAAGAATGCATTTTTAATACATAGCCAAATACTCAGGAGATTTGGATAAATGTGGTAATTGCTTGCTGCTTTGCTTCACTTTCCCACCTTGTAGTACGGCTCACTAAGGACCCTGGCTTATTCATTAACCATAGCACAGAGTAGTCAACATTTATTGAAAAGCTGTGGTTTGCCAAGCACTATGCTTTCTGTGAGGTATTATCCCCACTTTAGAAATGAAGGAAATGGAGAAGTTGAATAACTTGTCCAAAGATACACAATGGAGCTGGCATGATTCTAACTGGGGATTGTCTGACACCAAATATCTATGTATAATATTCAGGCCAGACTATCTAAGTGCTCAGTAAATATGTGTAGAGTACAGATAAAAAAAAAAAAAGTGGAAGCCAGGCACTATGGCACATGCCTGTAATCCCAGCAACTTGGGAAGCTGAGGCAGGAGGATTGCAAGTTCAAGGCCACCCTGGGCAATTTAACAAGATCCTGTCTCAAAAATATTTAAAAACAATAAAAGGGACTGGGGTTGTAGCTCAGTGGTAAAGCAAATTTGGTTTCAATACCTACTATTAAAAATTGTGAAATGTATATATCAGGGAAGAATCCACTGAAGAAATTACATTTGAGCTAGATCTTAAATAAAAGTAAGATTTGGTTGTGGTGAAATGGGGAAGGATATTGGTGAGGTGTAGAGTATGTAGCCAAGAGGATAAATCTGTTAAAAAAAAAAAAAACAGTGTGGTCAAAGAAAAGAAGGGTTCTGGTTTTCTACTTTAAGGATGTATTTGAAGATACATTAGTAGAGGTATATTGTCAGAATTTGGGTCCAGATTGTACAGGGCCTTGAATGCTAGTCTGAGATGTCTGTACTGGACTTTGGAGACAAAGTCAACCTATCAAAGACTTTTTAGCAAGAAGGACTAAGAAATACAGAAAATTTGGAAGCAAGTTGAGGGCTAATGATGTATTTAAGATACTTGCCTACAACATACAGAATAATGCTTTACAGAATAGACTGAAGGTTTTTCCTGAGAGCATTTCCCAAGCAGGACTTGACCATAAGAGCATACTTGGCTGGTTCCAATATTCATGACATCTAGGTTTTAGGAACCCTTAAAGCGTGAGTACTTTATAATAATTATTTTTAAAACTCAGGGTTTGCTTTTGTGCCAGTTACCACCTTTCTGATGTAAGAAACTTTAAAACCTTAACTCCTGGGCATTGTCGTGATCTCAACACTATCACAGGATCTATCTCCAGGAGAAATTCTCTTTCCAGAGTCATCTCTGGAATTAAAATATGTCATTTTAGTTTAGTTTTCTATAGTCTTAAAGTTTTAAAAACTATTGCTCTGCTCCTACTTGAGTTAAAATATTTATCATAATTACTAAAATGATGACACTGTCACACCAAATTTAATAGCTTGCCTTCCTCCAATTGCAACAGTTATGTCTTTTGAATATTGTCTTGCATGTTTTTCAAGTAAATGAAACTATGCATTTTTATACAGATTTTTTTCATTCAACATTATATTCTTGAGATAATTTATATTTAGATCACATATATTAGTCCATTGTGTGAATACACCATTCAGGTACTTCTTGGTGGACACAACATCTTTGTTTGTATGTGGTGCTGAGGATCGAACCCGGGCCGCACGCATGCCAGGCGAGCGCGCTACCGCTTGAGCCACATCCCCAGCCCCAATGATGAACGTTTTTTGTTATTACGAATGGTGCTGGTATAAATATTTGTGTGTATATCTCCTTTGAATATTTGTAAGAATTTCTCTAGAGCAGTGGTTCTCAAACTTGGCCATGTATCAGAATGACCTGGAAGGCTATTTAAACTGGAATTGATTGGCTCTTAGCACCATTGTTTCTAAATTAGGTGTGTGGTAGATTCCAGTATTTTGCACTTCTTGTAAGTCCTCAGGTTCTGGTGATCTATTGATTGAGAACTAACTGTTTTATAGCATAGATCTTGGAGTTGAAATAGAGAATGAATGTTTTCTACTTTATTGGTAATGCTAGATTGTTTATCTGCCAGCAGTATGAAAGAGAATTGCCAGACTTAGATTTCTCCTGGTGGGTGCTAATGATCTCTTTATTGTGTGACCAGATAAGAAATTTATATAACTTTTTTTAATGCTAAAACTTGCAGTATATGTTAAATTTTTCCACTTTTAAATAAAAGAATGTTATCCAGAACATAGGATACACATAACACACAGAAGCTGTATTCCCAAGAAAATCTGTGGACACTGATCAAATTTAGTGCCAGTTGCTTAAAAATAATCTTAGATAATTATAATTCTAATATTATTTTATTCTCCCATTAACCTTTTAAGAAAACTTCTAAAGAGAAATCCTACCTTAGTAATAGAAGATTTGACTCAACAGAAGTTACTGTTTTTAATTGAAAAAGGTCTTTCTTAAGTAGGGCTGCAGGCTAATTGGGGAAAAGCTGTTCAGACTCACACTTCTCTTTTTTGCATTCCTGTGCACAATGAAAGAATGTTCAGCAGCCTTTGGTGTCTGTAGGACTGGAAACTAATGGTTGACTGTCTTTCAGCTTTCATGACGCTGGTTATCATATTGCTGCACGTGTTCTGGGGCATTATATTTTTTGATGCTTGTGAGAAGAAAAAGTGGTACATTCTTCTTCTAGTTCTCCTGACCCATCTGCTGGTATCTACTCAGGTGAGTGTTGCCACTGACTTACAACATTTTTTAGAATTCAAGTCCACATATCTAAAATGGTAGATTCCTCTCTTAAATGAAGTACATACTCATGGGAAAATTTGGAGTCAAAAAAGTAATTTAAGTGAATGAATGAATCATCTAAGTTTTACTCCAGAAAAAAAAAAAAAACACTATTTTTTTTTTGGTGGATTTCACTAAAGATTATTTCCATGTGTCTTTCCTTTAATGGTTATAGTCAAACCTGAAATAATCTTGCTTTATACTTATATTATAAAGCACATCTGGGGGCAAGGGATATATGTCAGTTGGTAGAGTACTTGCCTTGCATGCACAAGGCCTTGAGTTCAATCCCCAGCACCATTTTAAAAAAAATAAACAAACACACCTGGAGCAATTTCCACCTGATTACAAGTCCTTTAAGATACAAATTTATATCATTATGTAAAAATTATAATTTGTTTAACTGGTTAATCATTTATATTTCTCTATAGTTATCTTCATCATCTGTCTGCATAAAACTTTTTCCATATGTAGTTTAGATTCCAGGGTATGGAATTATAAAGTCAAATCACATGAAGATCTTTTAAATACTTGATAAAAATTGCTAAACTACTCTCCATAAAGGTTGTACCATGTTCACACATTCTGATCAATAACAAAAATATTGATTTAACTTCCTTCTCATTGGCATTATAGTAGTTTTTCAAAGTGAAGTTAAAAAAAAACTTGACTAGATCTATTTAAGAATACTATGTAATACTTTGAATCTCACTTTTAATGCAATTTGTCATTATTATCAGTGTGACCCCTAACACTGCCTGTCCAGACCCTTTTTACCTGTCAACTGAAGTGTCACAAGCTTCCTCCTGATGATGCTTGCCTCCTGTTTCTCTTCTCTCCATGCACCTAGAGTTTATATCAAATTTTCTTATACTGGGCTCTTTGCCCTTAGATCCTTCTACAATGCCATCATATTGTACCCCCACCGCCCCATACACCTAAAACCCTTCAGTGCTGCAGGGTTACCCTTAATATGATGGCATACCCTTAATATGATGGCAATAGGTAAAGACAAATCTTTGTGGGAAATAAGGATGATAAAGACAATACATTAAAATATTAACAATATCTATCTTTGGTGTTGGGATTATAGGTTCTTTTATTCTTTATAGTTTTTGTCATGTTCCAAATTTCTATAACATAGCACTTTTATAATCAGAAAGAAAGTTATATGAGAAAGCAAATGTTCTTATGAATCTGACCCATCTGCTGGTATCCACTCAGATAAACAATAAATATATAAATAAACAATAAATATAATAAATAAGAAACTATACAGTGTGTTAGAAGGTATTTGGTGATTTGGACAAAAGGAAAAGTAGAACAAAGAGATCCAGGGTGTAAGGTGGTGATGTCACATCTCTTCACTAGGTGGTCAGAGTATGCTTTATAGTGAAGGACACATTTAAGAGGGGAAACAAAAAAAAAGCAAAGTAGAGATGAGGGAGTTGATCATGTGGCTGTCTGAGAGAGAGCATCCAGGACTGAACAGCCAGTACAAAGGTCCTAGGACTAAAGGACATGCTTGGCATGTTTGTGGAAGCCAGGTGGCCACAGCAGAATGCGCAGTGATAATGATGGGTGAGACAAGAGTGGAGAATTGAAAAATGGTCAGATTTTGGACATGTTTTTGAAAATAGAGCCAGCAATATTCCCTGATAGAGTAGCTGAAGCATGTGAGAGGAAAAGGAGGAGCCAAGGTTGTCTCCAAGGTTTTGGGCCTCGACAGCAGAAGCAATGAAGCTGCCATCATCTAAGAGGGGGGAGTTTGAGAGGGGAATTCAGGAATTCTGTTTGGGGAACATTATTTTGGAGGTGCCTATTGGACATCCAAAGTGAGCAATTGAATACAAAAAAGTCTGGAGAGTAGTTAAGAAAGATGACTACAAGAATTAGGAGTAAAAAAGAGAAGATGCTGAAGGACTGAGCCCCATGATGTTCCAGCAGTGTGGTTGGGAAAAAGAGTAGGGGCCAATAAAGAAGACTGAGAAGGAGAAGCAGTGAGGTAGGATGAAGTAGGAAACCCCGGAGAGCCACATGTCCTAGAAGCCAAGTGTAGAGAGTCATTATCTGTAGCAGAAGCCTATGGAATAAACCAGGGCTTCTTTGTTTGACCTAAGCTTCTTATCAATCTTGCTGCTGCAAAACTTAATCTCCTGCTGCTCTCCACAGTTCTTATCAACAGGGCTTTGTCTTCTCCCTAACTTAGATCATTCTTTGTAAAGCCCACCTGGAAAAGCTGCACATTCCAGACTTGGCACTATCACTGGACCTTATTCACTGCTATTTAATAACATTTGTCCTTAGCTGGAATTATTTTATTTAATACAGTTTTTACATCTCTCTTCAACTAGAGTTTGATCATCAAGATTGGGATCTTACTATGTCAGTCTTTTTATCAATCCTTGGCACACAGGTGACCAATAAATATTGATTGAATATTAATGGTGGATGTTATCATATTTAATGGTTTTAAAAAGAACCCAGGGAGTTCGAATGTTTATTTACCAAAATGTTAACAATAGTTATCTCTGAATGACGGATTTCAGAGAAAGACCATTTAAGTAATTTTTTCACTAAAATAATATATATATTATGTATATTTGTGTGTATACATACATATATAGGGCTGGGGCTGGGGCTCAGTGGTAGAACACTTGCCTAGCATGTGTGAAGCACTGAGTTCGATCCTCAGCACCACATAAAGAAGTACAATAAAGGTGTTGTATCATCTACAACTAAAAATATTTTAAAATATATACACACACACACACACACACACATATATAAACACACATATAGCACACTATGTATATTAAGTCCACTATAGGTGTATGTGTGTGTGTGTTTGTGTGTGTGTGTGGCATACACAAATCAGAAGTATACATCTTGGAGAATTTTCACAGTGAACATAACTATGTAACTTGCACCGAGATTAAAATCAAAACCTTATAACCCCTCAGGAGCCTCTTTGTGCCTCCAATCACTACCCCTACCAAGGGTACCCATAATCCTGGCTTACGCCACCACAGCCAGGTTCTGCCTTTTAGTATTTCATGTAAACAGAAGCATACAATATTTGGTGTTCTACTTTACTCCTTTTACTTACTATTATGATTATAAGACTCATAATGCAGTCACTAATAATTATAAATTTGCTGTATATTCACTGTATAACTATAGATTGCTCATTCATTGCAGCATTCTGCTCTTTATACCATAATATCCATTCTACAGCAGAGAGGCATTTATGATGTTTTCAGTTTAAACTACTGTGAAGAGAGACTTCTATGAACATTTCAGTAAATGTCCCTTGATATATGTGTACACTTTTGGCGGGGTGGTGTATTCCTAGGAGTGGATTGTTGGGGCATAGTGTGTACATATGTCAGCTGTTCATACCACTCAATTTGTATCAACTTTTACCATTAACTTATAAGCTTCTATTCCTCTACCTCCTCACCAACATTTGGTATGACTTTCACTTTCATTCTGGGAACGCAGTGGTACCACATTAAACTTTAATTTGCATTTCCTGATGATTAAGGAGGTTGAAAATATCAAGTTTAGTTGTCATTTGGATAATCCTTTTCTGAAGTACTTGTTGAAATTTTTTGCCTATCTTTTGGATTGTCTTTTTCTTTTTTTTATATTTAGAAGTTCCTTATATTTTCTATGAAAGAATCCTTTGTCAGGTGTGTATATTGCAAATAACTTTTGTGGCATGGTTTGTCTTCACTTTTTTTTTTCTTTGGTAGTACTGGGGATTGAACCTGGGGTCTCATACATATTAGGTAAGCACTCTACCACAAGCTATATCCCCAGCCCTTTTGATTTTTTATTTTGAGACAGGGTCTTCCTAAGTTGCCGAAGCTGGCCTCAAACTTGTGATCTTCTGGCTCAGCTTTTTGAACTACTGTGTAGGCTGTGCTACCACACCCAGCTTGATCAATCTTTCTTTATGGTTTCACTTTTGGGGTTCTGTTTAATAAAACATTAACCATGCTGAATTTCAAGTTTTAAAATTTGTTTATTTTTCTCATTTGTATATTCTATTTTTCTACAACAATCATGAATTTTTAAAAATTGTTTAAATGACAAAAATGTTTTTCAAAGAAACAAACTATAAAGAAAAAGCAAAACAAGTTTAGCCTTCTACAATATAAATTAAATTATGGGACTTGAGTATAAAGTTATTCTGAAAAAATAATCAGAAATGCTCAATGCCTGCCATGCCCACAGATGCCTCTTGAGAAAAGTATTCTTTCTGCATAAGGTGCTGCCCGCAAAATCAGCGCATTTCCCTGGGCAGAGCCGATGAGTGCCTTAGCCAAGGGAATGTGCAGGCATCTTGAAGATACTTGAAGCACTTGTGTTAAAGGTTAACAAACTGAGTCAGATCCTCTCCTTCTTTAAGTGTATATGGTGGGACTACATGGGAATCCATACCCCCAGCTCAACTCTGGTCTAACAGAGGAATTGTCCCTCCCACCTTCTAAGGTCAGTCCCTCCACTTGGACTCCAGCCCTGCTCCATTGTCCCCTGCTGGAGGACCTCCCACCCTTGGTTGTGCCCCTGTCCTCCATGGCCAGCCTTTCCCTCTTCATCAGCACACAGACATGTCTTAAATAAAACTCCTCAGTACTGCCTTTTCCCTATTTATCATCACAGCAGATCTCCACAAATTCTGTCTCCACTTCTTCACCATTCAAACTTCCAGCCCCTTGTGCCTTCTGCTCAACAATCCTTTTAAAACTGTACCTGTTGAGGTCAAAAAGAACCTTCATTTTCAACATTGTTCTTTTTTCATCTCAGCAGCCTTTAAAAAGAGTTGACCACCCCCCTCATTTCCCTCTTTCACTTCTGCTCTTCCACACTATGCTGACTTATTCTTACCTCACTGTTTACTCTTTCTCAGACCCTTTTACTGGCTCCTGTTCTTACAAATAATTTATACATGTTGCACTATTTCAGGGTACAGTCTTGAAGCCCTGCCTCTTACCATCTCTTTGGAGAGACCATAGCTCCCTGCATCATCACGATCATGGCTGTGGCCAAGTTCCTTCTGTAGGCTATGCTTCTACATTTTTTTTTCTAGCTGAGGACTCTCCTCTGAGCCCCATATTTATATATACAACCACTTATCTGACATTTGCCTTTCAAAATCTCACGGGATGTTACTCTTAATATGTCCTCAATGGACTTGATTCCCACCTATCTTTCCAAGCTTGGTATTTTGCCAATTCTTTCAAGTTTGATCTTCCTTAGGTCTTTGACACTTGATTAAATGTCACCACCATTACCTAAAGCCCAGAAATGTGAGAGTCAATCTTGGATTCTTCCTTCCCCTCACATTCAGTCCATTAGCAACTTCTGCCTGTTCATATTATCTTCTCATCTCCATCACACTATCCTGATCTTAAGTCACCATCCTGTACTTTCCTCATTCAGTGCAGTAACTTACTAACTAGTGTCTCCCTCCCTCTCCTCTCCTCTCCCCTCCTCTCCCCTCCCCTCCCCTCCCCTCCCCTCCCCTCCCCTCCCCTCCTCTCTTCTCTCTTCTCTCTTCTCTCTTCTCTCTTCTCTCTTCTCTCTTCTCTCTTCTCTCTTCTCTCTTCTCTCTTCTCTTCTCTTCTCTTCTCTTCTCTTCTCTTCTTCTTCTCTCTCTCTCTCTCTCTCTCTCTCTCTCTCTCTCTCTCTCTCTCTCACCATAGCCTCATTTAACTCATTCTCTTTAGTTTAAAAAATCTAAAGTCTTTCAGGACCCCAACCTGAATCCCCTCTATGATCCACAATTGCACTGAGGACAAAATTAATGCTCCTTACCAAAACATTGCATAGTTGACCCCAGCCTTCCTCTCTGACCTGATCTGCTGATCCTACATATTCCTAACCATCATTAATACTGACTCTTCTCAGTTATTGATGGTATCCAGCTCTTTGCCTCCTTCTCTGATCCTCCCTGTGGCCTACAGAGGGTTAACTCACTTCTCCTCCCATATGTCTTTGTTTAAATGCTATTTTCTTAGGACCTTCCTTGACCAACCTAAGTATATAAGCCTGTTCTTAATACCTAACATCATCACAATTATAATTATTCTGTCTTAGCATTCATCATGATTTGTAATTAACTTCTTTGTTCATTACCTGCCCCGCTGGCTAGTCTATAAGTTCCATTAGCATGAAGACTCTGGTCTTCACTAATGCATGACCCAGTGCCTTTTGCCACTCCATGAGAGGTTTTTGTTGTGGTGGTTGTTGTTTAGTTTTGTTTTAGGGCTGATATTGAACCCATGATCTTGTGCATGCTAAATATCTTCTTTACAGTGAACTACACTTCCATCAATATATTTTTTTTGGGGGGGGGCAGGGTCAGGGAGCATACCAGGGGTTAAAATCAACCACTGAGCCACATCTCCAGCCCTATTTTGTATTTTATTTAGAGGCAGGACCTCACTGAGTTGCTTGGTGCCTTGCCATTGCTGAGGTTGGCTTTGAAGTTGAGATCCTCCTGTCTCAGCCTCCCGATCTGATGGGATTACAGGCATGCACCACGGTGCCTGGCTCCTATCAGTATTTTGTAGATGAATAAACTTTTGTACAATAGCAATTGTCCAGCTGTAAAAGAGACTCAATTTCCACATGTTTCCTTAAATATTAAGGATTCATACTAATCTGGCTTGCCTCACTTTCTTGAAAATTGTAATAGACAATTAACACAGAAATGGATACCAACCTGGGCTAGATTATAACATATGTCTTCTACTGAGTATTCCATTAGGTTTTGGCAAGTGACTATCTTCTAGGGTTGTCAGTAGAAGCTAGCAAAGCACAGGATCTACAGACAAGTCTTTCTTAATTAGTTGGTTCTGGATGCTTTTGTGGATTCTTAACACATGACATGCATTGTAGTTTGCTGAAACACAGTCTAGCTTTTGAGAATATTCCATATTTTCCTGTCTTTGGTTATTCCACATGTTTAATAAGCTTGTATTATTACCCAAGTTGATTTATTTTTTCTTTGCAGACCTTCCTAAGTCCTCACTATGGAATAAATCTGGTGTCAGCATACATAATCATGGTGTTCATGGGCATGTGGGCATTTTTTGTTGCTGGAGGCAGCTGCCGAAGCCTGAAATTCTGCCTGCTCTGCCAAGACAAGGACTTTCTTCTTTACCACCAACGCTCTAGATAACCTCCGACAATCAGTTCCTACCAACAGCAGGCTGTGTCATTAGAGGAAGCACAACAGTGCCTTTTTCTAAAAAGAGTAAAAAAGAAAGAAATCCCCTTTTCTGGTGGAATTTTGAAAAAGCAAAGCTATCTAGATAGGAATTCCATTTGCTTGGCTTTCAAGAAACAGGTCTCTCAAAAGGATGCCTCTGTGGTCTGCGTGATGTCTGCATGTTAGAGACACCTGGGAAACAGAAGGAATACTGATTCCGGGCTCACCACTCCAGATTTAATTGGCCTGAGCATTTGGTAATTTTTGAAAGCTTCCAAGTAATTCTGATGTGTGGCAAGGCTGAAAAGCACTTCTTAATATCCTAAGTAAATGAGATTCTGATATTTAACTGTCTCCTGATTCAACTTGTGCTAAGCAAGTAAATTTCTGAATGTCAAATTCTAGTTAGCCTTTATCTTTTTATGTTATGAATTCACAAAAGGCTAAAGGGCTATCACCTCTGAACCATTCACATATATTTCACTAATACCATCTTAGAAAAAACATGGTAGACTGTGCTTCTCAATACAATAATAAATTACACTGACTTACTATGATAATTTAGCCAAAGTAAGATTAGATTAATAAGGTATATTCTCCTGAAATTTTTCCATTCTAGATTTTGCTTTTTTGAGGCACTGCATTTTTTAAGTATAAATTCAGTTTTAAGATTAATTTTTTATTTCCTTGGAAAGTACAAAATCAAGAATTGTGCAAAGTCTTTGAGTCTTTTCTTAGTTTAAAGCTGCAGTGTTTACTGAGTGCCAGGTGCTGGATTAGGTGAGGTAAAGCCCCGTGTTTTATCCCTAAGCAACTGAACAGAGAACTGAGAACTGTACCCTGGGACAGGCTTCCCTAGAGCTGGTGGAAATGTGACCAAAAGCTCAAGGAAAATAAGCCAAAAGGATGTTCTTGGACACTTTTCATTTGCTCCTGTTACTGTTTTTAGCTGAATCTAGCCAGCCAGCATCCAGGCAGACAAAGTTGTCATTAACAATTCTAAACAGCTCCTTTACCCAAATGGTATAGTATAAAATTGTAAAAATGTATTTTAAACTGCCAGATTTTTTGCTATTACATATCCATATAATCTTTAGATTTATTAGGTATCTGGGTTTTGATAGCAGTGATATAGCATTCTCTTTAGAAGAATATCCAAGGTGTTTGTTCAGCTTCTAAATAACATTTTTAAAATTTCCTTTATGGAGAGGAAATCCTAGTGAATTATGATTATACTAACTGGAAATTTTCCCCAGTTTTTGTCTTTGGGGAGCTGATAGTGTGAAATGGAATTTATACATTAAAAGGATACTTCTGTGAATCCTATATATGCAGAAGAAGGTCCCCCCCACCACCAAAAAGAAAAAGAAAAAAAAACAGCAATGAAGGGTTCAATATGACACCCTAGATGAACGAATGTGATAGAACCGTGATGGGAAAAAATAATGAACGTGTTTTAAATAGAAGTGCATTCAGCTTTTTGAGCAAACTGTACATCATTCCAGAGGCCAGAACTTTACTCGTGGACTAGAGTTTTGTCAGTGAAACCTCACCGTGTTTAAAATACTAGAATATGTCAATCTAGAGATGAAAAAGGAGCAGAGCTTCTACCAGCCTAATAAGTAATTGTAATTATTCCCCTAAAGGTAACTAGCACCAGTACTAGTATTTTCTGCTGGAGTTCACAGGTTTTTTTTCCCAGCTTTATACAAGATTATTCTTGGACTAGAAGAGACAAGGACTTAGTAACTGAACAGTGAATTTTACTGTACAGAGTTAAGGGGAATAAGATGCCCATAGAATTGGAATTTATTCTTAGCAGAACATGGTCTCTGTCCCTTTTCCTCTTTCTTTCCCTCCCTGTTTTCTCTCCTGCTGCTTTTTCTGTCTGTCTCTCTCTTGTGGTACTGAGGACCGAACCCATGGCCTCATGCATGCTAGGCAAGTGCTCTACAACTGAGCTACATCCCCAGCCTGAATTATATATATATCTCTTAAGTGAATACTCTGATAAAATATTTGCCTGTATCTAAAATCTGAGATTTTAATATTATTCATATTTGGGCTTTGATCAAGTTCTCTGTACAACAATAACTTAATATTAAGAAGCTGGAATATTGTATCATCTCATTTAATAAAAACTCAGAAGTTTTTTATGGTCAGACTATTGCCTTAGTTCAGGAAATTATTTAATAATCTTTGGTTACCTATGAATAAGGGAATGATGTAACCCTGATTTCTCTTAGAATGTGAGTATTGCCAAGGTCAGTTCAGGCACTTGTTTCAAACAGGCTGCTTTGCCATCTGCCAAGGAAACCTAGAGGGAGGTGTAGACTTCCTCTGTTGCTATGTTTGTATTGAAACGCCTTTTTTTTTTTTTTTTTTGCATTTGTTATCTATACGGATCTTTCTGAGTCCTGGTAATAACTGGAGAGGAGTTGGTGTTGGTGCTGCATGCTTTCCTCCATGCAGGATTTTTCTGTTTGGTGGAAAATGTGGACAGTTAACATTGACCTTGGAATTTTGAATATTGTTGCAGTGCTTAAATATTTTGCCATGTAATTAATTGATACTGATTCTGTTGTTTTCTAATATAAGTTATACTTTTTATTTCATTTGAGTAATCATAACCAGAGATGTCCAATTGCCTTGATCCTGGCCTAGGTGTTATAGTAGCAATGGCCCTTTTAAGCTTCTTGAAAACATGACTGAAAGGAAGTACTGATATCATCTGCAGAATGCATAGAAAATGATTTCTGTTCCCAGTGTTAATTTTCTTCTCAAGCACATTCCAGTGACTGCTGAGAGTGGCAGATTCACACCGGAAAAACAAGGTGTTCTTATCTATAGAGTGGATGCAACGTATGCAGTTGTGACAGAAGATTCCTTGTAACTAGTACTCCTTCCAATTACTTCAGCCCAGCCCCCAAACAGGGTTTAGTAGTCAGTGTGGGCCCCAGGGTGACACTGAAGCTTTGCCAACTAGCCAGGGTGGCAACCTGTCTAGGGTACTAGCAGCCTGCTTCCTGGGAAGAATTCCTCAAGGGTGTTGGCTTTTACTTAGTTTCTTCTGGGACCCACCATTCCTACTTCCAGGTAGACAAGGTAGATGTCACAAAAAAATATTTTGAAGTGCTTTGCTTAGAACATTTTGCTTATGATTACAAATGTTTATATTTCTTATTTACTAAGAGGTTTTACTTCTAGTAAATTTTAGAAGAGTTGGGGACTGTCTGTGTGTAAAATATGTAACAGTTTATAAAAGTTATACATTCCATCCTATACAGTTGCAACATCCGACCTTGCATTCCATACACAATGCAGTAGACTCTTTGCAGACCTGTATTTTTCAGTGAATAATAAAAAGATCATTTGGTACTACTCATTTCCCATGTTTCCCCTTCTTTGGAGTAGTCTTTCCTTCAGGATCTATTTGGGTTTTGAGCATTTTAAACATGGCTATATAGTCTGTTGTTTATAACTGATCAAATGCACTATGAATTGTGAATAATATAGCATGCCTTGAATACAGGAGATGCTTGAGACTTTTTCAAAAAGAAGTTCTTTAGTTTAAAATTCTTTAAAGTTCTTTAATTTAAAATTCATCTCTGTATGTTCAGAAATATTTTGGTACAGAAAATTTCTTGCGATTTCTTAAAACAAATAGAGAATAATTCTAAGATCCTAAAATCTTACTTTGAAAAACCTCCTAAATAATTGTAAAATAGTGAATTTATAAAACATGTGATAATGGCTGAGGATCAGAGTCAGGTAAAGAGGAGAATGCAGTTTTACTTCTCCCCAGTGGTCCTGAGTAGCCTATAGAGTCCCTTTGTTCTTCCTCCCCATGGTGAGGAGACTGTAGCTAAGGCATGGAGCTTGGCCTTTACCATTAGCATATGTAGGGTATTGTGATGACTTGTAACTCAAGGTCATATGATGCCAGTTCACTCTGGATTGAAATGAGGCTCTTCAGGTTTATGTTGACCATATTACTGGCTAAGATTGCATCAAAAACCAAGGGCTCTGTTCTTTTAACTAGTAAGCCAGGGAAAGAGGCACACATCCCCTGTGTGTCAGGCCCTTTCCACATTAAAATTGTGGCCCTCTTTAATTGTTATTTGACATTTTGTTGTAATGGAGGTTTCTCTGTGACCTCAGTGTGAAAAACCTTCAGTGGAAAGAAGTATCTATTTTACTTTCACCTCATTGAAACTGCAGAATAGAAGAACCATTCAACTGGCTTATGATCCCAATCTAAATAGGATTGAGGATTTAATATGTTCTCAGATGACCAAAATAAACTCTCAACTCCAGTTAGGTCCTTCCTTATGGTGGTACTTGTCACTTAAGTGTGGATCACTATAAGTCCTGCTTCTACCTAAGAGTAAAGCTATTCATTCTTTTAGGGCTTCTTCAAAATCAGAAATAACTCCTAATGCTCATGCATACTTCTCTGACACTTTAAAAGATGGAGAAGAACATGATGGTGGAGATCTTGGTACTTGAAGGGCATTTAATTAACCACACACAGTATTATTTTGAGGAAAATGCACTATGAATTGTGAATAATATAGCATACCTTGAATACAGGAGATGCTTCAAATTTTAGGAATGGGTGAAGGGTACTTGGGTAGTGGATATAGATCAAGAAGAAAAGGTGGTAGCCGAGGACTGAGCCCTGAAGCACTGCAAGCAAGGGTTGTAAAGGGGGGAAAAGTTGATGAAAAAGGAAAGAAAACCAGAGGAGTGTGATGGGCTAAGAGCCAGTAGCAAAGGATGTCAAAAGCTGCTGAGTAATGAGAAGAGGGAGAATTGATTGTTGTATACAGAAAACATGCTGGTGACTTTGATAAAAGCAATTTCAGCATAGAGAAAAGGGAAAACACGCAAACAGAGTAGGCCCTAGAGACTGAGAGAGATGGAGATGCCACATCAAGAGCAGAGAAGTTGTGGAAGAATGATAGCCTGAGGAGGATTTGCAGACACATGAGGATGTTTCTCTCTCCTCCTTATGATACGAACTGTAATGGAATA
Organism: Urocitellus parryii; assembly: GCF_045843805.1. Classification (NCBI taxonomy): domain Eukaryota; kingdom Metazoa; phylum Chordata; class Mammalia; order Rodentia; family Sciuridae; genus Urocitellus; species Urocitellus parryii. The sequence continues at coordinate 107,948,122 of NC_135536.1, forward strand.
TTGAGAACATGCTGCAATAGGATAGGAAGGGCATGGTAGGAAGTGGGAAATGGTGCAGGGGAGAATGGCTGAAATGAAGTCCTTGCAGGGGATTAAAGAGGGAGATTTTTAGCCTTGAATACTTATAGTAAATAAGTAAAAATGTTCAAAATTAATGACTTAAGCTCCCCCTTAAGAAATTAGTGAAAGAAAACTAAAGCTAGAGGAGAAGAAATAATAAAAATAGAAATCAGATAGCAATGAAACAACAGAGAAAATTAAGTGTCTGGTTAACATTGATAAAACTGAACAGATCAATAAGGAGAAAAAAGAGCACCGATATCAGGATTGAGAGGGAGACATCACTATAGATCCTGTATTATTAAGTAACAGGGAATAGAATGGACAACTTAATGCCAATAAATTTAAAATATCAAACAAAAAATTCCTTTTTTAAAAAAAATTCACAAATCTCACTCAAGTATTAAAAAATCTGAATAGCCTTATATCTTTTCAGATTTTTCTTGCCTCTTAACACGCATTGTAATTATTGCTGAAAATAACATAACCTTTTGTATATTAGAAATTGACTAAGCCTTTAGTGTTAATTTTAGGATAAACTGGGCAGCAGTTGAACTACAGTTAATGTTTGCTGAAGTTGTATCTGCCAAAGGCTCCCTCTACTGTTCTTGTTTTTAATGTCCCCACTTCACTTGGGGCTTAAAGTCTGCATCTTGCAGCTCAGTAGGCTCTAATCCACTGTTATATACTGGAACCCTGTCAGTGTGGCAATGAGATGTGGAGGACGGAACATGTCCTGTAATCCTAAAATCAAAATATCAGTTTTTCAATAGGCTGACATCCCTGGGTTAAGTGTCTCAACCTCCCCCCACTCCTCCAATCCCCCGTCATCCCCTCACCCCAGGCCAGGTTAGATGAGACAGGAAGACCAAAGGGAATGGAATTGGGACAAATCCCTTTGCCCCAGGTGGGATGGGGCTCTGGTAAAGTCTTTTTTCCTTAGAGCGTAGGCCTTTGTTGTGGGGAAACCCCTGGATGTATTTTACAACAATGACACTACATCTCATTTTCTGGCTAGTCTATACTCAAACTCTAGTGGTTTGTCAGAATTAACATTGAAGAATCCTTACTAGTTTATGGCTCCAGCAGCTTCTGTTCCAGGTAAGAAAATTACAATTGTGGCTGTCTGGATGATTCTCATCTCTCCAGATTTCAGGGTGGTAGTTTGCCCTGAGATGATAGTTCTCTGATGGGTTCAATAAAATTATTGATTTGCATATTTTTTCCATGTAAGGGTGGGAGTACTGACTTCTAAACTCTTTATATGTTGGGCTAACCAGAAATCTCCTGTAATTTTTCTAAAGAAAACTCCTAGAAGACTTCACTGGAGAATTCTAAGAAACATTTAAAAAGAAACAATACCAATTCTACAAAAACTCTTCTGAAAAATGGAAGCGATGGCACTCAGTTCATTCTGTGAGCCAGTGTTACCCTGATAACAAAACCCTATAAGGAAAAACACAGATGAAAACATTCTGTTTCTCCTCAAGGTCCTGCTTAAATGTCACGTCTTGTCTGAAGTCTTTCCTGACTTCATTAGAATTAGAGAAGCAAGTGGTTTTCTCCACTGTAAACCTTTATGCTTTTTTAAATTCAAGGAATAATTTACATACAATAAAATGATCTGTGCTTGGATGGATGGGTTTTGGCCAATATGTTCAACTGTGTCACCCCCACCCCAATCACCCCCTGATGTTTCCCACCTGTTCCTTTTCAGTCAAGTCATACCACTTTCCAAGAGCCTTCATCCATTCCCACTCCCATCACCATAAATTCACTTTTTTAAAATTTTAATATTAAAATAACATGAAATGTGCTATTGTGTCTAGTTTTTTTACCCAACATAATTTTCTGAGATTCATCCTTATTTTAGTGTATATCAAAATTTGCAACCTTTTATTGCTGAATTATTCCATTCCACGGATATATCACAATTTGTTTAGCCATTCTTTTGCTCATGGATGCATAGCATTCTATACGCACTGCTATATATTATGGTTAGTGGCTTCTGTTTGTCTAGGGAGACAGACTCATTGAATATAGGGACCCTGCCTAACTCATCTTGGGTCCCCACCACTTAATCTGCCCTTAGCAGATGGAAGTTGTTCATTAAATCTTTGCTCTTAAATGAGGAGGTATGAGAAAATCAGCTAGAAATTATTTTGAAGGATAGGAGGGAGATGAATTCAGATTTCACCCAATGGTTAGGAGGGAGTGATAAGCCCCTGAGCTCTGCTTGTTAGTGGCTGCCCTGTCCTCCATGTATCATATTCAGAAAAACTTTTCAAATGATTGTGCATTTGGATGGTGAGGAAGGAGAAACACCAAGACACACAGGACCTGTTGCTGGATATCTAGTTTCAGCAGAGGCACTAACTGGTCATGTTGCCTATTTCTCTAGAAAATTCTTTGCTTCTTCCAGAGAAGGCTGGTTGACTCTCATCACCAAAACAGAATTGCTTTAGAGGTCTCCATTTACCCTTGAACCCATGGGCCCTGTGTTTGTTGTCTTCATTGCAGGTAATTAAAAGTTAATATTTGAAATGCATGAACTCAAGCAGAAATAATGGCTTTGACTTACAATATTGAGAGGTCATAGCTGGCCATGTGAGTAGAGATCACGTTCCTTCCCTGACTTGTGGGGTTTTATGAGGTTACTGCATGATTGGGGTAATCATAGTGAATTCTATTACAAGAAGGTTTCTGTGTTACTGGAGCTGTGAAGGTGGCCCTTGCCCTGTCACCAAAGATTCTGGTGCAGTAGCTGTGAGTTTGACCTGAGTAGCCAGAGTTTTTGTCTCTCACTTTGAATATGCTTTGCCTTTTCCTGGGTTGTTGCATAATGGAGTGAAGGGCACTGTAACAGTAAAGAGTATCCACACGAGAGGCGTTGTCCAATTGCTTGTTGACCTACAGTCATAATGGTTTCAATAACTTTTTTATGGTGCCTTATTCAGTACGCAAGGTACTTTGGCCTTTATCTCTCAGAGTCATTCTGTAATGAAGGGGCATGGGTGGAAAGGGGGACTCCTGTAGCATTGTCTGGGCCTCACACCTTCCACCCACACCCTGTGACAGTTGAATCTGAGCCTGAGGGTGTTGTGTCCTTGCCAGGTCATCTCCAGTTTGGATGGCTACTCAGAGGTGGCCTCAGTGCAGACTGAGGATGGTGCCTCCACCTCCCAGCAGGTGGCCCCAGAGATCAGGTTTCCTCCTGGGAACAGCCCTGGGACTTCTGCTACCTTGAAGGAAGTCCTCTGTTCATAACATAAGGGGCCAGCAGAGCTAGCTACAAAAGCAGACTTTGCCAGAAACTGTTCCCTTCATTCTGCCAGGCTACAGAAGCCTAGAAATGCCTTGCCAGTGTGGGAACCTCAGGGCTCCAAGGGGACCAGAGGTGGGAAAGAACGTGTGGAGCAGAGAGGGGAGGGAGGTACATTTTTGGCACCTGGCCAGGGTGCTACAGAAAGCTCCTTCTGCTGTTAATCAGGTGTTCATGAGCCTGCAGTCTACATTCTGGCCAAAGCACTGGAATGCCCCAGGGCTGACACTCCTGAGCACCTGGACCCTAGGCAGTGGTCAGGGCCAGGAAGGTCAAGAAGCTGCCCCCTGTGGCAGGGTACAAGATAGGAGGAGAGAAGGAAAGAGTCCAGAGTCTGATGCTAATCATTCATCTTGGCTTCATTTTCCTGCCTTCATGTCTCCACCTTCACCTAGATGTCCCTCGTCTTCTATCTCCCATTCCCATTCCTCGACCCCAAGATGTTCCTCCAGGGTTTATTTCTGTGTGGAAGTCCCCTAGGCTTCAAGGGCGTCTCAAAGGAGCTGAGCAGTCCACATCTGCAGAGTTCATCAAGGTGGGGACTGGCCTCAAGTGGCTATTGAGCACTTGGAACGTGGTTAGTGAAACTGAGAAGCTCAATTTATTTTATTTTAATCAATTTAAATTTAAAAGCTGATAATAGATTCAGTAATTTGGAAAACTTTATGTTAGGAGCAACTCTGCTTTTCAACAGTAAAATTGATGAAATCAAAGTACAGATCAAATATTTACAAGGAAAATTTAGCCTCTGAATTGAGATGTGTTGTAAGTGTAAAATACACACCAGATTTTGAAAACTTACTACTGCAAAATTAAAATGTCTCATTAAAATATTAATTGCATGTGGGGATTATAGTGTTTGAAATCTATTGAATTTTTAGAATGTTATTAGAATTAATGTCACTGGTTTCTTTTACTCTTTTTTAGTGTGACTACTAGAAAGTTTAAAATGTCATGTGTCTCACATTCTTTTGGGCTATGGGCTTGAGATTGTTTTAGCTGCATTTAGATGAGATAATGACCAAGCTGAAGGACCCAAGTTGGTTCTGCCAACTCATGGCTCTTGCCAGCCTGACATCAACTCAGACGAGTGTTGCATTCAGGGAATGGGGGAAGGCTGTGGATAAAGAAGGGAGACCCTCAAAGGAGGTGAGCAGTCTACAGCAAGTACTCAAATGCCTTCCCTACCCCATCCCCACTGGGATAGGAGCAAGTCCAAGGCTCCTGCGTTTCAGTAGACTGTCTCTCTGCTGCCTAGCATGATCCTCGCAAATGGCTATGACACCTAGGATGCTGAAGGGTAGAACCAGAGAATCTCTGAGTTCCAGCTAAAGAGACCATTAGAAGCTGGAGGATTTATAATGTTTCTACTTCAAAGCTGGGTCAGCTGCTGTATCACCTCCTGGAGCAAATGACTCTTGCATAGTTCACCCATATCCATCCTAGGGCCGATAAAGTGAAAATTGGAGACTTTTCTGAATAACTCATACGGTGATGGTGCTTACCTGTAACCTTCACAGGACTGTCTATTTTAGCAAACCAGGATATGAAATCTTGTTTAGATAAAAAATTATATGGTGGGGGAGGGCAGGTGACAGCATATTTTGCAAACAGATTCAAAATAAAGAGGCAACCAAGAGAAGCCATCCACCTGCTGTATAAAATACTCTCAGAAGCAAGAAGAGATATGGGACCTATTCCCTATATTCAATCCTTTGGTTCAGAATACCCCCCCCCCTTTTTTCTACCCATCTGTTCAAATCTGACTTGTCTTCAAGCCTCAGCTTGCACAGCGCCCTCTCCCTGGGCCTGGCTCTAGTTACTCTGGATTTCCCAGCCTTGCTGACTAAGCAGCTGTGCAACTAGGGGCTGCACATAGGCCTCGATATTCAACTCAGTGATTAAGTCCATCTGTGTATTTTTCTTTGGAGCCAGATTCTAAGACCTGGATGCAAATGACAATGACTGTTCTCATTTGTTACTCATCACCATAACAGGGTGCTACAAAGCACTTTGCAAATAGTAATGCTTTTAATTGCACCTCCCCCAGCCAAAACAAAAATTGGTCTGATGTGAAAAACATTTTATTTATCATTTCTTATACTTACAGATATGTCTGCATTACAATCATTGTGGCAATAAATATGGAAGTGCTCAACAGACCATCACCACGGTGGCCTGTGGTCCCAGGCACAGGGACTAAGGGGTGCTACAGACCCCAGTGCTTCCCAAGGGCCTGTCACGAGGTCTTGATAGAGTCCCACAAGGGAGTGGAATTTAGGATCTGAACTTGAAATGAGATTAGGGGAGTCAGCACAGCAAATACTAGAAACTCTAGTATTTAAAGCAACTCATACAGGTTTTTACCAGATGATACTAAAGAGGCAAATCAAAGATGCTCGAGATCCCCCTTTAGTGAGAGGCAAAGGAAAGACTGGAGAAGCCAGGGACTTCCCTGTGTCGCTCCCCCAGCCTGTGCCTTGTTTCTGTGGGCTCCACCTGTCATGTGCCTAACACAATACCCACTGGAGCCTCCCAGGCACCCACCACTCAACAGAGTTAAGTGGTGAGGGTAGGATAGCTGTGCGTCACACACGACAGCACTGGTTTCCTGCAGTGACAGCTCGTGTCAGTGGAATGAGTAAGAATCTGAGGAAAGCTGGATCTTCAGGAGTCCTGCAGGATTAGCAAAGAAGTTGACAGCATTGATTCTTGGAGCATTTTTTCTGGCTTTGTTTCATCTCAGCCATGAGGGCTGAGTACCTGGACCATGCTGACAGGGAAGAGGGAAGGAGAAAAGCCACCATTTTCACCTTCCAGTGAGTCTCCCTTTCAACAGCCTGCCCTTGTGCCAGGTACAATGATCTCTGTGTTCTCTCATAAAACTCATTCATGTATACAGAGGGTTTTTTTGGAAAGACAATCCAGCTGCTTTGGAGTGGTTTTTACTAGTTTCTGATTGGCAATTTTGGACCAAGGCCAAGAAATCACCTATTTCATGTTGCTTGGTCATGAGGGTTGTCTTTTCTGTCATTTGATAATGCACAGGCATGTTAATGGCAAGGTTGGGACACCACACCTGGTTCCAAGGCTGTCATAAGTCTCACATGCTCACGTGCACACACACGCAGACACACATCTGAGTCCCCGTGAGGTCACTTGTAAACTTGCCTAGCAAAACAGGCTACAAAGACATAGGACTTGCTGTCATTATAAAAAGTTATGGCAGTGACAAAAATAATTTTTCAAGTCGGAGGGAGGAGTAGAATGAGGAAGATATTATAAAGAAACTTGTGCTTCAAGAGAGGATATTCTATGCTGTCAAAATGAGACTGTGAACCAGAAAGTTCCCTGTGAACTACAAGCAGGAAACTAGCTATCAGGGGCTAGTGGTTGAGGCTCCTTCTCAGTCATGGAACTGACTGTTACAAGGATCCCATCTGCATGGGAGGAAAATGAGGAAAGAATTGTCTTCTTAGTCTTTGTGACTTGGTGGGGAAGAACAATGCAGAATCTTAGCAACATTCCATTAATATTGGTCCTTAAATACCAGGACCATGCTAGCCCCTGCACAGATAGCTTCCTGCTCTTGTAGCATGAAACTATATTTCAACTAAGCATGATTAGAAACCTTCAAAGTCAGAGGAAGAGACAGTCCCTGATTCCAGGTTGGCAGTAAGGGAGTCACAGAAGTGGGAGAAAGATATCTGGGCAAAAGAGACAAATTTCTACAATCATTTTGCTTCTGCCTATTTTCTGTAGGTTCAAAAGCAGATCATCTCAGAACTTACATCTACTCTAGGAGACAGGAAGCAACTCATTTTCAATGAACACTTATTTATAAAACTTGTAGAGTATAAAACACAACTGCCTCACTGATGGGAGTGTAGGTTGAACTTAACATTCAGTCCTTCTCACATGGTGGCCGGGAGGTGACTTGTGATTCCAGTGCTGACTTCACAGAAACTCACTCTCCCAGACCATGTCTGTCTTCCCATTACTTCTCCCCCTCTTTTTTCTCTCTTCTTTCTGTTACCCTTTCATCCCCACCAAGAAATGGAACTTGAGACTGCCGTATTCTAAGGTCCAATCAGTGTCTCTGACCCAAGGAACAGGAATATGAAAATTCCCCCACTACATCACACAGTATATCTCGTTTTCATTTCTTTCTGACATCCTGATCCTTCCAGTCTCAATTCTTCCGTGAGGTCAGACTGAAGGTTTATCTGAGCAGAAGGAAATCCAAAGGAGGAAGGAAAGAAACTGAGTTTCAAAACCAATGCCTAAACAGAGAGTGTACATTCTAGCCTGGAAGCTGGGAGAATAAGACAAATTTCCAGGACACTTGAGAGCATACCAAGTGAGACCCCGGATGGAAGTGTTTTCCAACTAGTAATAGGTCACTAGCAGGAGGCTTGTTTTGTGACCCAGAATCCAGACAGCACAGCCGTCTCACACAGAGCAGTCAGTTCCAAGTTCCCACCTTCTGGTCTAGAGCTCATCCCATCGATGGATCACAATGGGAGTGATAGTGGCACCAGGCAGTGGCAAGCCCAATTGGAGGCCCCCAAAAGGTCTGGGGTGTTTGTAGGTTGAGCTCCAAAGAACACCTTGAACTCCAAAGAACATACGCCAAAGTATGTGGTGTCCAAAACAAGTTCCTTCCTTGGACATCTGGGAGTGCCAGGGATTTCAGGCATGGACCTCAGTCTCCTTCTTAATGGCTGGTTTATAAATGACTCCCTTGTTGTCACCTTTTTTGCTACTGGAACAATAAAAACAAGTATTGTTAAAAAATCGGGGGGAAGGAGAAAGAGAACAGTCTGACTCATATATGCAATGAGGGAATTTTAGAAATCAGATTTTACTATTTGGGATCTTTCCCAATTCTGTTCGCCTTAGGAGAGAATGCCCCCAAATAAAGCATTAACCAAAATGGAACCTCTTCATTTTCCAACTGGTCTTTAAATGTCAGACCTGCAGTTTTAAGGAAGTCCCATTATTCCTTCATAATTCCTAGAAACCTTTTTATCTTTCATACCAGGAAGAATAAATTATGTTTTAGGAAAAGACAAACTATGGACCAAGAGTACTTATTACTAATGTGAGACATGAGGTTTTCCTTCATTTTTTTCTTTTTGGATTTATAGAAGGAAAACCAGATGGAAAAGTCTTAGTAAGAATAGCTGCTTGTGTTTAGGCAAAACCCAACTCAAGCCTGTTGTCCAAGGTCACACAGCTAATCAGCAATGGCAGCAAGATTGGTGTATACCCCCAAATCTGAGCACAGTGACCCTTGAACAATCAGTGTCTGCTGCAAAGGAGGCTGGGGCAAGGATGTGTGGGACCAGCCCTGCTAGGCTGTGTTGATTCAAATGACAGGGGCTCTTCTTTCTGCAAGGCTGTCTTCCCAGATGGACCAATCATAAAGGACATATAAATCCAAACCAGCTCACCTCTTCTTCCTTCTGAAAAGCCAAATGGACACTGCCAGGACAATACAGATGCCAAGAATGCCAGCCAAGGCCACTGAAAGGATGATGCCTGGTGAAGAGGCAGTGGACAACAAGTTACATCCCTCCCTCCCCTTTATCTCATCCCACAGTAGATGAGTGTAATCATGTCCCAGCTACATAATCATTCTCAGAAAGACAAAACTTCCCCATCTCTGGCCTCAGTGGGACTGGCTGGAGTACTTAAAGGGAACCATTTGCAATGTAGTGGTTTCTAGCAGGGTTTCTCAAACCTGCACAAGAATCATCTGGAAAGCTTGTTCAAAATGTAGATTTAAAAAACAAAAAAACAAATAAAAGCCCCCAACTCTCAGAGACCCAGATCTAATTTATTTGGCACGGGGCCTAGGAATCTGCATTTTACCAAGCACCTCCAGCTGATTCTGATGCACATGGTACATGAACCACACTTTGAGAAACCCTGGACCACAGAATAAGAACTCACTCCATCTTTGCTTCCTGGAGTTGAGGCCCATTGGAATGTCTATCAATCAGTTTTATCCCCAAGTTCCTTTGGGGTCCCAAACAATCAAGCCCATTGCCAAGGTCACATGGACAGTCATCTGACCTCCACATTGGGCTTACATTTGTTTTCAGGCAATGCCCTCCCACCATTCCCTCCCATGAAGGTCGTAAGTAGATTCTTTGTACACATGCTGTAGAATGATTAGGTTTTTCATTAGAAGAACATGATTGGCAGTTCATTTTTGAATTAGAGAGTGATTTGAAAGTGAGACTCAGTGAAGAGGGGTCCAGAGCCAGAGCAACAGCACAGAGAAGCAGAGCTGGAAATATCACAGGCCCAGATCACACTGAGAATCACAGGGGTCACCCAGCTGCAGCATGCACGGCCGGTCGGCCACATACCCACACTTAGTCCTGGGTCGACAGGATTTCCAATTAAAAGGGGGAGGAAAAGATTAGAAATTAGAGTCTAACTCTGCTGGGTCTGATAGGTGTTGACAGAAACTCAACTTTTGTTTTGTTGGTGAGGCAGGGCTTCTGCAACCCTTCTAAGGGTGGTCACCCTTGGCTCAGGTGACTGCCTGAGGGAGCAGAGGGAATGCCTACCTAGAGATTCATACGGTGATTCTTCCTTCCCATGCTCCTTTACCACAACAGTTTCTTTGCTAGAGAAAGACTAGTTTTTAATACGGTGTGGCCAAAGAGGGAAGAGGAGGAAGGCTGAGAATCAGCCTCTGTGGCAGGCTGTTGTCTACTATGGTACCTGCTCATTTTCCTCAGGAATCTGCCACCAGCCTTCTCCCCCACCCTACCCACTCTGTTATCATGATTTGGTTCTGGTTTTGTTTGGTACTACTAGACAAACTCCTCTACCATTCCTGCCTCCCTTCTCTTCTACACACAACCAGGGGACTATGATCTAGTAGGTCACTGCTGGGGACAGAAGGGGTGGGTTAGGTAGGAATCCTCAGTGAGTCTGAATTAGTGCCCAGACATCTAAGGTAAAATTCCACAGTTGGCCTACTGGGGACCTCCCAGGGGGGGTCTCACATAAATCCACCTTCTTGAGTGAGCAGAGGAACCCAGTTATGACGTCTTCTCTGGGCCACCCCCAGCCTGATGCTTCCAAGTTCTTAACAACTCTTCCCCTTTCTTCCAATCAGGTCCTCCATCTAAAGAAAGTCTCTGTTTACATAAACCCTCTTCTCTGGTGGTGGTCTGATCTCAACAGATACTTGTGTGTATCTGTTTGGCGGAGGAGTGTTGGTTCTAACTCACACTGGAAGCAGATGGTGGCCACCCAGCCTGACACACAGAAGAGCCTGTTCCCATGAAGTTCACCATGGCCACTGAAACCTCAGGACAGTCCTGCCCAATGTGAGATGCCAACAGAGGACCAGGAATATGCTTCTGGGGCATTTGACACCCTGGGGAACCAGACTTGAGGCTGCAGGTGGAGATTTTACTCCTTCCTTTCTCCTGTCCTCTGGCCAGAGTCTAGCTGATCCCCCAAGGTCCAGCAGCTTATGCCCCTTCCCTACTATCCTGCTATCTCACATGGAGCCTGTAAAGCCTCCCTGATGTGAGGCTGGCCCCTGTGTGTCCTTGATCTGGCTTTCCCAGGTGGCTCTGGACTGCTATTAGGGTAAGCAGAGCAGGCATGCAGGGAGCTATTCCCAAGGACAGAGTGTCCTGTCCTCCCTGCTCCTAGGCTACCATGACCAGCTCATGGCCACCCAAGTGGCAGAGAGAAGGGCTCCATGGGCAGATTCCCTACCTAGGCCTCTTCCTGTAATCTGTAACAGTCTGTGGCTTGGGAGGTGCTTGGGGCAGGAGCCTCCATGATGTAGGTGTTTATACATCACAGGCTCTGTCCCCTGCCTGGCCCATGGCCACTGCACAGTGCAACTTGGTATTTGGGTATGTTGGGGGGTTTTTGGCAGGGAGGTAGTACTTGCTTGTTTGTTTAAAAGTAACCAGAGACCTTGATCCTTGGGGTCTTAAGGAAAAAAAAAGAAAAACTGGCCGTGGTTTCTTTTACAAGCCCTTCAGTGAAATTCACTTTTTCCCTTGTTTCTAAAGCTCCAGAAGTTTGTGGTGCCCACCCAGCTCTTGCCACATAAAGACTATTACTAGTGAGCCTGACCACTTGGCCAGTCTGTCCAAACTGAACTGTTTCTAAAGTCGCCTCTTTCCCAGTCACCTCAAACATCCTGAGAGCCACACAGGCCTTCAAACAGCTGAGCAGTCCCAATCCATGCCTAGAGGAGGTGCCTTCATCCTGTGGTCTTAGTTTGCTGAACAAGGTCAATGGAGAGCAAGGCCCCTGGATGGGACTTTTCTCCAGAGCACATGACCCCAGTTGGTAGCTTCTTTGGGGACAGAGTCTGGCTTTCTCTCCATTCATTGTGCAGTGCTTTTGATTGAATTAGGCTCTAGAAACACCAGCATAATTTGATCAGGTGCTCTAATCTGAGCTCTTTGTTCCTGGATGACCACTTGTCAGGGACTAAATTGCCTTTCCTTAAAAACAATGCAATGAGAATAAACAGCCATGAAGACAAGGAAAGCCCCAGAGATTGGGACAGGTGCCTTTTCAAAGGCATCCAAAACAAAGCAGCTCAATCAAGCAAAGAACCAAACTGTTAAGGAAAAGGATTACCCCTGAAGGTATGACCTAAGAGTTCCACCTCCTCATGAAGCCTCGGGCAAGATTTGTCTGGACTGTGGCCCTTGCCCATTGAGGCAGCAAGGAAGTGGGACTCTGTGGACTTGGGTCCAGGTGGAGGTAGAGCCAAAGCATTTACTGACTAGAGAGGGAAAATTCATGGGACTTCCAGAGCACAGGGAGAACTGTCAGGGCAATTAGAGAACTAGAGCCAAGAGAGAGAAGCCAAAGCCTGTTTATAGCAAAGACTCAGGTGTAGCCCAGTCTCTGGGATGCTGTAGAGAACACGCAAAGTCAGAGACAGTTTTGTTCAAATAAACAAAGAAGTGATATGTTTCTAAATGGGGACTAAAACAGGCAGTTCCCCTGAAGAACAATGAGACAGATGGGAAAAATAGAGACAGCTGGTTCACAGAGGTGGCCTGAGAGAGCCACTGGATAAGAACTCAATGGCAGGGCTCCTGAGTTGGCAGTAGGAGGAGACTGCTGTCCGAAGGTGGAGAGCTACCTGCTGGCCAACTCACGTGAATGAGTGAAGGTGAGCCAAGATAGGGCAGTGCGACACACAAAAGGAAATCACATGGATACAGAACTGGATCATCGCACACCTCATCCAGGAAGGTGCAGACACCTGGAGAGGATCAGGGGCTGCTCACCACCAGGGCCTCACTACCTGTTCTGGCTGGCTCGGCAGCTTCCTCTTCCACTGGCATCTGGCTGGCCCGAGGATGCTGGTTAACTGCTTTTGAGGTCTTCTGAAGCCTCAAGTATAAACACAGATAAATCCAGCTCCAGGAACAAACACCTTGTTTACATGTCTTGGGGTTCCTGGAACAACACTGTTGTATTTTCTAGCTCTGTTTGCAATGCTATTTGATTATGGAATACACTTGTTTTCCTTTCAAAGTATTACTGAGAAGGATGGACTGATTATATAGGTGGCATGCTGTGTAGTAATAACACACAGATGGGTGGTTAGCAATCTCTAGTCCTGTATAAGAGGACAGGAGAGTTTAGGTTTACCCAGGGTTCCATCATTTAAATACCTGAAATCCAGTTTAGGATGGTAAAACCACTATAATTGTGCTCTATTATAAACCATAGAGTCAAGTGGCTCTAATGCTAGTATTCTTTTCAGATAATTCTTGGTAAGAAAAGCAAGGAAGATGTCCTCAATAACCACAGAGCATTGCTACCATCAGAGGACAAATGGGAATTATCCTTATTAACATGTGTAACCCAGCAAAGAAATAATTTCTACAAAGAAATCTGCCAAAAAGACACCACCAGGTTATACAAGAGAATTGGTTTTACACAACTGTGGAAGGGACTGAGGGCTCTGCCCTCCCAATTGCAGGAATTCAGGCCCAGAACAAAAGCTGCATTGCTCTCACAGGCCTAAATCCCGGAGCAGCAGGGGTGGATACAAGGTCAACCCTTGGCCCTGTGACTATCTTTAGTGGCCCAGGCAGTCTTTGCTGAAGAAATGATGGGTTTTGTCCCATCAAGTCAGAGCAGCAGAAAGCATGACAGGATCACTGGGTAGCTTCCTCCCAGGCCTTCAACATGTGACATAAGTTCTGATCGTTAGTTTCTCTCAAATCTGTGGGTTGATTTTAACACTGTTGGAAAATTGAAAACAAAGCAAAATGAGCCTTAATAAAACTAAAATCTGACAACTGGCCAGGCTTATGTGTAAATCACTGAGGAGGAAAGGGGAAAGACAGGCCAGTTATATCCTTTCAGCAAGCTTATAATGAGCACCAGGCCCAGTGCCAAGAATAAAAAATGAGTAAGACATCAATCATCCCTCTCTTATGGAGCTTGCAACGCGTGTATAATATGTATTCTTTCTTCTCTCTCTCTCTCTCTCTCTCTCTCTCTCTCTCTCTCTCTCTCTCTCTCTTCTTGTTTTTACTGAATGGTAACAAATAATTACTCTGTTATGTACCAGGTGTCATAATACAGAGGAATCATGTTGAGGCTGCACTGAAGGAGACTATAAGTCACCTCTAGCAGAATGGGGAGAACTTCTGGGAACTTGGTCTTATGAAGCAGGGAGAGAATTGCTCCAGATAAGAGGAATAGGGTATGCACTTGAGAGCCCCTGTCCTGTTAAGGGAGGCTCTACAGTTTGGTGGAGCTGAGGCTGAAAGGGCAGGACAGGTTCCACCAGGGACCCATTGTGGGAAAGTCAGCTGGAATCCTCACCAAGGGGGGATCCAAACTTCTGCCTGATCCCTTATCCAGATGTTGTCCCTGAAAACGGTCTGCTCTGTGCCAAAAGCTTGTTGTTAGAAGCAAAATGACATGCACAGTGGGGTTTTCTGTCCCCCTTAGTACACAACCAGAGCTGTGCTCAGGAAGCGTTTGGCATGTTGAAGGGACTGGGCCCTCATTTTGCTCAGATTGATCCCAACCAAGCAGCACCTCCAATCCAGGTCTAGGAAATTGATGATAGGAACTCCTCTGGTTACTATTTGGATGCTTTGGAAGAGTTGATGGTACTCTTCCATTTAATAAGTTTTATTAATAAATATAAACTTAAAGAAGCCCAAGGTCAACAACAACACACATAATTTTAGTCTCAAAAGATTAGATAATTAGCCATCTTAGCTGTGTAAGATTTCTCTCTCCTTTTAAGGTTTTCTAAAACTATGCAGTTCCTTGGGGTCAAGCAGAGTCTAATCATGCTGCTCTACAGACCAGCGCTCCAGGCGGCCTCCCCCTTCTCTGTCTAGCGCTCTAGTCTTGATGCACCTCAGCTGGCTCTAGCTCTGAAGCAGGTGACATGCAAAGCTCAGAGCAGGCCCCCTAAAGGGATGATTATAGAAACCCTTTGGCCTTTTTTTTTTCCCTCCAGTTTCCCTTGCATTGACATGTTAGGAAAAAGCATTTAAGTTTGACAACCTCTTACCATCTAAACCCAGAGTTGGTGTCACTGGCTGGGATGAGGTCAGTCTGAAGGAACCAAAGTGGGACCAAAGCCCTAAGCCCTGGCCCCTAGGATGGGCACCTGCCTCTGTCATCTTTCCCCTGCCTTCACTTAGGCAGCTGACTTCCATGTAACCTGAAATGGTCCCAGAATGATTCCCTTCTCCAGGAACCCTCCTCGAGGACAAGATCAAATCTTCCTTAGAAGAGGCACATTCTAAGAGCTGAAAAAGGGCCCGGCTTGACTTTCATCTTCCCATCTAGAGTAAGTCTTTAACCAGGCACAGTGCATACACTTGTAGTCCCAAGGACTAGGAGTCTGAGATGGGAGGATTGCAAGTTCAAGACCAGCCTCAGTAACTTAGCAAGACCCTATCTCAAAACAAAAAAATAAAAAGGGCTGGGGATGTAGCTCAGTGGTAGAACATTCTTGGGTTCAATCTCCAGTACCACAAAAAAATTAAAAGTTAAAAAAAGTAAGAATTTTAACCAAGGCAGTCAGAAATAACCTACAAGAGAGAAAATCTTACACAAAAGAGAGGGAGAAGAGGTATGATGAGGAGATTGTGGATTCCTGATAAAGGGGGTTGTATACTTCTCTTAAAGAGACTAGTTCTCTCCTCATTCTACTTCTCTTGGCCTTACTCAATTATATATATAAAGGATATACAGCTGAGTGTGGGGCACACACCTGTAATCCCAGCAACTTGGGAGGCTGAGGCAGGAGGATCACAAGTTCAAAGCCAGCTTTAGTAATTTAGTGAAGCTCTAAGCAACTTAGTGAGACTCTGTCTCAAAATTTTAAAAAAAAATGATAAAGGGCTGGGGATATGGTTCAGTGGTTAAGCTCCCCTGGGTTCACTCCCTGGGATGTGGTTCAGTGGTTAAGCACCCCTGGGTAACAAAAGAGAGAGAGAGAGGAAAAAAAAAGATATACACTCAAATTCTAAAGGAAGATGGTAGACAAGGCTTTTCTTGGGTTTGCTTGTTCTTTAGTTACTTCAATGTTATTGTTGCAAGGGGGTAACCATCACTAAACTGAAAATTTCATGCTATGATATAATAAAGAACGGGGTATGTGATATACAACTCTAGAATCCTATGACATGAGTGGAAAAAAAAAAACAGTTTGGGCCAAGGAGCCACTGAAGGACACCTGGAGCAGTGGTTTATAGTTGGATCATTTTACCCCACTTCCCATGGAGAACTTGACAATGTCTAGAGACATTTTTTGGCTATCACAGATGGGGAAGATGTGCTGGGTGCCATGACACACACCTGTAATTCCAGTGCCTTGTGAGTCTGAGGCAGGAGGATTGCAAGTTCAAGGCTAGCCTTAGCAACTCAGAACGGCTCCTAAGCAAGATTCTGTCTCAAATAAAAAATAAAGATTGGGCATGTGGCTCAGTGGTAAAGCATCCCTGAATTCAATTCGCAGTACCAAAAAAATAACAATATAAAATGGGGAGATGCTACTGGCATCTAGTGGATAGAGACCAGGGATGCTGCTAATGCCACAGTATACAGGACACCCCCACAGTAAGAATTATCTCACCTAAAATGTCAATAGTGCCAAGGTTGAAAAAGCCTAGGCTAAGGTATGGCTAGACTATAAACTCCTTAGAGATGGACAGCAGGTCCTGAACTCCTTTCCTGAGCACAATC
This sequence comes from Urocitellus parryii, assembly GCF_045843805.1. NCBI lineage: Eukaryota > Metazoa > Chordata > Mammalia > Rodentia > Sciuridae > Urocitellus > Urocitellus parryii. The sequence goes on from NC_135536.1 coordinate 107,964,749, forward strand.
TAGGAAAACAGCAGGGTCAAGTTAAATGATTCAGTCACAAGTATCTCCATTTGTTAAACCCCAGATTTCCCTCCCGCCGCCTTCTATCCTGCCCAGTTCTCTGCACCTTCTCTCCTAGGGTTTTCCTCTACACTACTTTTCTCCTGGAAGAATTTCTGACCCCATAACTCTTGTTAACTTCCAGAGAAGACCCTGATAAAGCAGACTCTTCATTATAAACTTGCCTCAGTGGTTTAAAAGTCTGCAAATAAGTCCAAATTGCTCAAGGTTCGTTTTGACAGACTCACACTATAAACCTGAAAGAGCAAATATCAGTCTGAGACTTGCTCCAAGTTGCATGAGAGGCCCTCGAGAATGCATGCATCCCTGGGCAGATGAAGTTTGGGTTTTCACTCCTTGGGTACTGCCTCTTTATTCTTCCTTGGGAAGCAGCCCTGTTTGCTATCAGTGCTTTGGGAAGTAAGAGGGAGAGGAGAACTCAGGCCAAGTTTCTATAATCAGCCTCCAGAACAGGTTTGCCTTGGACTGCCATGGATTCTCATTCCAAAGAGAAGGCTGAGCCCAGGATTGGCTATGGAAGCAACATTTCTGGTCAAGCCATGCAAGAGGGTCAGTGGCAAAGCTGTATTGGAGCTTTGATCTTGATGTCCTAAGCTAGGAGTTGGTTTGCAAGCTTCTGTTTAGAGCCCTGTCAAACTACCCCAACTAGACTTAGAGAACTACAGAAGCGCTCTGCTATAGACCTGCCTGCACTGCCCAGTCTACAAGCAGCTGCTTAGACCTTAGCCAGTCTAAGAAGATGGCTAATTATTCCCAATGCCACAGTCCATTGTTACAAGTGGGGTTACTTTTAGATGTCATAATCAAATTCCTGCACGGTTTCTTCCGATCCTCTGTAATTGCCCTCAAACTTTGTCCCTGCAACATAAAGTTAGGATTGGTAGTTGTTAGTGTCCATTTTTAGAATCATAACATATTAGAACTGAAAAGATCACTTCATCTTATGTGACTGAGGAAACCAAGGCTAAGGCATATTGTGACTGAGGAAACCAAGGCTGAAAAAGAGATATGATTTGTCTACATCATACATGGGGCAGAAAACGAGATGAGGCTTTGGACCAAGCCCCCCTGACTACAGGGAAAGTATTTATTACCTCATTCCCAGCGATGTGTACAGACTATTTTGGAAAACATAACTGAGAGTAGAATTCTTGAATCAATGTCAGCAAAGTCCCTTATCTCTAGTAGAAGTTTATGGGTTTTTTTAAATTTATTTAAGAGTTGGAGTACTTTTAAACCTTAAATACTATATATTCCACTTAGAAGAATGGGAAAAGAGAATGCTGTATCCAGAATAGATTACAAAGGAAAGCATCCTGGAAATTGGGGTCATTTCCTAGAAAAAGAAGTTGATAGTTATCATATTATAGCTTCTCAATTTTTAGCAAGGGGCCATTGTTCACAGATTCAGTTTGCAGACTGAGAAACCAAGGAAAAGAGGAAAGTGGAGTTAACTAGTAGTATCTGTAGAGCAGAACACAGAATGTGAATCTTTGGGCAGTTCTTAATTACAAAACTAATAGAGGACATCATTCTGACTATGAGTGGGTAATTCAGGAGAGAATCTTTCTAAAGCTTTCTGACAAGGGCCTTGAACACAATCTTCATCTACACAACTATGTTGAGGAGGCAATAGTTCTCACATCATAAGAAAGGAACAAAAAAAAAGTGCACAGGAGAGATGAGGGGCATGGATTCTCTGGCAAGTGAGTTCATGGGGTCATCTTTAAATATGAATAGTCAGTCCATGAGTGACATAAAAGATGAAGTGGAATGTCCACAGACCTTCCATGATTCTGACCACTCAAAAGATTTCCACCCTGGGAGAAGCTCAAGAATCAAGAGTGAGAAAATGAACTCCTTAGGGACTGCCTCTTTATTGCTCCTTGGGAAGCAACCCTGTTTGCTTAAATACTATATATTCCACTTAGAAGAATGGGAAAAGAGAATGCTGTATCCAGAAGAGATTACTGCTCCTTTATCACCTTCCCTAACCCCCAGCTTCCAGCAGTGTTGAAGGAAGCTCTGAGCTGACCTGGAAGTTACAGATTTAAAAGAAAGCCCCATTTGCCTTAGGAATAAACCACACTATTAAGCTTTGTTCAGTTTAGAACATGTATACCTGTGCTTATGCAAGCTCCAAGGAGACTAGACAAACAGGCCGAGTGGGGAGGATGCTTTGATGCCCAGTGGGCCCTGCTACACTAGGCCTTGAGTTGCTCATGGCCGTGGAAATGGTTATGCTCACAATATTACAAAAGAGTGCTGTTGGACATTGGTAGTGCTGGAATCACCTGGCTAGGCTTAGGGCAGGATGGATGCAGCCCTTGATGCCAAGAAGGCCTAGGAAGAGAAGTTACAAGTCTCATCTGTAAAAAGAGTCCTATTGTAAGTCTTAAGAGCAGGGATCATTCTTCAGAACAGAGATGTCTCCAAGAACCTCTCTTTCCCCACTGTGGGAGACCTCCAGACTTAGCCAGGGACCTGATTGATGTGTCTGGAGATCCTGGCCTAGGTCAGTAACTAGTAACCCGCAACACCTCAAAGAGCTATTACCCCAGTTTCTGTGGCAGCCAGAGTGCTCTTAGCCAATCTCCTAAGGGCATCAGTGCCAGAGACAAACTTGGTGTGAAACAGAGCTCTATCACCAGACACACACTGCTTCCTTCACCTTGTCGAAAGGAGATGTACACCAGTCTCTCATCGAACTTCTGGACCCGACGGAAGTTGTTGATCATTTCTCTTGGTGAAGGGTCATCCACTTGTGTGAAATACAAAGCCGTCTCCAAAGCCAGTAGCTGAGGGGAAGAGCAGAAACGCACCCATGGGCAGAGTGATATTCCCTGCTCTGGCCTCCCTGAAGAGAGCCCCTGGGAGAAGCCTCTGGAACCAGTCCATGGGGTGCTTAATAGGAGGCATTAGAAAGCAGTGGGGAAGCCAGAGAACTGTTTCTTCCTGCTTCCACAGGAGTCTTGTTAACTGGATGCTGGTCAGTGCTGGCGTTTTCCAGCTGCAGAGACTCCAGGGAAGGGCCATGCTGCTGGGCCCTGGTTACACCCAGAATCTGTCCCCACAGAGAGAAAGCTGGAGAGACAGAGGGCTCCTTAGCTTCTCACGGAGGCTCCCTTCCCCTCAAACTGAAACCCAACTCTTTTTTTTTTAATTCAGGGGTGCTTAACCACTGAGCCACATCTTCAGCTCTTTTTTGAGTTTTGTTTTGAGACAGGGTTTCACTAAGTTGTTTAGGGCCTCACTAAGTTGCTGAGGCTGGCTTTGAACTTGTAATCCTCCTGCCTTGGCCTCCTGTGTTGCTGAAATTATAGTTGTGTGCCAAAACCCCAGCTCTTAAAGCAAAGGGTCTGGAGCTTGTTCCAATAGTCACAGAAGAATAAAAGGAGAGAGCTAAGAGGTTACTAGGTCATCTGACAACTGACTTCCTGGCATTTTCACATACCCACAGAGATTATATAATCAATTTCCAAGGTAGTTTTTGGGTTAGCATGCTGCTGCTTCCCCACAATTTCACCTCCTGATTCACCATCCTAGCTCCCATCCACCTACCTGCTGCCAATTTATCTAGGTTCTCAGCTCAGAAGCTGGTAGTGAAGATTAGGAGCAACAGTGAGGGCTGTACGGGACCATGAAGCTGAGGTAAGGGTGAGCAGGTGTGTAGCTCCAGCTCCTGGGGGAGCCAATTTTCTTTTTCATGCTTTTAAGTTGTGGCAGAGAGGGATGAGCTATAACTTTGAACCCAGAAGACCTGACTTTGGAGCTCAGCTTTGTCATTAACCAGTGGATGATCCAGCAAGCTTCTAACCTTCATTTCTATCACTATAACATGAGAGGCTTAGAGACGGTTGCTAAGAACTTTGTACCCCACTTTGCAGTAGACGGAGCTTCTTGAGGGCAGCAACCCTCACTCATTACTGCAATCGCACACCCCATTTGTGAAATGATTTAACTTGATGCCATCTCTATTTTGCCTTCTAAAAGAACCAGGCTCCTCCCTGACCTGGGAAGTGAATACCACCCAGCTGCTAAGGAATTTATTAACAAATGCAGCCTTTCAGCTCTTTTTTTAAAGAACTGTGGAGGCAAGCATTCATTTTCCTAGCTTGACTTCGTAGCACCTCTCTGAAGCTCAGCCTATAATTTCTGCAGTGTTTTCAGGCACCGGTGATATTTGGAGAGGTTTTGAATAGCTGCCAGTGAAACTCTTAAACAAGGAAATAGAGTCATTGATTGTGATATGGTTTGTGGTGGGGACCAAGGTACCATGGGGACTCTGGCTCAGGCAGTTACCTGCTCCTGGGAAATTTGCACAGGATTTCGGAAAACCGTCCAGAGCACAGTGGGGTGGCAAGGAGGTGTAGTCAGGGACCCTTCATAGCGGTAGTACTCGGCAGGCCTCTCGGGAAGCAGTTCTTCAATGTTGAAACCTGGGATGAGCACTTGTTGGCCTGGAGAGACATATTGGGGAGACAGTGTCAGCCTCCCTCCCCACAGCAGAGGTGCAGCTAAGCAGAGTGACTACACCTAGAAATGTGAACTCACCCCTTTCTTCCAAAAGCATTGTCATACACTTTTAAACAACCTGCAGCCCTTACCCTGGTAAACACAGGAGGAACCCTTCCTTTCCATTGTTTTTCTTAAACAGTGTGACTATATCCTTCTCGAGCAGAAAGGGGATAAGAATCCAAGGGCCCCTTACCTTTGTACCTTACATGTTGAAGGTGACTGAAGATCTTGTCATATGATGGATTGAAGGAGCCCATCTGCAACAGAGATCATGCAGGTTTTGCTAGGACAGATTACTACAGGCTAAGTCTGGATTGACAATTGCTATCGGAAGGGCTGAGCTGATGATATGTAGCCACCTGCCCTCTGGTCTTCTCTGAGAATCCATCCTACTAGGACAGTTAGGATGGTTCAGAGGCTGTTGGGAGTTAGTGTAATGGTCCTGCCATGTCATATCAAAGGATTTCCTATTTACAACTGAAGGCATCAGGCTTGAGTGTCCCATGGCATGGGGTACAGAGTGTCTGTACATGGTATCCGATTATCTGTACATGAGCCTGGAGGCCACAACTAGCATGTCCATCTAACTCAGAACTTAAGGGAGTTCTGGGTTCACAAAAACCAAGTCAGAGAAGTAAGCACTTTGGGAACTGAGGTAATACTGCCTCATTAGGGAATACGCAAGCTATTCAGAAGACGATCCCATTTTCCGAGTAAAGAATTCACTCTGGGGTCCATATATAGATAGCATGGAGTTTGGATACTGGAGGACAAGTCAGGGACTCAGCATCTGACAGGGCAGCATAATGACCCCCTTCCCCACAGATTCTCCCTTGCTGAGCAAATTACATGCCTCATGCAACAAGGCTGGAGACTGGGCCTTATTTTTCCAATGTCACAAAAGACATGTCCATTTCCCCTCTCCAACCACAGAAAGGGCTGCCTCTAGGCCAAGGAAGAACTCAAAGGGACTATTCATGCTCTGGGGCTAACATGGGGGAGCATAAGGGATCAGCTTATTACCTCAGGTGTGCACAGAACAAAACGTCAAATCTCAAACTTGTCCTCTCTACAAATTTCATAAAAACCTTTTAAACATTTCTTACCTCGATGAGGACAGCTAGGACAGCGAGGCCTTCTGACTTGTCACTGGCAGAGCTGACGTTGGGGTACAGGTCTGAGTTATAATGGACAATGTGCAGCTGCAGTGGGAGAGAAGCTGCCTGTCAGGGGATGAGTGGCTCTCACAGGAAGCTTTCCCTTCTGCTGGAGACTAGAAGTCAACTAGGAGGATAGATACCTGTCCCTCTTCTCCCCTAACCAACCCTCCCCTCTTGGTATCCCCACTTTTCCCTTTTCCCTCAGTCCTCTCCAAACTTCAATTCCCACTAGGGCAGACTGTTTCTTACTCACTCATTGGACTCCTGGTATCTGAGAAGGCACCAGGAAAATACCAGATGTGCAATATATATAAATGAATAAATGAATGGGTTTTTATATGGGCCATAAAGAAACTTGAGCACTTGAATCTCTTCCCCTTCTGATTTTTCCTTCTTATTCTGGGAGCCTATGGCTTGCCTAGCCTCAGCCCTGGACTCTCTGCCCTTATCTAGAAGCAATGAGATAGAGCAGGAAAACTCTAGCTGTAATTTAATCATAATTGATTCAGCACAGGACATGCAGATTTATCCGTTAGGTGGATAAAATCATAGCATGGCATTTATAAAGGTTTTTATCAGCCACATGTTAAGAGGCCACGAAGCAAAGTTACTCCATATACATAGACATCTATCTTCACAAAGTAAAGTTCTAAACTTATTTATTTTCCAGAGCAGAAATTACTTTTCATTATTAAGGTAAACAAAAGGTAAGTTTTTGAGAAGTCATGGGTTTAAAAAGTCTAAGTCTAAGCTGGGGATGTAGCTCAGTAGTACAGTGCTTGCCTAGGCATGTGTGAGGCCCTAGGCATTGTTAAAATTGTTATACAATTACTATGTATAATTATGATGCTCTAATTTAAAAAAATTAATTAAAAAAAAGACCATACTGTGACAAATTCTGACAATGTTTAGGTTGACTTTTAATCCTTAAGGTTTGGTCACCTGGGCTTCAAAAAACTGTTACTAGTAGATAGTCCTGCATACACAGCACATGTATTTTTATTGATCTTTGTCCTTGAGACTATGACACATTTAATCTCTTTTTCTTTTCATTCATCTCATTTTCCATTGTATGTGTTTAGAAACAGAATTCAAGCACATTTTATTGAATACAGCTTAAAGTCCCCCATTCGGAATATTTCTTTGTCTTTATTGCTGTTTTGATTTTTTGGTTTTGTTTGTTTGTTTGTTGTGGTGCTAGGGATTGAACTCAGGGCCTTACACGGACAAAGTAAGCACTCTTCCACTGAACCACATCCACAGCCTCCATTTGGAACTTTTTAAGTGGTCCTTTCTCATCTTAAAAAAACTGTATCAATTCTTCTTTGAGTTCCCTGTTTAGGATTTCTTGGGGGTTTCCCTGCTTCACCATCTTTCCCACATGCCATGTTGGCCTGCCATGGCCTTGAGAAACACAGTGGAATTCTATGTGGCTAAATCCCCAACATCCTGGGTCTTTCTTTAAATATATATATTTTAAAGTTGTAGTTGGGCACAACATGTTTATTTTACTTATTTATTTTTATGTGGTGCTGAGGATGGAACCCAAGGCCTCACACATGCTAGGCAAGTGCTCTACCACTAAGCCACAACCCCAGCCCTGGGTCTTTATTTCTTTTACAAATCACCTTTGAGCTTGGACTCTGAGCACTTTTCTAAATGTGTTCAGATTAAATCAGAAGGAAGTGAACACTAATCCAGGCCCAAAGGACTTTCCTGCTGAGGGGTTTGAGAATCTTCTTTTATAGTCTCCATCTAGAAGAACCATTACTTTCAAAGATTCTCCTAGAGAATCAGCCATTTAAGATCACCCTGATGTCTTTTCTCTAGTATTGGCATCTATGGCTCATCTTCACCAGGCTCTTGGTCTGATGGTATGGCTTAATAGCAAAAAATACAAGAACAGGAAATATTTCTAAATGCACAAACCCTCACAACCTGCACCCTAACTCCTTCTTTATTCCCCATGGGGGAAGAAGAAGCCTCAACCTTGCAATTAGCCTGGAAGAAATTGCAGTTCTTGAGCTTCAGGGAAGGGCCTGTGCTGAAATATGTGAACCTCCAGTAGTGCCATCTGATCAACCAGAATCACATCCCCTCCATGCTTGTAATCAGACTTATAATTAGCCCGAGAGATTAAGCAGTTCAGCAGAGGAGAAGGGTCTTGCTGTTATTTACCAAGAGCTCATCTGGCTGATCAGAAGCATTGATCTCCTTGTATTTAATTCTCTGTAAACACTTGGAGCCCCAGCCCCAGCTTAGTGCTACAGGAGCTCTGAAATGGAGCAGCTCTGTGCCCCTCCCTTCCTCACCCCATTGCCACTTGTGATACAGGAAAACTGCTATTTCTCATTTTCCTTTGACATTTTGGCTTAGCACCTCAGGGTGACATAACAAAATGCTGATATCCCAAATGAGCCTCTGTGAGTCTCTGATTGCTATGATGTCCTATATTACAGTGTCAATCATCCCTTGATTTGTAGCCAAGCAGAAGAGTGGCCCTGGACCTGTCCCCATGTTCTCAAGCATAATCCATGTCCAGAGAGAGAAAGAATGAGATAGGGAGGACATTTCAAAACAGCCTGACATGTGGAGAAGACTGTGAAGTTTGGAGGAGGAATGCACCAGTATGATTTAGCAGCAGGATGCATCAGCCAGGCAAGCTGATGAGCTCTTCGTCTGCACAGAAAGGAGGAAGGCATTTAGAAAAGGAGTATGTCCCTCTGTGCCATCTTGGAAGCCCGGCCTTCTCAGCAAGATCACTAAGGAAAAGAGAGACAAACTCAGCTTGTTCACAGGAGGAGGACCAGGATACCAACAGAATAACTATAGCATGGCTGGAGCAGTTGTACCTTCCAGTGCTGCTCACAGGCGCTGACTGCCTCCCATCCCCTAACTTACCTATACACTGACCAGCCCGCCCACCACCAAGCAGCCTCTTCCATACTGGTCATTCACTCACCTCAGCAGCAAAGGGCTTCCCACTGATGGTGTGCTCAGAGCCACGGGGGTCATTGCGGTTCCCCCAGTGCAGGTGTAGCTGGGCGGCACTGTATCGGTGGGAATGGAGGCCCTGGATGTGCATGTCTGAGCGCAGGATCAGTCTCACTGAGGAAAGGAGGGGCAGCCTTCAGAACCCTACCCAGCACCAGAGAGCAGTCAGATAGGTGACCCCGCCCCGGGTCTGGATGGAGTGAGTGGCTGCAGCAAGGTGCAGACTAGAGAGATGTAGCCTACAGGTCAGAAAACTGGCCTCCTCCCCAAGAACACCCCATTCCCTAAAGCAACTCCAGCACCTTCAGGGTTCCTCTTGGAAAGTGATTCTGGAAGCACTAACTCTAGATCAGTAATGGATGTTTCTTTATATATCAACACCTGGCTATGAAGATAGAACGTTTAGTGAGGCACCTTCCAGGCTTTAGATTTATATAACAACAATAATTTCTATTTGTGAAGCATTTATTATATGCCAGACCTTGACACACCTAATCTCTAGTCTTCTCAGCACTCATCAATATGTCCATTTTCCAGATGAAAACTCATGGAAGTTTAAGTCTTACTCAGAATCTGATGGCTCAAAAATAGTCAAGCCAGGGTTCAAATTCAGGTGTGTCTGACTCTAAAGCCTGGATGCCCACCCCTACAACAGAACTGTATGGTCCCTTGAGCAGTTCATAATGGCCCCAAATTCACTCCTGCTATATCCAGTGGACCCAGAAGCTCAGGCCTGTCTCCTCCCCCATTCTGAGAAAAGTGCTTCTTTTGTCAGAATCACTTGAATCCAGCATCCCCTGGAGAGAGTGAGCCAGGCAGACCTCAAAGGCTCCCCTACCAGGTCCCATCTCCTGGATGTCTCTGTGGAGTCCCTCCATGCCAGGTGGAAAAGGGCAGGCCAAGGAGCCAAGGGAAGCTCAGACCTATCCCTTCAGGTCTCCAAGGTCTCTCACTCACCTGAGTGGCCATCATTGGTCAGGTTCAACCGCTCATTGGCAGACACATTGTAACCTTGGAACTCTAGAGGCACAAGGCTGGCATCATACTGGAGGATGTCACCATGCAGGTCGATTGGGGATTGCAGCAGGCCCCCACATAATGGGTACTTCTTGGACCAGCTCTTCTCCCCATTAGGACCTGTAAAGAGAGATTCAACCCCAAGATTTAGTTTTCCACAAAGCGTTTTTCTTCTTCTTCTTACCCCATGTTTAATACAATTACTCCAGGCTCTTTTCTTGATCCCCAAAGCTAAGCTGTTTAAGACCCAGAGATCTCAGCCTACAGAATCAGATACAGCAAACATCTCAAGACCACCTGCCATTAAAGTGAAATGGGGAATGAGGCTGGAGATGTTGCTTCACGATAAAGTGCTTGCTTATCATGTACAAGGCCCTGGGTTTGATCCCCAGTAACATGTTTTAAAAAAAAAAAGTGATGTGAGGAATGAAGAACTAGAGCAGCCCATGTCAGAGTCTCGGGCTTCCCCAACTCAGCTTTATTTTGCACATAGTTCTTATGTTGACACAATACACATTCTCTCCACGTGAAGACTGTTGGCTTTCGGGAATTTACCATCTGCTTATTGAGAATTTATTATGAGCCAGGAACTGCTCTGGGTCTTGGAGCCATCAGGTTGAACGTCAGAGAAGCCCTGCTCATCCAAGCTGGCATTGTAATGGGGAAAAACTTAGTGAAGCTGCTGAGCTGTGCCAGGTTTGGGAAAAAATGGTATTTGACTGACCACAGGTCCAGGTAGGATGTGGATTTACAGGTGTGACCTTCCTGATAGGAAATCCTTGAAGACACTCCAACCTGAGAGGGACGCTTGAAAAATGTCAAGTACAGGCCTGGAACCACGGAGCCAAGTGCAGGGTTTCCTCCTCCGGAGTAACATGACAATACTACAAACTAATTATTACAATATAATTGACAATTATCAGTGATGAGGAACAGACTTAACACAAAAATCCTCCAGGGCTCAAGCTTCTTGCTAACTACCAGATAGTAGTCACTTCTCTGGAAATGAAAATAAACATTCTATGTTCAGATAAACTATCCTACTCCCACAGGGAAAATCTTTAAAGAATGTAAATCTGGTGTTTAAAAGATTATCTCCCATGGTAATTAAACAGATTTTCATTCTGAGATTTCTCCAGAAAAGCAAATAATTGGCATGTCATGGCTCGTTAGGGTAGAATCCATCGTGCCCTGTTGGGTTTTCTCAGATCTGGGAATGAAGCCATCTGGGGTCCATTCATCAGAATGTGGGCACAGGAAAGGGTATGAACTAGGTTAGGGGGAAGGAACACACTTCCATAGAGAATAACACACTTCAACAGGAAACCAAACAACAGTTTTCTGTTTTGTGTGTGCCAGTATCCATTCATGTGTTTTTTATTTCAAGATCTCAAAACCCCAGACTCGGTAACTCAACTACAACCACAGAGCAAACTGGGTGAGAAAGAAGCTGGAGGATACCAAAAGTGTTCACTCCAGGGGGGAAGTAGAGCAAGGTAGTTCCTCAGCTAGGAGCAAAACTGAACTCTTCAGTGGCATAAGAGCGAAGTCATCATGAGGTATCATGCTAACTCCAACATCAGGAGAGGACACAGGGTGGCAGGACTTCCCAAGAGAGGCCATCAGCCTTCCTGTGCTCACAGCACTGCCTGGGCCCACAGCCAGGAAGAGAAAAGCTGCCAACTAGGCATGAATGGGAAAACTCAGGAAGTACAGAAACGTAGCACTGAGATGACTTTTTCTTGTACACTTGACTGAAGAGAACTGGGTTAGGACTTTCTTTTCCCAGAGTGGAAGTCCAAGGTTTTCATCAAGAGGGTATTTTAGTGCTGACGAAACAAGAGCTTCTGGAAAACAAGGACAGCTTATTTCCTTCTCTGTAAACCCAGGTCGTGAGCAGGACCACATGTCCGATGAGCAGTTATCATTTCTCCCAATCACAGAGCTTGGGAAACGCTTATAAGGAAGAATCTTTCTTAATCGTGCCCTAAATTTATAAGAAGTTAGGACTAAATGAGGTATTTAGGAGTAGAAAAGACTAAGGATTTAAAAAGAACAGTGTCCAGACGAAAGTTTCCTTGGGAAGAGAAGCAATGCGATATTGGACCTGGAGTGTCCAAAGAAGCAGCCTGCAGCACTGGCTGTCCCACACCTGGGTGAGCAGCCTCGAGCAGGTTGTGTTCCCTGCTGCAGCCTCCCCTGCCCTTGTCACAAATGGGAGGGTTGGACGATGTGTTCTAGAAGCTCTGAAGTTTATCAAGAATATCAGAGCCAAGCACCCTCACCCTCTGCACCAGGCGAGTTAGAACGAGTTGAGAGGGTTGCTCAGGCCAAGGCAGCACCTGTGCAGCTTTGGGAATGAGGGCGCAGGGCACTGGTGCTCCTGGGGCTGGCTGGGGAGGGGACAGCATCTGCATTAGGAACCTGCTCCTGTCCTGGCTGCTGTCCACAGGCAAGCACATCCTCAGGGACCTGTCAAGGGCTTAGAGCACTGCGTCTAAAGAGACTTTTCTATGCTTCTTCCTGCTGTTTTCCCTCATCATCGCTGTCCTTATTATTGTTGTTCTGTTTCATCCGTTTAACTCTTTAACTGTGGAATAAGGAAGATAAGAATTGCCACATTTTATAGATGGAAATTTAAGATAAAATGATTCGTCCAAAGTCAGACTTTGGCTTAGAAACAGAGTCGCCTTGCTTGGGTCGCAGCTTCTTTGTCCTGCACAGTACTTATGAAGAAGATCTAGATACGTGTGTCCTCCCTCTCCCACACTCTCCTTAGAAGCGAGGGCTGTGTCTCATTCATAGCTGCATTTCCTATGAGGCCTGGCACAGAGCAGGCCCTCACATATTAACTGAGCTGGATTTCCATGAATGTTTTCCTGCTTGATCCTTTTCAGGGGAAGCAAGCACCCACCTTAATCCCCCATATATTTTCCATTTCAGAAAAGAGGAGGACATGGATCACTTGCTCAGGTTCACAATGTACCCTCCTAACTTTCCAGTTGACCCATGTGAGGATGGGTTATAGTTGGGACCACTCCTAAAATGAAGTCTGGTTTCTGCCCTGTAGCCTGGGAGGACCCCCATCCAGCTCCTGGCAATGGCTTCTGGCCTCTTCTTGAATAGCTGGGGACTCTGTCAGATAAAACTCTTGTATTTTTTTAAAACATAACTTTATTTTTTACTTTTTTATGTGGTACTGAGGATCAAACCCAGTGCCTCACATGTGCTAGGCAAGCACTCTACAACTGAGCCACAACCCCAGCCCGAATCTCTTGTCTTTGTGGCTTGCAGTGAGCAATAGGGTTGTCACAGGGTGGGCGCCAGGATAACCAACATCCAGGGTGATTGTGCTGGACCCCTGATTCCCACTAGTCTCTGTTGGGCCCATTGTGACTTGTGGTTACAGTAGCCCTGACCTTGCTGGCAGCTACACTGCAGGCTGCAATTCTTCAACTGAGTCTCAGCTTTCACACTCTTGCCAAGTGCTCTGCTGCCACTCTGCTGGGAATGACTCTTCTAAAGGCAGCATTTATTTCCAGCTACTGTAAACACTTGATTTTGCTTTGGATTTTGATTTCACCTCTTCAGTTGGTTGGATTCATCCCATGATCATGATAAAGGAGATCATGTGTATCTCACAGTTTGTTTACCCAAATAAAATCAAGAGATTATTTCTTTCCAGTTCATGGGTTTTCCTGCTCTAGGCAAAAAGAAGTGGACAGAATTTCTGTTTTGAAATGTATCAAGAGATTAACGTGGCCCAATTCAAAATGGCTCTTGTGACTTCTGAGTGGGGATTATAAATCCCAGGCCATGCGACCTGCATTATCCAGATCCAGAACTTTAAAAAAGTAAAAAGGGCTGGGGAATATAGCTCAGTGGTAGAGCACCCTGGGTTCAACCTTCAGTAACACACACACACACACATACACAAAGAGTAGTTTTCAAAGGTATACAATAGTAGAGAGAGGATGAAATGAGTTTGTATCTCCCAGTTTTGAAAGTGCAGAATTCACAACCTGTCCTGCTTCATCTCCCTGGATAACTCTGAAACAAATTCAGATAGATTTCACCTGCACATATTTCATTATGTTTTTTGTTTTCATTTTGGTGGTACAGGGGTTTAAGTCCAGGACCTTGGCCATGTGAGGCATGCCCTCTACCACTGAGCTACATCTCTGGTCCTCATTATATATTTCTAAAACACGAGGAGTTTAAACAAAACTAGAATACCATTATTACCCTTAAAAAGTTAATACCTTAATGTTATCAAATTTAATTAGCATTTGGATTTTTTCAAACATTATAACTATTTAATAGTTGGTTTGCAAAATTCAGGATTCAATAAGGTCCACAAACTGCAAGCAGTCACTGTGTTAGAGCTCAGATTACAGTTTGATGGTGCAGTGCTTCAGCAGAGTCCTGGACCCCACTCCTACAATGCTCAAACGCTTGCAGCCAGGCTGATTTGCCCTCAGTTGGTCATGGAGCCCCAGGTTTCAATCACCACCATCCTGAGTTAGACCCTTGCCACATCATGCTGCTTCCTGCAAGGGACCCAGCCTCAACCTTTATTGTGACACCACCAGGCTCTCTCCTGTTACAACCAGATTAGTCTTGCAATAGTCCTGCTTTGGAGGCACCACCCACCCACACACTTCCTTTCTCCCCAGTATGTCCTGCCTTTCTCCCAACAGGACAAAGCAGAACACCCCAGGTGTTTTTCATGACCTCAAAATGCCCCAAACTGTCAATGTTTTCAAGGACTCTTACACCCCTCTCCAGCTGGTGTTGCCAACCTCACTCGGGATAGGCTATGACCATCAACCTTCCCCAAGGTTCTTATGCTTAAAATCTGCATGAAATGCCTTCTTTCTTCTGCACATTTCCAAAGCTCATCCATTTTTTACAGTCCGGCTCAAGTCCTGCTGAAGGGCCTCCAGGGCCCTCTCCTCCCTGGCTGAACCTCTTGACCTACTCATGGTTCATACAGTCACACAGTGACTCATCATTAGTCTGATTCGCCTGTGACTACTATCTCCAGACCAGCACATAAGCCTGTTCCAGACTAAAGTCTGTCTACACATTTTGAAGAGCTTTTTGTCACCTTCTCTCCCCATGTCTAAACACATGGTGTACTTAGTAAACACTTAAGGAATCCACTTGGAGGTTTTTCCTAAGCTCATTTTAAAAATTTAGCCATAAAAGGAAGAGGGGTGTGTGTTGGGGGGGTGGTTATGGGGAAAGTTTTGCTTTGTTTTTAGTGGAGGGACCTGAGCATAATTCTATGCAGATGGCAAAAAAAGAGAAGAGAAGGAATGCTGACTATAGGAAAATGAGGAACCCATCAATGAAGTGCAGCTCTGAGAAGACAGAAGTGGGATGGGGATCCAGTCAAGAGAGGTATTAAAGGTGACAATAAATATGTGTTGAATGCTGCATACCAGAACCCTGCAGGCTGCCTGGGAATGAAATCCATATAGTAAAAACCCAATCAATCACCTGTGGGGACTTGGCCAAATGCAAAGGTGATCAGAGACAAGGACCAGCTAATGGAAGACAAGCAGTCTCCCGTTCTCACATTCTTAGATGTCTGCAGTGAGAGTATAACAAAGAGACTAAAAAAGTGGTGTGTTTCAAAAAATGCATTCCAACTTGGTCATTTTCTTAACATACCTTGTGTTTTGTTTTAAAATCCAATCATAGAGGGTTGGGGTTGTGGCTCAGTGGCAAAGCATTTGCCTAGCATGTGTGAGGCACTGGGTTTGATTCTCAGCATAGCATATAAATAAATAAAATTAAGGTCAATCAATAACTAAAGAGAAGTTTTTTTTTCTTTTAAGTTTAATCAGAAAATTTCAAAGCACGTACAAAAGTCCAGGGTGTAGTATAATGGTCCCATGTGCCCATCTTTTCATGACTAGTCTAGTTTCAGGTGTGTCCCTACTCCATCCATTTCCCCTCCCCCAGGTTATTTAGAAGAAAATCTACTGATGCTTACATATCACTAAAGAGGAAAGGTCTTTAAAAACCATAAGATCATTTTCATATCTAAAAAAAGTTAATTCCTCAATGTCATCTGATAGCCAGTGTTCAAATTTCCCTGATTGTCTCACAAGTATATTTTAACAGTTTGCTTGAATCAATATCCAAATAAGGTTCATGTTTGATGACTGGTTGATATGTCTTTTAAGTTTCTTTCTATACAAAGTTTCCTGTTTCATTTCTCTCTAATGTAAGTGTATTTATTCTGTACATATGTACAGCCTTATTCTTGCCCTGGGCAAATAATTTATGCAATTAAATGAAAGATACTTTTATTTATTGTATAACCTGTTTTCAGACATGGTAGGAGGTAAATGAAAATATTATGGGTTAAGTAATTTCTTATATTTATATCCTGGCATGTATATATTATAACATGTATTATAATAATAAACACATGTAGAGTTCCTTAGAAGACAAGAAGTATATAATTATTGGCACAGTTTTATTACTGTTTCTCACTATACATCCTAGTGCTCAAGAATAATTAAAATTTTAATGAAAATAAACATTGTTTGTGACCTGGAAGGATCTGACAGAGTCTGGGCCAACAACAGTATGCAGCTTTCAGCATCATTCAATTTTGAGGTTGACCTTGGATCCTTTTGAAATTGGTTCCTCAGAGCTGCCTACTGCCCCCTGACATTTCTTGGTAGTCACCCTCTCTGAGGTGGTCACTTGAGGTGCCTGTGTGAATGCTAAAGGCAGACGGTTGTCTGGGAGCTGGCTCTAGGGCACGGCTCCTGCTGGCTACCGAAATGCAATCAGATTAAAACTTGCCCGAAGGATAAAACCATAGTGGCAAAGGTGACGCATTCCAGATGTCAGCATACCTTTTTTTTTTCCAACCAATAGCCAAAATTTGTTTTGGCTAGTCCCCCAAAAGCTTTGGATTATTTTGTTTTGCACAGAGAGCTGACCACAATAAAAGTCCTGGTGTGTGTGTTTACATGAAAGTGATCAAAGATTGTGTAGCAACTTTGAATGCACATTTAATAAAATAGATTGTTTGCAATAAAAATGAGTATCCACAGTTTAAATAAAAAAATCTTTACTTGTCACTTTAGAGTACTATTTAATTTGTGACTTAATTCATTTATTTCTTCAAAAAATGGGCCTACTATGTGTCAAGTACTGTACTCAGTGCTGAATATGATGGAGAATAAAATAGAAATACTCTCTGTCCTTGTGGAGTTTACATTCCAAGGGAATGGACTGCTAATGAATAACAAATAAGAAAATAACTAAGTCAATACACAAAGAAAATAATCACAGTCTACAACCAATGCTGTGAAGAAATTAAACCTAGACTGTTTTGAAGAATATGGAGAAACTGCTGCTGGGTAAGTGATACAGGAAGGCTTCCTACAGGAGGCTGAGACTTAAAAGTATGGGATGAAACCTGAGGAATCGTATTCCAGATGGAGGGCCCAGGGGACTCAGAGCCCTGCTGCAAGCTGTTATATTCTAGGTGTATGTGAAGCACTGACTCTGAAAGAATGTGGGATCCATCTGGCTTCCCTTTGCCAAGGCGGGTCCCTACTCTATGATAGGGTTGAGCAGGAATAATTTGGCACCTGCTCATGTACACCTGTTGGGAAGATCTTTTTTTTGGGGGGGGGGCTGGTACCTCCCTCCTGCTGGGATTATTTTGGGGCTACTGGGGCTCATCCATCAGTCCTGGTCCTATAGCTGGAACCACAGAGATCACAACTAAGCCACAGGATCCTATTCAGAGGGCAAGACAGCCTTCATGTCTCTCTAAATCCATCTCAAAACCATATATCCTCAGGATGTTGTTTGAATATAGAAGTTACCTTTAAAAATACATTTAAATACTTTTACAGCTCTACAGTTCACTTCTGAAATTGATTAAAAGACATATACCTTCTCATAAAAATCCATTCGGCGCAGTTCCCATAATGTCTACCTTGGCTGGATTCTAATCCCCCCCAGTCCACAATCTGCTGAACTCTGCCTGTTTTCGCACCCCATAAGTGACGGAAAGGCACAGCCACAAAGCCTAAGATCCTTCCCAGAAGGGAAGGAGGCTGCCAGTAGGATGGGTTAATAATTGATGGATGAGGTCTTATGATCGTATTATTTACAAACAGAGGTCAAGGAATCACGCTGGGGAGCTTTGCCTTTGTTAATGCTACAAGTGAATCAGGCCTGGGCCCAAACAGACAGCCAGGGCTAGAGGGCTCATTATTAATAAAGCTTGAAGCTGGACTAGTCGTAGTTGCCTAGTTCTTTTTCCTTGTATTTATGATATAGATCAATTTAAAAAAAAAGACTCCTTTTCAGAGATGCTTTAATCTGCTTTATCTCAAAGTTTTCTTTTTATTATTCCAATTGTTGTTTGGGTCAGTTTGAGGAGAAGGAATCAACTTGGGCTTTGTAAAAATGCCCCCAAGCCACTCTGGCATCATTTTTGGCTCAGCCTTGGTGGTGGGGGCTGGTGGCACAGGCTGGGGGAGTGGGGAAGGAGTGAGCTGTGAGTCTGGTGCTGCCAATCAACTCCTGCCAGCCCTGGGGGAGTACTCCAGGGGGGAGGAGGCTCCACAATCATTCACTCTCAGGCATCAAGGCCTCAGTCAGGTTCTTCCTGGAAGGAAGGTTTTTAAAGGGAGGAGGGTGGGTTTCCAGGCTGCCAAAGATAAATGGCACAATCTGTTTGCTTTTGCCTCTCCATCTTGGCCACCCTCCTACATCCTTATGACCTGTTGCTTAGAGTCTTTTCATCAGGGAGAAACCCTGCCATCTTCCTGGACTGTGCCATGCCTGCTCCCATCTTTCCTTTCTATTCCAAAGAGCCAACCTGCTTGCATTCTGCAGACACACGGAGTGCTTCACATCTCCCTCAAACACCCTCTCACCTCCTAAGGCAGGAGTTCTTCCCCTCCTCTGTGCTCTGTAGAGCCCTCTGTACCCCTTCCTTGTAGCACCTACCCTTATTAAAATAATACTTTGTCTTTCTACTCCAGTAGCCTAGTTGTTCTCAAAGTGTGGTCTACAGACAAGCATCATCATCATCATTATCATCATCATCATCATCATCATCACCACCATCACCTTGGAACTTATTAGAAATGTAGATTCTTGGGCCACATCCCAGACCTACTGCACCAGACTCTCTGGGGATGGCTGCCAGCATCTGTCATTGAACACAGAGGCCAGGTGATTCTGACATTCACTGAGGGCTGAAGCACTGCACTAAAAGGGCAACTTCCTTCACTCATTTGTGTTTAACTGCCTCCTGAAACAGAGCCCAGCAAGCCAGGGTTCAGCAAATGGTTCTTGAACTAAAAAAAAAAACAACAACAATAAACTACTAACAAGTTAAACAAGTTGCTAAAGTGGTAATTGCCTGACACTGAAAAATAGGCAGGCCTGAGTCACGTGTGCATGCTCAGGTGAATGCAAAGCCCTCACCTAATCCAAGGCCTTGAGGTTGGAGCCTGAGCCTTTTTCTCTTCTGTGCCAGAGAAAGGCTGCTGTTTTAATTTTTTTTTATTGTGGTAAAATAGATAAAACACAAAATCTGCCATTAGTAACAATGAGTATATTCAAATTGTTATGCAATCATCACCACTATTTAGTTCCAGAACATTTTCATCATCTCAAAAGAAATCTCTAAATCTAGTAAATAGTCACTCCCCATTCTCCTTCTTCCCAGCCCCAGGCAACCACTAATATACTTTCTGTCTCCATGGGATTGCCTACTCTGGATATTTTATGTAAATGGAATCATATAGTCTGTGGCCTTTTGTGGCTGACTTCTTTCACTTAACAGCAAGTTTTCAAGGTTCATTTTTATGGTAACATTTATCTCTACTTTATTCCTTTCTATGGCTGAATAATATACCATTCTAAGTCTACACCACAATTTGCTTATCCATCCTTAGGGGTGCATTTTAGTGTCATCTAAATATCTGTGGTTAAATTGCTATTAATTTTCTGTAAAATAGTTGCTGTTTGAAATAAAACATTGGTGTTTCTCCCATTTGGGTTTTGGAAAATAAGCTGTGGCCAGGTGTGGTGGCACATACCTATAGGAGGCTGAGGCAGGAGGATTGTGAGTTCAAAGCCAGCCTCAGCAACTTAGCAAGGCCCTAAGCAACTTAGTGAGACCCTGTCTCAAAATAAAACATAAAAAGACCTGGGGATGTGGCTTAGTGATTAAGTGCTTCTGAGTTCAATCCCCAGTACCAAAAAAAAAAAAAAAAAAAAAAGAAAGAAAAAAGAAAGAAAAGAAAGAGAAAAGAAAAGAAAGAAAGAAAGAAAGAAAGAAAGAAAATAAGCTATGAATGGATCCAAGAGGCAGTCGGCAGGAAAGAATATGGTTTCTAGAAAACAAGAGGCTATGGTCAATGCGGCTATTTGTTACAAACTCCTCAGTGGAAAGGGAAAACTTAAATAATAATAATCATGATAATAAAGGCATACTCCATACAAGGCCGTGTTGCAATGTTCCCCTGCACTGAAAAGAAACCGGTGGGAGACTAAATACTGTGGGCAGAGGCTACCTTTGTGACAGGCTTGCTTCCCTGGCACAGAGAGATTTGAAAATGTCACAGGTGCTTCTCATCATGGGTACAGCTGTCTGGGTACTGACACCCCACTAACTGCTCTCCTCTCCCTCCCTCGCTGCCTCTCCCCATCCACCTTCTCAGCACTCATTTTGTCAAATGTATGAGGCTGTGAGGCTTGACTGGCATTTAGACCCAGGGAACAATCTGGATATGTAAATTGAATGTGGCCTTGAACTATTCCTTGTGGACTTTCAATACCTGTCTACTTAAGCAAGTGCTTCCCCTTTCACTCTTGGTCTGGTTTCTCCCTGTTTGTACCACGCATCTTACAAGAACTGCCCTTGCTCACTTCTGCACCACCTCCAACTCAGATCTCACCCTACACCATGCCCACTTCCCACTGAATCCAAATTGACTCTTCTACCCCATTTCCCTTGCAGCCTTGACCTAGTGCTCTATCTACCTCCAAGCCTATTGTTTCCTCTTCTTTTAAAAAAATTTTTTATTAATGCATTATACTTATACATAGTAGTAGAGTTCATTGTGGCATCTTCATAAATGCATATAACATAATTTGCTCCATTTAATTTCCCCAGGACCTCCCCTTTCCTTCCCCTCTCCCCTCCCCTGATCCCCTTCCTCTACTCTTCTGATCTTTCTGTTTATTTTTTTAAGTGGCATATTTTAATTTCTGAACAAAACCTCTCCTCTCCTTTGGGGACACTGCTTTGTCTGAGTTGTTCTCCCATTTCTCCTTCTTCTTTCTTCTCATCTCTGGGGCTACCTGTCTTTTAATGTTGGGGGCAGTGGTTTTGTCCCAGAGTTTTATCCTTGGCCCTTTCATTTTCTCACACATACACTCCCTGGGGATGATATTATTCCCTCCTATACCTCCAATACCATCTCTAACCCTGCTCAGGACCTCTTTCTTGCCTTCTGGAGACTCCATTGGGGTAATCCTGAAATCAGACATGGCTGATAGAAGAATCAGATAGGGAAACAAATAATCTTTTAAAAATAACTTAACTCACCATCTTTTCCTCCCCCACCTTCCCTTGAAAACTTCCTCCACTTCCTTCCAAGTGGTCTATCTCAGCTGGTGAGACCAGGCACTACCGCAAAGAATCATAGTCAGTCCACTATTCTCTTCTCTTTCATCCCCCACTTCCAGGTCCTGAGACCTAACAAATTTATCCTTTTAGGTTGTCTTTTTAAAACTTTTTTATTTTGAAGAAATGTAAATGTATGTAAAATTTATCAGAATAGCACACTGAATTCCCATGCACTCTTCATCTATGATTACCAATTAACATAACACTTTGCCATATTTGCATGTACACCTGTTGCCCCTCCCCCTGTCTCTGTTCTTCTTGTTATTTCTAAATGATTTGTGAGATAGAGCTACAAATAAGATGCCCTGTCATACTTAAATACTTTAACATACATCTCCTGAGAACAAGGACATTTTCTGATATAACTACAATATAATTATCAGTCAGGAAATTTAATAATATTATACTGTTATCTAATATATAATCAATATTCAAATTTCTATACTCAGTCTCAAAAGATCTTATCACAGATAATCTATTATTTATAAAGTGGAAAATGGTAACATTTGATGGTAGAACCCAGCAGACATTTTAACGGTATAAACAAGGTTATCGCCAATAATGGGACAACTGTGTGCCATTGTGGGACAATTGTGTGCCTCCTGATGTGGTGCATCATGAAAGATATATTTCTTATTACTTCTGTGGTATTCATGTCAATGCATTCCACCTGCTTTTCCTAAGAAACCCAAAACTGAGGGATCTTCTACAAGATCTAAGCACTATCTGCTACAAAGTCTACATCCTTTGCAATGTCAAGGGCATGAAAGGTCAAAAGAAACACCACAGATAAATGCAATAGGTTATCTGGATTGAGTCCTGTATCAGAGAAACATGCTCTCAAGGACAATGTGAATTTTTGCTTTAAATGTGGCCATGCTTTCTCCCCACAGGCACAGCCCCTGTTCAATCCCACAGCTGACTGCACCCCTCCTTAGCCCATGGCTTCAGGCTCCCCTCCAGTCCTCCATTCTCCACACCAATGCACACCAGATCCTGGCATTACTTTACTGACAGTTCTTGAGAAGCTCCTCAAGCTTTCAGATAAGTCCCAAGCTCTATTGTGCAGGTCACAAGACCCTCACGACCCTACCCACTTCTGCAGGCTTTGTTTTCCCCACTACCATCTGTCAAAAACTGTAGATGGTCAAAGATTTTATCCTACTTGCAACCTCATGAGTGAGTCTGCCACAGTTCCATGGACACTGGAAGACGACATGGGACTCCTGGGTCAGAGACAAAAGAGAGTTAAATATTCACAAGAGTAAGATTTGCCAGTTTCCCAAGGCCCAGTTCCCCAAAATGATATAATGAGGGCCAGGTGATGCCTGTATATTCCAACCACTCAGCATGATGGCAGAGGAACTGGAAGCTTAGGAAACCTCAGTTTTTTAAAGGGGGAGTCTAGCAAACCCATCCAACATTGGTCCTCCAGGGAGACACCATCTTTATCATACCGGCAATAACCAAATCAGCTCTCTGCCTTGGAGAGAGATCTTATCTCTATCTTTCAAGGTTGTTTGCTACGAAAAAGAAATCTTTGAAAAGAGTCTGGAACAAAAGCAGTCAGCACCTCTGCTCATAGATGTACTGAAGAAACAGGACAGACCCATGGAAAACCATCCCCGACACCAGCCTGCAAATACCAGGCTGCTGCCCTCCTGGGCCTCTCCCTGTGCTCTGTGTTCTTTCTCACCTGCTTCTTAAGGCCTCTATTGCTGGCAATGGGATAACATCCTCATCCCTATAACATACCACTCCCACACATAAACATACGTTCTCCTTGCCCTACCAACTCCTCTGTCTTAAAAGAATTAGCCCTTCAGGTAGGACTTTGCTGACAGACACTTTTACCCCCAAATTGAAGTCATCCATCCCCTCTGTGTTCCACAGCACCAGTGAACATTATCATAGCACTTAATCTGCACCATCGAAATACCTGTGTATGTGTCTGCTTCCCCCTCAGCTATCAGCCTGCTGAAGGCAAGGCTTTGACTCTGAACCCCCATGTCCAGCCCACAGAAGAGAATCACTGAGAATGGGGGGAAAGAAAAGTGAATCAGCTATCATTTTAAAGCCACCAACAGCTTCTTCCAGTCATCAGAGGTGGAGTTGGATGGGAAAATGATGAAGCTGGGAAGCTGGCATGGGCAAGGGCAGGGCCCGGGGCTCATAAGCACATTCTACATCTTGGTGAGGGGCCCTTTCTGTGTGGTGGTAGGGAGAGCTTCAAAACCCCTTTTTAGTTAAATAGATTCAAGGCAGGCAGCTACCCAGAATTTGTGGGGACATGTAGCTCCAATTGTGGATTTTCAAATCCTGACACTGCAGGCCCAGATGCCCGGCATTCTGTTTAGTGATCCAGTGATAAAATTGGGTATGTCTTTATCAGGTCTGTGCCCTTACAAAGAATACTTTTTTAAAATATGAATTTTGACTATGCTAGACCAGATTGTTGTTGCCTCCCCTGTGATGTTATTTTAACCAAGTCAAGTGGTTTTCAACTGGGGGCAATTTTGCCCCTTAGGGGACATGGGCAATATCTGAAGACAGTTTTGGCCCCAGCAACTGGGAGATGCTGTTAGCACACAGTGGGTAGAGGCCAGGGATAGTGCAAAACATCCTATGATGCACAGGGAAGCCCCCACAACCAAGAAACATACTCAAATGTCCATGGTGTAGAGGCTCAGAAGTTCCAGGCTGATTTTATCATATTGTGGTTGCCCCACCTGGTCCATGTGGAAGAAGGGACCAGATACCACTTTCAAAGGAGATTTTCTTGAAGGAATTGGATATTCTTACTGTCAATCATCTTTGTCAGAAAAGAAGAGTGGGACTCTGACTATAGGAACAGAGAACAAATCCAGTCCACAATAATAAGGCTGATGCCTAAAACAGGATATGATCATCACCCTGGGGAAAAACTGATTACAGATATATCTGGTTTGCATTTTGAGGTTGTAGTTACCTTGTATCAATCAAATTTTGTTAAATTCCGAGGCCTAGGGAATTTGGGATATTTTTTCTTTAAAGCTGCCATTTAGTGAGCACTTAGTGTATGATGGGCATATTTCTTTATCAGGGTTGGCTAACTTTTTTTATAAAAGGCCAGAATGTGGGCTGGGATTGTAGCTCAGCAGTAGAGTGCTTGCCTAGCATGCCTGAGGCACTGGGTTCGATTCTCAGCACCACATATAAATGAATAAATAAAAATAAAGCACCATCAACAACTAAAAATTTTTAAAAAGGCCAGAATGTAAGCATTTGAGTCTTTGCAAGCTATCTAGTCTCTGTCCCTGTTTAATTCTAGCTAGTGTGGCACAAAAGCAGCCACAGAGAAGATGTAAACAAATGAGTGTAGCTGTGGGCCAATGCAATTTTATTTACAAGAACAGTGGTAGGCTGGACTTGGCCCATGGACCACAGTTATTATAGTTATTTTTCTGCATAATAACCCTATGATATAGGTACTATGCACTTATTTAATAGATGATATAACTGAGCCAAAAAGAGATTGAATGTCATGCCCAAAGCCATACTGCTCATGAGAGTTCTCAGTCTCCACTGTAGCAACTTTCAACACACTTTGGAGTGTCCACAGCCTGGACAGTGGTAGGAGTTATGAAGTGGTGAGAGGCACCAACAGATAAGACCTGGGTGAGTGTCTAGAGCTGGAAGAAGAATCAGCAATGGAGGGATTTGTGATTTTATAAACATTCCCTTAAACAGTCTCTGGGGAGTCTGGAAATAAGGAAAAGAGGGGATCTGATCAAAGAAATAAACTTTCTGCAGTTCTCAGGTTGGAGTTTGAACTACAGTGAATGTGGACTGGCCTGTGAACCTTAACCTGATGTCAACCAATGCCTCAATTAAGAGCTTCCACATGCCAGGCACAGTGCACACACCTGTAATCCCAGCTACTTGGGAGGCTAAGGCAGGAGGATCACAAGTTCAAGGCCAACCAGGGTGGTTTAGTGAGACCCAGTTTCAAAATAAAAATTTAAAAGGGCTGGAGATATAGCTCAGTGGTAAGTGGTAAAGTGCTTGCCTGACATACACAAGTCCCTGACGGAGAGAGGAAAAAAGTCCATTTTGATAATTAACCTGTAGCCCTATTACTGTTTTTTTAAAGCTACTCTGGGGTTTTGAAAAAACTAGCTTCTTGGTGATTCTTTTCATACTGAAGACCTTCATCTAGGCTAATTCTAAGTGTCTTTTTCCAGAAAGATGTGAAGGGAAATAGGAAGGTCAAGGGCCTTGGAATCATACAGCCAAGCTGCCACTCACAGCTCTACCACCTGCTAGCTATGTGACCTTGGGCACATTTCTTTGGTTCTCAGAACTTCACTTACTAGTGGAGGCAACAACCGTCATCACCTAGGGCAGCTGCGCAGAATCAATGTCAAAGTATAAGAATAATGTGTAGGTAAAACAGACTCTCATAACGCCAGTTCCCAGGCCTTTCTGAACTGAACTGTCTTGATTCACACTTTTCTTTCTTTCTTTCTTTCTTTCTTTCTTTCTTTCTTTCTTTCTTTCTTTCTTTCTTTCTTTCTTTCTTTCTTTCTTTCGAGGCTGGTTTCCAACCTTTTAGAGTACATTGTCCCTTTTACTTCACCAAAAATAAATCTAGGGTTCCCTGTGTGTCTCCTCTTACTTCTAATAAGATATGCATGGTGATGTGGCATTTCGTTTCAGACTGGTTTCTCTGAAATCCTACCAACTGAGATCAGTGTCACCTTCTCCCTGGTTCCTTCTCTGAGTCCAGAGCCAAAAATTAATAGAGAAATAAACCATTCTTTCCTCTTTCATCAACAAATGTTTCTCAAGGACCTCCCTCAGGCTGGTGCAGCCCCTGTGGGGAGGGGGTCACCTCACATGCTGGGCAGTTACACCCTCCTTCTGGATAACTCTTCTTAGGGTACAAGTGGCTCCTTGCTAGCCCCTCGGGCCCCTCAGAATCCCTAGAACTGCTGTGTATGTAGCAAAACAAAACATGCTATTGAGGGGAGAAAATTCTCCAGCGATAATCTGACAAATTCATTAAGCAAGCACTTGGTTATTGACCCAATAAGTGCTGTGCTTCATAGGGCAGTTATGTGAAAGGATGGTATTCAGTTCATGCAGTTCTCAATTCCTCTTTCCAAGGCATAACAAGATTTCTGACTGGTCATCTCTTCACAATTAGACATGGGGGGGTCTTCCCTACTTTAACCTTGCCAACAGACAAGTTGCAGGGAAAGGTTTAAGGGTGGGAGACTCTTGGGGACCTGCCAACAGGAAGCTCAGAGGAGTCTTTTGCTGAGTACAGCTCCAAGCAGTAAGACCTAAACACATACATGTAACCCAGAAAACAGCTGAGAGGCTCACTTGGAGTTAAGAAGATGGGGTGTGAGTGTGTGAGGGGGAGACATAGCTAAGAATGTAGATCTGAGGGGCCCGAGGGGCTACCAAAGTAGATCCCATGTGAATGGGGAGGTGGGCATGCAAGCCCTTTTCTCTCGACAGCCTCTGCGGCCCCACTCTGGCCTCACTCAGTCACACAGCACAGAATTTGCTCACCACATCACTACTCCTGGCCCTACAAGCCAGCCCCTCTCACTTTGATCCACATTCCTGTCTCTTTACCCTTCCTTCTAAAATTATACGTCCCCCACCTGTGCCCACCTATGCCAACCCTTCATCCTGCAGTTTGTTCATTGCTAATGTGCCATAAAGGGCATGATTCAGGATTGTTCCAAGAGGAATCCTGCCATCTCTCCCAGTTGTATGCTAGAGACGGTAACAATGCCTGAATTCCACTGTTGTTTTTTTTTCACTAGCAGCTACACTGATTTTTTGATCCACATTTCCCATGAGTGTGTCACAATGAGCTGTATCAGATGTTTGTTTATGTCAATGGGTATTAAGTCTATTGTGTTTTCTTTAACCACCAAGCCCTTTATCCTGATGAGGGGAAGAAAAGCGAGTTAATTTGTCTCTGACAAATCTACATTGTTTACTTTTTTAATCCTGTATTTCCTCAGCGGCATGATGTGTTGTGTAGAGGTCACAATGCCTGGCGTAAAATAAGCATTGCCACATGCCTGGGGAAGTGCATCAGGTGGCATCAGGAGACGGAGCTCTAGCTCTGCCCTTTGTGTTCTGTTTGGGCCACTGTGACTCTGAGTTTTCCTGGCCTCATCTCTAAATGGGGCAGGACTTGGCTCACTACATTGGCATCCCCAGCCCCAGTCAGGGCCCTTCTAGGCCTATTTGAATTCTTTGTGAAGCCCAGATGAAAATGGGCACTCACCCACAGGCAGGCTGCACGAGCCAATGATGGTGTTAGCTGTCTATATTTCAGGCTAAATGATACCAATACATCAGGACACCTATTGCCCTTCCCATTGGTTCAGAGCCACTATCCCCCTTCCCCTGTGTCCCTCTGCATTTCCTTCCTCCAGTAGTTCACACTCAACCCCTTCTCCACCTTGCAGCCAAGATAATGCTTTGCCATCATGTCATCTACTTAGAATGTTCCAGCAGTTCTCTATTGCCTCCCCGGCTGGCTCAGGAGCTCCTCATGCTCTAGCTCTCACCCATCTCCCGAGCCCCTTCCTTCCTCATTGGGGGAATCCCCAGCATGTACCAGCCTCCTGGCTGATCACTGCCCTAGTTGTCCATTTGTCCCAAATGGCTTTCTATTCCCTGCACTTTGTCTGGATAGCTCTGACATGTCCTTCAGAACTCAGTTTGGAATCCCCTCCTCCAGAAACCTCCTCTAGTCCTTCTCCAAAACATTAGTGAGGTCTCTCTCCTCTGTATTGTAAAGCCCTGCTCACTTGCTGTCTCTCCAGACTCTCAGTCCCATAATGAAAGGGACCAGGGCTTGTTCATCATTTCCTTAACACCATCCTATTTCTTTAACCCAACACTTGCTTTTAGTAATCACTCAATAAATATTTGTGGAATGAATGTGAACCAATTATCTCAGGTGAACTAAAACCCTTGATTTTACATGTTTTTGATTAATAACAAATGAGAACTTTTAAATTATTTCACATATATTAATCTATTTTAAAAAATACAAAAATAGTCATTTACTGAAGTTGAAGCTACCAATTTGCTCCTGGTTGTGAAAGCCAAAAAGGGAACTAGTCATTCGCATGACTGACTTTGACTGCCTTACAAAATGTCTTTGTTCTACAACCTTGAGGAACACCTTTTCTCCTTTGTCTACTTTTCATACACTTCCTAGAAGATGAATGACCAAGGAAGGACCACCCTGCGAAAGCCCCAGGCCTCCTTTGCCAACATCACATATGTGCGGTAGGTAAATCTCTCATCCTGAGGTTTTCCTGAACCTCGTGTCCTGGAAGGAGGGACAGCATGTACCTCTTGCCCTGAACCTGCAGGTGTCCTTACGAGGGCTGGACAGGTCTCCTCAATTTCACCCAGAGTTCATGCAGTTGATCTAGTCACATGCTAAGGATTGCAAAATCATTTTAAAAGTTAAGGCCAGCTAAACGAACCATTTTATTTAGCATAATACCAGTTCTGAGTCAACCTTTATAGACACAAGGAGGTGGCAGCTAGTATTTGTTCCTTCCTGGTTGGCATAAATCAAATACTTGACAGATAATTGGAAAACTTGCTCCTTAAAGGGATAGTTTTGTAAGCTAAAAGAACAGCACCTAAATTACTTTGCTATAATATTTGTAATACTGACCCATTATTACTAAAAAGCAAATGTGAACTGTGAATTGACCAAGAGGTAGGAAAAGCTACAGTTCAAAATCTAGGGCTGGGGTTGCAGCTCAGTGAAAGAGTGCTTGCCTGGCATGTAAGAGGCACTGGGTTTGATTTTCAGCACTGCATATAAATAGTTTTTAAAAAGGTCCAGGGACAACTTAAAAAATAAAAATTTAAAAAATCTAATATGATTCCCCACTGTTCCTGTATGTTGCCGGACATGGTACATATCAGCCATTATTTTCACATCTTTGCCTTCATTGTTTTCATGACTTAATTAATCATTTCAGCCCCTGTGTGTTTGTAAGCATCTGCACCATGCTTCTCAGTGTTTGTGGAACAGCTACCATAGTTCATTGCTTCTAGATGTCATTGATTATAAGATCTATCCCATCTCAGAGATGCCCCAAAATAGGCATCTTAGAATCAATAAAATGGGCTCCTTGGTCTATGGCATGGGCCTGGAAGAGCTTAACTTTTGTTTCTGTATCTGAACTCTGGTGCTACCTTGTAAAAGAACACAGTAACCCACAAGGAAAGAAGGTTCTGGTTCCCTCAGAGACTGTAGGCTCCTGCCAAAACAATCTCATTCCTTCTCTTCCTCCTAGAAACCAGACTTCCTAGTCCCTGCCTGAAGCCACCTTCATCACACACTTGCTCTGAATTTAGCCCCTTTGCTCTAAAGCTTTCTTTAGGCTGAGTTCACAGGAGACTTCAGGCTTCTCTCTTCCTGTGCTGGGCTGCTGAGGGCCTTGTGTGAGGCTAGGTCTAAGCAGCTCAGTGCCCTGATAGCCAGCCCAAGCTTCCTTCCCAGGCTCAAGCCTCCATTCCTGAACCTTAACCCAAGAGTCAGCCCCTGCGGCCTGCACCAGGAAACAGGGGGTGCCTGCCCTCTAGGAGGCCAGTCACATGGCTGAAATGGACATGGTCATATAGTCAGATACCTGGACCCTAGATACCAGGAAGGCACCAGAGAGATTAGGTCCAACTTCACCATGGTGTGAAGGACAAAGTTAGAGAGAATGTTCTGGCCTGGGACACTCTTGGGACAAGAGCTTGGAGCCCTGGTGTTTTGTTCAATTCCTTTCATTCTCAGAAAGGAAATGCCCTATTTGTTCAGCATTATAAAAGAAGTTCCTTCTGGCTGTGAAAACTCAACAGTTCAGAAAAGTGTGAGGAAGCCAAACCT
Organism: Urocitellus parryii; assembly: GCF_045843805.1. NCBI lineage: Eukaryota > Metazoa > Chordata > Mammalia > Rodentia > Sciuridae > Urocitellus > Urocitellus parryii. The sequence continues at coordinate 107,995,116 of NC_135536.1, forward strand.
TTCTTAACATTAATAGAACACTCCTGTGATTGGTCCTCTAGGGTTATGAGACCTTTCCCCACATACTAGCCAATTTCATCTACACCATAGCTCTGTGCCGTGAAGGCAAGGAAAGTGGCGATTAACATTGTGTTGGCCTCTTTCTGTGGGTGATCTGATTTGATCCTTGCCACAGACCTAGGGTGGTTCTCAGACTTGAGTGCACACCAGCATCACCCATTCTTGCTAAAATGATGACTGGGCCACCCGCAAAGTTTCTGATTAGTAGGTAGACCTAGGATGGGGCTGAGAATTTGCATTTTAACAGCCACACATGGAGACCCAGGTGAAACTGAAGCTGCTGGTCCAGGGACCACACTTTAAGAATCATCTACAACCCCAATTGTAGCTGAGGAACTGAGCTCAGTGAAATCAAAGCTCAGACCAGTCTAGCAGATAGTCCCATAGTGGTCTGCCTGTTTTGGGAGTCTCTACACCTCCCACTTCTTCCCCCCTGGTTTCCTGCCCACCCCTCATGCCACCACATATGCCTTAAGGAACAAGTGCTAGTTCCTATCTCTTTTCCTTAGCTGGCAAGGCTAACTGTGAACACTAACAGGCAGGCATTTCAGCAGCTATAGGCCAAGATCCTCCAGAACACACATACACCCCAACTCAGGAAAGATGATAAATAATTACAAATGGGTAGGCCAGATGCAAAGAGATCCTGGATATTACAACTTGAATTCGAAGTAACTGGAACTATAGCCTATCATTTAATAAATGATAGGAGGTCACATTACAACTCTCAAGGGAGATCCTCAAGACACAGGAATAAAGGATTCAGTTCCCTAGTATGAAACACAAGTCTGACCCTTTCCAGCTCTCCAAAGAGTGCTATGGGTGTCTCTTTCATCTCCTGGATGGCAGCTGGGAGCAGGGGAGAAGGCCACGGGTGTGTTTTGAGTTGGCTGATATTCACCTTTGAGAAAGAGAAAAGCCCTCCTTCATTAAACCATCCTTTAATCTCATGTGCTCCCTAACTGCCATTTTCAGTTTTTCCTTTGGATCTAAGGCCTTCTCATTACACTGCAATTCGAAGGTGAAGTCACACAGTGCGTTGATCCCTGCAAAGGACAGGAGGCAGAGTTTACCTCCTAGCCTCCTTCATGTGTTTCATCTAGTCTTTTAGTGTTTGGGAAAGGGTCATAAAGGGTGTCCAGAGGCACAGGGCAAGTTCACTGGGAGCAACTTATTCCACTAGATGGAGGACAAAAGGTGAGTGGAGGTGGGGGCTGCAGGACCTGAGGGACGTGAGCAGGAGGCCTGCCCCCATGAAGTCTGATAGGGAACAGACAGGCGGGAGCAGTGAGAACATGCTAAGGGAATAATTCTATAAACAAGACCCACTGTGTGACTCCCACATGCTTTCTCTTTTAAAAAACATTTACCTGCAGCCCTTTCTTGCTTAAGTTGACAGGATATGTGTCACATTCCTCAGCAAACTATCTGTTATCTGCAGGAGAAATGCAGGCCCAAAATGCTGATAACAAGAACGCCAAGTTACCCTCAAGGAGGGCACTTTTTGTGACCCTTACCCAAACCAGATTCCTGAACTCAAGGAGATAAAGATAATTCTCTTTCACCATGAAATCTATAAGAACAGGTTCCAGTCAGGATGGGCCAAAGGGACTATGGGTATCATAACCAGTGGGGACTTGAAAGTCTGATTTCATCCTGCTGTCAGTCAAAAGTCAATGGATTAAAAAAAATATGGCATATATACGCAATAGCATTTTACTCAGCAATAAAAGAGAATAAAATCATGGCATTTGCAGGTAAATGGATGGCGTTGGAGAAGATAAAGCTAAATGAAGTTAGCCAATCTCAAAAATCCAAATGTTTTCTCTGATATAAGGAGGCTGACTCATAGTGGGGTATGGAGGGGGAACATCGGAGGAATAGATGAATTCTAGATAGAGCAGAGGGGAGGGAGGGAAAGGGAGGAGGCAGGGGATTAGCAAGGATGGTGGAATGTGATGGACATCATTATCCAAAGTACATGTATGAAGAGACGAATTGGGTGTCAACCTACTTTATATACAACAGAGATATGAAAAATTATGGTATATATGTGTAATAAGAATTGTAATGCAAAAAAAACAAAGTACATGTATAAAGACATGAATTAGTGTGAACATACTTTATATACAAAGTTATGAAAAATTGTGCTCTATATGTGTAATAAGAATTGTAATGCATTCCGCCATTGTGTATTTAAAAAAAGAAAAGGAAAGGAAAAAAAAGTCAAGAAGTGGGCCTGGGCAGAAAGCTCTGGAAATGTCCCTGGAACCTTCAATAAAAATGGAAGGCAGGAGGGGCAAGCCATCTCTCTCCTGAGAAGATCCATTCTTTCCCTTCAGAGTGTCCCCTTTTCCCCTTTCCAATCCCTTCTAATAAACTCATATGCATTATTCTGGTGACATGTCTAAAATCTTTCTGACATGATCACAAGAATCGAAGTTTGAAGGGGGGCCGCAGCACTGCCTCAGTTTCTTGGAAGGCCTCTGCCCAGTAACAGTGCCCATACTGGTTGCCAAAGGAGACTGCAACGGAGACTCTTTTGTCTAGGAGAGGAGCCAAGGAGTGGATCTGGGACAGCAGTGTGAGTACATGGCATTGTCTAGGTCACACTGAGTCCTGCTAGAGCCCAGGCCAGTCCCATCATAGCCGAGAAGCTGGGCAGGAGCCCCTGTGAGCAACTGCAGCCAGCTGCCAGCCCCTTGCCCCAGCAAAGCCCCCATGTTCCCAGAGTTCTCTGTATGGGATGGAGTGGCTGGCCTCATGGATACCCTTTGGGGTGGTGACTTAGAGAGGTGGGACTCACTCTCCATCCAGGAGAGGCCTCAGCATTCATGTTCCTCTCCCATCCTATCACCTTTAAAATTTGTCTTTTCTTACCTGCCCTATATCTATATCAGATAGTGGTATTTGTTTCTTTCTGAACCAACCCACATCCAAAGAGCATTGTTGGTTACTATCAGGAGTGAAGCGAAGTGCTCGTCCTCTGCTCATGTGCTGGTTTTGGGTCATTAGCTCCAATGTAGGCTTTTGTTGTTGTTGTTGTTGTTACCCTGTTGTTTCAAACACACTGGGATTTCCCCCCTCCTTAGGGAGGGCTAAAACAAACAAACAAAACCCTATAAGGGTAAGGATGACTCTCCCAGCTAGATGGAACTTTTTAACTCTTATATTGAATTTAATATACACACAAATGAGTGCAAGGATCATAAGCCAACAGTTTGACGAATTTTCACAAACCTGACCCAGCACTCATATCAAGGAACTGAACATAAACAGCACCTCCTCGGGTCACCTCTACTAAGCACCTACTATTCTGTTTGGGAGCATAGGTTCGTTTTAGCAGGCTGGAGTTTGTCCTCAGTTCACGTGACAACATGACTTGCAGTCACAGTTTGGAATAGGAGAAGCCACCAGGGCTCCCCAGGATTGACTTGGCACTGGTTTGACTGGGGAAACACAGGTTTTTGTCTTTCTTTCTCTCATGATGGAGAAAATCTCAACCCGGCAGATATTTAGATGCTGTATCAGTCACCCAGGAGGAGTTCTGGGCAGGGCTGCCCCATCTTCGTTGTCAGAAGCTCCTCCTCTCTTTGGGGTGCCATTTCTGTGTCAGCCTGGTGATCTACATGCAGGGGATGGGGGTAGAATTCTCTCTCCGCACACCTCCAGAAGCCCCACCATGTGCACCAGGCAGCAGGAAGCCCGGAGGCAGGATGACTCAGCACTGTCTACGTGCATTGCACAGAAGCTGAGTTCTGTACCCTGGAAAACCAGCATGTAGCACTTGGTTGGACTTGCCCATTTAGCACAGCCCTGGCTGCTTGGAAACCCTGCCCTCCAGCACCAATGCTGAGCCCTCTGTTTACCTATGACTTGGAGCACAGGCCTGCCACCAGCCCCAACCTGTCTGTCCCCTGAACCATCCTCCATCTTCCTCTTCCACTTGTCCCTCTGAGGGCTGACCACACCACATGCACCCATTTCACTAATGAAAACCAGATTGCTTTTGAGCTTACCCTATGCAAGTCCGGGCATCATCAGACTCTGCCCTCTGCTTCCTCAACAAAGAGCTGCTCTAATTGAACAAGGCAGAAGGGCAGAGGTCTGGCCAGGGCCAGTGGTCAGAAAGAAATGCTCTGGACCAGTTGATAGGGTTGCATAGAGAAGCCCTCATGGAAGAACACTGTGTCACAGGTGGCAGCAAATCTTTTCCTCCCACTCCTAGAAACAGTGACTCTCTGTTCCCTATAAACATCTCATTCTGCCTGGGGGGCTGTAACAGAGAGGCAGGGAGCCCTGCAAAGACTTGATTTGGATTTCCCAGTAGAAGAGGTGGGGTAGAAAGATCTTGAGAACATGTGGTCAGCGGTCCTCTAACAAAGCATTCATAAGATAAGAATCGCTTGGGGACTGCAGTTTTTGCAGTCCCCCACCCCCCCTCTCTCCAGCCTATCATGACTGAGGCTCCAAAATATGCATTTTTGGACAGCATTCCAGGTGATTCTGATGTAGGTAACCCCAAGCCACAGTTGATGAACACTGATCTAGACAGACATAGCCCACTCCCCTCCGCACCAGATTCAGAGAGGAAGGTAAGGCTCACATGACTCACAGAAGATCATACTGTTTAAGGCCCAGAATTCAGGACCCATCCTTTTTTGTGTAGGTCACAAACATTCCCACCATCAGCATACAGACACAGCCCACCAGAGGGGTCCACAGCCCAACTCATTTGATTCTTCCTTTGTGAGGTCTCTCACCCAGCCCTTTCCTTCCCTGTTCATGTGCTTCCTTCAAGTGCCACCTTGCTCTGGCTTCCCTTTGCGCATTCGATGTCCTTTTCACCTCTACCAACAGAACTTCCTCCACCTTCATTGAATCCTCCCCATCTTCCAAGGCCTTGGGAAAAGACCAGTTCCTCCAGGAAGCCTTCCTTAACTATTCAGCCCTCTGAGCAATCAGAGAACCGAACTATTTATTTATTATGTTGTTATTACCTATTATATTCTGCTTTCAACTGTGAACTATAAGTAATTCCAAGTTACAGACTACAGCCTACCCCTTAATTACATACTCATTCAGCAATGTGCTTTGCACATCAAAACATTAGGGATATTAGCAATAATGGAGCTATATAGTGCCAGAGCCAGGTAGCTGTTTGGTCAGTTCAGTGACTTTTCTACACCTCCTGGACTAGTGAACACCCTAAGGCTAACCTTTGAAAATCAAGGTTAGGGCTTTCCCTGGACTATGTGTCCACTGCTGTAATCAACTTCCCTGACTGTCGCCACCCCACAGCCATTGCATCTCATAGCTTTAACTTTGGCAGCATAACTCTGCCTGCTTCAAATGCCTCCTGGGCCAGTGTGGTCAGTTCCAGTCTCCAGAACAATATATCTTGTGTATCTTTTATGACACTGTCCCTAACAAAACATTATTGTTGAGTTTCTTGTACTTGCCAGAGGAACAGGTGCCTGGCTTCCCATTCCCACTCCAGCAATGACAACATTCACTGCAATGACAATTCAGTGCAATGACATGGTCAAGCCAACCTGGAGCTGCCTATCTTGCAGGCCTGCCAGAGTGACTACATGCTATTGAACCACAGAAACTCTGGGGCATACCTAATGCTCCTCTCTCCATGTAAGACAGCATCCCTCCTCTACCAAGGACCAACCATCACCCCCTCATCCATCACTTGCTTATGAAGATGGAAACAGGAAGTTAATTCCAGATACACTAATAGCTCAAGTTCTAGGGCCTGAGCCAAACTTTCAGAAAGGAGTCCTTTATTCTTTGTTTATTGTAGGAAAAATGTCCTATGAGGAGGCAAGTTTCTCTCTTGCCCAGTGCCCTTGCAGTCTGGAGGTACCCAAAGGTTTGGTAGAAATCCCTGCAGGAATCTGGAAGCCTTAACCCTGTGGCTCCCAGCTCAAGTGCACAGAGCAGGCTATCCGTGTTGGGAAACGCAGTGTGTCACCCTCTTGTGGAACCGTCTCTCGGGGATTCCTTCATCCCTTCTCTCAACAATACCAGCACAACTTTTCTGATCCCCTAAAAGCATGAAGTTTCTGGGTTTGCATTAAATACTACCATCTCCTTAAAAATATATATTTAAAAATCTCTACTTACCAACATAGGTCCACTTGGATCCTGCAAAGAACAAAAGGAAACAAGTAAGTACAACTGAACTGAAGGAGTTAGGGAAAACATGACAGATTTTGTTTTGAAATGGGTGAGATTGAAAAGGAGGTGGATACCCAAAACTTAAGACTTCTGAGTTTAAGTCAGAACCACAGCTTCTCAGAACAACTGTACTCCACTTGTGGGCTCAGGACGGGGAATTCATGCAGGGCTCGTGTGTTCTTTTTCAATTTTTTTTTTAATAGTTGTAGATGGACAGCATGCCTTGATTTTATTTGTTTATTTTTACGTGGTGCTAAGGATTGAACCCAGTGCCTTATACAAGATAGGCAAGTGCCCTGCCACTGAACTACAGCCCCATCCCTCATGGGTTCCTGAATAAATGCCTCCCAGATATCTTAGAAAATCCAAAATGTAATTGTCCAAATAGGTAATACTTTCACATGGCTCAAAAAACCTAAAGCAGCCAGAGGGTCCATTCATTAAAATCTCTTCCCCTACCCTTGCTCCCTGTTTCCATGGGACACCTGGTTTATCAATGGACTGTGAGCCTTTACACAGGATTGCCACACATGTCTGTATTTATATCCCCCTCCCTTTCCCTCACATAAACATCTACCTTCTGCAAGCTCTGTTCTATATCTTGCTTTCCCCCCACTCAACATACCCTGGAGAACACACCAGCACACAAAAAGCAGAGCACTAATCAGAGATGGGAGACATTTCCTCTAAGAAAGCTACCATCCTTCTCTGAGTTAGTATCCCCAGAGGCAGTAAGAACATGGAGGAGTGGTTCTGCCAGGAACATAAAGAGAGTCACCTACCACCTCTCACTCCACACCCTTTACGACATACAGGTCCTTCGTTCCTACATGAAAAAATGTATTTTTAAAAAGTCATTGCAGAGCTGTGCGCCTATCTCCTTACCTGCCCACCTTCCTCTTCAGCTCTGGAAGAAGACTGAGCCCCAAGCTGAGATGCATCCCCATGTGTCTCAGGGGACACGTCCAATGAGGGGAGGTGCAACTTCTAGGCCCCTCTCTCCAAGCATCGCCAACTGCGATGGGAGAGCACCGCTGGAAAAGAAAGAACCCCACATCCCCTTTCTCTCTCTGTTTCTAGTAAAACTTAACTGGCATGCAATCTGGTCATTTATCACAGGGGCATTTTCTGCTGGAACCAATGGTGATTTTTAATAGTTAAAAGAGGACTTTGTTGTTCTTGTCCTATTCTATTTCTTTGCCTCCATGGGAAAACCAAACTTGTATATAACCCCCAAGTTTACTACTGGCCCTTTCACTGAAATGTTGAAAAGAGAGAAATATTACCTTGGAACCAACCCAGAGAAGACATTGGACCTCTTTTTTGGAAAATTTTCCTTAACTGTTGGTTTGAGGGTCCACCATTGAAATACAATCATGGTTTTCAGAGGTAGGAAGCCAGATGATTGCTGCTTTGCCAGGCAGAGCACATGGATGTCCAAGAGGTAAAAACCCAAGTAAGAGGGGCATTCATCCTCTTTCCAAAGAGCAATCCTGGATGTCCCCAGAAAATATCTGCTGCCTCTGAGCAGCCCTGCACCGGCCAGGAGGTTGCATTGCACCTGCCCCAAAATCAACTCGCAGATTTAATACATCTTCCACTATTCCTCCCCAAAGCTTGCTAAGCTGAGGTTTCCCCCAGTACTGTAGCTCTCATTCTCAGATGAGGCACCAACATAATACTCTGGTAAACTCCAAGACAGACATTATAGAGGACATCAGGGACTGTAAAGCCTCTGACACAGGACTGGGGACTTGTTGAAAAGCAGCAGCAATTCCTGTCCTCTGCTCTCTGAACAAGCCCTGCTTGACCCTGAGGACTCAGTGTCTCAGGTACAAACGGTAGTGTCAGGAGGGACATAGGGAGGGGAGAAGCCTCACTGTAAAATGAAGGTAAGAATGGTGAGTCAGTAGAGTCAGTAGGGTTCATCAGTGGAGACCAGGGTCCACCCTGACTCATCAGCAGCTCCAATCCAACCTTAGGAAGCCATTCTGAAAGTGCACCCACATTCGTGGAAGTGTTTGCTTTACGGAGAAACCTTTCTCAGTAAAGGTTTCCCACCTCTAGCTTTAGGGGCAGGAATTTTAACAATATTAAACTGACCCTACAAGGTACATTAAGCCAAGGCTTCACTGGCTTCCTGAGGGAGTAGTTCCTTTCCAGAGGAAAATCATTCTCCTCCTCAAAAGTTCATCTGTTTCTTCCAGGAGACTTGGGCAGCTCAGCCAATGCCTGTTAGAACCTGCATACCCTGTTGGTGCTAGGCAGGGAGATGCCCTGGAGGGGATGCCATGAGAAAATGAAGATTTGGGCAGGGGTGCATGGACCTGCCTGTTTTCTGTCCTGGGTGCTAGAACCTTCCATGAGTAACCATTATCTGTCGTCCAGCAGCCAAAGACTTCCCAGCTCTCCGGAACAGGTTCAGGCAGAGCAGACTCTCCAGAATTCACTGAAATGCCCCTTAGCAACAGCAACCAAGAGTTCCAAGGTTTTCTCCAGAACCTGGAGATCATGATCCCATCCTCCCCTGGCCCCAGCTGTTTTTCTTTGACATTCCTCAGTGCCAACTGAGGGAAGCTTCAATGCTCCACAGAAAGCAGATCACACTTTGACCCTATTACTCAGCTAGCCCCTTTACCCCAACCTTGTGTTAATGCTGATGTTCTATACACCTCAGTGAACGTTACTTTGACCTTGTCTCCTGAGGCAGTCAAAAAGCCAACATAGCAAAGCAATAAATAACAGGGGGGAAAAACCCAACTTGTGTTCTCAGAGTCTAGGGGTAGGTAGGCTGGCTAATCAGTGTGAGATGAGGTCAGGATTTCTACTGCAAACTTCCCCCACCTCAACTTGGAGAATGAGGAGGGAGGGGCCAAGGAGAAGGGGAGGAAAGAAAGAGAGAGAAAAGGAGAGGTAGAGAAAAGGAAGAGACTAGGGAGCAGCTCCCCAAAATAAGGGAAGCAATGAGCTTTCAGAAAGGAAAGGTGGCCAATGAATGGCCTTTCTCTCTTGAATCAACTTGAGACTGAAAAGAATTCTAGCGAACTTCAGTCTCAGAACAGCTTCCTTGAGAGGAAAATATATGTCAAAGTTTGCAGTTTAAAAATTAATTTCTGGACCAAGGATAGAGTTCAGTGGTAGAATGCTTACCTAGCATTTACAAGGTCCTGGGTTCAATTCCCCAATCCCTCAAAAAACTTAATTTCCACTTTTATGTAATTCCTTTCTCCTTCATTCTGTCTCTCCCACATGAAGGAAATTATATTAAGCAGATCATGCCAGCCAGAAGATTAGAAGTTACTTTAGAGCAATCCCACAGCTACTCATGCCCAGCTCCTTGCCTTTCCCCATGTGCACAATGACCTCCAAGAGGAAAGGAGGCTTGGAGCTTTGATGCTGCTGAGCAGGACAATTTCCCATCACCACTACTTAGCCAGGGAGATTTGATTTTCAGCCATTATAATCCCTCTTGGTTCTTCTACAAATGTTCCAACCCAGCCTGGGTCCAGGAACTGTCATACCCACAAGTGTCTCCACAATTTGGGACAAACTTTGTCAAGGGTAGGAGCTCTCATCCATTACCCAGGACTCTTTCACAAAAGTCACCATCTACTCCCCAGAAAAGTGCTCATCCAGCTGATGGAGAGAGGGGTAAGAGCTTAGTGCTATCCTTTTCTTATTCCAAGTGATTCATTAACATGGCCTTGGACTTGAGCCCACACTGCAGGTCCTGCTACCCACCTCCACCTCCTCCTATTCCATTCTGCACCCTCAGCCTCCAGCACTTCCAGGTAAAGCACCCTAATTACAATTATAAATAAGGTGTACGTGTGTGTGCATGTGTGTGTGCACATACTGTACATTCAAGATAATAGAATCCTCCTGGAGAAAAACAATGTTTAATAATGGGATGCGTTATCCCCTTGACTTGGAGATAACAAACAAATAACAACAAAAACCCTACTACTGTCTGAGGGTTGTGCAGTAGAGCGGTAGCAAACAGTTCCTGGTGCTCACACCACTCAGATGCCCAGTCTCTTCTCTACTGTCTGCATGTGGATTAGAGGTGCGATACTTTAAATCCTGGTTCCGTCTCTCCTCCCTGCTTAGCGAGTTCCCAAGCCACATCTCCAGAGATCAGATGGCAAAAAAGCACCATTAGAAAGACAACGTGCTTCTGGATCCATTCAACCTCAGCAAAGGAAAACTGGGCATCCTTTCTTTAAAATGTGTTATTCCATACACTGCTTTCCCGGCTCCCCCAGCAATATTTTTACTTTATCATTAAGAGCCCCGCAGGAAATCCTGTCCAGGTGGGGCTGAGTGGGGTATAAAGAAGGAATGGAAAGAGGGAAAGAAGGAAAGAAAGAAGGAAGGGAGAGAGGAAGAAAAAAGATAAACTTCACCGTTCAGCGGGGCTGGGCTGCAAGGCTGCTGATTCAAGATCACCAGCAGGAGGACAGTCGCTGCACGCAGGCTGTGGTGGGGCATCTTTTGCTCCTGGCCGGTGGCTCCTGACTCCCGGTCGGCAGCTGGCGACTGCCACTTGCTTTCGGACAGCACCGCGCAGCGCTCGCAGCCAGCGGGGCGCGCACCAGGACCGCGCGCGCGCCTTAGCCGGGAGCTAGCACGTCTGCTTTTCGGTCTCCTGGCTCCCCCCGGCCGTTTTTATGGAGCGACTCAACCCCAAACACATGATGTCATCGTGCGAGGAGAAAAAGAACGCCCAGCCTGGGCTGGGGCCGCAGGTCCGAGGTGAGTTGCAGCCTTGACTTCAGCTGTCCTCCGTAGCACTCTTCAGAGCCACTGCTGACCTGGGGGGAGCGAGTGAGTTCTCGGTGGCGGCTGCCTGCAGGCGTGGCGAGATCCGCCTACCTATCTCGGTCCCATCCAAAGAGGTGCGTCTAGGGATCACTTAAGTGGTCGTGGCCTTCATCTGTCACTGCTCCTATTTAGAAACCACTGAGGCACAATGCTATTTAAGTCAAAGTCTTCAGGGCTCCAAGCATGCTCCTGTTTGGACTGGCCACAGGTTCTGGACTGTACAAGATAGCTAACGGGCTGCATTCAATTCAGAAGTTCTGTGACATGCACAGAACATCCCGACTAGGTTCTTAACTTCAAAACTTAAAGGTAAAGAAATTGGGAATCAGAAAATAGTTTAATGGGATATATGTGAACAGCTTCATTCAACAATTAGAATTTATCCTAATAAAAGGTGGACAGACAAGGCCCATGCTAGTTCATGACATCGATTCATCCTTACTAAGAAGCTGATCTCTGGGGTGGCAGTGGAAGAAAAGGACTTACATTATTTCCTGAGCATCTACTGTGTGACAGAACACTGCATCATGTGTGTCTAGATGTTGTGCATCTTGGGGCAAATTAGTGTCTAAGTTCACTTTTCTCACATTTCTGTATGCTTTGCAATTTGTGCATTCATATTTCTAGTCAGATCCCCTTTATATTTTGTCCATATGCAGCCAGCCACTAAGTCAAAGGTTTTATTAACCTGCCGTCCCCAATACTTCCTAAATCTTCCTGCTGCTGTTACTGCCACTTGCAAATCCTACCACTGGCTTCCTGAGACCCTCTGACTATCTCTGCTCTGCTCCTGATGCTGGGCTTGGTTTCCATCCCACTCAGGGACCCCAACCCTACTTCCTACACACATTGCTCAGAACACATTGGCTGCATAAAGATGCCACCACAGTCCTGATACATAACCCCTGGCTTTGTGACCTGGCCCATTACGCCCTCTTCTCTTGACCACCCTCTTCTCTAACCAGACCAGACCTTACCAATCTCAAGTCCGTTCTGACCCTCAGCTTAAGCAGACTCTTAGGCTGGCTGTAGTGTCCTACGAAGCCTCTTTTTTCACATGATTTTGGTGGGAGCGAATATCTTCTCTCCTGACAACCACCAGGAAGTAGATGCCACCCACATTTCAAGGGGTGTTACTGTTCTGTTCCTATCGGCTCAGCTATTGTGTGAGTAATAAAGAGCTCTGCAGTCTCTTTAAGGAAGTTGTTACAGTAAGAATCTTGTCACAAGTACTTCCAGACCACAGGAGGCTTAAGGATGACCTTTTCTGCCTGATAAAGAGCCTTGAGCAAGCTCTGGAGTGGCAAAGGAGTATTTGCTTGTGGTTCTTGTTCAGTGTCTGATTTGTCCTCAAGGGCAGTCAGTTTAGAAGATGAGATGGATTAGAGAACCCAGGAGCCTGGGGAGGAGCCACTGCAGGTTCAGAGATGCAGAGACTGAAACTGTTGGGGTGAAATCATTTGCCACACATTTCACAATTAGTTCAAGGTGGTAAACTGGCCTATGCCCACACCTGCTGTTATTCCCATGCCAAGTATTTTTCCATTGTATCTGGCTAAATGTTAAGTTCTACTTAACCTTGAATGTGCACTTCTAAGGGATCACCAAAGATGAGGGAGTTAAAAAGGGGGAAGGGATAGACTTAGTAGGCCAGTAAAGCTAGATTGTGCACTAGGGTTTATGGAGAGAAAAAGGAATGAAAAGTTTACTGCATATCTAAATCAAAAGAGTAGGTAGCAAGTAAAAAAGAATCAAGAATATAAACTGAGACCTAATTGCCCTAAGTACTTTGAATGAGCTTTAAAAGGAGAGGAAAAAAGATATTCTTAGGTAATCAGAAGAGGAGGGCAGGAAGCCAACAGAAATTGGTGTAATGGTCAAACTTAAAAAGTATTCAAGCTGAATGTCAAGGATCCCTCCAGCAAACAACACACACCTAATCAGCTGAAGTTCCAGACTCTGGGGATCCTTTCCCTGCTCCTGGAAACTTGTGTAGATGAACTTGTAAGAACTTGCTCTGCCCTCAGCAGGCAGGGCTATTATCAGCCAATAAATAGCCCATTACCTGATGAGATGAGTTATAATGGAAAGTGGACCTTCTGTACACAAAATGTAGTAAATGGCCATCAAGTGTCACACCCAGGCTCCAGGGCACAGTGCCCCTCTAGAATATTACCATTTGAATAGATAGGAGGGTGAGGCTGGTGAGTCAAAGGGCAGAGGAGTACCCAGGAAAGAATGCAGGTTTGGTGTTAGGAGATCTGGGCTGAAGTGCCTTGCCCACCACTTCCTCACTGTATGACCCTGACTGGCACACTTTCTTCACCTGGAAAGAGCAGGTGATAATCCCTGCCTGTGGACACTGACAGAACTGAGCTAAGGCTGGAAGGAGATAAGGCAAGTGGAAACACTTATGCTCCTCCATTCATTCATTCATCCTCTGTGGGCTAGGCACTGCATTGGGCATAAAACAATCTCATGAATAACTATATAATTTTAGTAAGTGTAATGGAAGGTTGATATATAACCCAAAGGGCCCCATTCAGTTCTGGGGCAGTGACAGAAGACGTCATCAAGTGTGAGATTAGATTCTATGACTTTATAAAACCTTTGAAATGCATAACCAGGCCAGGCTCCTCTTTCCCAAAGATGGTGCTGTTGGTGGTATTTGCACCTTTCATCAGCTAATTGTTGGCCTTTTGAGTAGAAAGTTTAGATAGAGGGAATTTCATTTCTTAAGAATGAACTCTTCAAATAGTGTCACTCAGTTGGGAATGTGCCTTTGTATGAAGCGAAGGAAGGACTGCTAAGAAAGAAAGAGAAAGGGAAGAGAAAAGAAAAGGCAAGGCAGGACTGCTGGGAGGAAAACTAACATTTATTGGGCATCTACAGTTTGCCTGGCCATGCATGACCCTTCACTCTCACAGTAACCTGTGGAGACAGTGTTAGATTTACTATTCTATGTATGAAAAATCTGAGACTTGGAGAAGATAAAACTTTGCTAACACAGGTTCACGGGCTTTTGAATGGCAGAGACTGGATTCTTAGCCCAGATGATTCTGTCTCCAAGGCTCAGAAAGGCTCTTTCCATGCCTATCCTACAAATGCTTTAAATGGCCGAGTATGGTAATGAGCAGCTGTAATCTCAGCAACAGCCAAGGTTCCTAAATTCAAGGTCAGCTTCACTAACTTAGTGAAATTCTGTCTCAAAATAAAAAGTTAAAAAAAGAAAAAAAAAAGAATGGGGATGTAGCCCAGTGGTAAAGCACTCCTGGGTCCAATCCCAAGCATCCCCCCAAAATATTTCAAATGGGGATGTTTTATTACTGAATTCATCTGAGATGTGTATTCTCCAATTTTATAGATTCTGTGATCATTTATTTGTTGAACATAGGCATAATGTGACAATTCTGGCAAATAAATAATGCTCAGCAGGGGACAAGGCTGTGTCTTCTCCAGGCCCCTTGGGGTTATTGAGGGATCCTATACTCTGATCTATGCCTGGAGCATCTGCCAAAATATGATACAAAGAATCTGAGAACTCAGAGCTTGATTCCACACAGTTCTCCAGCAAAGGAGAAGACTGAGCTCCTTGTTATATTAATGAGTTCTGCTTTGACCTAGGAAAGAGGAGGAAGAGGGTATCAAAGAGAGGGAGAAAGGGAGCAGGAAGGAGAGGGAGGGAAGAAGGAAGAAAAAGGCCAAGTGTACCCTTTGCCTAGTGCTGAGGCAACCTCTCGGCCAAAACTTATATGGACCCACTGATCTGGGTGCCAAGGTCCATCTTTGAAGTCAGCGTTGTAGTTTTATTTGCATCTGCTCTACACCTTTATAGTGATGGCATGGAATCATCACCTCTATGTGAACCCTACCACCCTGCTCAGTGTCAGGCAGGATCAGTTGCAAGACCGTATGACCTGCAGGAAAGAATGTAGACTCCTGGCCAAACTCTGGGATATTAGTAAGCCTCTTGTCCTGAACATACCACTGTTTTCTGATCTGTAAGCTTGAATAAGAATGTCTAACCTCAGCTGGGCGCAATGGTGAGGCTTGTAATCACAGTGACTTGGAAGTTTGAAGCAGAAGGGTCATCATTTCCAGGCCAGCCCGAGCAACAGCAAGACACTGTCTCAAAACATTAAAGGGGCTGGAGATATGGCTCAGTGGTAGAGTACCCCTGGGTTCAATTCCCAGTACTGCAAAGAGAGAAAAAAAAAAGGAATGGTTAACTCCACACAGGGGTTGGAGCCATAAATGTGAAGGTGCTTTGGGTCAAAAATAAGAGCACTCAATGTAAGTTAAAATATCACATCCAAGAGTGGGCTTGAAATGAAATAAAATTGGTTTGATCTCCTCTTGGGTTTGCTAATCTAAGAAAATAAAAACTGGATTCCAACAAGAGACATGAGTTCTCAGTCTAGCCATGACATAGTTGCCATGGTTACCCTAGTCCCTGTTGTTTGTCCACTGAATCCTTCAGCTCAAATTTCTGTTGAGTATGGAATAAGGGCTCTCCATCAGACTTCCATAAAGTTCTCAGCATGATCAATAAAAAGTGATACAAATTTGAAATTTTATATACAGAGAAAGCATTTTTAAGGGAAACAAACCTGAAGCAATACACTTCACCTCTTTCCAGGTAAGTTATTTGGAAGACCATGGTTAGCTGATACTACTTAGGAGACATCATTAAGCTGTAATAACTTAAGGTTTCTTGCAGACATCTCTCCTTTCCCATCTGCTGGCTGCATCCACTCTCCGCCAACCTCAGGGGTTTGGTCCAGATCCTGGTCTAGGTCTCAGTCTGAAGCTCATTCCTCTCAACACTGTTTTTCAAACTACTGTGTGTAATCATAGACCACATTTCAGCAAGCTCACAAGGGCCAACATAAAATCAAATCTGGCTGGGCATGGTGGTACACATCTGTAATCCTGAGGAGTCGGGAGGCTAAGGCAGGAGGATCACAAATTCGAGGCTAACTTGGGCAGCTTAGCAAGAGCCTGGTAGAATGCTTCTGGGTTTAATCCCCAGTACTGGAAAAAAAAAATAAAATAAAATCGGACTTTTGCCCTGAGTCAAATAGGTCAAAATGGTACATTACATGAATGTGGATTTTGAAATTCAACTACACCACTCACTACCCTGTGTGATCTTGGACAAGTTACTTCCTGTCCAAGGCTCACTTTCCTCCTGGTCAAAGAGATAAGGGCCATAGTGTCAGTATACCTCAAAGGTATACAGGCAGGACTAAATATAATAAGCTAGGCATGTGAAGAATCTAGCATAGTGGTGAATAATAGGCACTGTGTAAAGAATGGTTCCCTCTAGAAGGGACCTGGACTAGCTGAAAGGGGGCTATTTTGCCCCATAGTTCCAACCCTGATTTGGGCAACCTCACCAACTCCCACGAATCCTAAGGGAGAATGAGCAAAGATTTCCAGGTATTGAGTTACCCAGTGGCCTCTCAAAGAATTTTGGCTTTTGTCATCACGAACTTAGCCTCCTTACTGAGGTAAGATGGCTTCTAAACAAAAAGATTCAAAACCACTGTACCACGGGAAATGTCTGGTCCATTGAAATTTGGAAGTGGGAGGTATTCTAAGCTCAGAGATGCCACATCTTCTTGGAATAGGTTGTCAATTTCCTCCTGCTTGGACACTCTAGTTCTCTACAACTGCAGCAATTTAGAAGCTGACCTTTTATTTCAGGTGCTTTCAGAGAAAACTGGCAAGCAACCCGCAGTTGCTTGTGTTTCAGCTTGTATTCGTCTCTCTTGGCTATCGGGTACCAGGAACATTCAGTGTGCTTCTTCCACTTCTCTTCCAGCTGGAGTTGGTGCACTGAGTGGGATCTTATTTAGGCTGCAGTTCCTGACAGAATTCAGTGGGATGAGAGCGTGGTGCAGTTCGAGTTGCTGGCTTTGTGGCATGGATAGGTGAAGGCCAGCTCAGCAAACTCCCCCTCAGACGGATCAAGTTAAACTGATTTTCTGGCTGGGATCCATCTTCCTCTCAAGTCCTGAGAAAGAGCTAAGTTATGGTTGGTGGCTGGCCAAGCAGGTGAGCAGCCAAGCTTTTACAGTTCTCTCACCCAAGACATCACAGTCGGTGAACTCAAGACATGTCCCCAAGGAAACATGGTGTGGCATGGCAAGCCCACAAAGATGATTAAGGAAAAGGAAATCTTAACTATAGAACTAATTACTTTGTGTGTGTGTGTGTGTTTGTGTGTGTGTGTGTGTGTGTAGGAATTGAACTCAGGGTTCACTGAGCCACATCCCCAGATCAGTTTTCTCTCTCCTCCTTCTCCTTCCTCCTCCTCCTCCTCCTCCTCCTCCTCCTCCTCCTCCTTCTTCTTCTTCTTTGATTAAACTTGCCATCCTCCTGCCTCCTAAGCTGCTGGGATTATAGATATGTGCCACTGTGCCTGGCTCTACGGAGCTAATTCTTAATATATCTACTCCACTTGAAATAAGAGTGTGGGGCTCACTTTGTGGCGATTATGACTGGACTCCTTATGTTTATTAACACTGAGATGCAAAACTTGATTGTATCATATATTTCTCTTTACCATTCAGAACTTTCTGGGTGGTAGAAATGATGGCAAGATATAGTTAGAGTTCTTAACAAACATTACAAGAATCAGAAAATAGAACCAAGACCGGGTGCAGTGGCACATGCCTGTACTCCCAGCGGCTCAGAAGGCTGAGACAGGAGAATCTCGGGTTCAAAGCCAGGCTCAGCAAAAGCAAGGTGCTAAGCAACTCAGCAAGACCCTGTCTCTAAATAAAATACAAAATAGGCCTGGGAATGTGGCTCAGTGGTCGAGTAACCTTGAGTTCAATCCCGGTAGAAAGGAAGAAAGGAAGGAAGGAAGGAAGGAAGGAAGGAAGGAAGGAAGGAAGGAAGGAAGGAAATAGAACCCAAGAACTTAGACTCTGTACAAATTCTGTTTTCACTGGAGGAATGGATTAGGAGGACTACCTCAGTCATTCCACTTTTTGATGGGGACTACTTAACCTCAGTGAAAACATGTAAAATTCTTTTGCAATATTTAGGAAGGACATCATAGTCCCTAATTAAAAAGGTTACTAATGCTTGTAACTAGCGTTGTTTGTCTGTTGTTGGAGGAGGCATCAGATCTGTCTGTGATAACAAGGCTCCCTGGGCTCATTTCATCTCTGAGAGAAAAAATAAAATGATGCAGGCCCAGTTCATAGGAAAGAAATGAGAATGAATTTAGAGAGAGTGAATGAGAGAAAGCCCATCATAACAGGCCTTATATAAGTAGCAGCCCATAAGAGGGAAATAACTGGGGGGAGGCACAAAGAAGAGTTAGGAAGAACAGTGGATGTAGCTCAGTTGGTAATTTGTTTCCATTTTTCAGACACAAGGGGAGGGAAATGGGTCCTGGGGCAGGAGAATTTGCAACATGATGATTTTGTGACCCTTTAACCTGCAGTCGGATGCTGGGCAGTAGGCCGACTGGAAACAAACTTGAAGTGTTGAACTAGAACAAGGAAGTGTCTCCGCTGAAGGAGTTTTAGAAACAAAGTTATGTGAAAGGATTTTTCTTTCCTGGGCTAAGTACTGAACTCAAGGAGAGGGTTTTTGTTTGTTTGTTTGTTTAAAGTAAAAATAAATAAATAAATACCAGTGATCCATCCTATCTGATAACAACTCTTCATTCTTATACATTCCAGTCTTCTTATTGTTTATGTAAAAAAAAAATTATCTGGTTATTTTGGAGTAAAGATACTATTTTAGGTATACTACTTTCTAAAAAATCTGACATTGGATTATAAACACTTTCCCACATTTCTACATAGTCTTAGTAATTTGAAGTCAACAAATCTTAAATCAAGTTTCTAGCTGGGGATGTAGCTCAGTTGGTAGAGTGCTTGCCTCACATGTACAAGGCCCTGGGTTCAATCCCCAGCACCACAAAAATAGAAAAAAAAATAGCTTATCTGAGTAAGTTAATCAAGTTTCAAGAAGTAATGAAGTCTGGGAAGATACGTGATTTAAAAAAGGGAGTCAAATTTCTCAAGTGACTTCCTCAGGGTCAGAGAACTCCTAGATGGGCAGTGAAGGAAAAGGTCAAAGTATCCAATAAGTATAACCTGGGTAGACTGTGGGCTCGATGGGGACAACAACAGGAAGTGAGTACACATGTTGCTGGTGACAGGAGGATTGCAAGTCCACCATCTTCACGCTGAATGGTGTTTCATCCCTGGGCTCTCTAAAGAAGCTTCTGGATCTAGTGCTTCTAGAAGAAGTCAAGAGCCATGATGGCGAATCCAGGGAATTTCACTGAGGGAAAAGGTTGGGAGTCATGGGAACTGGACATCCATGAGGGACAATTAATTCCTGACCCACTAGCAACAGCTTCCAACCATCTTCATCCCATGCACTCCTGGCTCTGCATTTGTTCTCTTCTTCCTTATTTCATTCCCCCTCTCCTTTTACCTTTCTTCATCCTTCAGCCTGAAGAATCTTTAGCTATGGTCTTCTAGTTCCATACTGTAAGTGCCCTAGTAGGGAAGAGGCAGAGGCAGAGGCCAGAGTGGGGAAAAAACCCATACCTCTCCAAGGAATTAGCTAGAGCAGGAGTTTAATGGTAGAGATAAGGAAACAAAGTGATATTTTTACTTGTTCCATTTCTGTGTTATTTGTTGGGGATTTTTTTTTGGAGGAGGGGATACCAGGGATTGAACTCAGGAGCACTCAACCACTGAGCCACATCCCCAGCCCTATTTTGGGTTTTATTTAGAGACAGGGTCTCACTGAGTTGCTTAGGGTCTTGCAGTTGCTGAGGCAGGCTTTGACCTCACAGTCCTCTCACCTCAGCCTCCTTAGCCACTGGGATTTACAGGCATCTGCCACCACATTTGGCTATTTGGATTTTTAAAAACATCAAATATGTTACAAATTAAAACAGTTACACATTTTTTTTAATTTAAAAAGGAAAGGAAAGAATCCATCTATAGTGCCAGAATTCGCCCAGGAAGATCACATGTGCACATGTGCAAAGAAAAGGTCTTCTACAACGGGTTCTGCAAGCACAGTGGACAGCAAGTCGAGGAAGGTGAGCGTAGAGGAGTGGTAACTAGTTGGTAAGAAAAGAGCCACTTCCAAACTTCAGCAGAGGTCATGGAGAGAGGGCACAAGCAAAAGGAGCTCCTGAGATTTACAAACTTGAGGCTGACAAAGAAAATAAGGAGAAAATAATGACTTCAGCCATTTCTGAAGCCAGGAGCAAAAGTTTGGAATGGAGGGGAGACAGATGGTAAGAGAGGTGAGAGGGCAGTTAGGAGCACTGCACTGAAAGTAATGGAAAACTTCCAAACATATATAAAAGTAGAGAGTATCACTATATTGACCTTCCACATAAGTTTCACCTGTAGCTTCAGCAACAATCAACTCACTTCACCTACACCCCTGTAAACACAGCACCCCTTTCCTGGATTCAAGACATCACACTATTTTGGTAATTCTCAAACTTTAGCATGCACCAGAATCTTCTGAAGGGCTTATTCAAACACCAATGGTGAGCTGGGGTTGTGGCTCAGTGGTAGAGTGCTTGCCTGGTACCTGTGAGGCATTGGGTTTGATCCTTAGCACCACATAAAAATAAAGATATTGTGTCTATCTACAACTAAAAAAACAAAACAAAACAAAAAACATCAATGGCTGGGCCCACTACAGAGCTTCTGATTCAATAGATCTGGAGGGGCTGATTATGTGCATTTCCAGTCCTTTTTCAGTTGATGCTGATGCTGCTGATCTAGGGCCACACTTTGAGGACCACTGCACTTCCCTATTAAAACATAATCCTTATTATACATAATCACAATATTATCACTGCACAAAAAATCAATAATTCCTTAATAATATATATATATATATATATATATATATACACACACACACTTTTATTATATGTATATACATATATATGTGTATTTTTGTAGAGACACTTTTCACATTTATATCTGTAACTGATCTGAAGTTCATCTTAGTTTATGGTGTTATGTAGGGATCCCATAACATTTTTCTCATGTAGTGAGCCAGTTTTTCCTATACTGTCTACTTAGCAACCCATCTTTTCCCATTGATTTGTTTTTCTTATACTAGGTGCATACACACCCACTCATATAAACTCACACACATGTATACTTCTGAGTACTTTATTACCCTTGCTCCATTTATCTGTTTCTTTCCCAGTGCAATGGTGTTTTATTATGTAGTATCAAAGTGTACTTGGGCACTTCCTCCTTGATTTCTTTTTTTCAAAGCTGACAACTAATTGTGGACCCTGGGTTTTTTTCTCCCATATAAATTTTGAATGTTTCTTCATTCCCTCAAAATATTTTTGTATCTTAAAATTGTTTTAGATTTTAGGTTAATTTTGGAAGAATTGGTATCTACATGTTAAGAGATGTTGTCCACCCTCCTGGCATGTATCTTTGCTTATTCATGTCTTTTGTCCTTTGATAGTATCATTTTTCTCCAAATTTTTATTTTGAATTTTGTGAAGTTGACTTTTAGGTACTTTGTAGTTTTAGACTTTTAGGTACTTGTAAAAATTAGCTGATTTTATATTATGTTTTCCAGTTGAATATTGCTTGAAGAAGTAGGCTACTGATTGTCAGGTCTGGTTCCTGACATCATTGCAGAACATGAATAATCAGTTTTTTCTGTTAATTCTGCAAAGTATTCTATACAGATGACCAGGTCATCTGTGAGAATCCTTATTCTCATTGCTTCTTTTTCTTGCCTTATCACATTGGCCAGGACCTCCAGTACTATGTTGAGTAGTAGCAGTTTTTAGAAGAAATAAGGTTCTGTCCACATATTATCTGCTTCCCATACCACTTAGAAATTATGCCTACCCTAATGTACCCACAAGCTCCATCTTCTGCTGGTGCAGGACTACTGATTTTGTTGTCTTGCAGTGGAATAGGTCTGACCTATAATCTGCACATGGTAATATGGGAGAGAAAAAGAGCCCCGGATTAAAGCTTTCCCACCTGTGACACTTGCCTTCTTCTCTCTGTGGTCTGCAGTTACATTCACATATATCTGGGACCAAACCACTTGTCCTTCTAGAAGCTTCTCACAATTACCACACTGGGGCCTCAGACCACCAACTGCCCCATTTCTGAGGCACTAGAAAAAATGAGTTGAGGGAAATAGCCTATAGCCCTGTTGGCTTGCCAGTTTGCCAGGAACCAAAACAAAAGCCAGAGTAACTTTTTTTTTTTTTTTTTTTTTTTTTTTTTTTTTTTTTTTTTTTTTTTTTTGGTATCAGGGATTAAACCCAGAGGCACTTAACCACTGAGCAAAATCTCCATGCCTCGCCCCCGCCCCCGCCTCCTTTTTTTTTTTTTTTTAGACAGGGTCAGGGCCTCACTAAGTTGCTGTGACTGGTTTTGAAATTGTGATCCTTCTTTCTCAGCTTCCCGAGCCACTGGGAAGCAGAGTTACATTTCTAAAATAGTAACAATCATGAGAATGCTTTAGTCAAAGGTCTTTGAAGACTATGTAAACTCTTTAATATGGTATTCAAAAGATCTCAACAAGATGGCCTCACTTCCTTTTCCACTTCCCATAACATACTCTACATTCAAACTCCCCTGGGTGCTCTTTCCTGAACATGCTATGCACTTTAAACCTCTGTTTACCATTTGATTCCCTTTCCATGGAATTTCTCTTACCACTCCTTCCCATTAAGAAATCCTTCTCATTCTTCAAAGCTCAGAGCAAAAGTTATCATCTTTGTGAAGTTTTCTCAAGTTCATCTCATTGGTATAAATCATTCCCCCACAATGCTCCCCAGAGCAATTATCTGTCAGATTTACTTTATATTTTGTTGTTATTTAACTGTTCATCAGATGGTGACCTCCAGAAGAGCAAGGACCAACTGTGTTTTGTCCATATCTCAATTTCTGATTCAGTTCTTAATAGGTAGTTGCTCAGCAAATGTTTATTCATTAAATTAAATGATAGCAATTACAAATTGTAGGAAAAAGAAGTTATTACTAAGAATGAATTACTGTCCTTGGGTAATCTTGGTTCTAGTAAGATTGGGTAGGACTTCACAGAAGTGGTGTTATCTTCAATTATAATTAGTAACATGCAAATAGGAATGAGAATACACTCTGTAATCTCCTAGTCACTCTCTTTATCTGATTAGGTCTTTTAAGTCTCCTATTCATTCTGTTTGTCTGACTAAGTATTTCAAGTGCTACACCGACAACTTTGACCCTGTGTGGCAAAATATATCTGCAAATTCTAACACATAGGAGCTGGGAGCAGTGGTGCACATCTATAATCCTAGCAGCTCCAGAGGCTGAGATAGGAGGTTCCTGAGTTCAAAGCCAGGCTCAACAACTTAGTGAGATCCTAAGCAATTTAGTGAGACCCTGTCTCAAAATTAAAAAAAATAAAAATAAAAAATAAAAAAGGACTGAGGATGTGGCTCAAGTGGTTAAGTACCCCTGCGTTCAATCCCTTGTGCAGAAAAAATGTTAAAAAGTCTAAGACATAGGTGCAGTTATAGAAGTTAGCATTGTTTGGACATTTTGGGGCCTCTACTCCTGAATAATCTTCCTAGTTATACCCTTAGGTGGGTATCTTTATATACAGCCCATAAGATGTGCCTATTTACAAGTGAAAATTATGAAAATAAATGGAAATTTCTGTTGAAATGCTTACCTTTAGTTTTTATAGATATTTCTACTAAGTGATATTGCTATTTACCCCATGAATAGGTTATCTGTGTTGTGTAGGAGACAGAAAAAAGGTAAATGAGAAAACTGAAGGAAAATTAATTATGTTTATATTATTCATTTTCTTTAAATGATATATAGCAGTTTTGTTTATTCTTTTTGCATACCTAAGCAGTAGGTTTGGACAATACTATTATCATTTTGAAAAAAATTAAAATAAGAAGAAATTAATTTTCTTTAGCAGATTGTTGCAGGCAGCAATGGCCCCCAATTTGTTTGGCCCTCCCTGTCTCCACATCCTTGGATAATACCTTTCACACTGACTCCAGGGTTTGCCATGTAACTTGTTTTGACCAATGGGACAAGAGAAATTTAAAAGCATTTGCATATCATAGCTTGCCTTCTTTTGCTGCTTTTTTGTACCCTGAGGCCACCATGTGAAGCCTGGGTTAGTCTGCTAGAGCATGAGAGATCACATGGAGCAGAGATAAACCATCCCAGCTAAGTCTTCTTCAGCCAACCACCTTATCAATCTCCAGGAAAATGGGTGAGGTCAATCAACAGCTGCTGACAGAGACCTGTCACTCCAACCCACATCTGAAGAACCCTCCAAATGACTCAATGAATCAAGAAAAATAATAAATGTTTGTCATTTTAAGTTACTATGCTTCAGGATGGTTTATTACATAGGAAAACCTAACTGGTACATCCCCAAGAAAGTCTAGTCAGGATAGACTCCCTAGTTCATGGTTCCTAAATTCATCTTCCGTTTCTCTCCTCCTACTTTTCCTCAGAGGTCAAGCTTAGATATGCAAAACTTAAGGATATTATTTTGGATCTTGGGTATGACCAAGCCTCATCTTGAATTTCTCAAGGAAAAAGATCATGGCTTGATTTTTCTAGCTGGTTTAGTACATAGCTTTATTCATAAAATATGCTCAGTGTAGTGGGGTGGTATTTCTTTTCTGAAAAGGAAGTAAACTTAAGTTTTCCTTACAATTATGAATGGGGAAGCTACTGGTGGTGTGTACACCTAAAAATTTCTAGTTAAAAAGAAAGTTTTATAATAACAAAACTTCCTAAGAGATAAAACAGAGCAGATTAAAGAAAAAAAGCAGCTGTGTCTTACCGAAGCTTCAGTGAACATTATTCACACTGAAGTCTCTGTGAACAGTGCCCTCCTGGAGTTGTGCAGCATGTAACTTACTCAGTGGTACCTGGGGCCCCTTCCTGGCACAGGATAAATGTTTAGTAAAGAATAAGTGCATGCACGCACATGTTTGTGGTATTTAATACAGTTTTAACTGGAAAGAAAAAACAAATTAGAGTCCCTGTTGAGAGGTTCTCAGAATACAAATCTCCTTGCTTTTGATGTGACAAAGTGAAAGAAATTACCTAAATAAATTGAATAGATGAACTACAAACTCAGAGAAGAAACTTTCACCAAATTGTGCAGGTTAAAAAACAATAAAAAATAAGAACTCATTTTGGTTAATGGTGACACCTAGTGGTGTATGAAACTGTGAATTTTCTGGGACTAAATGATTTTGTTGTACCTGTTAGGAGGAGGACAAGTCCTAGGGGTTGGGAACCACAGCTCCCTTTTACAGGCCTACAGGGTCAGCATGTGAGTGCTCTTCATGAAGAAGGCCTGCCCAGTTCGTCCTGTGCAGAAGATCTCAGAATAATGCCAGAGGTGGAGGGATGCTCCCTGCCAGTGAAGCAGGCCCACTTCCGACAATCATTCCTGTCATCCATGCCTCTCAGCTTGCAACTTACTCTGTCCCTTCCTTCTTTCCTCTTCTGCTTTGACTTACCCTTTATTCACCTTCTCTCCCTTTTCATTATCCTCCTTGCTCACTGATGCCTCCCAAAGACATAGCAAAGCCCAGAATGACATTATCCACAATGGCAACCACTACCCCATATGACCAATTAAATTTAAATTGATTAAAACAAAATGAATTAAAAATTCAATCTCTCAGGGTTTGGGATGTAGCTCAGTGGTAGATTACTTGCCTATCATGTTTAATCCAAGTACTACAAAAGCCCTGGGTTTAAACCAAGTACCACAAAAAATACTTGAAAGCATTTGCACATCATAGCTTGCCCTCTTTTGCTGCTGGGTTTAATCCAAGTACCACAAAAAAATAAATTAATTAAAAAAACAGAAAATTCAACCCCTCAGTCACATTAGTTACTCAAGAGTCAGGAGCACTCACAGCTGCCATGTTGGATGGTGCAGATATAGTTGTGTGCATCCTGTTGGAGAGCACCAGCCTTGAGTTTGACTCACCTACCTCTCCTCATCTCTTCCTTCTCAACACCTTTTCTCTAAATGGCAGTTCTTGAAGCTGTCAGCTTTCTGCTCCTCCCTGTCCCTCTCCACTTTCTTCTGTTTATTGGATAGCTTTCTGTTTTCTGTTTATTATTATGTAAACTTGTTAAGGTGATCCTGCCGTGGTGAACACAAAACTATATAATCATATTGGACAGTTTATTCAAGACAATGATTCACAGCATCTTGTTTTCCATGCATTGGAACGCATCAAAATATTTTTAAATTCAACACATCAACACATCATTTAAAACAATTATACCCCCCCAGGCCCTTTTCTTTTTTAATCCACAGTTCCCTACCTTTTTACCTTGTCTTGAGTTAAAGTAGCTTTAAAATTAAACAGCACATCTTTTTTAAAAAAAAAAGTCTGAAAATACATGTTTTATGCATAGAATAGCTCTAAAACGATACTCAGCAAACTGGGAACGTGTTGATGTTTGGCTAGAATGAGGTAGACATTTACTTTTTATTAAATACCCTTTTGTAGTATATGAATTTGTTCTAGGGGTGTGTGTGTGTGTGTGTGTGTGTGTGTGCGCGCGCGTGTGTGTATGAAACTTTTAAAATTAAATCGAGTTATAAATCGTTTTTGAAATTAAAAGTAACACCTGAGAATAAATCTCACGACACTGAAGAGTCAAACCAAAAATATTCCAGAGCTCTCAGAAAGAAACTAACTTTTGTATTGTGTTTGTTTGTTTTAAGAGATAGTGTCTTGCTATGTTCCCCAGGCTGGCCCCACATTCCTGGGCTCAAGTGATCCTCCTGCCTCAGCCTTGGATTTGCTGGGACTGCAGATGCATACCACCATGCCCATCAGGAAAGGAGGTCATTGGGTGGTGCTGTGTCTATTTAAAAAGATAATACAAGAAGATATGGGACCATGTTATTTCAGGTTTATTTCCAATGACAATTTGCCAGGATCCTAGGACCTGAATGCCCTGATAAGTGGCTCCTCCTGACTGTTGTGTTAGGAAGAAAGCTTTCCTTAGAGTTTTGTGTTTCTTTAAGAAAGGACTCGGGAACCAGGATAGAATCATTATACCTACATCATAAGTACTAATTATACTACCTTGTTGATAAAAAGGGAAACTGAGTCAGGGCACAGTGAATTTGGTGTAAACCCGGGTTTTGTCAGCACTCTTGATTTCCTGTAAGGCTACATGGCATGAAAACCATATAATCATATGTCCAGACCAAACTGTGGCATCTCTATGTGGATTATCTAAATAAAGCGCTGCCTAGACCATGCCACGCAGGGGAGTTGGTTTGTGGTTCTTTCTGACTGTGGACTTCTATGGTGCCAGTCTGGCCTTGGGCAGAGTCAAGGTCCTCCTCAAAGAACAAAGGTTTACACTCAGGCTCCCTAGGACCATGTAGGAGTCTGTTTCTAATGAAAAGCTCTCTGGTTCTCTATGTTAGGAAGACAAATAGCAGCTCATCCCTCGGTGGAACACCAGCCACTATCCTTAACCCCAAGTCAGATTGGCAGTGGAAGATGGAACCAGCAATATCGTCAGGGGGGGCTCACCCTCACTTTCATATAGAGAAAAACTGAGTCCCACAGAGCTTAGAAGGTTAAGTGACCTTCCCTAGATTATGTAAAGGCTGATGGTGCTGGAGCCTCCTGCCAGACTAGCCAACCCAGCAGGAGCTGCTTCAGTTAAACCATCCCAATAGCCCTGGACACACCTCTGCACAGACCCTTCTAGTCTCATAGAAGTGTCAAACTCCTCACAATGTTCAATTACCAATGTGAAGACTGGATGCCAAGATCTGCTCAGTGTATGTTTTCAGGTTAGATTTTTAAGGCCCTCTGTGCTAAAATTGTAGCTATCAGTCACCTGTGACTACTGAGCTCTTGACATGCGATTAATCCAAATTAACTTGAGGATAATAACAGTAAGATACATATCAGATTTTGAATACTTCAAATGAAAAAAATAAACAATCTCATTAATAATTTTATACTGATTACATGTTGAATGTGTAATACATATGGATAATATTTTAGACATATTGGGTCAAATGAAAAATATAAAAGTTCATTTATCTATTTCTTTTCACTTTTTAGAACATGACTAAACTTTTTAGAATAGGACATTTTAAAATTATACATATGACTCACATTACATTTCAGTTGGACAATACTGAGCTATACAATATAGACTCTGACTTCTGCTTTGTAATGTAAGACAGCATTACAGTATAATGAGCTCATGTGCACACATTTAAGGAAGGGGAGAGAGAGAAGGGGAGGGGAGAGAGAGATAAGGGGAAGCTGACTTTGTGTCTGCTCTGGAGTGAGTGTGAAATGGGTCATAATGATTCTGTTGTTCCCTTGGATGATCCTGATTCCTGTGATTGACTCCCAGAGGGTGAGCATTTCACTTTCCCAAGAGCAGATTCCAGTGTTTTTCCTCCTGCACCAACATGGATAAACCTCAAAAATCTGATACTGAGAAAAAAAAAGCAAAATGTTGGTACATACAGATGATTCACTTCACATAAAATTGTAAAGCTGCAAAACTATATATTAAACATAGATATGCATGGGAATACCATCTAGGGATAGAGGTTCCCTTTGGGAAGGAAGGAAATGTGTTCGAGGAGGGGCTTCCATTGTATCTATAATATTCTTTCCTTTTCTAGGCAGTGGTATGCTGTCACTTGATATTTATTTTCTATCCTTTGTGTATGCTGAAAATATTTCATAATAAAAGTGATTTAAGATGCATACTTTTCACCCACTGGTTAGGTACTAAAAGAGGCAGCAGATGCTTTTGATATGTGGGCATTTTACTTGCCTAATATGCCTATTGCAAATTTCCAGACTGTGCCCTATTTATCTCCTTAAAAAGTCCATTTCTATTCTGCACCCTGTCTATGTGGAACATTCAAAGAAAGTAATTGCTTTAAGCTCCAAGAAACTACTTTTTCTTTTAAATGCAAATATATGGACTTACACATACAGGGAGACACAGGGATTTGGGGATGTCACATTATTTCACTTATCTATTCTGCAGAACAAACCAACCCTAAAACAATGGCTTAAAACAAAATGATTTATTATTTCTCACAATATGGGTGCGCTGGCTGGGTGTTTGTCCTGCTGGTCTCGCCAGGGCTCATGTGTGCGGGTTGCTTTCAGCTGGAGCTTAACTGAGCTGGAAGATCTAAAATGGTCTCACTCATGGCTGGCAGTTGGTGCTGCGTGTCAGCTGGAGCAGCTTGGTTCTCCAGGTGGCCTCTCAGCCTCGCACTGGCTTCCTGTGTAGCATATTCAGGACAGAATTTCAATAAACAAAGGCAGAAGCTATAGATTCTTTTAAGATCTGGGTCCCTGAACTCACTGGGGGTCAATTTAGGCACATACTGTTCAAAGAATGTCACAAGGCTAACACAGATTCAAAGGATAGAAAAATAGATTTTGCCTCTTAGTGGGAGGGGCTTAAAATCTCTGGTCATATTTAACTACCCACACATACATTAAAATATTTAATTAATATTTTAAAATACATAAAAGGCACAATAAACTCAGAAAAGATAGTCTCAATTTCCACAACTTCCCTCAATTGGTTAAAAAAAAGAAAGGCATCTATCATTCAACCATTGCCCCTTCCAAATGCAGAAGTCTGAATTCCCTTTGAACCTAGATAAAGTTCCCTTTTTTAATGGAAAAATAAAGAAGCTGGGGAAACTAACCTACCTTTCAGAGGGAATGATGAAACCCAGGTCTCCCCAGTAGGGAGCATATGGTACTGCTTGATGTTTAACTGTGTCAGCTCTGGATAAGAGGGATAGCAGGACTTTAGAGTTGAAGACAGAGCATCATCTATTTTCTAAACTAATTTTTGGTCAACGTGGAATTTTGTGTTTTAGGAAGGTGATTCGAAGGGCACAAAATAAAGCTAAGAAGAACATAGATGAGCAAAAGGGGAGGCAGCTATAACAGGACACCAGATGGAAAGGTTTCCACCACTGCCTGAGGATAGCTGGGGTGTTAATTAGATACTATTATGACTTGTATTAAGAGAGGGAAAGAATGTCAGCTTTGTGCCACAGACAAAATATATGAAATAATAAGGGGAAAGGGGACACATCCAGAGTAAAAGAATGTTAAACTTTAAAAGTGGAATTTGAAAAAGAGCTTCACTTGCAAGAAAAAAAGAAAATAGTATAATTTTGAAAGCAACTATTTGAAACAACTGCTATTGTACTAGTTTGTTTATGCTGCTGTAACAGAATACCACAGACTGGATAACTTATAAAGGAAAAAAAAAATTACTTCTCTCAGTTCTGGAGGCTGGGAAGTCCAAGATCAAGGTGCCAACAGTCTCTGTGTCTGGTGAGAACCGGACTCTGCTTCCAAGATGGCAACTTGGATGCTGTGTTCTCTGGAGGGGAAGAAAGCTGTATCCTCAGTGGCATAAGACAAAAGGGTCAAACCCTTTGATAGGAGCATCTAATCACATTCTCAGGATGGAGTCCTGATGGCCTGATTATCTCTTAAATGTCCTGTTTTGTTGTTGTTTTTTTAAATATTACTATATTGGCAACATTTGAATTTTGGAGAGGACATATTCAAACCATATCAATCCCTGAACCTTAATCCCCATAGGTGAGATTGTATTCAGTTAAAGAAAACATGTTTTAGAAGTCAGGTCTCAGGAGGTCACTGATGAAAGAATGTAATTTTATTGAGGAGATGACTGATGACCCCTGTGGATTCAAAGAGCATTGAATAAAATCATGGGCTAGGGACCCAGGCTGAAAGCAAGGGCAAAATGTAAGCCAAGTGAAAACACTCCAAGCTGCAGGCAGCAGGAAAGGTTGATGTCTGTCTGTGTAAGAATAAAGGGAAAAGGAAAAGGAAGGACCTGAGACTTCTTGATCCCGGACTCACAACCCAAACAGGCCTATGGACAGTTACAAAGCACTCTGGGCAGGGATACTTAGGAACCTGGCTGCTTTGGAGTCCTAACCCAGCCCTCACTAGCTATTTGACCTTGAGTGAGTCAGATGACCTCTCTGAATTTCAAGTTTTTATCTGTAAAATGGGAGAACAAGTTGATGCACAGGGTGTCTGGCATGCAATAAGGGCTCAGTACTTAAAGTTCAGTATTGAGTTCCTGAACCCTCCCTGGAAGGTTTAAGTTCATACTGTGTTATCACATTTCCTGTCTCCTTACCAGCTCTGACATTTAAGCTCATAAAACACAGGCCCTGACTTAAGCATAGCAGCTTTGGGACTGCCAATAGGAGTGGTGAATAGTTTTCCTTCTCGCCAGGATTCAGCTGACTTAGTAGCAAATATCAGCATGGCTTCAACTTTTAAGCATTTATTGCATTAGGAAGCAAAGCAAAAGTCTCAGTCAATTTTCAAGTGTCATCTGCAGGACTGCAACTGTACTCTGCTAGCTTTCTTAATGTAGATTTTCCTTCCCAGGAAGGCTTTAAAGATAATTTAGATCTATTTACCTAAGTGCTCTTTGCCAGAAGATAAGAGGATAGAGAGAATAACATGTTGAGTTTTATTTTTAAGCTTAACATAATCCTCAGGAGTGGTTAATTTGCTTAACAAATAATTGTTGAACATTTACTATGTTCCAGTAAATACAAATGCTGAGGTGAGACAAAAGCAAGTAAAACAGTCCTTGCTCTTGAAGAGTTTATGGTGGAAAGGGAGCCAGAACTAGTACACAAATGATAACCCTTGGGCTGGGGATGTAGCTCAAGCAGTAACGCGCTCTCCTGGCATTCGCGGGGCACTGGGTTCGATCCTCAGCACCACATAAAAATAAAGATGTTGTGTCCACCAAAAACTGAAAAATAAATATTTAAAAAAAATCTCTCTCATCTCTCTCTCTCATTTCTCTCTCTCTCTCTCTTTAAAAAAAAAAAAGATAATCCTCAAGGCATAACATTCTGAGGACTATAGAGCAGGTAGGGATAAGTTGAATCAGGGGTTGCAAAGGAAGGATAGCATTTTTTTCTATTTTTTTTTTAACATCAGCAACATTCTAAAAACAACAAGAGCCTGATAAGTTCTAATTTTCCTTTCTCTGAGTTTTTTTTACACATTCATACATTTATGTGATTTTATGGTGTAGTCATGATAAGTTTTGTGTTCTCCTAAGTATTGTGTTATAAGCATGTCCTTTTGCCAAACTGTTTTCATCATCATAATTCCCATCTGTCGTGAGTGTGATCGCCTTTAGTATCTCCCATTGTAAGATAGATAAGCTATTTCCAGCCTTTTCACAGTTAAAAATTCCTGGGTTAGGGTATCTTTATGCATGTAGCTCTTTTCTTCATTAGTATCATTTTGTTTAGCTCAGCTCTGCAAAGTAGGGTTGATGGAGGTCAAAGGGCATGAGTATTTCTACTTTTTAAAATATATATTATTCGGGTTGGGGATGTGGCTCAGTGGTAGAGTGCTCGCCTAGCACGTTTGAGGCCCTAAATTCAATCCTCAGCACCACATAAAAATAAATAAAATAAAGGTATTGTGTCCAACTACAATTTTAATAAAATGAAATATATATATATATATATATATATATATATATATATATATAGAGAGAGAGAGAGAGAGAGAGAGAGAGAGAGAGAATCAATAGAATGTAGAGATATACAGAAAGAGGTTTATCATGAGGGGTTGGCTGTTCTGGAGAAGTCCCACAATCTGCCATCTGCAATCTGGAGGCCCAGGAAAGTTGATGGTATAGTTCCAATCTAAGTCCAGAGTCCAAAGAACCAAGAGTGCTAGTGTCTGAGGGAAGACATGATGTCCCAGTTCAAGCAGAGAGCAAATTCACCCTTCTTCTGCCTTTTATTTTCCCTAGCTGTGTTCTCAACAGATTGGATGATGCCCACCTACCATGGTAAGGGTGGATCTTCCTTGTTCAGTCTTCCAATTCAAATGCTCATCTCTTCCAGGAATACCTCACAGACACAACCATAAATAGTTTTACCAGCTCTCTGAGGGATTCCTTGGTCCAGTCAAATTAACACATAAAATTAACCATCCTAGCCCATTTACAATGTCACCAGCAATAGATGTGTCTGTTTTGTCAAAACAATGTCAGCACTGGTGAGTTGGTTTGGGATTTTTATTAACCTGCTAGAATGTCATAGCTATTCCATGATGCCTCCTTGTTATTTGAATTCACATTTCCCTGATAACTATTTTCCCATATCTTTCCTGGTTATACCTCTTAGGTAATTTGCCTGTTCAATGAGCAACAAACAGCAACTGGCAACAAACAGCCTAGTCAGGCATAGAGTTAGGACAGTACAGTGTATTAAAGAAAACAGATGTAGGTTATACAAAAAGATAATCAGTGGAGGTCAACTAGAAAGGAAAAATGGACACCAGTATGTGACAAAGTGTTTTTTTAACCCTATGGGATTTTCCTTTTTAGGGGGTGGCGGGGGAGTAGGTATTAGAGATTGAAACCAGGGGCACTCTACCACTGAGCTATCCCCAGCATAGCCTCAAAATAAATTTTTATTTTGATACAGGTTCTCATTAACTTGCCCAGGCTGGCCTTAAACTTGCAATCCTCCTGTCTAAGCCTCCCAAGTCACTGGGCCTACAGGTATGTGACACCACTCCTGGGCCCTATAGAGGTTTTCAGTTTGATTTGTACAATTGTCCTCATAGGAACAAACAACTGAAGTTCCCTGTCTCTTTTAATTCTGATGAACCTAAGGGATCAC
Organism: Urocitellus parryii; assembly: GCF_045843805.1. Taxonomy (NCBI): domain Eukaryota; kingdom Metazoa; phylum Chordata; class Mammalia; order Rodentia; family Sciuridae; genus Urocitellus; species Urocitellus parryii. The sequence continues at coordinate 108,028,989 of NC_135536.1, forward strand.
AGTCAAGAAGAGCCAACTCCACGTGTCCCTGTCACTTCTAATATAAGTCCTTAACCCTCTTTCATCTTCACCTGGAACCTGCTGATTCCTATGGCTTTTGCTCTGCCTGGCTCCTGTTCACTTGATCCACCTCCTCCCTCTTCAGCTTCACATTCCTGGAATCCCTGTTCTATCCTACTGATGTGGACTCTGTCCACCTGATCCAGCCCAGGGCCCAGTGATTCTGGGTATTAGATCCCCAAGTTCTACACTCTTCCTGGGTTCCTTTGGGGATGTGTTCCGTCTTCCAGGAGGGTTAAAAAACTATGAGCACCTTAGAGGAGTACTCAGTATATTTTCTCCTCTACCAGGAAACAGCAAGATAGTCTGAAACAGACCACAGAGGAGAGGGTATGTTGCCCTTTGAGAAAACACCTCATCGTAATTCCTAAGCTCTACTAAGCCTGAAGTGCTTCCTGCCCCACAGAACTGATGGGCCTTCTGAAGAATCCTTCCCCACCCCAGCATTTCCTAGCCATAGTCTCATGTGCTGCTAAAAGAAGCAAAAGCTGACAAACAGCACTTTTTCCTTTCCCATAACGAGAACATTGAACATCAGGCTCCAAGCTCTCAGATATACCCATGTACTCAGAGCTGTTCTGTCCAACCAGATCCGCAGACCAGAGATCCCTTTCAGACATCTGTGGCTCAAACCACAAGTCTCCTACTGCCCACCTGGGTGAGGAACAACCATTCCTCCAGGGCAGGCAGAGGAGAGGCCAACCCTGTGCCCACAGAGTACAGGCACAACAGCCTCCCCATTAGTGGGGTCTTGATGGAAAGGGCTGCACCCAGGGGTTCGGGGTTGAGGCATGAGCTTGGCCACACTTTGTTTTCCTGAAAGCATCTGTGGCTTGCACCCTCGTTAGAGGTCTTGCTGAAGGTGGTATCACTGAATCCCAGTGGCCACTGATGAGCTGCTTCCTGAAAGCACAGTGCTCTGCCCTACCCACAAAGCCAATGTCATTCCCTCTAAATGCTCTCAAAATGGGAGATGGGGAAAATGTGTGTGTGGGGGTTGGCTCTGGGAGTTCTGTGTGGACAAGCACCACTCTGTCTCCATAGCAGAACAATGTGAACTCATGTCTGTGGCAGCCTTTTGCAAACAGCAGAGAAAGAGCTATACACGTGTAAGAGATGATGACTGGGACTTCTAGCACTAGCCACATCCCTTACAGCCTCCCTGATGTTGGAGTACTATCCACAGATAACATGTTTTGATATTTAAGCAGATTGCCTGGCTCATCCTCTTGGTTTCTCAGCCCTTCCTTTTTTTTTTTCAGACAAAACTGTATTAAATCACGTCCTCATCAAACTGAATAGATACCCCAGCCAGGGTCTGGCATGGGCTGTGACAATGATGCCATTCAGATTCTCAGTGCATCCTTACATTTGCCTCATGTGCACCCTGAAGAGAATTTGGCAGCTCCAAAATAGAAAAAAAAATGCTTTTGATCCTGGACTACAGTTGGCTCTCTTATTGTGGGAGGGCAATTATTAACTTGTTTTAACTTGACATTTAAAAACATCTCAGTATCTGTTTTTTATTAACTATATCACACTAGACAGTTCAGGACAAGTGGAGGCAAAAGCTAAGCTTTGAACATTATCTTAGGGACCAGCTGGAGGAAAATAAGAAAAGAACAATCCCATCAACATGTATTAAGTGCCTCCCTCCACTAGACACTGCACATTCTCATTCTCACAATAACATGAGGACCTATTATCACCATTTTAAAAACAGATACTTTGGTTTATGGAATCACCAATATTTTATTTAAATTTTAAGATGAAATAGAAACTAAACTTTATCAATGCAATAGTTTGGGAGACACGTCTCCCCACCAAATCAGAAACTCTAGCAAATGTCTTGACTTCACAATTCTTATATTTTCTCTGGATACTTCCCATCTGTTTTTCCATTTTCAGGAGGTCAGCCAAGGGTTTAAATGGGCACTCCCTGGCCCACAGCTCCTAATGCTTCCCTGTATACCCCTGGTTCTTATTTCTGGTTCTTATTACAAAGAACCTTGAATGCATGTGTGCCTGACAACCTTGTCCAAGCTTCATTCATGTGTCCCCACCATCAAAGGACTGTCTTTGGCTACCTCTTGAAAGTGTGCAAATCAGTTGCACGGCCCACCTTGGGGAGGATGAATTTGGGGAAGACTTCTTAAAAAGCCCTGGAAGGGGTTTGGAACCCTGAAAGCCAAGAATTCAAGAGCCCCGGAGTCCTAAAGTTTGATCTCTCCTTGACTCTTCCTAGGCTGCTTGTTCTCACTCCATGAGGAGGGACCCAGCTAGAGGAAGACCTGAGCAGAGGATCCTATAAAGCAGAGGAAACAAGACAAGGCCATCAACTGCCCTGATCTAAGGGCGATGCAGCCTCTGTGTTTATTCCTGCCTGTCAATGCCATATCAGCTGGGAAGTTCAGGGCAGAAGATTTGGTTACCCTGGGCCCAGAGTTCATCCTTGGGTCAGTAAAGGATCTCAAGGTGGAATTCAGAAGACCCAATGCCTTCCCCACCTTAAAAAAAAGAAAAGAAAAAAAAAATTTCCTCTAATACTAAAACCTTGTCTGTTATACGTTTTGTTCAAGAAAAAAAAAAGTTACCCTAAGACTGGAATGCCTCCATTTTTACTGTACATTAATAAGGCAACATTCAGTTGGAAAATATCAAAGCAACTTAGAACAGACAAATCAGGGACCAGAAAGACTCTCTGTGTTCAGGGGTTGGAAAGAGAGAGAGAGAGAGAGAGAGAGAGAGAGAGAGAGAGAGAGAGAGAGAGAGAAATGATGTTGAGGTCAGATGTCCCTGCTGTCAGCCCCTTCCTCTGAGGATGCAGCCTCCCTCCCTGGGGAAGGCAGAACGTGGACTGCGTCATGCAGGGGCAAGGTGAGCTCTGGGTGTGCGATATCAAAGACCCGAATGAACAAATCAGATATTGGGCTTCTAAGGTCCAGACTTTCCAAGAGAAAATAAGCCCTGGCATTTTCAGGAGATCCAACATGCAGACATGGCAGGGAGTTAAGAGTTTTCTAAACCTGGCCGCCTCAAAGCAGTGAGCCAAACCTGTCAGTGAGAAAATGAGGACGGAGTTTCAAAAAGAGAAGGGAAACTCATTTAAACTAGCCACAGGCAATCGTGTTTGATGCTAGATGTGTGCTTTCTAAGAAGTCTGTGCATCCATGCTAAATAGGAGGAAAGTACTTGATTCAGGGCTTCTCAAAGGTTTCTAATGAAGGACCTCTAATGACAGAGCCCTTGCACTGAGGAGCCTGGGGTTATGGTGCTCAAAGTTACCCTGAAAAAATGGATAAATTCTTCCAAGTTTTGCATTTTTTTTCAAAGTGTAAGTAGTTGTGCATTTGCTTCCATTAAAATCCTCATTTGATGAAAAGCTTAGGGTTACAGAGTCATTCGGGTCATTAGGTGTGAAGCTTCTGCTTAGAAAGGGAAGTCTGAAGCAGGGAAGTGAGCCAAATTCTGGCCAGATATGGTGACTGATGAATCGCCTAAAAGACTAGCTTCCGTCAGGACACATGGGGACAGAAATTGCTGGTGTCGGATGGGAAAGTTTCTGCTTTTGAGCTGTAACTCAAAAGGTTTGTTTGCCTCAAGCCTCAGCCAGGTCTTGTACCCCTGCTGGCCTTGTCTGAGAAGTGCCCTAGAGTCAGACAGGACTGACTCTACCCTTGTGGGAAAAGGGGAAGAATTTTCTAGAAGCCCAGCAGTGACCAACAGGAAGGAAGTGACCATCACCTGGTGAACAAGCCACACATCACCTGGAAATAGAAACCTGACACCCAGAAGCCTGAGAAGGAGGCAAAGCTTTTAGAGTTAGGTGAGATGGGAGAGTGGTGCATGTTCTAGAGTTTGGATCTTGAATGTCCCCCAAAGACCCACTCAGTCTCCTAAAGTGGCGCCACCATGAAGTGGTGGAGTATTTAGGAGGCGGGGCCTAGAGGAAGGAAGTTAGGTGGTTGGGGGCATGCCTTTAAAGGAGTTATTGAGACCTCAGTCCCTTCTTTCTTCCTCTTCCCAGCCACCATGAGGAGAGCAGCTTCACTCTACCACATGCTCCCTGCCATGAAACCTTACCACAGTTCTGAAAGCAACAGAGCCAAGGGACTATGGACTGAAATCTCTGGTCATGAGCCAAAATAAACCTTTCCTCCTTTTAAGTTGATTATCTCAGGTATTTTGTTAAAGTGACAAAAATCTGACTAACATATATCAAGGCTGTCATCAGTACATAGGGTGCTGTCACGCAAACTACCAAAAAAGGGGGCCCCTCTGAGCACTCCTCCCCCCAGTACTACACCTGTTACTTGGCTGCTTTCAGCACCCACTTTTCACCTTGCTTATGTGCCTGCACATATTGCACAAAATGTAATTATAGAACAGTACTGGTTGAATGTTAAGAAAAGGTTGATCCTTAAGAGAACTTGTAAACACTTGGGTTCCAAAAATAACATTTCCCATAAACCTAGTAAAATTTGTGCTGTAGCTCAAGGAGTCAGCAAGCTCCAGCCAGCAGACTAAATCCAGCTTAGCACCTGGCTTCATATATAAAGTTTTATTGGTATGCAGCTGTGCTCATTCACTTAGATATTGTTGTGGCTGCTTTCCCACTGCCATGGCCATGGTGCATATAGGTGCTACAGAAACCATCAAACCTGCAAAGGCTAGGATTTTTAGCTTCTGTCCCCTTATAAAAAGTTTTCCAGGGGCTGGAATTGTGGCTCAGCGGTAGAGCACTCGCCTAGGATTGCAGGACCCAGGTTTGATTCTCAGCACCACATAAAAATAAAGGCATTGTATTGTGTCCATCTACAAAAAAAAAAAAAAAAAAAAAAAAAAAAAAAGATTCATTTTCTCTCTCTCTCTCTCTAAAAAAAAAAAAAAAAAAAAAAAAAAAAAGTTTGCCAAACCCTGCTCTAGAGAAAGACACGTTATTTTCCTGTGGCTTTTGCATACCTGTTGGCCCACTGCTGAGTGCCTCTAGAAAATAAAAGAGCAATAATCCAGTTTGAAAAGCCCAGTCTCTACCTATTACATGTAGAAGGCCTATCCTCCTCCAGTCTGACCCCATTTTTAATTACATCTGCAAACAAATCACATCTTACTAAAACTATTTTTAAGAAGTGACTTGAGCAGATCTCAAGATTACCCAGTAGAGCTCCCTTACATTAATGAAGCACTTTATAGCATAAAACATCTTCTTCTCATTCCCCACTGCAAGTTTTGTAACAAACACAAACAAATGTCTAGGGCTACCACAAACAAACGTCTGGGGCTACTAAAAACCGGGAGAGACAAGAAAGGATCCTCCCCTACAAGCTCCCAAGGAATCTTGTCTCTGCCAGTACTTTGATTTTTATCTTCTGACCTACAGAATGCAGCACATCATGAGCTATATCCCTCACTCTTTTTATTTTTTACTTTGAGAGGGGGTCTCACAGAGTTGCCAAGGGGGATCTCGAATTTACAATCCTCTTGCCTCTGCCTCCAAAGTAGCTGGGATTACACATGTGTACCATCACACCTGGTTTATTAACTTTTTTTAAAGATGAATTTAAAGTGTTTTGAAGACAGTACAATATTAGTCACCTTTGCGTCATCATAACAAAATAATGGATAGGACTATAAAATGAAGAGAATATAATTTTTGCTCGCATTTCTAGAGGTTCAATCCAAATCAGGCAGCACCATTGCTTTGGGACTTTGATCATGGCAGGGGTATGTGTCAGAGCAAGCCATCCCATTCCAAGCCCGGAACAGAGGGAGATGGAGAGACTAAAGTCTCACAATCCCCTTCAAGGACACACATCCAAGGACCTAAGGACTTCCCACTAGGCTCCACCTCTTTAAGGTCCACAGTGCCTCTCTGAAGACCAAGATTTTATAGAAGGATATTTGGAGAGCAATTACCAAATCACAGCAAAGCCCAGGAGGGCCTAAGTCTCCAAGAAGGACAAGACGGGTGCAGAAGGACTTGTGTAGACTCAGCCTGATGATCAGATAACAGATGAGGAATGTGGATGTTCCAGAAGCTGCCAGCATATTCTGGACCAAAGGCTAGTCAAGATGGTTTATATTTTAGGGAATAAAAAGAGCAGGAGTCTGTCTTCCTATGGAAATGACAATTAGGCAATCATAGGCTGAGAACTCTCCAGGGAGACAAAGGAAGGACTGACTTGAACAAACTTAAAACTGAAATGACCAGGAAACACATTCAAATGCCTGCATCTGCCTGGAATTGACTATTTTGTTGTTGTTGTTGTTATTTGAATCTAGCCAGGAGTCAAAATAGGAGTTCAATGTTTAAATTATGGCCTAGTGTGGTGGTGCACACCTGAAATTCAAGCTACCTGGGAGGCTGAGGCTGGAGGATTACAAGCTGAAGGCTGGCTTTAGCAACTTAGTGAGACTCTGTCTCAAAATAAAAAAATAAAAAGGGCTGGGAGTGTCTTTCAGTGATGAAAGGCCTTGGACCCAATCTCCAATACTGAAAAAAAAAAGTTAAATTACAGGAAAAAAATTAGATTTAGGGGGCAAATACCCAAGGTTATAGCCTGGGAAATATTACACTCCAACGTATAAGGTTTGGCTTGGTCCTCTCAACCACACCTACAAGATCAGTATCATCCCCATTTTACAAAAGGGAAAATCAAGATCTAGAGAATTTCAATGACTTAATATTATTATACAACTTCTCAGTGCTAGAGCTGGGATTTAAATCTAGATGCATCTAGACTCCAAAGCTGATGTTTCTTCAAGACTCCAAATTCCCTTTTGATCAGGGTTTGTTTCCGCATTTTTAGAGAAGTCCACACACCAATGATTGGTTTTTCAGGACCAGATTATGCTCCTGGATTGGGAATAACAGACAGAAAGGGGAGAAATTGGAGAAATTTAAAGAATCTCTGTCTCCCTTCTGAAAGAAGGGCCTCTTTTCTAACTGGTTCCCTCTCCCTTCAACATGATCTCCCGCTCCACCCTTATTCCAGCCAACCTGGGTTTGGGGGGACCCGATTCAAAACGGTTTGAGTTGACAGGATGGCCACACTTCATGCAACAGGTTGTCTGTTGTTGCCAGAATGTGCTGAAGAGACGATGATGATCCGGATGTGCCTCCATGGTAATGTCCCTTGAAGGTGAATGACAGATAAGGTCTTAGTCATTCTCCTAATTTATGATGGATTATATCACTTCTTTATATTTCAGCCTTCTATGCTTGAGTCACTCAGACATGTCTCTAGGACTGGACTCAAAAGCAAGTCTCCTCTTAGTCACAGGCTGTTCTCTCAGTTTGACTTCAAATCCAAAGGTTCTGCTCCTGATCAGTTCTATGGCAAAAAATGTATAGATGGCTTTTATAAAATAAAAAGGATGACTGAGACCATGGAAACTGGATATCTTTGACCTAATTACGGTTATTAATAGGAGAACTTTGTGTTTGCCAAACTTTTCCTTTCCCTCATTCTCCAGAGTTCATCTTCTCTGTCCCCATGTTTTGGTCTATTATCTTGCCCTGCATGAGCCTTAACTCATTGTCACTTGCCCCATTCCTGTACCTTCTGTTCCAAATGAATGGATCTACATGGCCTGATTATCTATATTTTTGTTCTATTAGTTCTTTAGAGAGGAATTTTAAAATCTCAAACTATAATTGTGGATTTTTCTATAACTCCTTGTACTTCTATCAGTTTTCACTTCAGGTATTTTGGGGTTTTTTAATATTTATTTTTTAGGTGTAGATGGACATAACACAATGCCTTTATTTTTATGTGGTGCTGAGGATCAAACCTGGGTCCCGCCTGTGCTAGGCAAGCGCTCTACTGCTGAGCCACAATCCCAGCCCCAACTTCATGTATTTTGAATAAGTTGTGAGGTGTACAAATAATTAGAATTATTATGTCTTCTTGATGAGTTGACCCCTTGTCATTATGAAATTACCCTCTTTATCCATAGTAATATTCTTTGCTCTAAAATCTGCTTTACTTGATATTAATGTAACCGCTTCAGTTTTCTTTTGACCAGCATTAGCATTGTAGATCTTCTCATCCCTTTACTTCTAACATATTTGTGTTTTTTTGTTTAAAATGGATTTCTTGTAGATGACACATAATTGGACTTTTAAAAATTCAATATGGCAATATCTGCTTTAATTTAGTTCATTTACACTTATTGTGATTATTGATATGGTTGGCTTTTTTGGGGTACCAGGGATTGAACTCAGGGGCACTCGACCACTGAGCCACATCCCCAGTTCTATTTTGTATTTTATTTGGAGTCAAGGTCTCAATGAGTTGCTTAGCACCTTGCTTTTACTGAGGCTGACTTTGAATTTGGATCTTCTTGCCTCAGCCTCCTGAGCCACTGGCATGCACCACTGTGCCCGGGTGATATGGTTGGCTTTTAATCTATTATTTTGCTATGTGCTTTCTTTTTCCTATCTTGTGTGCATGAGTGTGTGGGCGTGTGTGTGTGTGTGTGTGTGTGTGTGTGTGTGTATGTGTGGTACTGGGGATTGAACCCAAGGCCTTGCACATACAAGGCAGGTGCTCAACTACTGCACTAAATTCCCAGTCCTTTTTATTCTTATTTTGAGACAAGATCTTACTAAATTGTCCAAGCTGGCTTTGAACTTGGAATCCTCCTGTTTCAACCTCCCAAAAAGCTCAGATTACAAGTGTGCACCACCCGACCAGGACTTCTTATCTATTGATAATCATTTTTCTTTGTTGTTATTTCTGGTTTTTAACTAGGCGGGTATTTTTCATGATTATCTCTTTCTAGAGAACCTGGCCTGAGGTGATTATAAAGCAAATGACCAAAGGGGGCAACTAACTGGAGCTTAATCCCACTAGAAAACCTGAGGAGGCGCTATAGAGCAATGCCTCAGAATTATCTTCTCCAGGGAGCAACTCCCATCCAGTCTTTGGTGAGGACTGTTAAATCCCAGCCCTGGCCTCCCTCAGGTGACAACAGAGCATCTCCAACTGTCAAAGAACATCCTCAGACAATGATGTGTGGGTATAGGCAGTGTAGAGCCAGGCCTGTGAGAGGGAGAGGATGAGTGCTAAGAAGATATATGTGGGGGAGACACCAAGAGGCAGCACAGAATGGAATGGTGAACAGCAGTAAAAATGGATGAACTATTGGCATCAACATGGATCAATCTCACCCAAACAATATTGAATAAAACAAGCAAGTTGTAAAAGAATATATATGATAAGCATAGTATAAATCATAGAAAAAAATGAATCATGCAAAACAAGAATAAATCTGAGAGAGAGAGAGAGAGAGAGAGAGAGAGAGAGAGAGAGTAGAAAAACATGGTGAACAGTAAATTTAGGAGAGTTATAACCACCAACAAAGAGGGAGGAATGGGAACAGTTTGGAGTACACATAGGAGGCCTTTCCTGTATTTTAAATGTTTTATTTTTCTATACTGAGTAGAAAGTACACAAATGACCAGACCATTTTATTATATTCTGGAATTTTTTTGTATGCTTAAAACTTTTCAAAATAAAAATGGTAATGAACAAGAAAAATCTTATTAAAAGAGTCCAAATGATCTGAAAGAAATGGGTACAGGCCATTAGGAAGAAAATTAATTATTTTGCTTTGCTTTTAACTAAAACTAGCATGAAAGGGGTACAAGAAAATGTAATCAGAGAGAAAGAGAGAGAAACAATAGGAGCTACAACCAGAGTTGGAATACTTTCAACTTCGCATTTTCCTTAGTCTTTGAGTTTTTAAAATCAATCAGGCACTGTTTTTGTTTGTTTTAATTCCAGCCACTGCTTTTTTAAAAAAATAAAAACATCTGTAATTTCACTAACCTAACACTATTATTTCCGTTTTCACTAATTCCTTTCTGGACTTAATCCACATGCCAACATTCTTTGCTTAGTTCCAATTATATTGCACTTGTATTTTATACTTTGCTTTTTTATACTCATTCATATATACTATGTCCATCAATGTTTCTCCATTTGTCTATAGTTGAAATATTCATCATTTTCATGGCTACATAATGCTCCATCATGCCGATGTATAGTACTTCACCAGCCATTTCTTTATTTTGGACTGTTATGTTGCTTTTAAACTTTAGATATTGAAATAACTTTGTGATAAATATACTTGTGGAGGTTTTTGTTTATGTTAAATATAGCCTTAGCAGAAATCCAGAGGTACAATTACTAAGTCAGAGGGTGTGACTATCCACGTGGCCTTTGCCATGTAACACACAGAATTCTCCCTGTGACCATGGCTGTTTACTTAAAGCCCCAGGTCCTCCCAAATGCCTAGGAATCTACATTTTTACATAATCTATTTTAGGCTTGTATTTGTTTTACTAAGTTGTTAGGAGAGTAAAGAAGCAACTGGGAGCAGATGGGAAATTTTCAGTTCTAAGAGGCATGGAGAATTTTGGAGCAAGGCAGAACAGATTTCTAATCCTGACTTTGCTACTGTAGATTGTGTGACCTTAGGAAAGTGACTTCCCCTCTCTAAGATGCCAGTATGTCCTTGCTGCCAGTATGTCTTCCTCAAGGGTTTGTGCCAAGGATGAAACAAGAAAATGCAAGCCATGCACTGGCTGCAGTGGCTGATGTAAGGGAAGTGCTTAGCAGATAGGGAGAGCTCCTCAGATCAGCAGAAACCCCTGTGCAGACTGCACAACAGAGGGTGGAGCTCAGCCTGCAGAGGGGAGGGGAGGAAAGCTAAATGGCTATAGCTTACTGGAGTCAGAGTAGACTCTGGGAGCAAGGGTTTGGGGGTATTTCCTGCCAGGTATTTCTCAATGGCTCTAATGCTGGTGAGAATATGTGAAGAAAGGCAAAGGAATGAAAGGATGGAAATCATCTTTTTGGAGCTATCAGCCTATATTATTTCCTTTAGCTCTCAAATAAGAAGAAACTAGTGTGTATTGAGCACCTATTATTTCCCAGATACTTCACATGCACTTTGTCCTCAGAGAAAATGTTAGAGGTTAGGGTTAGGGTTTACCACTTCTAGAAGAGGTGAGGGGAAGCACAATTTGTAGAAAAGGGATTGTGAAATCATCTAAGTAGCCTAGGTTTGAATCCCAGACCTGACACATGCTAGCTAGGGACCTGCACTCAAGAGTGCTCATTTATAAAAGGGGAAATGATTATCATACTGGGAAGAGATCATTACTGTAAATCACCTGGCACAGAGTAGGCACCTGGTGTAACTTACCTGGGTCACTTACCTGGATCATATCTAGAAAGTGGCAGCACAAGATTGGGGCCAGGTCTCCTGCCTCCAAAGCCCATGTTCTTTCCACTACATCACATTTTATGTTTATGCAAATGCCCAAGGTCTGCATAACACAAAATATTTGAGAAATGCTTTTTCTATGGTGATTCAAGTAAAGGATTGTTGGGGCTTTTTATGTTGTATTTTGAGTGTGCTGTAATCATGAAATTCACCTCTCCAGCCACTTCTAAAAGTTTTCCCTTATTCAGGGTTTTAAACAGATGGAAGCCCCAAAATATGGAAAGATTTGCTTTGGAGCAGAGCAGCAAGCCAGGAACAGAAACCCTGATGCCCAAAACTTTCCACTCCTTGGCTGATGACCTTCCCCAGAATTGCTGGGCATCCACACAAGATGACGCAAGTTCAGGGAAAAGTAAAACCTCGTTTTAGAGCCTCAGGGATGTTCCTCTCCCCTGGTGAAACTGTTTGGTTAAGAGATAAGGAAACTGAGGCCCAGTCAGTCATGATGGTCACGACTGCTCCTGCCATCCATGTCTGAGACAAAATTACTAACCACCCTTGTGTTTCTGGTAAACAGTGTTTGAGGTTTCGCATCAATATGAGCGATCATATATGAGAACATTGCTGGCTGAGCAGGTAAATTACCACCTTGTGCAGTAACCTCTGCCTAGAGTGCGTTGTGGCTGGAGCTGTTCAGTTTCCACCCGGAACTTGAATGTGAGATGCCCGTGGGCGCCACAGGCACACAGAGATCTGAACTGGGAGAAAGTTGTCCCTCTTGTCAACACAGAAGAAAACATTGTATAAGTACTTCTTCTTTCTGGGCTAGTCATAAAGTGGGGCTGCTTCTCAAACAGTTCCCCTTTGCAATGGTCCTTATATGAGGGGCTTACCCACCACGCTAGGTGATCTTCAGCCTGGTGAAGCAGAGTAGGAACACTAGTAACCAAAGACCAGGCTTAAGGAACTGGCTCAGTGGGCTGCGGTTGTGGCTCAGAGATAGAGCACTCACCTAGCATACGTGAGGCACTGGGCTTCATCCTCAGCACCACGTAAAGTAAAATAAAGACATTGTGTTCACCTATAACTAAACAATAAGTATTAAAAAAAAAGAATTGGCTCAGCCCATAGCAAGTAACTTGTTTCATTGTTCTGAGCCTCAGTTATCCAGAAAATGGGCATACCTGGTCCTCTGGCTTTAAGTACAGCCTGGGGACTAATGCTTCCCAAGAACAAATCTCCCACCCCAGTCCTTCTTCTGAGCTCTAGATTCCTATGATACAACTGTCTCCGGGACCCATGTTCTTGAGACCTGCCTCAGTTCTCATTACTGTCACTTTCTGTGTGACCTGGGATGTTATTAATTACAGCTACCACTGGGTGCACACTATATGCCAAGACCCTTACATAAATGACTTCTTCCCAGCACAGAAATATTCCCCATTCTACAATAACCAGCATGCCCCAAGTGGAATATTACAACTGCTGCCCCCTAAACCTGGCCTCCCCTCATCTGCCACACCATCATTTTCCATCTACTGGCTCAGGCAGAGATCCAGCAGCCCTGACTTCTCTACTCCCCTGTTCCACACTTAGTCTAGCTGCAAAACACAACTAGAACCAAACTCTTTTTCACCCCCCTTTTCTTTCTTTCTTTTTTTTTTTTTTTAAGTTGGTGTGTTAATTATATGTTAAAGTGAAATTCATTGTGACGTAGTCATTCAGGCACAAAATATGGTTTGGTCGATTTCATTCCCTTCTTCTTCCCCTTTCCCTATCCCCTGCCCTTGATCCCCTTCCTCAGCTCCACTGTTCTCCTTTCTATGTTCATCAGCTCCACACCCCCTCACTTTTAAAAATTCCTTACTTCTCTCTAGCTTCCACATATAAGAGAGAACATTCAACCCTTGACTTTCTGAGTCTGGCTTATTTCACTTAGTATTATATTCTCAAGTTCTATTCATTTGCCAGAAAATGACATATTTTCTTTTCTCTTTATGGTTGAGTAAAACTCCATTCTGTATATATACATTTTCTTTATCCAATCCTCTACTGGAGGACACTTGGGCTGGTTCCATAACTCCATCATTGTGAATTGAACTGCCATAAACATTGGTATACATGCATTCTTGTGTTAGACTGATTTTAGTTCTTTTAGATTCATACCAAGGAGTGGGATAGCTGGGTCACATGGTGGATCTGTTCCTAGTCTTTTGAGGAATTTCCATACTGCTTTCCAAAGTTCACCACATATATTATTTCTATGTAATTCCCAGCACTTTTTTTGCCAGGAACTTATGGGGCCCTTTATCAGAATAATATTTTTAAGTGCATAAAATAAAACACAGAGGATTTTTAAGGAAACCAATCACATTGAAATATAGTGCCTAAAATATTTTAAAGAACAAATTTGTGATATATTAATGAATGTACTTCATGAATACCATATTAAATAAAAGATCTAGTGGCAAATATAACTACTATAACTCCAAAGTTGTGATGGATATAAACATTTCTAGATCCTGGCAGAGACTATATGTAATGTGATATTAAAAAATCTTGATTCCTAGTTGTGCCAAAGTCACAGGCATTGCTCACATGAATGTGTTTGGTTGCCTACATTTATCATCAAAGGGATCTCCCCAATCCCCAGCATTAGGGATTGAACCTAGGGCCTCCTGCATGGTAGGCAAGCACTCTGCATTTAGCTACACCCTCTAAAATCAAGTTAGAGGTTAATGAAAATAAAGACACACACACACACACACACACACACCACTTAGCGCATGTTAGAAGTGCAAGAACTCCTTAAAGCTGCCTGAGAACACCTGCGTCCACACGGCTGGACTCACTGGCCTGGGTTTCTGTAGCCTCCTGATGCATCTCCAGGCTTCCAATGTGGCCCTCAGGCTATTTTCGACACAGCAATTCCAATAACTACATATGTCATATGACTGCCCTGCTTCCAAGCAGCCAACAATGTCCCACCACCATAAATGACATCCAAAGTCCTCACCACAGCCAATAAGGCCCTCTGTGGTCTGGGCCGTAGCTACCTCCCATCCTTGGTTCTGCCATTTCACTCCACTATGCCCACAGGCCCTTTGCCCAATATCCACATGACTCCTTCTCTTCCTTGGAGCCTCTGTTCAAATGTTATCTCTTCAGTGAGGCCTTCTCTAACCGCTCCTCACCCTCCACCCATCTAACATCCTTGGTCACTGTCTGTCCCCAGTCCTGCATCTATGTCCTACCTGAAGTGGATTATATATGCATCTGTATCCTTGCTGTCTGCAGGGCCCCTAGAACATAGACTGTCTTCAACACTCAGAGGACAACACAGAGGGGCCTGCCACACAGGGTCTCAGTGCACATCTATAGACTGAGTGAATGGAGAACCACAAGTTGCAAGAACTCTAGCAAGGGACAGGCAGCCAGGACAGCTGTTGGAGGAGCTGGCACATGAACAGGACCCTGCACATGTTTGTCCTCTGCTGCTGTACCTTGCTCTAGAACTTGGGTCTCCTCTTCACTCAGGCTGCCAGCAGACTCCCCACACCAATGCCCACAGTGAATCCAGGAAAGAACAGGGCACCCAGCAGAAGGAATCCTGCAGTAGCAAGCCCACTCCTCAGAAGGCACTGTCTGAACTCTGCTGCTACCCACAAGCCTCAGCAGCCCACACACTTTCCCTCTTCCCTGGATGAGTCTCCTTCCAAGAGAGGAGCTTGGAAAAACACCTTCTGGGAGGCAGGATAAGAAGGACAGGCTTTTGAGTGTTGTGGTACAGGGCCCAGTCCATCCTCTGTACTGACTCCAGGATGGGCTTGGCCAGTCTCATGTATGGTCTTACCCTGGCTTGGGCTCTTCTCACTCCTGGTCTGTCAAACCAGCTCCCAGTTTTAGTAGAACTCCAACCACCATCCCCCTCTTCCAGCCAGCAAGCTGCCATGCCCAGAGCACTCATATAGCCACCTGAAGAATACATGGCTGGCCTCAGAAGAAGCTAGCTCTCTGCTCCCATGTCCTCCCAAGTCTTGAAACAAACAGGCAATGGCCTAGCTTAAGTCCCAGCCTGATTCACCAGGTTTGATTCCCAATTGTTGGAATTCCTTTCCCAGAGCTCTTGGGAACCAGGATAGAAGGGTGGTAAGTGAGGATGGCCCTGGGTCTGATACAGGAAAACATGAGGGACAGTGAGGTCTTCCAGCAGGGCTGAGCTGAGGAGCAGATACCAGGCCAGAGCAGCAGGCCTGCCCCAGCTAAGGCCACCTTACCATGTGCAAGGAAAGAGAACAAATGCAGGCCACAGACCATATACCTCAATATTTAAGTCATGAGTCAGTCTAAGGTAACATGAGATAAAATATGTTCCATCCTCCTACCTTGACAAATACAGCTTCAGAACAAGATGTAATGGCAGGTTCAGACCAAGTTTCCTGTTCCTCAAAGTCCAAAGTCCAAATATGGCAGCAGGTAAGAGCCCCAATCAGTTGGTTCCCCCCCCACTTTTCCTGTTTTGTCTTCACTCTCAGGTCCATCTCACACCATGAGGGAGTTTGGGGGATCGCACCTCAACCACTAGTCTCCACCAACTTACATGTGCACCCCCACACCAACAGTGGCCCTGGGACAAGGACAAGCACAGCAGGACCACTGTCTGCCCTCAACTGGAGAGATGCAAGAGAGGCACATGGGCCCTGAAAGTGGATTCGGGGACCCTTGAGCAGGGAATTTGAGACTTTTTGGTATTCTAAGAATGGTCTGGTACAGGCACAAGTCACTTAGCCTGTGAACTCCTTACCCAGGGATTAAGGTAGCACTGGAGGAGGGCCAGAGTAGGCCTGGAAAACCAAAATCCACCAGCAAGTACTCCTAGTGCCCTGGTCTAAGGGCAGTGCCACCCCAGTCTACCTGACAGAGCAGGCCACTTTGGGAGGGTACAAAGGAGTGGAGCCAGGAAGCTGGCCCAAGTTACTGGGAAAGGGAAGTAAAACCATTTTAGAGGATGCCATATTTGGACTTGGGACTTTGAGGAACAGGAAACTTGGTCTGAACCTGCCATTGCATCTTGTTCTGAAGCTGTATTTGTCAAGGTAGGAGGATGTTAAAGCCTCAGAGGCAGATCCAGCTCATTTGGGGCTATTTCTAAAAATCTGCCCTCAAAGGAAGATTTTATTCTCATTGAGGATCTGAAAGAGAATCTTCTACAAGTAGTTTCACAGTCTTTATTGTAAAAACTCTATCATGTTGGTAAAAAAAAAAAGTAGGCTTTATTACTTGATAGTTTTACCACTTATAAATTATTCCATCCAGTTTTAAAACAAGAATAGGGCATTTATATGAAAATGAAGCTTGAGTTGTTTTAACCTTGTTTTTTAGTTATAACCAGATTAAAGAAGAACCACCAGGGGAAATAAGAATAAAAAGACAATGTGATTTAAAAATAAATGCAAAGGACTGGGGTTGTGGCTCAGTGGTAGAGCACTCACCTAGCACGAGTGAAGCACTGGGTTCCATCCTCAGAATCAATAAAGGTAAATAAATAAAAGGTGTTTTGTCCATCTACAACTAAAAACAATCTTTTTAAATTAAAAAATGCAAACAAATAGATAAAAGAAGAAACAAACATGTATGCACAGAAAGATCAGAAGCATACAAAGACCTACCTACACAGATAAATATACTCACACTGGTGCTTTTTAGAAACTGTTGCCAGAGATTTTGAGACCATGCCACATTTTTATAAGCATAGACACCAACAACAATATCATCTCTAAGTACCTGCCCTGTAAGTTGTGTGAACTTGCTTTCTGACCAACTCTCAACCTTTTCTAGAACTACCTGGGCAGGATCCAGTCCCAGATTATGGAGGTGGTTCATCTTATTTGATGGTCACATAAAAGCATTAAGCAAGTGGTTGGAGTCAGTCTTCTGAATCACCAGGATTCTCTTTTGGTCCCTAAATCAATCTGTTAGCCATAAACAAGAATTTTTAGATAGGACTGCAACCTTTTAAAGTGTGATATCCATATTTTCTCAGATGGTCCTCTGCCCCTCCTTAGATACAGATCAGGAAATGGAGGGAGAGAACCGTAAAGCTGCTTGTCTGCAGTTTGAGAGCAAGTTAGTTACTGGCAGAGTCAAGACAAGAAGCAGGAAGAACCCAGGTCTCCTGTCTCCAGGTACCATGTGCTTCCTGCCCAGCCTCCATTTCCCCACCAATCCCAACTCATTGTCACTGGGAAAAAAAACTGGCTGTTTCATGCTCCAGAGGCCTCAAGACTCAAAGACAGCTAAGTCACACAGTGACCAACATGGAGGCTGCTCTCTGGGCTCTCTTGATGAAGGGACATTGGCATACTCAGCTGTATGGAGCAGGAAAGAACCAGTAAGCAGCTCTAGGAGGACCTGTTTCTGAGAAGCAGAGAAAAAAATGGGGCAATAGTGCCTTGAAATTAAACGTATGGCATTCAGGTGGGCTGAATATGGAAACAAAATAATAGCCATGCGTTGAGAAATCACCATCCTCGTTATGTCTGAGGACACTGGCCCAAGTTAAAAGGGAGGAAAGAGGAGAACCAAGAAGGCCAAGCTGCTGCTTATAGCCAGTTTGTCCTGAGCAGAAGCACCAAGGCCACTGTTCTTGGCTGTGGCTATGACTACTGGAGGAGCCACAAGCAGCTCTCATGAGGGTGGTCCGGAGAATCAGAGCATAATTAACACTTTCTGGATGAAAGAATGACTGCATGGATGGGCAGTTGGGTGGTTGGAAGGAATGGGATGAATAGAACGAAGGAATTGGTGCTCTGCCATCAGTGTTTCCACAGACAGGCAGAGTTCTGGCTGCATTTGCTTCTGTATTTCTGGAACTAATTTTCAGTTTGGGATACTGGATTCTGCCTTTAACCACATTTATTATTTTTTAAATGAGCAGCCAAACTCTAGTAAGAAACTCTCTCAATGCAGGTGGGTGGAGAGGTCCCCTAACTCCCCATCTCTTTTCTTCTCTTCCTACCCTCCTCCCAATCACCAGCCCCAAAAAGCACTGACTGATGATGCCCTTGGGGACTTCTGAGGTCATCTGTGCTGACAGGTTACCATACTTGACCCTGCTGCACTGCAAACATGGCAGGGAGACCCAACCCCCAAGTCCACATCTAATCTTCTGCTTGATTTTACTTGGTCCTTGACAAGATTTTATGACAATATTAACCTGTGACTTGACTGTAATGGGCCTTTGCTGTTTATTTTTTTTTTTTTTTAGTTGTAGTAGGACACTATACCTTTGCTTTATTTATTTATATTTTTTATGTGGTGCTGAGGATCAAACCCAGTGCCTCAGCATGTGCTAGGAGAGTGCTCTACTGCTAAGCCACAATCCCAGCCCCTTTGCTGTTTAATATTAAAAGTACTTTTGTCCATGAAGCACAGAAAAACAGAACGGGTGCTGGTCTTGGAGTCAGAAAACCAGGTCTTCATCCTCAGGTGAGACATTAAATCCCTTTGGGTCTGACTTTCCTCATTTGTAAAATGGTATGATTTTTCTGTCTTTGAGAGGATGTTGTAAGAATCAAGTGCAAATTAGATGATGCATCTGAGCATGGTTTACAAAGATAAAGCACTAGTGGTGTTTCTGAGCGCCTGCTTCCTGCCAAGCACTGTTCTAAAAGTTTCACAGAAATCAACTTCACATTCAATCATCATAAAAACACTAAAAGGTGGGTACTAATTACCCTTGTTTTTAGGTAAGAAAATTAAGATGTCCATCTGAGGTCATGGGTGGAATTTAAACCTAAGGCCCCAGAACCCACCCATCAGCCCTAACCCCAGGCCACTTCTTCTCTGTGCATCCTGCTTAGATGCTGAGTCCAGGTAGTCTGGACACTGGGACAAGCAAGAAACACATGTTTTTCTCCAGCTGATGGGGGTTTTATACAAATAAAAAACAATCATTGGGGGCTGAGGTTGTGGCTCAGAGGTAGAGCGCTCGCCTGGCATGCGTGGGGCACTGGGTTCAATCCTCAGCACAACATAAAAATAAAATAAAAGTATTGTGTCCACCTACAATTAAAAAATAAATAAATAAATATCAAAGGAAAAAAAGCAATCATGTAGAAAGATAAGTTTGGCAAAATAAAGAGATCATTTTAAAGCATGTGGAACTATCTGGGATAGATGACATGGATGGACAGTATTTAACAGTGATGGACAGTATTTAGCAGTGGGCCTGCAGTGATAGGAGGGCAGCACAGGACACCGAGGCCAAAAGGGCAGCATAGGATACCAGAGGCCAACTCACCCTGCTTTCTAGTCTTCCCTCAGGCTAGCCTGGTGATGAAGAGTCTGAAATGAGCATGTTTACTCTATTCATAGCCCTTCCCCATGGCTCCTTTGCCAAGGGGGAACATTCCTGATACAGGTGGCATGTGTGGTCCTTCCAGGTAGAACCTGATCTCTGGGCTCACCTTGATATGCCTCAAATTCCATACTTCTTCTTTGGAAGGCTAGGAAAAATGCTTCTCTTCGAATGGGCAAGCCTACCCCCTACTCTTATGGTTTAAAAATAAGAGTGGACAAAATCAGCTAGCTGGACTCCCAAAACAAAAGTGCTTTTTCATCCTGGCTAAAAGGAAAGGGGAAAAAAAAAAAAAAAGCTCTTTCAGTTGCCCAAAAGTGAAGTCCACTTCACACTTTCTAAAGACAGCATTAAGAATAGCTCCAGACAGGAGCCCAGAGCAGTTTGAACAACTTGGGAACACAACTGAGTCACAGTTTTGACCTTTTTTAGGTCAAGACTTTTCATCTAAATAAGGCACAAGAGAAGCTGGTGTTTTAAGCCCTTGTGACAAGATGAAAATAGCTCCCGGCCTCCCTCCTCTCCACTTTTCCACCTCCAACACCTGACTTACAGAAGTCACCAGGCCTGTGACCAAGGACCCATAATTCAAATTGTGGTTAAGGGAATACCAGTCAATGAGGCTCCTGTATTAGCTCTGGCCCAGCAAGTGAGGACAGGCTCCAGCCACTGGGCTCTGGCTTGGTCCCACAGACCAAAATGTCTGAGATGTGAAAGACGGTCTATGTAGGACTCTGATCACCAGCCCTGCAAGGGCACCAGCTGACGGCGCTGTGGCCTTGGAGAACCCCTGCATCTGGCTGACAAACAAAAGTGACTGCTGCTTCTAGAGCATGTTCCCAGTACAAAATTACATTAGAAACTCACCACTGAGGCCAGGTGCAGTGGCCCACGCCTGTAATCCCAGGGCTCAGGAAGCTGAGACAGGAGGAACATGAGTTCAAAGCCAGTCTCAGCAAAAGCAAGGCACTAAGCAATTCAGTGAGACCCTGTCTCTAAATAAAATACAAAATAGGGCTGGGGATGAGGTTCAGTGGTCAAGTGCCCCTGAGACCAATCCCTGGTACCAAAAAAAAAAAAAAAAAAAAAAAAAAAAAAAAAAAAAAAACCTCACCTCTGAAGTCAGATTGGAAAGAGCAATATTCCTAAGCAGAAGGACAAATTGGAGCAAACACTGACTCCCCTGGTCAAGTTCCACTAAACTGCACACTTTCAGGACAGGTCTAATGCAGTGCCCATGGCTCCCAGGAACCCTTCCAGGAAGAGTGGATCCTCTGTGTTCAATGGAATCAGTTGTACTGTCTCAGAAACACAGCCAATGTATCAGAACCAGTAGTTGAAGAATTTCAGAGCACACTTTCTTTATCTCTAAAATGGGAATAAGGCCCCTGCCCTTTCCCCAAGTTTACTGCATTGAATACAGGAAATACTTTGAAAGCATCTATTTATTTAAGGAATCTGACTAGGACTAAAGTGGTGGAGGGGGGGTCTTCCTCTCAGCACTATTGTAACCAAGTTGAAAGCAGTTAGAACCTGAAAGTACACAGATGTGAAGTGTTCCTTTTGATCATGAAAGATGGTATAGTCATCCCTCCATATCCACAGGGAATTGTTTCTAGGACCTCCCCCAAATCTACAATTGCTCAAGTCTCATATAAGATGGTGTAGTGTGTGCTTATAACTTACACAATCCTCCCATATACAGTAAATCATCTCTGGATTACTTATAATGTCTAATACAATGTAAATACTATGTAAATAGTTATACTATATTGTTCATGGAATAATGACAAGGGAAAATACAGGCTGTATATGATTAATACAGACAATTTCTTTTTCCAAATATTTTCAGTCCCCAGTTGGTTGAGACCAAGGACACAAAACCCATGAACACAGAAAGCTGACTTCAAACTGAAAGGACCGTCACACCTTCTTCTTTCTGTCATGGTAATGAAATGTGACCCTTCTGTGAGGGTAATGTTGGAACAACACCACTGGAGGGACATTAACTATCATATCAAGCCGCTAAGTGTGATCTCAATATTCACATCTGAGCAGTTAACAGTGAAGAAGTGGAAAACTTTCACCTTTCCTATGCAAGTTAACATAGAATTGACTCCTATATATTCCTCTTTGAAAATAAACTCTTTGGGTCATTTATATGGTAGGAGGACCTGGCAAATCAGTGAATCAGTCATGGGCAGGCTCTGGGCCAGGCGTTTCATTGACATCATTTCATTGGTTCCTTTCTTCATTGCCATGGGGTCAATATTATTACCATTTTACAGATGAGGCAGCTGAAGCCCAGAGACATTAACTTACTCAATATCACAGGCAGACACCTGGATTTCTCCAGTAGCAAAGACAGAGAGGCAAAGAGAATTGCGCTTGGGGCCAACCAGTAGAATGACAGGAAGACTGTGTCTTGTTGCTGTTTCTTTTCTCCTTTCTGCCTTAAAGTGGGTAACAAGCTGGAGACATCTAGGAATTACCATCCAAAACTGGTGCAGGGTCTGGCTGCACAGGAATCAAATCAGCTCCATGAAATGAACCCAGCTGTGCCCCACTGTGGGGGTAAATGAGAATGACAACAGGTGGTTAAATGGATAGTTTTCATCAATTACATGGGAACTTAGCTCTCCAAACTATCACTGTCCTTTCCAAAGTAGTCACCCTGGGAGACTCTACTTATTCCAACAGTGGATGGCAAACCTTGGCACATTGGAATCATCTGGGGAGTTTTAAAATACTGATGTGTGGTCCTGCTCACCAGAGACAGAGTGAATCAGGCAGGTGGGGCCAGAGCATGGGGCATTTTCAGATCTCACCAGGTGATTCTAACAGGCAGAGGGCTGAGAATCGCCTTGCCAAGCCTTTGGGGAACTCTTCTTGCACAAATGCCTTTGATATCTGGACATTGCCCTTTTTGGATCATTTCAACGGTAAGAAATCTTCCTTTAAGGAAAGGCTGGATTTTTGAAAAGCAGCTCAACGTCATTGAGAACTGAATCTGCTGATTAGGTGTTTGATACTGTTCTTTGTCTGAAACAAGGAGACATGCTTGAAAACCCATGCCTGGATTCCTTATGTGACTCTGAGGTAGTTTCAATGACGGTAATTCACTGAGCACCAGCTGTATACCAGGGTTGTGCTGGGGTTGGAGCTCTGTAGCAGCTCACAGCTGGTTCTCAGGGTGAGTGGGACCAGAACACACGTCTTCTTGAATTTCCCTGCTGTTGGGGATGCCTCAGGCTGACCTCCATTTGAGGGACTTTTCCAAATATCCCATACCTTTACCTACACATGGAGTCCTGGCCTCAGAATGTTCTTATATCTGAGGTAAAGATGCTCTGCAGTCAGCATTTCACCAGGCTGCAACTGGTCCCCAGCTAGGGTTGAGAGTGAGTGACCGCCTGTGTCCTCCATGCCCACTCACAGATGCCACTGGTCCTGAAAACCCTGTTCATCTCTTGAAGGAAGGTTTTAGAATTAGGTTAGAAAAAAGAAGAATCAAAGTGTCAGAGAGGAATGTAGATTTGTGACAGGCAAAGAGAAAAGAAGCCTGCAACAACCTTCTTTAAAAAATACTGTACTCTGACCACTCAATGTATCCTCAGTGAATATCTGAAGAGTCTCAACTCCAGTTAAATACAGCATCAAGGTAGATCAGCTCCACTGTCATTTCCAGCTTCTGAATGCTGTGATTGAAAGATACCATAGAGCTGAGTGCTTTAAGTAATACTGGATTTTAAGATAAATTTGTTAAAACTGGCTTTATTAAACTTCTAGCAGCTGGCAAAGGCAACTAACTTCTCTAGGGCCTCCTATGACAGTGCCCCTGAGTGTTCAAAGTGGACTCAGTCAGCCCTGAGTTCCAATCTTGGTCTTGATACTTACCAGTTGCTGTGTCACTTTGAACAACTTAACTTGCATCATCTAGGTCTTGGTTTAACTATTGGAAATAAGTGGGGACAATACAGAGTGTAGGACAGATCAGATGAAACAATGCACATAAAGCACCTAGGACAGAGTAGGCAGCCACAGTAGCAAAAGAGCACCATGCCTCCCATTGTTCTGCCACCTAGACTATTTGAGAATCACCTATGCTATTTATTCCACGATCTCCTACCATGCCTCATTGCAGGTGAAGTAGGTATTCACTTGGAAAAAAAGCAGCTCTCCAGAAAGCAAAGGCAACTGCTCAAGGAAAAAGAGAGCGATCCTAGGAGCCAAGATTCTTGCAGCTCCTATCATTCCTTTGACAAAGCAAAGCAAATTCCATCTTTGGAGGCAGAGGCATTAAATTATTACTCTCTCAAAAATGAGCTAGCAAGAACATAATCTAGACACAATTCATTGTAATTTCCAACCCCAAATTATTCAAATGTGGGCTATGAAATAGCCCAACGTGGAAGGAATGCTGAAGGTTGCCCACGTGGTCACCAGGAAGCCTCTCGCTGACAGTGCAGCACATCCACAGGATGACAAGTCTCTGTCTAACCCCAGGTTAAATGCATAATGTGCTTATTATACATTTAAGTATATTGTTGATGTTTTGAGCAGGCAGCTTCAACAACATTTCAGCATATAACTATCATTAAGGAGAGTTTTAAAAAATAAGATCCTTTGTACTTGGTAAGGGGGATGGTGAGGGGAGGGAGTATCAACGTGATGCTATAATTTGACCATTTTAGCTTTCAAATGATGTCACTTAACAACTTGGACCTAAATACACTCAGGAAACAGGCAGCCCCAAAGGACAGCTGCTTAAATTTGAAGGATCTGGAAGTCTACCCTGAAGTATCTTCTCACTCCCTTGCCCCAGTCCCAGAATTGCCACCTTTAGCTTTTTGGGGGGTATTGATCCCAAAGAGAGAAAAAGGACAGCAGTGATTAGGTATGTTAGCTCCCTGGGAGCTTTAAAATATACTAATATTGGGTCTTACCTGCCCCCTCCCCAGGGGATTCTGATAAACTCGGCCGGGGATGCAGGCTATGCATTGAGATTTTTTTTTTTTAAGTTCCTACCTCATTCTAATGAGTAGCCTAGGCTGAGAATCACTGCACCTGGGTCCTCTCACGCCAGTCAGTGCTCAACACCCCTTCTTCCTCCCACTTCAGCCCTGGTCAATCCAGCAAGCCCTGTGCTCAGCAGTCACAAATAACACAGTTGCAGGGTAGATAGAGTGAGCCCCATCTTACCCACGAAGAAACTAAGAACCAGGGAGATTAAACGACTTTACTCAAAGTCACACAAGTAATTAGTGGGAGACTAGGTCTCTCTGACTTAGCAGTAGTTCCCAGTTTGTCAGGCTGCCTTGGTAATTTGGGAGCATTAACTCATTAAGCTATTAATGCATCAGAGGGCTTAGTTTATGGTAATAATGGCCCCTAGTTTTTATAGAGGTATTAGTGTTCACATAACACTTTCATAAACATTATTTTATGATATTAAGAATCATTGCTTCATTTTAAAGATGAGAAAACTGAGGCCTAGAACTGTTTCCTTCCTCATGGCCATACTGGTAGAGGAACCAGTTTGAGCTCAAAGATTTTTAACTCCTAATTCCAAAGAAGAGAGCACATTGAAAAACTGGGAAGTAGGAATGGGGAAGTGACATACTACAAAACAAATGGACTATAAACTTTAAAATTGTCAATATCATGAAAAGCAAAGAAAGGCTAAGGAATATTTCCAGACTAATGGAATTAAAGAAACATGAAAAACAGGGATTGTGGGTGTTGCTCAGTGGTACAGCACATGCTTGGAAGTGCCCCGAGTTAAATCCCCAGCACACAGAAAAAGATGTGAAAAGTAAATGAAATGTGTCCTCTTGAATTAAAGACTGGATTGCAAATCAAAAACTTGATTAAAAAATATTATTAGAATAATTTTATGTTAAAATATATATTAATATGAAAGTTGCTGAGTTTATCATTATATTGTGGTTGTGTAAAAGAATATCCTTGTTCATAAATTTACATGCTAAAGTATTTAGGGATGAAGAGTTATGATATATGAACTTACTCTCAAATGGTTGATCAGAAAATAATTTATAAACGTGTTTGTGAATATATGTATATGTGCATATGTATATACACACAAGAGGGAATGTAATAATAACACCTGGTGAATCTCATTGGAATGTTTGTTGTGTTATTTTTGCAACTTTTATCCATATTTTGAAATTGTCTAAATAAAAATAAAAAGGAAAAAGGGGGAGAAGTACAAGTAGTTTTAGATATAACCAAATAATATTCCAGGTGAGCTGTGAAAACCAAAGAAAATAACTTTATTCTGAAAACTGGATGTTGTTTCTAAAATCACAAAAGTTACTGAAGTATTTGTCCATGTTACTGCAGAAGTGGGAAAAATAGTCTATGCCCAGTAAGCACAGATGCATGTCATTAGGTACCAGGTGAAACTGTTCAAAGACAGGTTATTTTCTCAATTGAAAACAAATAAAATAACTTAAAGCAAATAAAACAATTTAAACATACATTTAAAATAATGTAAAAATAAAAAATTATAAAAATAAAACAATTTAAAGCAAATAAAAATAGTAACATGTTGACCTAGACAATATTCTTCTATAAACTTAGCCAATTTACTCATAACTTCACAATTATTTAGCTGGGCTTATAATTTAATAGAAATGAAAATATACTTATACTATATTGCTATATTAAAATAGCTACACATAGAATGTATCTACTTTTAATTATTGGTTATATAAAATCCCATGGGAATTTTTATTCTGGAATGGTGTTGTATACCCTATAATTTAAAAAAACAAATGTTAGAAGTAGAAACTTGAAAAATACATAGTGCATTGAATTTCCTCTTATGGAAAATATATTTCCATAAGAGGAAATATATTTAAAAAGCTAAAATAAATCACATCCTTTTATGTTACTCTCCTACTTAAAGTGCCTCATTAAGTCAATAAAGTTGCTGCTTGCTTCTTACCTGGGCACTCAGAGCCCTCACAAGTGGCTGCAACCCACTTTCCAGAATCCCCCTCCCTGCCCCAGGCATTGTACAGACTTATCTCTTCCGTGAGCAGCCCTGTCCTTTCATGCAGGATCTTTGCAAACATTCTGCTCTCACTGGAAGCTCCCTCCCCTCTCACTAACAGATGCTTCAAGGCCCATCCCACCCCTGCCAATCAGAGGTGGACTTGCCCTCTTCCTGTTCATGAATGTCCCCAGTGTAGCACCTGCCTCCTTGTATTTTAATGGCACCATATGATAATGGAAGATTTTCTCTTTTCCAGAATTGCCCAGGAGAGTCCACAGCTGGAAACTTAGATCATTTTTAGAGCCCTCCAGCTACTGGGCCATCTACACTCGTAAAGACTTTCTGAAAGGCATAGACAGCATCATCTCCTCAGAAGCAGCAATGCATTTCTGCCACCACCTGAATTCTGCCACTTCACACTCAATCTCTACAAGATGCATCGGAATAGATTCAATGATTAACTTTGTGGGGAATAGAGTTCATATACAATGAGACTATTCTTTGTCATTTCATCCAGTGGTGTGGGGCTACAGATTTTAGTGTACCAAGATAATTGCCCCAAGACAACCTTTCATAGAGCCATAGCGCTTGCTGGCAAGAGATGAGGAGTAGGTGGAATAGAGGATTGGGCATTTGAGTGAGATAGAAGGAAGAGATCAAGTCCACCCTCTCTGGTCCCAGTTCTTGAAAGGTATCATTGGGACCTGGAAGGAAGCAAGACTGTGTGATTCCCAGTGGTGCCTGAAGAGAGAGCGCATGATCCCAGGTGGCGCTTCGAGTAGGAGATTGGGAGAGGGGATAAGGATAGAAGATGGGGTCTGATCCCACGTGGGCCAATCAGTGTCAAGGAATGCTGCATGAGCTTGGTCCAACCCCATAAGTCAGAGGTGGATGTGATGGGCATAATGGGCATGATGGGCATCCCCCAATCCACACAGAATCTGCTGACAATTTGGTATTTCAGGGGTGACCTTGCTCTTTGCCACCTGAGAGATAAAGAAATACAGCATACAAGAGGACTTGCCACCCACCATGGAGAAAACAATTTTGTTTTCATTTCTCTAAGCCCAAAAGAGCAAAAACAGGGAAGAAGTGGGGCTGGGGTTGTGGCTCAGGGGTAGAGCGCTCACCTAGCATGCTTGAGGCACTGAGTTCCATCCTCAGCACCACATAAATGCAAAATAAAGATATTGTGTCTACTTAAAACTAAAAAAAATAAATATTAAAAAAAAAAACAGGGAAGAAAGGGGCTGGAAAAGAGCATGTCCTGGGAATTGACTACAGGTACTGCGGGGGAGAGAGCACCTGTAACCTGATATGAGAAAATGTGTTTTGCTGCAAAATCACATAATTGTGGAAGTTTACATTGAATATTTTTGAAACAGTATAAAGCCCATATATTTTAAGTGTATTCTAGTTGTAAAGTATGTGCACATCTATGTTGAATGGCTTTCTCATGTAAAAATGCTGTACTTCACAAATTTCTTATCTGTTAGAAACCAGGCATTCTACAGAACATCTCTTTTATTATTTTCTGACAAAGCAGCTGTGTGTTGAACTGCCACCATATTAAAGTGGTCATATTTCTTATTTCACACTTTTGTGTATTTTACACAATAGACTTTATCCTGGTGCCACAATATTTAGACTCTGAATTTCTCCTCTCTGTGTGTCTTGTTATGTATAAGTTTAAAATATGTAAATTGCTTGCCACAATTTTTTGACCTTGAAATTATATCAGAATAAGAGCTGGACGTGGCACTACACAGCTGTAATTCCAGTGGCTCTGGAGACTGAGGCAGAAGGATTGTGAGTTCAAAGCCAGCCTCAGCAACTTAGCAAGGCCTAAGCTACCCAGTGAGACCCTGTCTCTAAATAAAATATTAAAAAGGGCTGTATATGTGTCTCAGTGGTTGAGAGCTCCTGGATTCAATCCCCAGTATTGGGGTGTGTGTGTGTGTGTGTGTGTGTGTGTGTGTGTGTGTCTCAAAATAAGACATTGCCCCTCAAAAGTAATTATAAAGGCTGTGATAGCTATCATAAATGTTTGTAAATGGGTAATCACACATAAGTACCTTTTACTAATGCCTCTGAGATTATTTAGCACTGAAATCACCTTTTCAGACTTAAATGGAAATGGAAAAAAACATTTTCAAAACATTTTCTTAATGGAAACTCCATTAAGAAATGCAATAGCTGGTTATACTTCTTTAACGTATTTTTTGATATGTAAGTCATATACAGTATAATTTATACATGTAAAAGTGTGTAAGTCAAGGATTTTGCATATTACACTATTAATTTTTAAAATTGTGGTAGACTATATATAAAAATATAAATTTTGCCATTTTAACTATTTTATGTGTACAGTTCAGTTACATTAATCACATTTACAATCCCTGATGTCACTCTGGTTTTTATTAGGAAAAAAAATTGATTCTTCAAGTAAGTGCTTTAATTCTCAGAAGATAAAATCTTTGTGTTTTGATGCTGGGATTGTGGCTCAGTGGTAGAGCACTCACCTAGCATATATGAGGCACCAGTTTCGATCTTTAGCACCACATATAAATAAATAAAATAAAGATATTGATTGCATCTACTTATAACTATAAATATAAATTAAAGTATAAATATAAATATTTGTGTTTTGATAGAGTTATAGTTAATGTGAAAGATAAAATAGGACAAATTAGGAGGAAAGGCCTGCAAGCAAATTTAAAGTATGTAGACCTCTTTTAAGCCCTATGTCTTGTGACTTTAAAAAAAAAAAAAAAAACCTATCTGTTGTTTAGTTCCTACTTAATATCAAAATGTGTGCTTTAAAAACATTTCAAGCTAGGCATGGGGTCACAAACCTATAATCCCAGCAACTTGGGCAGGAGGATCACAAGTTCAAAGCCAGCCTCAGCAATCTAGCAAGACCCTATGCAACTTAGTGGGAACTTTTCTCAAAATAAATTAAGAACAAAAAATTAAAAAGGGCTAGGATGTGGCTCAGTGGTTAAACACCCCTGAGTTCAATCCCAGGTACAAAAAAATAAAAAATTGTTTTGACCTTCTAGGAACAAACTTATTTTTTAAAAAAAAATATTTATTTTTTAGTTGTAGTTAGACACAATACATTTATTTTATTCATATGTGGTGCTGAGGATTGAACCCGGGGCCTCACACGTACTAGGCGAGCGCTCTACCACTGAGCCACAACCCCAGCCCAAACTTATTTTTTAAAGGAGAAAATTGCCTCTTTTAGCTCTAAAAGTGAGCTGTGTTAGCAGATTAATATGGTGTCCTTTAAAAAAAATACAGTTCATATGTATCTTTATTTAGTATTTTTTATGTGGTGCTAGAAATCGAACCCAGTGCATCACCCATGCTAAGTAAGCGCTCTACCACTGATCCACAACTCTAGCCCTATGGTAGCCTTTTAATGTAATAGAAATGGGTCAGTTTCTACCTCTCAGGATAAAAAGAAAATCTGTCCATTTATAACACATCTTTATATAATGTATACATTCAAAAATAAGACACATATATAGTTGCATTTTTATAAAGGATCGCAGTAGCTTAATCCAAAGAGAAAGCTTAGCGGTGGGAATTTGAGGCCCAAAGGAAGATGATGGTTAGCAAGGGGGCATGAGGCACAGTAAGGATGACCTTGAGCCTGGGCTCAGACTGACATTGAGACCCTTTTCTGTGGATTACCAGCTGTGTAACTCAGGGCAAGCCAGCGTGATCTTACCTGTAAGAGGAGGTACATTAACTAGACTACTTTCAGCTACAAGGAATAGAAAACCATCAAAACAGCTTAAACAATAAGAAGTCTTATTAAAACATAACACGAATGTGGAAGGAAGAGGGTCTGCAGTGGCTTTTTGGTTCTGATGTTGTCAAGGACGCAGGTTCCCTCCCTTCTGCTCTCCAGTCTCTACCCAGGATAACAGTCCCATTTTCACACCACACTCAGGTACAACCCAGTCCAGCAGCAAAAGAGTGGGCAAATACCTCAATAAAGAGCAAGGAAAACCATTATTTGAAGTCCCTCAACAATCCAGCTCTTGTATTTCAGTGGTTAGTGCCAGGTGAGTGAGCAGCAAAGGGATTTTCCTTGTATCTGGCTTAGACCAACTGTAACCTTCTCTGGAGCTGAGACACCACCTGGTCATTTCACAAGGAGAAAGAGGCACACACAACTGGTGGGTGTGCATCAAACCTACCCCTAACTCTTACTTTATCTCTTTTTTTCTCTCTCTCTGGTACTGGGAATTGAACTCAGGGGTACTCTACCCCTGAACTGCACCCCAGCCCTTTTTATTTTTTATTTGGAGGGTCTCATAAGTTGCCCAGGCCAACCTCCTACTTGCCATCCTCCTGCCTCAGCCTCCCAAGTAGCTAAGATTATGGGGATGGGCCACCATATCCTATATATCCCTAAATTTTGATACAGATATTAAACAATCTGCAAACTATTTGTAAACATTAAACCATTAACAAGTTAAATATTGAAAATACAAAGTGTCAAGTAAGCACAAAGGAAGGAGCAATTTTAACACACAGCCAACTCTTTCTGAGCTGGTGAAGTTAGGGTAAGGTTGCCAGATAAATACTTTTTTTTAATTTGAGTTTTTAATTTAAAATATTTCAAATTTAAATTTGAAAACAGTATGGTACATATTTATACTAAAATAATTGCTGAACCTTTATCTAAAATTCAAATTTAACCAGGCATCCTGTATTTTGTTGTTAAATCTGTTGAATAGAAAGATGTAGAAGAAATTCAAATGAATGAAATTCAGTTGTTTTGATGGGTTAGGAATGCTTCCAGGACCAGGTGGGGTTGGAGTGGAGTTGAGAGATGGAATTGCATCGTTGACTTGAATTACATAGAAATGGATGGAATTTAATTTGGTCAAGTAGAATAAAATACAGTGGGGTTGGCAGAATTAAGAGATGAGTACTAGTTCTAACTCCTGCTAATCATTAACATTCATTGAGACCTTGACGCATGCTAGGCACTCTGCCCAGCACTGGACATGCATTACCTCCTTATATTCCTCTGCAGGGACCGGGGTAAGGCAAGCCAGTGCCTGGGATGAAAACCTGAAGGAGACATGCTTAGTGTTCTGCAGGCACACCCTCTTCCCAAGCCTGTATGCACTACTATTTCACAGAGCAGGAAATCAAAGCTTAGGAAGGCTTAGCAATATGTCCAGGGTCAGTTAGCAGCAGGAGCAGGATACAAGCCTAGCAGGTCTGTGCCATAACCACTCTCTGTCTCTCTGATGGCAAGTGATAGAGCCAACAGATGAACCAGTCTCTTCTCCAGCCCTTATTTCATGTGCATGGCTTCATCTGGGAATCCGTTTGACATTTTAAATTCAGGGTGAGCATAAATCTTTACACATGGAACAGAGTGAGTAGAAGGAACCTGGCTGTAGGGGTTGGGTAGAAGGTGGAATCTAGGGGCTAGGGCTAGGGCTCAGTGGTAGAGTGCCCGCCGTGCACGTGTGGGTCACTGGGATGGATCCTCAGCACTACATAAAAACAAATAAAGATATTGTGTCCAACTACAACTAAAAAAAATATTTAAAAAAAAGAAGGTGGAATCTAGTCAAATCCTTGACCTCAGTCCAGCAGTCTGCAATCCTGGCTGTACATTAGAATGTGTGGGAAGCTTTTAAAAATCCCAGCCCCATCACAGATCTCTGGATGTAAACCTGCTCCAGTTGAGAGCTCTGAATCTGAAAATCACACCTTTAGGCTCATGAATGCTTGCCTGACTGAGTTAGAACACAAAAACTCCAACTCTGAAAAGAGTTTGTTTCTGATGTCCCTGCAAAGGCCTGAGAGTTTTTAATCAAATGGGCATCTACATGCCCCATGAAAGGGCGCTGGCCATATGCTAAAGGCTGGCAAACTTCAGCCCTCCTGCTTTCCTGTAAACAAGGCCAAGAAGATAGTAAGATTGCTGTTTGGAATCCAAACATGCTTGTTTTAGTGTAGGCAAAGATTGTGACATTTTAAAATCCTGGATTTGGGGTGGGGCCAAGAGGAAGAGTGGAAATATTACCAGCTTTGATTGTACATATCTGAGGGAGCCCTTTACCAGGAATTCTCTCTTGCCTCCTTGTCCCCAAAGCTTCCTTCTTTAGGTACCCAGGGCCAGTGGGGAGATCTATAGTTACATAGAATCCTCTCTGGCATCATGATAAGCTCGGGGGAGGGGGGTGGGGGGCAGGTGGATGACAGGTACAGGCAGGTACAGGGCAGGTACAGGCAGGAGTGTGTTGCCCAGGATCTTGTAACACCTGAGCCTCAATTTTGTCATCTACAAAAATGAAGATAGTCATCCCTTAAATTCCCTATTTCCTAAATCTAAGCAGATTAAAGGAGACACCAGAGGCAATAGCCATGCTTGGGAAATGTTGACACTCTGTACAAATATATATGTTCCTATTAATTTTTATAGTTCTAGTTACAATCTCATATGTCATCTCTAGATCCTCATGGAAGGCTACTGATATTTCTGTGGCCTAAATGGACTTTAGGGAAAAAAAAAAAAAAAACCTTGACTGTATTTCAGACTCTTCTTTGCAAAGCATTTTACAAATACTTGGAAAATTGTATTAATTTATTTCATCACTGTCTACCTTAGAATTGTTACAGGAAACAGACTGGTTGAGAAGCAGCAATCAGCACTCAGAGAGAATTCCAAACTTTGTTTTATGCAAACAGGGCCAGCGGAAAACAAAACTCCAGATTCTGAGCCCTGATCCACAGTTTCTCAAAACATTGATAGGTGATTTGGCTTATTTTAGACTCATCCTATCACTGGGGCTTTATTCCCCTTTAAAAAAAAAAAAAAATCCTAATCTACACAGCTGAAGGTCTTGTGCAAGGTCTCTAACCTAAAGCTTGCTTACAGAAACAGATAAGAAGGGCTCTTTTCACAGGGATCTTTACATTTCAAAAGGGTGTAGTCAGACTCCTAAGGTAGTTATTTACAATTCAAAAGGTAGGGACTCATGGTTAATTAGGCTTCCTGGAGAAAGGCTGAGAGAGGAGAGGGGAACTGACTCCTTCTGCAGGCATTGGTTTCTTACCAGAACATTTTTATAATCCCATTTCACAACCAGGTCTGGTTTTGCCATCACAGAATAATGTCAAAATTTGCTGTTTGAGGAAGGTTCTACATAACATTCTTGCTTAATATTTCCAGTGACTTAGAACCATGCTATTCAGGAATTTTCAAGGACCAGAAAAAAATAGTAACTTGGGAGATTTTTAGAAATGCTCCTCCATCCAGGACCTATGAATCAAAATTTGTATTTCAACAAGATCCTCAAGTGATTCTATGTACATTTTATTTTGAGAAGGCTTGTCCTCGCTACCAACCCTGCAGAGTTTGAGAAAAAGGGTAAAGAAATGATCCCCATGCAATGCTAAAGTTTGGGAAATATGCACTTAGAAAAGTTTCCAGACCCAACTAGGGAATGCGAGCACCTCAATATTGTACAGTGGCTCCAGAGATTAGGGAAAAGATGGAAAGAGGAAATCAAAGCCTATTAAATATTGAGCACTTGGTAGCATACATACCATTACCTGTGAGAAAGACTCTATTATCCTTCTTTGTTAATGAAGAAATTGGATTGATAAGATTTAAGATATTTAAGGATCATGTTTCTAGTTAATAGAAGAGCGGTGATTCTAGTTACTACCTGAGTAGCTACTTGGGGTGGGGGGTGGGCACTTGGGATTAAACCCTGGGGTGCTTCACCCCTGAGCTACATCAGTCCCCACTCCTGTTTTTTTTTTGTTTGTTTGTTTGTTTGTTTTGTTTTGTTTTGTTTTGTTTTGGACAGAGTCTCTGAGGGTCTCACTAAATTGCTGAGGCTGGCCTCAAGCTCTCAATTCTCCTACCTCAGTCTCCCCAATCAGTGGGATATAGGCATGTACCACCATGCCTGGCCTGAGTAGCTACTTCATAAGGCAGTTTTGAGAATACCAGAAGACCTGCTTATACATGTTCTTTTAGACCCAAAAGTCTGGTTGAATCATAGGTCTTCACCTTATAACACTTTTCTCATTTCAGATTTCCTCCAATTTCATTTTTCTTGGGTTCTAATCAGAGAACCCAAGAAAATCTTTCTAATCTTTTTGAAAGATATAATTTAAATTTACATACCATAACATTGTAAAGTGTACATAGTGTTTTTTAGTGTATTCACAATTATGCAATGATCACCACTATCTAATTCTAGAACATGTTCATTACCCCCAATAAAATAACCCTACATCCATTACCTCCCATTCCTTATGCCCAAGTCTCTGGAAACCACTAATCTACTTTTGTCTCTCTGAATTTGCCTACTCTGGGCATTTCATATAAATGGAATTATATGATGTGGTCTCTGGTAATGGGCTTATATCACTTAGCATGGTGTTTTCCAGGGTCATCCATGTTGTAGCAAGAACTGGTTCTTCATTCCTTTTGATTATTAACAAAAAATATCCCATTGTACAGATATAGCACATTTTGTTTATCCAGTCATCAGCTGATGGACATTTTCATTGTTTCCACTCTTTTGCTGATATGGGTAAAGCTGTTGAACATTTGAGTTCATGTTTTTGTGTGGACATATATTTCCCAATTCTCTTGGGTATTTTCCCAGGAATAGAATTAGTGGGTATACATTTAACTTTCTAAGGAACTGCCAGATTATTTTCAGAGGATATTTTGGCCAATGTTTTCATTACATATTGGATTTAAAGAAGGACAGAATTTTGTCAGAAGACCTAGGGAGCCACAAAACTGAAGAGCCAAGAAATAGCAGTGATCCTGTGAATTTAATTCCAAACCACAACTGACTTATAGAACCTAGGCAAAAGAGGGATTTGAACAGAATCCAGGGAAGTCAGTTGTCTAAGGTACACTGTGATAGATGAAGACATAGCATAGGACAAAGACCAGGTTCAAGTCCCTACTTATAGTTACTGTGTGACCTTGGGTAAGTGCCTTCCTCTTTCTGGTTTTCCGTCTGTGAAATGAGATGCCATGTCTGTATGGGTTCTCACTGTTCTGTGACCAATCTTTGATACCCCACAGCTTAGTGGCTCAAGCCCAGGGTGGCTGTACAATTTTCTGGATCAGTATTCACTCTGTGAGTTGAGTTGCTGGAATTACAAGTTCACCTATATAGGATGACAAATAAGGTGGGCTTTCCAGTTGTCTGCTCAGTGGCAAACCGAGCCTAATATCCCAGGGATAGATGGTGCTCAGCCACTGTGGACTGACTCATGTAGGTACCCAGTTCTTGGGCACTGCCAAAATGAGAATGGAATTTACCTACAGAAGAAAGAGAAAATTATAGTCACAGCCACCACTGTGCCACATGCCACATGTTAAACTTTCTTTTGGGGAGTAATTATTATAAGTCATATGGGTTTCTTATATAAAAATTCAAAACATAGGAAAATTTAATGATGAAAAGAAAAATCAATATAATACTACCATTCAAAAATAAATACTAATTATATATATTTTAAAACATACATGACAAATATATATTATTTTTGTCAATTTAAATTAATTTTTAAATAACCACTAGGTTTGATGTTATTTTAGTCTTAATATTTTTATATTTTTATTACTAAATTGGCATTATACTCTAGTTTTCTTCTCTAGTTTTTTGTTCTAGTTTCTCTAGTTTGTACATATCATTCCATGTTGTTAAAAGTCTTCAGAAACTGGATCTTAATGATCACAGACAATTCCATCATATGGGTGCACTATTTGTATTTAACCATTCATTATTGGATATTTATTATATAGGGTGCTCTAGGCTTTATCTCTGAAAATAAATAATGTCAATCTCTGTTTTGGATATTCCAAACACCGTTGCAATCAGAGACCTTCCCAATTTAATTCCAACTTGTCTTTCCATCCTCTGTTGCCATAAGTCTCCAATGCAGGGCAGATGTTTAGCTTACATGCACTGATGAAGCCATTCTGGTTGTTAAAACACTGAGACACCTCAGCATGCAGTGAATGGGGTAAAATGCTAGGAAACTGTCTCCTCCACCCTGCCTTACAGCCCTACCTCTACCCCAGTCCCTGCAGAAGAACCTCTCCCAAAGCCAACCACTGAGATCTTCTGCCAGGCCAGCAGGCATTAGGATGGATCAGTGCCTGAACTCCACCAGTGCAAACACTTTGGACGCCCTGGTCTTCTCCAGTTGTGACAATTTATGCCACTTCCCCTACCTGAAAAACATTTCCCATCTTTCTCCCTCTGGCTAAGTCTTGCCAGTGCTTCAAAATCAAATTCCAGTTCTATCTTCTCCATAAAGTTTTAGCCAACTACGTGGGCCCAGTCTGGTCTCTTGGTCCTGTGAATTTCATAGTCTTTTGTTTTGACTTTTGTCAGAACTCTGACACAGAATTTGAAGTTGTTCTTTGTTATTCGATGTTTCCTTCATGCCCATCCTTTGTCCCAGCTTGATACTAGGTCCTATAAGACAAGGACCATGTCTTAACTTTTCTTTAATCTGGGGGAAAGACATTCCTGTGTTTTTGTATGCTATTTCCTCTTCCCAGACATACAGGAAACTACTTTGGCTCAACTTCTCTGCTGTTAATGTGAGGCTATTTGAATACTAACTAAGAAAACATAACAGATATGATATAATCCTTTAAATAGTTGTGTAAACCAGTATTGATAGTATACATCTGTAATCCCAGCAACTCGGGAGACTGAGGCAGGAGGATCTCAAGTTCAAAGCCAGCCTCGGCAACTTAGTGAGGCCCTAAGTAACTTAGCAAGACCATGTCTCAAAATAAAAAATAAGAGTGGGAACCACCATTTCCACAGTCACTTCCAACTAAAAAGTGAAGAAAGAATGTTGTTTGGATTTTTTAATACCTTTATTCTATTTATTTATTTTTATGTGGTGCTGAGGATCAAACCCAGGGCCTTGCACATGGTAGGCAAGCACTCTACTGCTGAGCCACAACCCCAGCCCCTTTGTTTGGATTTTTATAGCCAGATCAATGTTCCTTTGGTGAGGAACAGAGACAGGGAAGGTTGAGAGAACTATGTGTTTCCTTTTTATATTTTTGTTATGTTTCTTTTGTTGTTGTTTTATTGTTGACTAATAATTTAAATGCTTAATCTATTGGTTAAGAATTGTTTCTATCTGCAGGGGCTTAATACTTCAGTTATAGATCCATGGTCTTCTTATGTTGTTTAGATATATGTAGAGAGTAAATAGCCTAGGCAAGCTTTGCAGTTAAGAGGGTTTCTGTGCATGCTTTGTCTCTGACTGCTCATTCCAGGGCTCAGATTCTAGGCACCATGAAGTCCCCAAACAAAACCTGCAGACAGATGTACAAATCCTTGATGTGGAAAAACCTTCCCTGCCCTTTAGAATAGTTTCTCCTTATTCTATATAAACCTTTTAAAGAGAGCAGAAAAATATTCTGACATAAGTATTGAACTAAATTCTTACAGACATTAGACAGACTTAACATACCTCCATATCTATTGAATTTGAGAACCGAGTATTTGCCCCAGTTCAACTTGGATCACTATGCTGTCCCAGGAGGATCAAGAGAAGTGGATTTGGCGATAGTTCCTAGACATGCAAGACATGGAGAAGAACAGAGAAGCATTTCCAAAACTTCTGCTGTGGCCACAATTCTGAGCTCTAAGTCCCCATTAGGAACTTCAAAAATGCCAAAGTGGGGCATCTCTCTAGATGAAGACTTGGCATGCTAGATGTTCCCCAGGTGCACTGCTGAGTGGCAGGGGTCAGATCAGGGTCAGTGCCCACAGCAGGGTTCAGTCAGTCCATAGGGTTCACCCCACACTTGCCTCCAGGAGCCCATCTTGTCCTTAAGGCCTGTACCTTTAAAAGAGAGGAGCAATCACATAATAGAGAGAGAGCATACATCTAACATTACTTTTAATAGATTTCTATGTATTTGTGACTTGGAGAAAGCAAATAATATGGTTATTTCATGTTGTAATTAAGGTTGCCTTTTACATATAAGAACATATAAATTGCATTTTGGAAAATAAATCTAAGAATAAAAAAAAAAAAGAATGGGCTGGGAGCTGGGCATGATAGTGCATGCCTGTAATCCCAGTGGCCCAGGAGGCTGAGGCAGGAAGATTGGGAGTTCACAGCTAAGGTGCTAAGCAACTCAGTGAGATCCTGTCTCTAAATAAAATACAAAATAGGGCTGGGGATGTGGCTCAGTGGTTAACTGCCCCTGAGTTCAATCTACAGTACAAAAAAAAAAAAAAATCAAGATGGCATAGATGGTGACCTGAGAAGATGAAGGCATCCTGTATCCCTAAGTTACCACACAGATTAAAGCTGCTCTGGAGAGCCACTGACCTGCACTGGACAATGATGTGAGCAAGAATAAACCTTTTACATGTTAAGCCACTTCAACGGGGATCTTGTTGGTTCAAAATAGTCTAACCCATGGGCATCCAACCTGCTTTTTATGATTTGCAGGATAATCGTTTTTTACATTTTCAAAGGTATGTAAAGAAAAGAAGAGGAATACAGAGTTGCATGTAGCCTACAAAGCATAAATCCTATCTGGTATTTTACAAAAAAAAAAAAAAAAAACAAAAAAAAAAAACAAACAAAAAAAAAACCCTAACCCCTTCACTAACTTGCCCTGATTAACATAACTTTCCAAAGCATCCAGCACAGAACAAGACCTAAGAACACCCGATCCTTCTGAAATACAATATTTGCTTCATGAATGAAATCATCGACTCCAGGCATGCTTCATTCATTTCTGTGCCCTTTTGATATTCAGTGAATGTGAATGTGCCCAGTGCTAGATGTGCTGGGAATCAGAGTTCGCATAAACACAAGGAAAGGGAGAAGTGTATGAGATTCAGTTTATATACTGCCAGAGATCTGCTTAGCCCACTTGGCTGCCCTGTCCCCAGGCCCCACCCTGCTTTCTCTAACAAAGGAGTCCTAGCAGTAGCTCAAGCTGTTTCTGAGGTCATAGGGCCCTAGCACCATCACTCCATCTGCTAATACTGCATTTGCCTCAACCTCCCCTGAGGACAAGGGCCAGGGGGTGACATAGCTTCCCCCCTCCCACTGCATGCAGCAGGAATCACAGCAACTCAGGCCACCTAGGCCTGAGCCAGCCCTTCCCACAGAGGCCTTGACTTGTCCAGAGGGCCTCCAGGGAGCAGGGGTAACAGCTCAGAATGCAGGGAACTAACACACCACAGTTAAAACCCTGACTAACGAGAGAAGTGGTGGGAAGACACTGGAGGTCAAGTGCCCTCCTCTGCTCCAGGGATGCCATACCCATGGCCTTGGAACCTGCTAAGGTCAGCACAGCCTGGGATCTAGTCTCTCTTCCTCCCTTCCTCTGGTCTCCTTTCCCTTCACTGTTGCTTCCCTGAGATGATGCCACCAAAAAAAGCACTGGATCTGAAGCTTGACTTCAGGCTCTGTTTTCTGGGGAGCTCAAGCTAAGATACAGGAAAACCAATATTTGTGGGTCCCTGTTATGTTCCAGGCATGGTGAACCTTCCCTGTTTTATCCTTACAAAAACTGTAAGACAATGATATTAACTCAGTCTTAAAAGAAAATGGAAGCAAGAGGAAACAATCCAACTGTTAAGTGATTGAAAAGGCAGAATCAAACACCAAACAGGCAAAGAGCTCTCTTGCCCTTCCTTAGTGTATCTGTATACCATCTGTGATTGATTCCCTGGTGCTCTGATCCTTTGGGGAGCCTTATAGTTACATCAGCTGTATGCCACAGTGGTTTGGGGTAGGTTTAAACCTTAGAAACATCTGACCTATAAAATAATGTCAGGGAGGGTTCCCCAAAAGACAAGGAGGAATCAGGAGAATTCTTTGAATGGACACAGAGCTAGAGGTGGGAGGGCAGATTTGAAAGGGCTAGAAAAACAAGAGGGACCCTAGCTTCAGCAGGTCGGTGGCAGGATGAGACTAGTGAGGGCCAGAGGCACCGGCCTGGCTGCAATCATGCTGCCTCTGCCTCCTGCAGGGAGTCCAGGTCGCCCTATGCAGCCTCTGTGGGGAATTGCACGTGTGATGCGAGGGCGCCCCCTGGGGGTCGCTTGCCGTGCCAAGCAGGGACGTGCAGTCCGGGATTGCTGAATAGTTTTGTCTCTTGGCATTTGGCAGAACTCAAAGCTTTCTGTGAGGAAAGGAGGCCCATTGGAATAGAAATAATCTCGGACTTCCAAAACTGTTTTGTGGAAAGATTTAGGAACAGACAGAACAGTCCTAAGAAAGACTTTTGGAATTTTTCAAATTTTGTTTATGTCTCCTCAAAGGGCAGCTTTGCAGGCACTCATAATATTTGGAAGAAAATGATCTTTAGAATCTCAGGCAAAGAAAAAGATAAATCATGTCTTAAACATGACGCCAAAAGTGAAAGAAGAAGATAAAGGAAAAGGTTGAAGTCAATTTCACTAAAGAACTCTGTTCAACAAAAACATTGTATAGAGTGAGAAGACAATCCAGAGACAGAAAGAAGATAATTGTAATGCATAAAACTGGCAAAAAGTTGGTGCCTAGAATCTTTAAAGAGCTGCCAATCAATAAGATTAGCCTATTGTTTAAATGGGAAAGAGACAAACAGACATTTCAGAGATGAAGAAACACAAAAAGACCAGAAACATGAAAAGATGCCCAACCTCCTTAATAAAAGGGAAGTGCAAACTACAACCAAAATGAGATACACAAGTCCATGGCCTCCTAGGTTGGCAGAAATTTTAAAATAAAGCATTGCCTAATGTCAAGTAAGGGCAGGAAAGTAGAACAATGGAAATTCTCCTATACTATTGGTGATTGTTAAACCACTTGGACCGGTTGGCCTTATCTGATAAAACTAAAGACATGCATACCTTATGATCCGGTAATTCCACTTCTAGATAAACATTAACTTTTATACAAATACAACAGGTGACATAAAAACACATCATAACTGTCTCAAGCTGGAAGTAGCTGAAATGCCCATTCACTATGCGATGGATAAATAATTTATAGCACATTCCCACAACGGAATACTATATGTCTTCAAAATGAATGAACTACAACTGCATCCATCCATGTAGGAAAATTGCAGATGCAAAAAAAAAACAAAACACCTAAGTTGTACAAGAATACTTACCACATTCTCCCCTTTATAAAAGTTCAGAGACAGAAAAAGCTAAATAATACGTTGTTAAGGATAATATATATATGTTAAGAATAATATTAAGGATTATTTTATGTATGAAAATTAATACAAAGTAGAAGATAGGAGAGTAAAGGGAATGCATCAGGGAAAGACATGGGGCTTTGCAGGCACTAGTAATGTTTTTTCTGAAGTTTATTGTGTGGTGTTTTTATTACTTTTTTAAAATTATACTTCTTACTTTGTGTGTGTGTGTGTGTGTGTGTGTGTGTGTGTGTGTGTGTGTGTGGTGTATGCTGTACCACTGACCCACTCTCCAGTCCTTTATGTTTTATTTTGAGACAGGGTCTCATTAAGTTACTAAGGGTCTCACTAAGATGCTAGGTCTGGCTTCAAACTTGCCATCCTCCTACCTCAGCCTCCTGAGTATCTGGGACTATGGGCCTGTTCCACCTCACCCAGCTTTTACATATATTCTTTTGTTTTTAGTTTTAGTTTATTTTATTTTTTAGTTGTAGATGGACATAATACC
Source organism: Urocitellus parryii (assembly GCF_045843805.1). NCBI lineage: Eukaryota > Metazoa > Chordata > Mammalia > Rodentia > Sciuridae > Urocitellus > Urocitellus parryii. The sequence goes on from NC_135536.1 coordinate 108,071,395, forward strand.
TTCTTTATCTTTTGTATTTATTTTTATGTGGTGTTGAAGATCGAACCCAGTGCCTCACACCTGCTAAGCAAGGCGCTCCACCACTGAGCCACAACCCCAGCCTTAGATATATCCTTTTATGAATGAACTTTCAGCCCAAAACTTTTTTTTAAGATTAAAAACTAAGTTTTTCAAAGGATGGGCAGACTGCTATGAGAAGGGTTTTATTTTGTTTGTTCATTTGTTTTTTTTTTGTTTGTTTGTTTGTTTGTTTTTTTGCTGTGCAGCTGAAATCTATCCTAGTTGTTTTGAGGGTAGAGAAAAGTCAAGGTAATAAGTCAGGGGTCAGGAGAGGCATGAATTCCAAGGGCTTACTCTGAGTCAGGCTTTAATTTGCAGAGTCTCAATGGATATCAAATGCTGCCTTGTCAATAAAACACAGCCAGGAACAAGTTGAGTAGCTGAAATTCTGGATAATGAATTAGACTGGACTGCTGTAACTAACTGATAGTCCTTCTGTGACATTTTCATAGAATTTCACATTTTATAAAAGCATGTTCATATGAGTTAACTGAATCAATTCCCATAACCCCACTGAGAGATGACCAGAGAAGCTTATTTGTATGCCTATTTTAAAGAGAAAGAAACCAAGAGAGCCAATGAGATTCTGCTACAAGTACCACCCCTGTGCCCCAAACCCTGCAGATTCCCCCAACCTTCCTGGGAATTGGTCAACACCCTAGGACCTATGGCCTTACATTCTCCCTCCCACCAAGACTCTTGTTTCTCTTGTCTTGAGTTACGATCTTTGTCTCAGTTTTTAGGATTCTTCTATTTCTTTTTCCCCAAGGAATTTTTCCAGATGTTATTTTCCTTAGCTTTGCTGCATTCTATGTAAATGGGTTTCTTTATTTTTTTTAATTTATTTTCTGAGACGTAGTGTCACTATGTTACCAAAACTTATCTCAAAAGAGCTCAAGTGTTCTTCCTACCTCAGCCTCCAAGTAATAGATTATAGGTATGCACTACTGTACCTGACTTTCTGCTTCTTTCTAGACTTGACCCTAGGCTGCTGACATTTATCCAGATTGGAACATCTGTGGGCAGCAAAACTGGCATAAAAATCCTACAAATAGCATCAGAGGGTGTAGGTATCCTCAGTGGAATATGTATATGAATAGTTTGCAAAGTTGATTGGCTATTCCAAAACCAATAACATAATGACATCATAGCCATGGGAGCTGATCAATTAGTTAAACTCTAGGAGCTATTTCCAAATTTGTCACTTCATGTGTTTTTAAGAAATTCCATTAGGTAGTGCCCGTTACCATACTATGTGGTAGGCACTACCTAATTAACCAAATGTTAATTCCCTTTTTCATCTAATCATCCCAGAAAATAGTAGTGAGGTATTGAACCAAAAATTCAAGATCTTCCATCCTCATGGGATGTTTCTAACACTTGCAGTCTTCTTGCAAAAGAAAAACTCGTGCATTGACACAATATTTTAGCTAATGGACAGACACTTTGTGGTACAGTACTTTGAACCTAGGAAAAGGAAACAGACTCTCAACACAGGAAGTCTTCCGAGGTGCTCTAGTATCATCCAGGCTAGGAGGAGGCAGGGTATGGGAGTTGGGTAGGAGGGTTGCAGAGAAGAGGAAGCTTTAAAGGGGAAAATAGTAGATTCATTCACGTTTACCTTCAGGACAGATGAAAGATTCAGGGGAATCTGGAGGCAGGGTTCCAGCCCTCCTCTAGTTTGCTGTGTGATCTTCAGTGGAAGTCATTTCCCTTTTGTGGGTAGGACCCTTCCAACTGAGACACTCAAGGACACTCTGTATTCTTCAGTCACTAGGAAACCAATTAACTCTCCAATCACATAATCTTAATTTGCATTTTTATAACCTAGGCTGCTGTCCAACTCTCTCATACATACTGGGGAATCATGTCATTTCCATTATTGAGTCAAGCACACTAAGGGTGTTGTAGAATCACTTTTCTCAGTAGTTCTGGGAAGGAGAATAGACTTGCACTCTAGATCTTAGAACATTGGGGCTTTCTTGGGAAGATTCCAGAAGGCATTGTTAACCCAACGAATAAAACAGTAAGTACCATTCTGACCCTCTGAGCTGTAATAATGCAATTTCTATTGCTTTTCTGTCTCTTAAGAAAAGACGTACAACAAGGGTCCCATTCACATTTTTAACCACAATATAAACAGAGTTCTCATGCAGGAGCAATTATAAATACTGCACGTGTGAAAAGGAAACTGCCTACTGGTATTCAAAGAAATACAGATGAAAGCAAATCCAGGATCCCATTTAAAAATATTAATTCTCAAAAATGTTTTACAGCAACAATATTCAAGACAACCAGGGCTGCAACCAAACTAACTGACATAATTTTGGTGGCATTGTAAATTCATAATAGTTCTTTTGGGAAACAATATAGCAACACATAGGAAGAACCATATTTATGATTATTGAGAAGTAGTGCAATAAAGATGTGCATAAAGAAGTTAATTATAAGCAGTGTCTATTATAGAAAAAAACTAAACTTAAGAGAATTGCTTCAAAGATTTTGATACAGTCATACATTTGCCTCATAACATAGCTATAAGGATAATTATGAAGATTAAGTAGCAACATAGAGAGATGTTTATTACAAGTAAAACATAACGAATTTTAGGATAATATATGTATTATGGTTATAGCTCTGTAAAAATCTTCATACCAGTGTACAAGGGCTGGAATCTACTGAGAAAAAAATGGCTATAGTACTTGAGAGGCAGCATATTGTGCTTTAAACTATTTTTTAATGTTCGGTTTAGATACAATTTTTGTCCTCAATTAAATAAATAAAAGAAACTATGTCAATTTTAAAATAATTAATCTCACCAGGTATGGTGGCACATGCCTGTAATTCCAGCAACTGGGGAGGCTGAGGCAGGAAGATTATTTTTCAAGACCAGCCTGGACAACTTAATAAGACTCTGTCTCAAACATTTAAAAATAGTGGGGGGTTCTGAGGGTGTGACTCAATGGCAGAGTGCCCCTGGGTTCAATCCCAGTACCACAAAAATAAGTAAGTAAATAAATAAATAGATAGATGATCTTATCAACAAATATCCCCTCTAGACAATGAGAAAGAGGTGGGAACCCTCCCTAATTCAATGATGTGTATCAAAGCATGTATCTGGCACATGCTAGGTGCTGTAAAGATCTATGGACTAACTTACCACTACAGTCAACCTCTCTGAAGGGTTTAATAAACACTGATAAAGACACCTCGTTTTGCAAAGACATCCTTGCCAACACCTCCACAGTCTTCAGAGCCAAAAATATACCATCATTTACAAGTAGGCTTTGGAAACTCAGTATCTTCCTGTCTCCAGAATTTCATCAGCAGAAGGAGGACATCATCTAGATAGAAGCTGTCAGGCTGGGTGGGGAGAACCTCCCCCTCTTTCTCCTACAGCATCACCCTGGGGCAGATCCTCACAGGGACACAATGAGAAGTAGCTTGATCCCTGGATCATCTCTACACTAACTCTTCACACCAGAAGGTGGCAGTATGCACACCTCCTAAGGTGTAGAAGACTTTTGGGGGGTGGCAAAGGGTACTGGGGATTTGAATGCAGGGGTACTTTACCACTGAGCCACATTCCCAGCCATTTTATTTTTTATTTTGAGACTAGGCCTTGCTAAATTGCTAAGTTATGTTGGGCCTTACTAAATTGCTAAGGCTGGCCTTGAACTTATGATCCTCCTGTCTCAGCCTCCCAAATCACTGGGATTACAGGCATATGCCACTGTGCACAGCCCAGAACACAATTTAATAGTTCATTGTTCAACTCCTGTTACCCAGTCCACCTTCTGCAAAAATGGGCCAGCTGAGGGTGTAACAAAGATGACCAAGGCTTCAGGCCAAAGTCAGGAACAGATGTACGTTACTGATGACTGCTTTGCCTGGTGTTATGTGCAATGGCCTCTCTCCCATTTTATAGCTAGAAACTTCACAGAGGCTGGGTGACTGTCAAGCCCCTACTTCTTACCCAGGTAACACTGCTCAGACCTGAACATAGCTCTCCCTGCTCAATGCCTAAATGCCTACCCTGTCTCCACTAGGCCATGCTGCCTCCTAGCTCTCCAGCAACAGTAGTCTATGAAAATGTGGACAAGAATGTTTCTGAACCTATGATAACATGCTTTTTACATCACCATGTAAAAGGGTAAAATTGACAATAACCTTTGACCTTAGAAAATACTTTAGAGGTATGTTCCAAGGAAACACATAAAAACAGGAAACATAAGTTTATGAAATATAAAAATGAAGCCAGGTAAGGTGGCACATGCCTATAATCCTAGTGGCTTGGGAGGCTGAGGCAGGAGGATGATGAGTTCAGTGAGACCCTGTCTCTAAATAAAATACAAAATAGGGCTGGGGATGTGGCTCAGTACTGAGTTCACTTCCTCAGTACCCCCCCAAAAAAGAAACAAAGGTGCACAAAAAATGCTTAGAACTGAACTTAATATCGCAGTTAAAACTAGAGGCAGCCCACTTACCCAACAGAACAGAAGCTGGAGAGATGGTTCTGTGGTCATTATACCTACACTAGGAATGGTCAGCCTGAAGATACAGCCAATGACCAACTATCCAACTATCCAACTATCATATGGGTGCTGTTACACTAGTTCTTAAGATGAATACTTTCAGTCTTTTGGGTGAGCCTGTCCAGGAAGACAGCAGCAGCCCAGGACCAAAGTGAAAGCAGATGTCTGCAAAATGAAACTGAGCAAGAATAAACAAAAGAGACACCTGAGAGCTGAGAGGAAAGTGGCTGAGAAGGGGCCAATCAGAAAAAGCTCACTGAGAAATAGTTAAGCCGGGATGGCTGCAATCCTGGCGAGGCTGCTGCCACAAGCCCCACCACCGAGAGTGGTGTGGGTGTGAATCAATGCTACAAGATCTGCAGTCAAGCTGTCCACCAGCTGAATAGGGAAGACTGAGACCCACGCAGTTCCATGTAGACATCTTGCTCACTCACTTCATCCAAGGGCACAGTTACCTGCAGCCTGGGGACTACCTGGCTGACATTGCCTTAAAGGTGGCAGGGAGGACGCAGGCCAAAAGAGCTTGTGGGGGAAAGCTCATCTTCTATGACCTGCAGAGGAGACAGGTCAAGTTGCAAGTCATGAATTCCAGGAATTATTGATCAGAAGAAGAATTCATTCATAACAATATTACATCAGGAGACATGATTAAAATTCAGAAGAATCCTGAGAAAATCAAAAATGGTGAGCTGAGGATCATTCCCTACAAGATCATACTGCTCTTTCCATGGTTACTTATGTTACCTCCACCTGGACTTGATCCTGATTGATTTTGTGAGGCAGAAGTATATCATCAATGGTAAGGTCATCATAGATGTAAGAAGCTTCTTGGGTGATCTGGGATTCCTAGAGATTAAAATTTATAAAATGAACATCATCCTGGTGTAGGGGGGAGCTGTGACCAAGCTTTTCCTCTCTATCACAAAAAAATAAGACATGAACTTATGTAAGATAATTGCCCCCAGAACTTTACCATAATGTGCTGATGGCATTGACCAGGTTTATGACATTGGACACCACTTCCAGAATGAAGGAATTGTTTTGACCCATAATCCTGAGTTTACCATCTGTGAGTTCTACACAGACTATGACAGTCTCCTGGAAACCACAGAGAAGACAGTTTCAGTGGAATAATGAGTCACATTACCAGTGGTTAAAGGTTGCCTCCCACCTACATGGCCCAGAGGGTCCAGTTCTACAACACTGACTTCACTCTACCCTTCCAGAGATTAAGCATGGTAAAAGACTTAAATTAAGCCCGGGAGTGAAGCTGCCATAAATTAACCTCTTGGAAACTGAAGAAACTTACAGAATTCTTGATGTTATCTATGTGGCAAAAGGTCTTGAATGTCCTCCACCTCAGACAATAGTTAGTGTCATTGATGGGCTTGTCAGGAGTTCCTGGAAGTGACTTGCATCAATCATACATTTATCTGTGATCACCAAAGAGCATGAGCCCTTTGGTTAAAGAGGATCTGACTCAGCATGTTGAATGATTTGTTATGAAAGAAGTATGCAGTCCTACGTGAGCTGAATGAGTCCATGCAGCAGCAACAACTTTTAGAAAACAGACCAACACTAGGGACACCAGCGATGTACGTACTTGAAGATTTCTGCACCACCCTGGAACACTGCCCCCCCACCACCACCGTATGCAACTGACTGGAGTCTGGATCACAGGCTGGGATCATAGCATCCAGAAAGTACTTCTGCATCCTTCCATGAAACCTGAAGACAAGAAGAGGAGGAGAATGAAGCAACCATTGATATAGGGGAAAGCACAACAGTTGGCACATCCATTTAGAAAATTACTGCAAGTTGTACAGATATCTTTGCAATTCTGCAAAAATCAAGGTCTGCAAGGGAGTTGTTGTGTGTTGCTCTACTTTGACTATTAACACTTCAGGTTAGCACCGGAAAGGAGAAGTGGAGTTAAGAATTCATTTATACTTCTTGTTACCAAATAAACCATATGTCTTTTCTCTTATAAAAATAAGTAAAATAAGTATTTCTATACTTGTTGGTACACAGGAAGGCCTGGGCCTCCCCTGCCTTCCTCGCCCTTCTACTAATGGGCTGCTCTAGGACATTCCCTGATCTAGCAAGTGAATGGTAAATACCTGGCCCAGCAGCCTCTAGAACCCTCTCTGGGACACTGGTGAGTTTACATTTTAGTACCAGTTATTAAGTACTTTTAAAGCCTTACTTGGCTACCATATTTTATGGAAAGAAGACCATATTTTAGAATGAGACAAGAGATAAAATGATAGAGCAACATTAAATGACTTAACAGTAAATAAAATAAGCAGAACTTAATGTAATGAATGTAAGGAATAGCAATGAGGAAGACTTATATTTGTCTAAACAAGAGTTTCTAAGAAGCCAAAGAATCTCAATATTTGGTAAATTAGTAGATAGGAAATTTAACCAATCTTGTCAGTTACCTACTCAGCAGCCATTTCTCCTCTTTTCTTCTTAAAAGAAGAAGTTGCAGTTTTGTCCACTGTCCTGCTCTTCTGATGACCAAATGTTTGGGGGAAGCTTGAGCCTAGAAGTGGTCTGAGTGGGTGGTGGGGGTGCAAATTCAGATTTTCTATGCCAGGCAGGACAGTCCCTTCCTCTTGCCAAGTGGGGATGTACTTCTGTAAGGTAGAAGGGAAGTCAACTAGAAGGATTTTCTTTGCTCATATAAAGGGACAATGATGGGAATGTTCCCTTTGTTTCCTTTGACATTGTCTTGCTTAAAACTTACAAACATCTTGCAGCCCCTAAAGGAAAGCTGAGAGAATCTCAGAGAATCCAACCTTAGCCATGATTTCTGTGGGCTGCTGAGTTAACCAACCATTCTAGTTGCATTCCCACTAGCTTTCTTATCGTTTAACCCACTCTAGTTGGATTTTCTGGGACTTGCAGAATCCTGCTGGCAAGTAAGCTGTTTGTTCACCATTATATCCATATTACATATAACACTATCTGATACATAGTACTAAATATTTATTCAAGGGATAAATGAATAAAAAGCAACTTCACTGATAGAGGAGGGTGTTAAATTTTTTGGTGATCTTGGTATTAACTTTTTCTCTGTGTGTTTTATTTTTTAAACAGTCAAATGTTGTTGACTAGATCTATTGGCTCCAGGTTATTGGTGTTATGAGAAGTAGCAGTCAGATCTGGATTTGAATCCGGCTCTTCTACTTACCAGTTAAGTGCCTTTAGGCAAATTGCTCATCTTAACTGAACACACCTGTAAAATGAGCATAGCAACCTCTAAATTATAGGGTTGCTGTAAGTCTCAAATGAGAAGCAACCACAAAACCAGATACATGGCAGGGGTTCGGGTGTTTGTTCTTTACTTACTTGTGTCCCTAAATACTCAGGTACCAAGATTTCAGTATGTCCTTGTTGATGTTGAGAAGGGCCTCTTGGGCCAGGAGAGGAGTCAGACATGTCAACAAACCCACCTAGTGACCAATGTTAACATCAAGAAAAGCAGAATAAATCAACATCTTATATCTCATACTATAACACACCAAGACAACCTGGGACACTCCTGACAAATTATGAACTCATCGTAAGGAAACATCAAACACAAAGTTAGGTGTTTCCTATAAAATATCAGCATAGATGTTTCAGAAATTTCAACTGTCAGGAAAACAAAAAGATTACAGAAGGCTATGAAAGGCACATGATGACTTAATATGATGCATGACCTAAGCCTTTCTTTCTCTATAAAGGACTTTTTGGGGGACAGTTTGTGAAATTTGATAAGATCTATAGATTAGATAATAGTTGGTATCAAAGTTAACTTCCTAATTTTGATACTTATCTGTAATTACATATGAAAATATCCTTGGTTTTAGAAAACAAACATACTGAAGGAGTAGAGGGAAATAATATCTGTATATAAGCCATTCAGAAAAAAATAAGATTATATCTCTAGATATATAGAAAAATAGAAGGTTAAGGCAAATGTGGCAAAAGAATTTAGAGAATCTGGGTAAAAGATATACTAGAATTTGTTGTACTATTTTGCAAGTACAAGTTTAAGTCTGAAATTATGTTAAAAATTATATTTTAGAAAGCTTAAAAGAGATAGTAGATCCAATTCTGGAAGGAGACTAGGAAGTTGTAAGTGGAGAAAAAGGAGAAAAGGGGAATTAATTTCAGGCTCCATGAAGACTTCAGGAAGCTACCAGGTGGTGGTGAGCCCACTGAATTTGGGCAGGTTCTAAAAAGAAGTGTCACAGTCCTCCAGGCAGTCAATAGAAGGAAAAGCCTTTTGGACAGTGGCCAGGAAGAATGAAAAGAAGCCTACTAGCAGGCAAGGAGTAGCCTTGACTGCAGCACTGGCTATGAGCAATAAAGATGAACATGTAAGCTGAGCCCAATAGCAAAGGACCTTGAATGCTCTGCAAGGCAGTGGGACTTGACCCTGTGAAGCAGGGTGTGGGCAGTGATGTGATGATGAAGATGAATGGAGAAAAGTCAGATAGGAATCAGGGAGCCCACAGGGTGACTACTTTGGCAACTGGAGGGAGAAGTAGCAGCTAAAGGTTTGAATGAATTAATGCCCTTTGGCCAGAAAGATCTCTGCTGAATCTAAATTTCTGTGAGCCTTTGAAACGCATGCTCCCTTATTAATGCCCTTTGACTAGAAGAGCAATAGTTACAATGACACCTCCCAGAGGCAAAATGGCAGGCCAGTTTGGGTGTTCTGATTCGGTTTGCTCTGTGTTGCAGAGGACATAGGACAACGGGCTGATTTGCAAGGACAGGCTGATCTAGAAAACAGGGCAGAAGGGAACACATGGAATGCCAGAGATGGAGGTACTACTAGCCACTACAATGTAAATTTGGAAAACCACCTTTATTTTACCTGTCCTAGCCAACTTGGTCTCTTTCAGTCCCCACAGTGCCTGATTTCCCAAGATTTCCTGTCAGCCCTTGGGTGTGTGCTATGGTCATGCTACTGTGATTTCACCACAGGAGGCTTAAGGCCTCTTTGGCTCTTTGTATTGCACAATAGTAGGGCATATTAAGGCAAATTGAGGTAATCCATTCATTTGACACTCAACAAATATTTACCCTGTGCTAATGTGTGCTTAAGAGACTTGTGTGAAAGGAAAAGGGAAAGGAGGAAGAGAGGGAACACATGATGCTCATAATTATGATATCCAAAGTAGATGGGAATTGGTTTCTTGTCAAATTTGGAAAGGGAATGTTATCCCCACATTCTTCCTAGCTTAATGAGGATGTAGCCATGGCACCAAATAGCATTCAGAGGCCTGATGATTTTCCATAAATGCACCTGCAATTCTCACTTGACTTCTTCATAGTCACGGGGGTGATGAGGATGATAATGAGATGCGTACCTGTGGTGTGTTTGCCGCTCTGAAAAATGCTTCCTTTCCATTCTTTCCAAACCTAAACACAACCCCAAGAGGCAGATTTCTTATGTTCAAGGAAATCAGTTTTCCCAGAGATTGATGGGTGTATTCAAGGTGCCACTGCCACTTAGGAGCAGAAACAACATTTGAATTCAAATCTTGTCTATAAAGTTTGTGTCCATTCCAGTGTCATGCCACCTCCCACCATGTCATAATGGGGAAGGAGTTTCAGAACAATGTACAAAAGTATCCACCACCTCAGTGGATCTCAGTTTTTAGGATGCATCAAAACTCCCAGTAGACTTATTAAAATACAGTTTGCTCAGCAGTCCCAGAGTTTCTTATTCATAAAGTCTTATTAATTAAGGTGGTATCTGCTAATCTGCATTTCTAGCAACCCAGATTTGCTGCTGCTGCTGCTGCTGGTCCTGAGACCTCACTTAGAACCACAGCTCTGTTAATGGCAAGGTGACGCTACTGCTTCCCCTGCTCTTTTTGCTCAGTTTGGCATCTCCAAAATCAATACATTTCACCTCTCTGAAGAAGGCCAGGGCACATGCTGCCCTCCATGCCTCCCTTCTGTTCTTGAGGGAGTCTGCATCAGAGAGCCCAGGTAGAGCCTGGCTGGGCCATTTGCTCCCAGTTGTTTGCAGACTACTCTATTCTAAGGCCATTGTCCCTCAGAGCCCCAGGGTCATTCCCAGGCCTCCCTAGGTTTTCACTCACTCAGGACTTCCCTGTCGATTGTTTCCATTTTGTCAAGTGTGATTTGTAAACTTTGATGGTCTTTGATGCCCTTTCCTTATCTGTTGGAATTTGAACTGGGAATGAGAAATCTTTTCCAGGGTAATGTGGGGCACAATGGTTGTCCCTGTCATCTGGGATCCTTATTCATCTTCAAAGGGGAGGGGAGGGGGGATAGTAGAGAATAGGACAGACATCAGAATACATCAGACACTAGAAAGGCAATATGTCAATCAATGGAAGGGAAACTGATGTGATACAGCAATTTGTATACGGGGTAAAAGGGGGAGTTCATAATCCACGTGAATCAAACCGTGTAATATGATGTATTAAGAACTATGTAATGTTATGAACGACCAATAAAAAAAAAAAAAGACATGGAAAAAAAAAAAGATAAACTTTCTTACAGCGCAGTGACCTTCCTAAGTTATAATTTAATAAGGGAGCATGGGTTTCAAAGGCTGTTGGAAACTTAGATTCAGCAGAGATCTTTGCAGAAAAGAGGAAAGGAAGGAAAGAAGCAATTTTCGAGAATGTGCCATGTGTCAGACACATGGTCAAGAGGTTTAATATGGGTCATGTTATTGACTCTTCACGGTAACCCATGGTTGTTGTTTTAGCTGATGAGAGAACTGAGATTCAAAGGTCAGTAACTAGTCATGGTCATACAGCTAGTTAGTGGCTGAGCCAGCATTAGAAGCAGGTCTGCCTGTGTTCTTTCCCCTATCCCAGGCCCATCAGTTCACAGAGCTGATGTTCTCTGTAAATCTAATATCCATCCATCCATTTATTGAGTTTTGGGTCAAACGTTAGGCCCACAGCGTGACTTAATAAGAAAACCCAAGGCAGTCATACAGTGGTCAGTGCTGGGGAAGCCATGACAGGTCCAGCTGGAGAAGCTGGTGGCCGGTGGCAGGAGAAACTGAGGAAAGAGATCATGGTCAAGTGCTGGCTGAGAGTGGGAGGTTCCAGGGATCTGTAGAGTGGGTAGTAAGAGTTATTAGGAGTAGGCCAAGACAAGCAAGACCATAGGAATCTATAGCAGGGGCTTCAACTCAGGCAAAGCTGCTCTGAAGAGCCAGGTGTTCCCTTCCCACTCAGGATGTGCCTGTGTAAAGGCAGCTCCCCTGTCTTCCATGTCTGTCAAGTGCCTACTTTGTGTCCAGCATTGTGTGATAGGTGTTGATACTACATTTTGTGTGTTTGTATGTTTAGTAAAGCATCTTTGTCTTTGAAGAACTCATAGCTCAGGTACAGGTGAAAGCAACTAATGAAACACAGCCGGATAAGTGTTATTTTTAATGTTATGTTTTACTTTATAGCTTATTTACATGCCATACACCGTGACCCTCACAGGGACATTATTGCAGGACAGAGAGGAAGCACTCTGCCCTTCTGCATCAGACATCTCCTGGGCCCTGGGCACAATATATAAGATCCATAGAGAGGTGGGAAAAGCTTCCTGGAGACACAGGTAGGATCCTGCTCTTCATGCAGAAAAGAGTCAGGGGAGGTCCCTGCAGGTAGAGAGGACATGACCATTTCCTGCAGTGTGATTTTGGTGCAGACACAGCTTTAGCTGGGAGGAGGCCAGGGGGCTTGAGACTCATCTCTCAGCCTTTTCCACTCCTGTGTGCAGAGCACCAACTTTGTCACATCAGACTTCCCATGACAGCTCTCTCCAGAAGAGCCAGCATGTCTGAAGTGCTGGCAAGTAAGTGTCTCAGGGGCTGGGGGTGTGTTCTCCACTGACAAGAGCTAGCCTGAGGGTGAAGATGATCTCTTTTTGCTCTCTCTCTTCTCTTCACCATCTATTTTTCTCAATGACTATTTTCCTAGAGTCCATCGTGTAATGAACATAAGAAACCAGGGACAAATGAGGGAGGAGCGGTAAACCACAGATGTCATCTGTCCTCATTGAGTCAGGGAAAGAAAATGTTGGTGTGGAATCCATCAAGAACCAAGCATAAAGCCAGATGGGGAGTAAATTTAAATATGTCTCTTAACTAGTGGTGAGTGAGTGAGAAAGCAGGTTCCAATCCACATTGGAATTCATCACAATGACTTTCCCCTCTAAGCAGCTAGGGAACTAAGAGCAGGAAGGACGCGAGAAAGGACCTACAAAAGGAAGCACAGACATTAGCTGAGTGGTGGGGACAGGAGGTGAGAGACTTCAGGCTTCCTGTGTGGTCACTTGGTTGAGCTAGCACCAAGAGCAGCTCTGAAAGGAGGGACGAGAGCCCATTCACTCCCTCCACTCCCCAATCCTAACACAGATGTGGCTGCCCCTCTGGGGTCCTCCATATTGGGGGGTCCAGGCTGACTGCTGCCTGAGGACCTTGTACAGGACCTGCATGGAAATTGCCTCTTTAGTGGGCCCCTGATAGAAACAGATGGGGACACATGGCCTTCCCTCCCTGCATCAGCACCAGGATGAGGCCATGGCCAGGGGCCAAATGGTGATGACACAGGCAGGAGAAGCCCCAGGAAACACAGCTTCTCACAGCCGTCAACAACATTTGTCTCACACCCTGCTTGTAAGCACCCCTTATGGCCAAGCACAGGCCTACTCCGCGGAAGAGCAGCAGGAGTGTCAGGAGAAAGGACATTGACATTATGAACCACACAGTGACCGAGATTTTAATAACTGATACAACTACAAGTGTGGAAAACATTCAGGGGGTCCAAATAAGTTGTTGGCTCTAAGTCTGTGGAGCGATCCAGGCCTAGAGGGGCCAGTGCAAGGAAGGGAATAAGGCTAGTTTCAAATATGCCCATGTGAGAGTTGCAATGGGAACCAGCCCACCAGGGTTGTCCCTTAATCATCATGACACTCTTGGAGTGGTTTTGTTTTTTAATTGAAGTGAAATTCACACCATAGGATTAACCATTCTAAAGTATGAAATTCAGTGGCATTTAAAACAATCACGATGTTATAGATACAACTTCATCTCTATCAAGATCCATAAGTGTTTTCATCCCCCCTTGGGTCTTTTTATGCCCATGTTAATGATGGGCCATTAAAAGCTCAGGAAAGTGAAGTGGCTGATTCAAGTTCATCAGTGGTAAGACTGAACCTGAACCCAGATCCTTGAGCTGCTGTGAAAGCAGGGAAACTTTCTCTTCAGACTTTGACTAGAGCCTGTTCACTGATCTCCTGATCTCTTTCCTCTCTTCCCTCAGTTGTCTTACACAAAATTAGATTCATCTCCTGTATCAGGACTCTGCCAGCATCCTTCTCCTCCTCAGCCTCCCAGTGGGTCCTCATTAGCATTCAAGGAAAGTCTGAGCTCCCATTATGTAACACAGCTGAAACCTTTATGTTGATGTAATCACCAAGCAACTTGTTCCTCTGAGGTGAGAATCATGGAAATGCATTCTGGGCTCTGACAACCCCCCAGTGGAAGCTAATCCCAGATCAGCCATCGGCTGCCAGCCAGCCAGCATCTGCCCTATAGATTTCCCAAGCAGGATCCACACAGCACTGGCTCTGCAAACTGCAGAGGGTTGCCGGTGGAATCCCCTCATGTCAAGTGAGGACACCACCTTCCCATCTCTCATCCTTGCTTGGCTAAATTATTTTAGGTTAAATAACAGATACAATGCAGATATTACATATCTTGATGCTAATATTTGTGTCAGTTGAAAAAATGCTTATGGTGTATTGTTAGGTGTCAAAAAATAAAATCCAATATATAGCAGAATTCTGTTACAGAAAAAATATATCTATACACAGAAAGGGTTTACATATGCTTTGAACACATGCACATATTTTCATTAAGAAGTAAATCTGAAAAGTTATACCATAAATGTCAATGTTAATGATGGTTTTCTATATCTGGTATGATTTGGAGTAAACTTAAATTTTTCCTTTTCATTATTTTTATAAGTTTCTCTCTATTAAAAAAATGACCTATATAAGAAAAGAATAATGAAGAGGAAAAGAATTCCTTTTCCCACAGGACTTTGTTTCCTCAATTCATTCTTCTTTTTTGGTAGGGTAGGGTACTAGAGATTGAACCCAGGGGCACTTAACCACTGAGCCACATCCCCAGCCCTTTTTTTTAAATATTTTTTTTAGTTGTAGTTGGACACAATATCTTTATTTTATTTATTTATTTTTATGTGGTGCTGAGGATCAAACCCAGCACCCCGCACGTGATAGGTGAGTGCTCTCCTACTGAGCCACAACTCCAGCCCATCCCCAGCTCTTTTTATGTTCTATTTTGAGACAGGGTCTCACTAAGTTGCTTAGGGTCTCAATGAGTTGCTGAGGCTGGCTTTGAACTTGTGATCCTCCTGCCTGAGCCTCCCTAGCCACTGGGCATCTTAGTCCTATAGTACAACTACTTGTATGTATGTCTCTCTACTTTCTTCTCACATGGAGAACACGAATCTCATCTTATTCATTTTGACATCTCCATGACGGTCTCAAGAATTAATTAGCTAGCTAACAAGTGGACTCCAGTTCTACTCTCGCTAACCCCTCCTGAGTGCAAGACCCCAATGCCAAACCCCTCAGGCAGCCTCCAGGAGGTTAAGCTCTGGGGATTCCTAGTCCTGGGTTCCTGGGGTGTCCTGCCAGGCAGTGGTGTGACGGAGTGACACAGGGATGATCACAGGCAGAGGCAGCTACTTTATTTGATTCCTACACTCATAAGACCAATGTCAGTGGGAGGAATAACAAGCTTATATGTCCAGAAACTCTCTTTTGCTTGTGGGTTTTTCTCAGTAATATTTCATTACTATAAGGCAGATGTTTCATTGCCAGGGCAACCAGGAGGGGAATATGCACAGAGCGGCCTCACTTTGAACTTAAGTATTTTGTTAAACTCCCACTGGGTTTTGAGCTCATTTCACATTTGTGGTTGCAAGAATGTAAACATTCTTCAATTCTGCTGGAGCTTTTCTCTTCATCTGGTTGTCTCTCTCTTTACAAGGTCCAGTTGACATGTAGAGTTTCTCCTGCAATTTACATAACGTTTTATTTTTACCAGCACTCCTTGATACCTTTTTCTCTTCCCTACTGTCTTATGATCTGAAAATAGATGAGTATGTTTTAAAAAGTAACTAAAATATCAAAATTAGAAATTTTCAGTACAGAGAAGGCTTAAGGGAACAGCTTTAACTGTTTTCTTTTCCTGCCTTGATTTGCTTCCCCCCCCCCTTAATTTTCCTGTTTCAGCTCCACAGCAGCATAAGTACACCTGTGTCTGAGCACCTTGGAGGAGCAGCTCTAGGTGGCCTGGCCTGTTTGGGGTGAGATGTGAATTCTCCCTCTCCCTGGTAAAGCTCTGAGGTCTCGGCATGAGAGGCAGAAACTCAACCCCTCAATTATGACAAAACTTGGCTGCAGTTCTGACTCCTCCCATCTCTTGTCCCAGTTAAAATACCTATTCATTAGGCTCTCTTTCTGGAATCATGTCACTCCAAGGTTCTCTGGGGAGCTGGGCTTTAGCAGTTTGAACACAGTTGCTCAGCCTAGCCTCTGAAAACTTGGTTGTTGAAAGAAATTAAGTCTAATTGAATTGAATCAAGTCTGGTTGAATGGGCAGGTGCTAAGCAGCCTTGCAGATAAGAGGCATCAGCCCCTCAATGGCAGCCCAGCTAGACCCAGAGTTCTCCAGGGCCTGAGAAGAAAAGGGAGAAATACTGAGCCCCTTCTGGTAGGTTGGGGTCTTTCCCTTTTAGCTGGTTGCTCTGTGGGTTTCTCACAGTCACTGCCTTGTTTATCCATGTTAAATACTATATACTTTTTCTATTTACTGAGAATAAGAAACAATTTCTGTTTTCAAAAGGCTTCCAGTCCACTGAGTATGAGTGGAAATCACACTACTCTTCCCAGAGTTTTAACCAATTGAAAAATTAACCCAGGAATCAGATCCATTCAAAGTAGCACCTTGTTATTTGCAAAGGAGACAAGGAATGTAGAGGCAAATGATTTTCTCCTCCTTTCCCACCTAACCCAGTTGGTCCCCTGCTGAGCTGTCCACAAGTGGCAAAGGAGAGGCAGAAACTCAACCCCATGAATGACAGTAGGAGGCACTAGAATCCTACTCACTTCATCCCTAGGAGGACAAGGTTGAGCTGTATGATTACCAGATGACTTGGGGTTTGGCCTGGTCACCTTGCCCGGATGCTTAATTTTAGGCAAGGAGCAAGAGGAGTCATGTTCAGTGAATATCCGCTTCCTGTGCGTCAGAGTTGTGCGTTCCATGCTTCATTTTCTTTGACTGGATTTAATTCCTGTAAGGTGGAAACTAATATATCCAATTAGGACACGTGTTACCCACAGTTATGCGGACATTAGGGGATAGTGTTTGTAATAGGGGATGATATCTGTGATATTAGAACTTAGAACTGACTCCAAAGGTCATGTCCCTTGAATTATGCTGCCTAATCCTTCTGGGCCTCAATTTACCCTTCTGTAAAATGGGAATAATATCTATGCTACAGATTTGTCATGAGAACTAACTGCATAATCTAACACAGTGCTAGGTTTTCCTCTTTCTTCCTGCCCTTTCCTTTCCCTTCTTATCCCAGGTACAAGGTCAGGCTGCACCCCTAGAATGCCCAGAGGCACCTCTCTGGGTTTGACTGTTCTCAGCTATTTTCAGAGCAGGGGCCTATTCTGCAAAGACAAGATCCTGACTTATGTGTCACAAGTCACACAGCTCATTTCACATCATTAGTATAGGGTTTTGTTTTGTTTTTCCTTCCTGGGGAGCCATAGAGGGAGCTCCCCTCCCTCCTACCTCTTTTCCCTTCCTCCACTTATGCTCATTCATTCTCAGGCTGAGTGGTGGGGGCAGGCTCTCCTCAGAGACTCACACTCTTGACTTGACTCAAAGCCAGTTGTTTACCACATGCAGTGAGTGAGAAACCAGCATGGACCCACAGGGCAAAAAGTTGAAAGGGAAACACCCCAGCCTACCAGAATGGACCCTGGCACGGTGCCCTCCTCCTCTCAGCCATGGGAAAACTGAGGGTTTGGCTGGGCTGTGTTTAAAGATGCCAATGGCCCTTATCTGCTGGGTTGTTTTATAGGACTATAAAACAGTTGGGTTTTGATTCTGTTCAATTCTCTTTAATTCCTTTCAACAATTAAGTGACAAGTACTTAGCTTAGTTGTGTATTATAGGTGGCTCTATGTAAATGATATCAAACTGAACTTAACCATCAGTGGTTTTATCACCTAAAGCTGACCATGCATCCACCCCATAGCTTAGCAATTCCACCCCTGGGTCTGTACCCTAGGGCATGCTTCTCAAATATTTTGATTTCAGGACTCTTTCCTACTCTGAAAAATTATCAAAGATCCCAAACAATTTATGTTTACATGGGTTATATTAGTCAAATTTTGTTGTCAAAATTACAACAAATTTAATTTAAAGATCTTAATTTTTATCTGATTCATCAATCCAACATTTATTTATTTTTATCAGTTTTGTCTTTTTTCCATATTTTTATTCATACATTATAGCTGTACATAATGGTGGGATTCATACATGCACACAATATAACAATAGAATAATACCATTCCAGTATTTCCCTTTTCCCTCCCCTCTTCCCTCCCCTTGTTCCCTTCCTTCTATACTGATCTCCTTTTGATTTTCATTGCCCTGATGAGCTGAACAGAGAAGATTGGCTTTATAGACAGAAAAGGGCTGAAGAAAGCAGAAAGAAAAACAAAAATTGGATTGGTCCATTCAAAGTTACCTTCCTGGTGAAAGTTAAAACAGAGGGGACTTCCTTAAACTGCTGCCTAAAATTGGTCTGTTTGGGGATTTGGCACTTCTTTCTCAGAAGGTCAGACAAACGTCTTAGTTTTGGCTTGGTGATATAAATTTTAGCATGAGTGACTCCATTTTCCTTTGGTTCTTCTTGGGCATAGTACAGGAGCTCAGTCCAAACCAACAGCCTCCTAAAATTTCATTTATTATATCTATCAATATTTAATACATTAGAAATTAAAGCTGGAATTTTTTTAAACATTTGTATATTAATCCATTTTAAAATAAATTCATTTTTTTGAAAAATGATTCAATTTCTAAATTTAGGGAGATCAGTGGCTTTGAACATTTTTCAAATCTCTTTAATGTCTGGCTTAGGAGAAGACAACTGGAATCTCTTATTTGCTTTCAAATGTTGTGATACATTGTTTTGGTTGAAGTAGGTAAGGAAAATCCAGTTTAACACACATATAATTAGAAGAGGTAGGAGTATTTTAATACCCTTTTTCAGATCATTGTGGGTGTGTCAGTCAGCCTCTGGAAAATACCACAGCATATACTTGACAGAAGGAGAGAGAAAATGGTGAAACTTCATGGACTACCTGAAAGGGATCCGGGGATCCTGGGCCTCCGGGGATCCTGGGCCTCCGGTTCACACTTCTAGAACCGCTGTATTAGTGAAATTCTTGGATGTGTACAAGATTATTCGTTGCAACATTGTTTGGAATAGAAAAAAATAGAAACTACCCAAGTATGGTCTCTCCCCAGCAGAATGAGTAAATGAATGGTGGTTTATTCACACAGTTTTATAGCTGTGAAAATAAAGCCTCTTTCCTTTCTTTGCACATGGAAGTTTATATATTAACAGAGTCTTTGCACTTTGACTGAGGAGTTCATTTGATTGACGTACACGAAAGTGTTACATGAGGCCATGCCCAAAGTAGGCATTTAAGAGGCACAAATGAATGTACATGCCCAAAAGCTCTGAGTGGAGAGGCAAAGCCAGAGTCACCTAACTTCCTGTTGTGACTTACGTCAAATTTTCTTCCAGCTGGAGCATTTTCATTTTCTGAAGCTCTTGACTCTAAACTAATGATTAAAAGCTAACTTCCTGCTTTAAAGTGATGTTTATGCCACTGCAAGATACTTTGCAAACAGGACTTGATAAACACAAGCCCACAGAGAATTCAGCTAATTTATAAAAAGAACTTCCTTTGGAAATTCAGAAGCATGGATCTAAAGCAAGTACATTTCATATTTAAAATAGAATCTTCTTAAAGAATAAAAACATTCCCAGGCAAAGTGTTTCTATACTTATGATCCTCAATGAGAAAGGAACAATGAAGATCTTTATAGAAGCCAAATTGGTCATGAAATTATCCTCATCAGCACATAATCCTTTAGGTTGTAGAGAAACAGACCACGATTCCTATAAATAGAATTGTTTCCCAAAGGACTCCATCCTCCACCTCCAAACCCCACCACCACTTCTTCCAGCTGAGTTCTATACAGTACACTCTTTCAGCATATAAAGTGGTTGCACACAGTAACCAAAGATGGCTGAGCAGAGAAGGATGTATCAAAGAGTACATACTGTGTCTGTTCTTCAAACACACACCCATAGTAGTAGTTATAAATACAGTGGTACCTCATGTATCCAGAGGCTCTTACTTAAAAAACTTACTGACTATGCCCTAGATTTTCTGCTTGGCAGTATTTTAATGCATTTTTGTAATATCTAATATCAACACACACACACACACACACACACACACACACACACACCTGCCAATCTTCCCATTTTGTAGTATTCCTGTGTGCAAGTGCCACTCCCAAGTTCCTGCTTCCTTTCCTAGCTTAACTCCTAAGATGCAGGTAACCAGATATAAACCCACTATGTGGGAGACTAGATATTTCTTCTTAAAAGAAACTTGCCCAAAGGAAAAGTCTAGGGAAGTTAATGCTTGAAGGTCACCTAAATAAACAGTGGGATTTCTACCTAGTTATCCAACTTTAAAATCTTTCAATCAATAGCCTTACCTGCATTCATTCATTTATTCACTTTTTCCCTTTCTCTCACCCTTTCTCCCTTTTTCTTCTTCTCTTTCTCTCTCTCTCTTACACACACACACACACACACACACACACACACACACACACTTCCTATCAGTTTTTTGATGTATCACTTTTAATTAAAAACAAATAACCCAAAATAATGTGACTGAGAAAAGTCTCTCATTGATAGAATCTCAAAAGTCTCTCAAAGATAGTAACTAAAACAAATGAACTCAGAGAAAACAGAGACACAGAGAGGAGAGAAAAAAGAATTATCCTATAGTTAATTCCCAGGAAGAAAACAGAAAATAATGTATCCATGAAACAAGAACAGGATGCTATTAAAAAAGGAATACCCAGGTGGGTGCAGCAGCATAGACCTATAAGCCCAGCAACTCAGGAGGCAGAGGCAGAAAGACTGCAAGTTGGAGGCCAGACTCAAATACTTAGTGAGAACCTGTCTCAAAATAAAAATATAAAAGTAGTTGGGGATGTAGATCAGTGGTGGAGTGCCCCTGGGTTCAATCCCCAGTATCCCCAAAAATATTAAAAAAGAAAGAAAGAACAAAGAGGTTGAACACAAAGTTAGTTCAAACTGATGTTTTAATTCAAGCAAAACTCAACAGAATATGACTTATCCTTGAAATCAGACATTAAAATTTTTTTATCAAAATGAAAAATTTTCAGGAAGCCTTGACTTTAAAAAAAATCAGTATTGATGTTTCCTTCTGAATCAATACCTGATTTCTCAGACAGATAAGAATTCCACCTTTCCTTTACAGTATTTTGACTTCTAAAATTTACTTGCTTCAAACATAGAGATATTTTTGTGGACAAGTGCATAAAACTGAATGATAGCTTTAGCCTAATAAAATATTTTTGACTGATAAGCCAGTGGGGAAAAATCCAGAAATAGAACCAGTATATATGTGAATATAATACTTAATAAATTGGCATTTCATGTCAAAAGAGAAAGGAAGAGCTCTCCAGTGCATGATATTGACAGAACTGGCTAAATACCATTTTTCATTTGGGAAACCCATTTAAATTATATGGCCACCTCACTTCTTACTCCAAAATAACTTCCAGATGAATGTCAAACATAAAACCATGAAATTATGGGAAGAAAATATAACTGACTATTTTTTTAATCTTGGGATGAAGGTCTGTATATACAATGAAATCCAGAAAACATAAGGCAAATATTGATAAATTTGAGTATGTAAAACTTAAAGATTTTCTGAACAAGAACAAACATAAACAAAGGCCAAAAGCAAACTAATAAAAATCACTGCAACATACATCATAATTGACTATATTCCTTAATATGCCAAGAGTTTTTACAAATCATGAAGAAAAAATAGCCTGTTGTATCAACCAAGGTCCAACTAGAAAAGTAGAAGTCATACCTGGGAATATGAACAAGCGAAATTAATGCAGAGAAGTGGTGACATAGATATTGGAGGACTGAGAGGACAAAGAGAACACAGAGGTAACCCAGAGTAGTGGCTGCTGGGAGTTGCTATCATCCTTGTGCTGGAACAAAATGCTACAAGTGGGGTTACAAGAACCTAGGTGTGCAGAGGTGGTCCCTAGGAGCCTTGTGTTTGTATTCTGGCCTCTGAGGAGGTGCAGTGGGGGCTTGGTGTTGAGTGTTTAAAAAAAAACCTAGGCTGTCCTCTGTAATTGATGGGACTTTGAAACGTATAGGTAGCAGAAAGAAAATCTCTTCTCCCCTCTTCCCTTCTCCTACTTTCTATTCCTTACCAGTGCCTCTCATTCACCGAAGGTAACCAGAGCCCTACTATCAAAAAGCAAAATATAAAAGGATGGGCTTAGGACTAAAAGAAAAGAACAACCAAAACACCAATAAAACAATCAAAGACAAGTATCTCTATCTAAGCCCTTCTTCTCTAGATAAGTAAGCTGAGTTCTAGGGAGAATGTCACTTGGGCAAGACTCACACTGAGTTATGGACAAAGTTAAGCAGAGAAACCAGTTCCTCTTTTCCATACTTTTCTGAATTCTACTACATCCCACTGTAACCCTCCATATATACTCCCTCCACTATAACCTTACTGGCTTATTTCAAAGTAGCCATGGCAATCCTTTGTCTTTGACTGTAAAAGAATCAGGCACTGTAAAGTAAATCAGAAATGTGCATTTCCTCTAGCATAAAACAGCATGAAAACAAAAACATTTCTAAAGGCTGGTGTGTGGGCATTGGATATGTGGGCAGAAGTTCTCAGATCTATCTACACTCCTCCAAAGGCCCCTTATCCCTCTTTGCAGGAAGGGCCAACTGGCCTCAAATTATCCCTCTGGTTCACACAGCTTGACACTGGCAAGAATACAAGCATGGAAAACAATGGGAAACTTATTTTCTTGTAAAGCAGGGAACTCCAGCACTCTGCAGAGGCAGGTTTGGCATGCTCTATATGTGTATTTGTTTCCGATTGCTGCTGTAACAAAATTGTCATAAACTTGAAGCAACACAAATTTATTATCTTTCTGTTTCATAGGTCAAAAGTCTGAGTTCTACGGATGTAGCATAGGAGGAGAGCACTTGCCTATCATGCACAAGGTCCTGGATTTGATACCCAGCAAACACACACGCACGCGCGCGCGCACACACACACACACACACACACACACACACACACAGTCTAACACTGGTCTTATCAGACTAAAACCAAGATGTTGGCAAGGCTGCATCCCTTTCAGGAAGCTCTAGGAGATAGTTTCCTTGCCATTTCTGGCTTCTAGAAGCTGACTGCATGGCTTGACTTATGGCCCTTTCCATCCTCAAAGCCAGCAATGAGGCATCTCCCTGACCATTCTTCTGTGGTCACATATTCTCTAACTCTATTCATCTGTCTCCTTCCATTTCCTCCTCCCCCAGTACTAGGGATTGAACTCTGGGGCACTCTACCACTAAGTTTCATCCTCAAATCATTTTTCAATTTTTGAGACAGAGTCTTGCTAAGTTGCCCAGGCTGGCTTCAAACTTGCAATTCTCATGCCTCCGTTTCCTGAGTTGCTGGAATTATAGGCACGTATCACTACACCGGGCTTCCTCTTCCACCTTTAAGTACCTTTGTGATTACATCAGTTCCACCCAGAAAATCCAAAACAGTGTCCCAATTTTTCAGGATATCTGATTAATGAACTTAATTCTACCTGCAATCCCAATACCCCTTTGACACGTATGTTACTCAGCTCTCTGTCACTGTGACAAAATACCTGGTAAAAATCAACTTAAAATAGGGAAAAAAATGTTTTGGCAAATTTAAAAAATTGGAAATTTAAAAATTGGAAATTGGATGTGATTTAAAAATTGGAAATAACTGGTTTCAGTTCCTTGGTCACTCAGCTCTGTTGTTTCTGGGCTTGTGGTGAGGTAGAACATTATGGCAGGTGCAAGGTGGAAAAAATCTCACCTTGTGGCCAGAAAACAGAGAGAGTGAGAGGAAGGGGCTAGGATAAGATATACCCTGTCAGAGCACACATTCCCCATAATCTACTTCTTCCAACTAAGTCTCATTTCTCCCATTAGCCTGTTAAGCTATGAATCCATAAATAAATGAATCCATTTATGAAGTCAGAGCCCTCATGATCCAATCACCTCCCAACATGTCTGCCCCTAACCACTGCTGAATTGGGGACCACTTAAGATCCAAACCATAACACCTGGAACCTAACATACACAGTTTCAAGAAATAAGATGTGAACATCTCTCAGAGGCCATTATGCTCTCTCCCACAGCAGGCAACTGTCACACTAGTAAGACTTTGTTTACCCAAGTCTTACACAAATTCTTCAACAACCAGATGGACCCAGTGTCCCAGCCTTGTGCAGGGTAGAAGGGCAGTTTTCTGTAATCATGTAACATGATGCAGAAAATTTTAATGCTTCTCCAAGAAGTCATAAAATTTTAAAACAATGATACATCATGTTTCATATAAAATTGACAAACATTTAAAACACTTTAGATGAAATAACCTACTCAGTCTGGCGAGGAGGCATGAGGTGTACATTCTGAAGCTCTGCTGGTGGAGTCATCCTGACGGGCTGCTTTCCTACAAAACCATTATAGTGTGTATTAAGGGACTTAAAAGAGTTCACACTCTTCCAGTTCTAGGAAATTAACCTAAGAAAACAATCAGAAATCCCTAATAGTCTAATAATTAAAGACATCAACAACAATGCCATCTAAAAATTGGAAATAACTTAAATGTCCAACCACAAATAATCAAATTGATTATAACATTAATACAATGAAATCTTAAATAACCATTAAAAACACACACACACACACACACATTTTGGGCTGGGGATATAGCTCAGTGGTAGAGTGACTTCCTGGGATTCCTGGGGCCCTGAATTTGATCCCCAACACCACAAAAACAAACAAACAAATACCCCATCTTTTTCAAGAACATTTAACAACATGGGAAAATACTCACGATAGAATATTAAGTAAGAGAAACCTGTCAGAAAACTGCTTTTACAAAACAATCTCATTTTGCCAGACGATGTGGCGAAGGCCTGTAATCCCAGTTAACAGGGAGGCCGAGCAGGAGGATCACAAGTTCAAGCCCAGCCTGGCCAAGTTAGCAAGACCCTGTCTCAAAAAGAATAAAAAATTGCAATTAAAGAAGGACTGGAGGTGTAGTTCAGTGGTAAGAGTGCTTGCCCAGCAAGCGTGGGGCCTAGAGTTCAATCCCCAGATTTATGTATTTACATATGCATATGTACATGGAACACAGGGTGCTGAATGGATGCTTATCAGTTGTCTCAGAATTTTATCTGAAGCCTGTGGATGATAAATACTCTCACATTTAAAGAGAGGGGCTAGACCTATCTAGGGAGGACTTACAAAGAGACAGTGTAAAGCTCCTTAGACCCTGCCCCTCCCCGCCCCATTAACGTGATAAGCAGAAGTCAGAGAGTCATTGAGATAGTGAGTTGGTCATGGAGAAGAGGCCTCTTCCTCCTCTCTCAAGGAATGGAGAGGGTGCTCCCACATGCACACAGAACCAGTGAGGGGTACTCCAAGATAATCCCTCCTGGATATGGTGGGCTTCAAGAGGAGGGAGGCTGCCTGGTTCAAGGCCTGCTGCCCTACAGAGAGCCATGCTTTAAGTAGGGCACCATGAGTGAGTCCTTAGGTGAGCTCTAGACATGAACCCAGAGGTTATGGTCATGGGTGAACCCATGAGCAACTGGGGCCTACTTTGTACCTGGAAAATTGGGAGAAGAGAAGCCTGCAGGGGCAACCACCACCATTACCTAATTTTAGGATCTTTTCATCACCTAAAAGGAGAGCCCCTACTTATTAGTCCCTCTTACCCCCAAGCCCTGGCAACCACTAACTTGCTCTCTCTTTCTGGATTTGCCTCTTCTGGATATTTCACATAAATGGAATGATATAATATGTAGCCTTTTTTGTCTGGCTTCTTTCAGTTAGTATAATGTTTACAAAGTCCATCCATTTGGTAGAGTGTGTTGGAACTTTACTCCTTTTCATGACTGAATAATATTCCATTGTGTGGAGGAACCCCATATTGTATATCTAGTAATCAGATGATGACATCTGGGTTGTTTCTACCTTTTGGCTATTGTGAATAGTGCTGCTCTGAACATCGTATACTTGTTTTTATTTGAACACCTCTTTTCAATTCTTTTGTGTATCTACCCAGGAGTGGAATTGTTGGGCCATTTGATAATTACTGAAAACCCTTCAGTGGCTTTTGGATGTTGTGGATGTATCACCTAACCAAAAATTGGTAATTTTAACAAAAATAATTAACTTAAGAGAAAAACACACTGTTTTGTGATCATGGTTCGGCAGCCCTGCAAAGTCAACATTAGATCAATAAATGACTTTACAGGACCTAAAAGAAACTGAGGTGTAGGAAGTAAATGAGAGAATCCAATTTCAAAATATGACTCATAGAACCAGTAGGTCTTCAGGCTACAAATGCTCCCCGTCATTAAGTGTTCCAGCAGCAATGCCCTGGTGAGCGTGGGAAGGGCTGTGAGAATGTTTTCTAGATCCATGTTTTCAAAAAAGAGAAAGCGGTAATTAAAGTTGGCTTTAACATGCGATTATGTTGACATGGTCTGATAGTTACAAGGCCTCTCCCCAGAGCCCCGGGCTCCTGCAGTACCTCTGATGTCCTCCAGGGGGCGAGGCCAGGCAAGACTGGCGTCCCCAGTGGAACTCTGTGCTGGTGACCAGGGAGAATTGGGCCAGCAGAGCCTTTACAAAGACAAGAGGAGGAAACACTGTGACAAAGAATCCAATGCTGGGAGGACACTTGGGAAACATATTTCTCAAGCACTTTATTTTTATAAACAAGAAGACTCAGACCCAAAGTCTGCTGATTACAAAGGCAGTGGGCAGGAAGTCTGGAACCCTCTGCTGTGTTGCAATGTGCAATGGGAGCAGAGAGGCTACCCATGGCTGATGGAGCTGAGTTTGGAGCCCTCCTCCCTCTCTCTCTGCCCCAACCCTCCCCATTCTCACTATTTACTTAAAGGTGTGACCCCAGGTCAGTAATTTAACATTTCTTTTTTTGTTTTATTTTTTGATACCAGGGATTGAACCCAGGGTGCTAAATCACTGAGCCACATCTCCAGCCCTTTTTAGTTTTTATTCTGAGACAGGGTCTTGCTAAGTTACCTAAGACCTGGCTGAGTTGCTGAGGCTGACTGTGAACATGCAATCCACCTGCCTCAGCCTCCCAAGCTGCTGGGATTACAGGTGTACGCCACCACACCTGGTAGTAACTTAACATTTCTGATCCCCCTTTTTTTTTTCTGATCCCATATCTCTTTAGTGGTCTAATAACATGTATGTAAGGCTAAGGGGAGGAAGAAATATCATGTACATAGGACCTTTATGCTTGCTACCTAGCAGATTCTCAGTAAACATTTGTTGCGTGAATGAATATTCCTTCCTCTGACTCTTGAGGCAGTTCTTGTGCTGACCAAATAAATCTTTATTGAAGACATTTTGGGCAACATCTTTGTGAGTTTTCTCCTATCTATAAGTTGACCCTAGCCAGGGAAAGAAATGGGAGTTTGGGGTGTTAGTGCCATTCTGTTGGAGTGAAAAAGTCCCTTTGTGAAGCCTGCACAGCACAGTGACAGCTCTGCTGTCCACACTGGGAAGTCTGGGTGTCTGGCAGCAGGAGGTTCTCAGAGCTACCAGAATGTCCCAGTCCTGACAGCAACTTCATGGAGTCTCTGGATTATGGATCCAGAGGTCTTCTGAGGCCAGCCCTTTGATATAGCTCTTGCTTCCTCTCCTTTACCATTCTGCTAGATGCCAACTTGGCTGTTTCTAGTATAGTCAACCTTCCATATTCATAGACTCTACATCCATAAATTCAACCAATTATATTTGGAAATTTTTTTTTTCTTAATTGTGTATGGGGCAACCTGGAAAAGGCACAACTCTAGGGACAGAGCACACATATGTGGTTTCCAGGCCTGGTGCAGGGAGGGCAAGACTACAAAAGGGAAGTACGGTGGGGATTCTTTGGAGTGATAGAAATGTTCTGTGTCTTACTGTGGTAGCCATATGACTGTATGCATTTGTCAAACTCAGAAACATACAAGAAAAGGAGTGGTTTTTATTGTGTGTAAAGTATGATACAATAAATCTGACTCAAGAAAAGAAAGGAGGGAGAGAAGGAAAAAGGAGAAGAGACAGAAATTGGGGAAGAGAAAGAGAATGAATAAAATCACCCAGTGCAGGGGTAGCAAATGGCCAATATGCTGAGTCTTTCAAAATTATTACAGTCTCAAATACAGTCAGACAAGCAGATAGGACAGATGGACGAGTACATAATTTGACCAGGCTCAGCATTAGTCTCCAGTTTAGGATGGGAGTTGCAGGCAGGGGAAAAAAAAAAGTACTGAACATGTACAGACTTTCTTCTTGTCATTATTTCCTAAACAATACAGTATAATAATTATTTACATAACATTTATATTGTATTAGGTATTATAAAAAATATAGGGATGATTTAAAGTGCACAAGAAGGTGTGTGTGCATAGATTATATGCAAATACTATGTTATTTTATACATGGGCCTTGACCATCTGTGGATTTTGGTATGTTGAGGGTTTTTGCACCATTCTTGGTCTGATTTCTCTAGTACTTAGAACTGTACTTGGTACAGAGTAAGTGTTCAGTTAGGGATCTCATGACAGTGAGAGAGTCTCCCCTTGTGAGTTTCACTAATCCTTTCTATTTCCCCTTCTTTAGCCTTTTCATTGATTGTACCTGTGCCAGCCTTCTTTCTTCTGATTTTTTGGAACCCATGTGAGTTATCATTAGTTTTCACACAGTTTGCTCCTTTTTCTGGACAGGTGCCAGATGCTACCTCACAGGGGTGGCTCATTGCACACAAAGAGGCACAAAGATCCTGAAGGACAGGAAGAAACAAATGCCTGCCTACCTGGCCAGCACTCAAAAAACAGGCCGATCAACCCAGAGCCCTCACACCTTGGACCTTCCCCAACTCCACCCAAAGGATCTAGCCAAGTGTGAGTCTGGATACCACTTACACAAGTCCTTCTGCCCTGCCCCTCCCCCAGCCACAGGAATGAGAAGCTACAGGTCAGGCAAGAGGTGAGGTGAGGCTCTGATTTGACATTAGGACAAGTAGGTTTCCTAGTTATATCCAGATATATCCATATGGTGACATCATAGCACAGGAAAATGTCTTCATGGGACTGTCATAGAAAGACAGGATAAAAACCCTGGCCTGGGGATGAGCAGACTTGGGTTTTCCTCCTGGCTTGGACTTTTTAGGTATCAGTTTTCTTATTTGTAAAAGGGCAGATTGAGCTAGATCATCTCCATGAATCACTCACTTGCCAAAGTCCTAGTCCAAGTTCCCATCTCCAGGGGAAAGGTGGCTACATGACATTCAAATCTTCCCATGGCAGCCACTCCTCCCTCAGTTTCAATCCCACAATAATGCCCCATCACAGAGACCTAGATTTAGGACAGGCTGATGGGGATGGTGTGGAGAAGTAAGTAGATCAACTTATTTTAGGGAGCCCAGCTCTGAGGAAAGTTGGTGGTCTACCCAATTTCTCAGGAAACTGAAAATATCCAAATGCCTATTTAATAAGTGCCCAGAGATCACAGCTTCCAAAAAGAACATCATTCTGCATACCAGCTATATGCCGGCCTTCTTCATCCCACACTCCATTCCCCTGCCTCTTCCCAGAATGGTTGCTCCTGGAAACCAAGGTATGGGCAGAAGGCTGTTTGGCACAGAGTGTATCTTGATGAGAGGAGGAGCTCCCTGACCCTTAGAATCTTGGCCTCTGTACCCTTCACCCCCACTGCTAGAGACCCACTGGCCAAGTTCCAGTGAAAATGCCTCTTCTCCATATTCCAAGCAAGCTCACAGGGCCTCAGGCTTACAGTACAGTGTGGCCATGGCTTTGGTGAGGGTCTCTAGTAGGTGCTAATCTTCAGCTTGCAGAGACTAATGGGCCTGATTTCCTAGGTAGGATCTGACCTCTTTAGTTGAGAAAGGAGTAGCCCCCACCTCCTCCAGGGCCTGGGGTTGCCAGTATGGTTCTCACTGACTTTCTTTAGAATCTTTTCTATCTTTACTACTAGGTTGCATGAAAGTCATCTTTGTCTTTTTCTTTTGCAGTGCTAGGGATTAAACCTAGGATCTCATGCATGGTAGGCAAGTGCTCTATCACAGAACAATATTCTCAGGCCCATTTTTGTCTTTCAAAGTTAATATTCTGGCGTCCTTATCCCCAGATACCAACTCCAGGGGGTCTAGGGAAAAAGATGGAAAAACTCCAAAAGTATGTAGTATGAAGTTGGAGACACAAGTTTGCCAGGGAACTACTATATGACTGGCAAGTGTTACATTACACATTCTGCATGATATCTCATTCATTTGTCAACATGCCATGGAGGAAGCGTTATTATAAACTTCTATTTGTAAGTTTTGACCTAAGAGGTTCAGAAAGGATAATTCACTTGTCCAAGGTCACATAGTTATTAATAGGCAGAGGGGCTCTTAAACTCAGTTCTGTCCATCAAGTTGCTGTATTCAAGTGCCAAACTTTTGCTGAGAACTTACTCTAGTTGCAAAACCCTGGGGCCAACACAATAGCATGTATGCTCATGGAAAAGGAATGGATAGCTCTTATATTCTAACTTGGGGGTGATGTGAACACGAAGACTATTCCAAAGCAGACTGAAAGAAGTACCCAAAGGTATAGTCATATGTCACTTAATGATGAGGACGTTCTGAGAAATAATGAGTCATCAGGTGATTTCATTCCTGTGTGAACATCCAAGAGTGGACTCACACAAACCTGGATGGTATAGCCTACCACACACCTAGATTTATGGTATAGCCTGTTGCTCCTAGGACCAAAACAACTCCTAGGATGAACAAAACAACATGAGATTAAATCAAGCAGAAGAGAAAATGATGCAATCAAGAGATGTGGTAAACACGAGATGTATGAGGCTGCTGCCAGCGAAACACAGCACACTGCTTTATAGTAGACATTTTTTTAAAAGTAGAAATCACTCTAAAATATCAGTAAAAAGCATGATATAGTAAACACAAAAGCCAGCAACACAACCAGTTGTCACCATCAAATATATGCATTGTACATAATTTTGTGTTTCATACATTTATGTGATTGGCATAAATGTATATCAGAATACTGAGTTGCGCTTGGATCTTTTTTTTAAAATGAGATATCAGAGTGATTGGGAAATATCTTTGTTTATTTTTATGTGGTGCTGAGGATCAAACCTAGTATCCCACATGTGCGAGGCAAGCACTCTACCACTGAGCCACATCCCTAGCCCATACTTGGATCTTTTTTTAAAAAAATTTTTTTGTAGTTGTAAATGGACAGAATGCCTTTGTTTATTTTTATGTGGGGCTGAGGATCCAACCCAGTGCCTCACACATGCTAGGCAAGCGCTCTACCACTGAGCCACAGCCCCAACCCTGCACTTGTATCTTAGGATAGCTCTGTAGCACTAGGCGATGGGATTTGTTCAGCTCCATTATCATCTTATGGGACTGCCGTTTTATCTGTGGCCTGTCACCGATTGAAACATTATTATGTTGCACATGACTGTATAAGCAGAGCCTCAAGGGAATGTGATTGAAACTGGGAAATAATCCAAAGAGAGAGAGAGAGGAGGAGAGAAAGGAGAAGGGGCAAGGGGAGAAGGAAGAGAGGGAGGGGAGGGAAGAGAAGCAAGGAGGGGAGAAGAGGAGGAAGGAGGGAAAGAGAGAGAATATGAGTGAGATGAGTGTAGGGAAGGATTTCTCTAGGAGATGGGCTTTGTGCTGGGCCTTGGTAGATGGGAGAATTTCCCAGGTTTTAGTGGAAATGGCAGAGGAAACAGCTTGAGACAGAAGCCAGAGTAAGAGAGTCAGGATCTTGTAGCAACCAGTGTGGAGATAAGTGTGGAGATAAGCCAGGCTAGCAGGTTGGTCAGGATCAAGTATGGGGATATAGGGAAGGACCTGGCTTTCTTCTGGGAGCAGTGGGGAGCTGCTGAAAGCTTCTGGTAGAGCACAGGCAGAAAGAGATAGGCAAGTTTGTATGAAAATCTGCAGTAGGAGGCAGGGGTGAGGACTTGATGTACTTTCTCCCTTCTCTGGACATAGCTTAGGGGCAGCGCCAAGAAGAGGGTGGGTCCTAGTGCTGGGAGCTCCCTATGTGCACACAGGCCCCAGGGCCTCAGTTAGGGTGTCTGAGGAGGGTGTGGCCTGATGGGAAGTCTATAGAAAACATTGAGAGTTCTGAGGTAGAAGGGGTGATGGGTGATGGGTATGGGGAGGGGAAATGGGACACAATGAGGAAGAGTCTTTTTAGCTCAGGAAAGAAAACAAATGTTCTCACCCTTTACAAATTTGGGCTCAATTTTTTTAATTATAAATGGACACATACCTTTATTTTATTTACTTATTCTTATGTGGTGCTGAGGATCTACCCCAGTACCTCACACATGCTTAGGCAAGCTCTCCACCACTGAGCCACAAACCCAGCCCCTCAGGCTCATTTCTAACCTTGAAACTCTTTTTTAGGGAAATGAAAATGATTTTTTCTTTTTCCATATACAGTCAAAACTCAATAAAATTGAGAACCAATTGCCTGGAACATTCAATTCACTGGAATTTTTAAAAAATTAATTTGGTTATGAAAAAAACAGTTGTGTCTTTATAGACAAGTTAACATCAGGATGTCAAACACTTAAAGACCTTCTATGGATAACTGTAGAATCAATGATGTGCATAGAAGTGACTCAGGACCCATTTGAGGGGCGTTGGTGAAGCAACTCTGCCTAAAAGTTTGCTCCACCCTATTAAGCGTTTTTCAGAAGTCCTAAGTCCTGAAGAATTCCTGGTGTCCTCTCCAATATATAATTCAGAATTCTAAAAATAGTTAAACTACAGGGTAAAGCAGAAAAGTTACATGTATGCTACAATTCAACTGCATTCTCTGATTGCAAAATTCTTATTTAACTTCATTAGAACGGAATCTCAATTGCTAGCACTCACTCTCTCGCTTGCCCTCTCCCTCTCTCCCTCCCTCCCTGCTCCTCCCTAACCAGCATTGTTCTTCCTATCCTGTCACCACATCCAAAAGCCCACCACTAGAAAAGATATTTCTTTGGACCTTGAGAATGCTTGCATTTTAAAGAATTCCCTAATGAAAAAGAGAGGATGCTACTATTTCAAGAAAAGGTAGAGAGCCTGCCTGGCTATGAGACCCTAAGCAAGTTCCTTGTTATATCTCTGGAGTTTAGTTTCTTCATATGTCAAATATAGAAAAGGAAAATAACAGTATCTCTCTTGTTTGGTTGTCCTGAGGATGAGGTAGTCAATACACAGACAGAAAACCTTATGAGGAATGCCTGGCACACAGTGGGTCTCTGTAAGCATAACTATGTTATCACATTTCACCTTCATCATAATGTAATGGATGATCATTATCCTCCTTGTAGTTAGGTAGCATGAGGCTCAGAGAAGGTAGGTAACTTGCTTTCAGACACAGGGCTAGTAAGTAGCAGAATTAGCTGGGAGTCAAACTCAAGTTGGTTTAACTCTAAAGACCTGCTCTCTCTTCCTCCCACTCAAGTACAAACTTCCCTGAATAGGGAATTACATTAGGCTTTCATCTTGTTCTAATTAAAAAAAAATTTTTTTTGGGACCCAAGAGTGCTCTACCACTGAGCTAGAGCCCCACCCATTCCTTTTTATTTTTTATTTTGATACAGGGTCTTGCTAAGTGGCTCAGGCTGGCCTGGGACTTCTGATCCTCCTGCCTCAGCCTCCCAAGTAGCCAGGATTACAGCAGTGTACCACTGAGCCCAGCTTAATATTTCCTTTTTGAAAACCAATGGTACAAAACCCAAAAGGAACAAAAGGGTGTGCAGTGAAAAGTCATTTCCCTCTTCCCTTCTGTTTTCCCACCTGGGCTCCCTCTGCAGAGCCAGCAGCTCTTGGGTTTTTTGTTATATTCTTCCAGGGCCAGCTTTACAGTAAGCTTTTCATAGCTTACACATTTATTTACCAGAGTAACGTAATTCCCTGAGTGCCTCATATGTGCCAGGCACTCTATCCTGGGGCTACCACTGCCTTCAGAGGGCTCACTGGCTTGAATCTGGAGGTTATTTATGGAGGGAACTTGCTGTACTGACTGCTGCGTTCTGTGCTTTCCCGATCTGCAGCACCTCTTCACCAGGTAGAGCCAACTTGCACATTCTGCAGACAGGAAAAGGCCAACCAAAGTGCATGGAAGAAAAGTCTTGTCTG
This sequence comes from Urocitellus parryii, assembly GCF_045843805.1. Lineage (NCBI taxonomy): Eukaryota > Metazoa > Chordata > Mammalia > Rodentia > Sciuridae > Urocitellus > Urocitellus parryii. Next base: position 108,105,759 of record NC_135536.1, read on the forward strand.
CCTTGGCCTTGCACAGCATCCAGCCGGCAAAGAGCATGATGGTATCTGCAGCCAACAGGAGGACTCTGTGATGCTGGACTTGTGATGTAGCACCTCTGGGGCAAGTTTCATACTCTGTGAAACTCCTGACCCTCTCTCACTTCTCTAAGGACTCTCCCCACAGGGTTCTCAGGAAGTGCCATTTTCCATGAATCTTTGCAGCTTCTGGCCTCCATCTCCAGTCTGAAAACCCCAGTGCTCCACAGGGAACTGAGAATGGCCAAAAGGGTTCCAAGTTCCTTTCCTTACCTTTTTGCCATTGTTCTTTGGATGGTATAAAATGTCAAAATACTTTTTTTCCCCTGTTGCTGCTGCTGCCAGAAAATATTTATAACCATGACAGCCATAGCAGAGATTTCTTAATTGCTTAATTATAAAATATGCTTATAACCTTTGGAGTGATTATACCAATGCATAATTATGGGCATTACCAACTTTAGAAAATTGTTCTGGTCAGAACACATGAATCCCCATTCTCTCTTTCCAAACAATAAATATTTGGGTAAAGGAAACAGAGCAAGAATGTCACTGTTTTGGAAGCAGTTCTTATTATTCCAGTTTCATAGATGTTCAGGAGAGGCCAGGATGCTGGCCTAATGTCACACAGCAGATCAGCAGTAGAGATGGGACCATAGCCTGCTTGGCCCCAAAACCCTGCTTCTTTTCAGTTCATAAAGTACATCACTTTAGAGTTCAGACTATGAAAATGTATGTTCTAGATGTTTGTGAAATTTGTTTTCTGGATAACTAAATATTCTGGATAGCTAAATTGTCACATGAAGGTTAAGAAAGAATAGGAGGCAGCAGAATTGGGGTTCTCTATGCCTAGAATTCCTTTCTCCATCACAATTCTATATCTTAAAATGTGTTTGGAGGCTGGGGATGTAGCTCAGTCGGTAGAGTGCTTGCCTTCTGGGTTTAATCCCCAGCACCGCCCCCCCCCCCCCCCCCCCCCCGCCAAAAAAAATTGTTTGCCTTTTCCTCTCAGTGGACTGTAAGTTCCTCAAGAACAGTTCTGAGATCTGGTCAAGATGGGGTGTGTGCGTGGGGGGGGGGATTCATATCTTCATTCTCACCCCTGCTTGTTTGTTTCTGGCTAGGTTTGTACTGTGGTTTTAATTTGAATTTCCCAGATGACTAATGCAGCTGAATGCCTTACAGATGCTTAATAATTATTAGTTCCTTTCTTCTTCCTGTATCTTTGCCCCTTCATCCCTTCTCCTAGGACTTGGCAAAGTGTAACCCTGAGATGCCAGTGTCCTGAGGACCCAAATTTCTCTGTGTTGGCAGTTCTTTGTTATAAACCCTGTCTTTTCTGCCTATTTGCCAGCCTCATCTCTTAGCCTTCTGTTTCCTTGTACCCAACTCTCCAGCTGGATCAGCAGTCTCAGATCTTCTCTGAGCCTTTGCAATTGTTCCCTCTGCCTGAGATACTATGCTCCCTTCTCTACCCTGATTTCACACTCTTTACCTGGGTATCAAGCAGGTCCCAAGCTATCTGCCACTTCCTCCAGGAAGTCTTATTTGACACTTCCTCCACCCCAACACCCACTCACCAGCCTGGGTTAGTTTTCTGTCCCTTGTTTGTGGCTAAGAAACATCCTGTACTTCCCCTCCTAGCACTTATCACACTGTTGCAATTGCCTATTTGCTGGTGTCTGTCTTGTACCTTTTTCTTCATCCCTTTGAGGATAAGGCTGTGTGTTGCTCATTTTTATATCACAAAGCTTAGCATATCAGTGATATCAGGTGAACAAATGACCTGGTCCAGATCCCTTTATTTTTTTTCATTATTTATTTATTTATTTATTTATTTATTTTAGTTTGAGATGGATACAATAACTTTTTTTTTGTTTATTTAGTTTTTATGTGGTGCTGGGGATTGAACCCAGTGCCTCACACATGCTAAACGAGTGCTATACCACTGAGCCACAACCCCAGCCCTCCAGATCCCTTTAAAAGGACAAAAATCTAACTTTCTGTGCCAGCTATACTAGAACCAATGGTATTAGGCCATCATCCCCGACCTCCCACATCAATTCTCCTACCTGCTAAGGTCTCAAGGAAACAGATGTTTATTGAAGGTCTATTGTATGCCAAGCACCAAGCAGGCCCTTTACATGGGATGTCATTTACACCATTGAAAGGCTTAAGGCCCAAATCTAAACAACATTTGGAAACTCAGAGGTGTGGACATACCAATCAGGCAATTAGCAATCAAGAGAAAATGAGTAAAACCACAGTGGTTTTCCTCTTGATAGTGAGTGGCAGAGGAATGTCTGTAGAGGAGGATTCCACATAGCTCTAAGCATTTACCAGTGACTAGCAAATGATAAGAGTGCAGACAGACCTGCTGATTAAATAAACGAAGAATTGAAGAGGCAACACAGAAAGGGCATAAGTGAAGCTTAGCAGACCCATATCCTTCTGGGCCTAGCCTAATATTTTCCTCTATGTGCTGATAAACCAAACTGGACATTGAAATATTTGAGTCATGGGTGGCTCTTCACAGTGCTATTCAAGGCTGAACCTTGTGATTTCTTTAGATTCCATTGACAGGAACACCTCACTGCAAGGGAAGCTGAGAAAGTACTATTTGTGAACCCAAAAGGAAAAGAAAACAGATTTGGGGTGAATAGTTAGTGATCACTGCCGTAGCACAGAGAGATGGTCTTCCTTCTGTTAGTGTCACTAGGTAGCCATGAGCTATCACAGATTGTGAGTGCTCACTCATGTAAGAGTGATTATTAAGTTCAAACCTCAGATGTTGCAAATAGAAAGACTGGGGCCAGGGAAAGCAGTGACTCCTTCCCTGTTGGGGGATGTTTGGTGCTAGAGCCATTCTGTGGTGCTTAATCCATCAGTATTTTATCTGCAAAGAGGTCTTTAAACAGGAAAACCTCATCTTCACAAAAGAGGCTCTCAGAGATAAAGAGGAAAACAAAGGCAATACAAATTAAGATGTTGATATAATTATTACAGTGGTAGTAAACATAATGATTATTCACTCAGAAGGCTCTTCTGTGTCCTGTGGTTCCTAAGACTCCTTCTCATCAGTAACTTCATATAATACTGCAAAATCATTTAGATGACCATGTACAGAAAGGATAAAAACTTTGCCTTCTCTGATAAATGAACAATTACTAGTTGTACAAATGTATGTAATTATTTAACCCTCTTTAAGCTTTAGTTCTCTCCATTTTAGTAAAATGGAGGTGGTATTATCTATCTTCCAGGGATTAAAGAAGAAACGAAAACTTCTATCAACAAATATAATTGGTTTTAATATCTGCTGTTGCTTACTCAATACCAAGAACATGGATGAAAATAAAAACACCTCTCAAGTGAGACCAAAATGTGACCAGAAAATAACAGCACTCTGTGACAAACTGCAGGGACAGAAGGTGGGGGCGGTGGGGGGTGGTAGTGAGGGAAGACTTTGAAGTCAGCTTGGGTGAGTGATGGAGGATTGCCCTGAAAAGGCACTGTGTTTAATGAAGGAGGAGAAGGAGGTGTCTAGGTAGAAGGGGACCAGATGAGGAGGGCACAGAGTGGTGAGGAAGAACGTTATGTATAATAGGAGAATGATTTTAGGTACTGCTAGAACAATTTTTTTAAAAACACACAAAAACTTTAGCAAAAGGGAGGTGACAGGTGACTATGTAGGGGACCCAGTGAAGAATTTTGATCAGGGAGGTAATGTGAAAGGGGTGAATGGAAAGAAGTGAGAAGAATGACATCACCAATATTCTTGGGTAAGAAAGTGAGGGTGCATCTGCTGAAACCCATGCCTATCATCACCCCTTTTTTTGGGGATGGGTGAGTGGGTTTGCTGTCTGGGGATTGAACCCAGAGCCTTGAGGATGTGGATTCTGAGCTGTTTCCCCTGTTCCCCTTTTATTTAGTCATTCAACAAATAGTTACTGAGGGCCTGGCATATATCAAGCTGTATTCCAGGAGTTGGCAATCAGGCTTCGAACAAGACTGGCAAGGTCTCCAATCTCACGAGGAGATGGATAATAGATAAATAAGTAAACAAGCAAGAAAATATCAGATCAGTGCTGCTAGGAAAATGAAACCTGGTGATAGAAGAGTTTTTGAGCTGATGCTCCTCCACCCCCAACACTTTTCAATGCTTTGAAGCCTCCTCTTGATCTAACTTTGGTTTTCCAAGGAGGCTTTGCTCTTAGAAAAATCTCTATAGTAAATATTTAAGCCAGCTCTCTGGGTGTTTCTAATCAGTCTTACCTGAATGGGGATAGTCAGAGCTTTATAATTCTTGAGGACCACAGATTCTACCATAAGTCACAAGTCTAAATTTTTGGAAGGTTGCAGCAACCTTGAGCTTTTTCCTGATCACAGTTCTTATGCAATTGGGAACATCCCCTTCTTTCACTTCTTCCCACTCCAATGTATATACACATTCTTTATATGAGAATCATTTGATAGTACTGTTGGAATTGCACATTCCTCCCCTGTGCAAAAAATGCACACTTTTAAAATAGGCCCACTGCTTCTGGCAGGTGTTTGGGCGGGTGGCCCCGGCAGATGTCCAGGGGGCTGGGTAGGGTATGGGGTGGTGGAAACAGCGGTGCAAAGCAATGGAGCTGGAAGCTCCCTCCTCACTATCTGGGCATGCTGGTATGTAAGTCGGAGCTCTTGGGTGCCAAAGGGACGCCAGCCAAGAACAAAAAAGCGAACGTTGTATTAAATGCAGCTGCAGAATCCATGGATGAAAAGGCAGATTTCCCAGGGTGCCCCATGGCCTTCCTCTGTTTAACACATTTACTCACTGAGGGGTTCCCCACCCCCTTCAAATTTTTCTTACTGTGAAAACTTTCAAAGACACAGGAAAGTTCTCTGTTTTAGGGCAGGCTACCAAAAGCCCCAGGAAACCTTCTCTGATTCCATTGGACTTCTTTGGACTGCCTGAGTTTACCCTTTAGGGGATGACCAAAATCAAGGATGGCTAAAATAGGGCCTCTGTTCCACAGAATTTTTATTCTGGTTATGGAGAGATGACAATAATACTATAATATATAATACTAATATATCTGTTTTAGCAGTTTATACCTTACAAGATGCTTTAACATGTCTGATCCTTTTAAAATCACAAACTCAGAATTGAAATGTACAGATTACTCTCAAGGTGGAAATACCTGATATATATATGGGCACTTCCTAAACTCCTTTCTTCCTAAATATTGCTAAAGCATCACTCACCCACTCTTCCATTCATTGAACCCTTATTTATTGGACACCTTCCATGTTCTACATACTGTTAGAAATAAAGCAGGAAACCAGACAGACTTGTTTGCTACCCTTATGGACCTCCAAGGGGAAGACAGACATTAAACAAATAATTACATGCACGAAGAATGTTTTATAAAGGCAGTGTGGGGGCAGTCAAGGGCATCACACCCTGGGAGGTACCCTGGGGGTGGAGCAGGGTCAGAAAAGGCCTCCCTGGAGGAAATGATGTTTAAACTGAGGTTTAGGGGATTAGGAAACAGTTTCTGAGAGGGTGAAAAAAAGTAACATTACATACCAGTATAAGACAGCATGAGTCAGACTGTTCCATGGCCAAATGAGGGGCTATAGATACCAAATGGGGAACATGTCCTGAGAGAAACAGAAGATTGGTTGAGCCAAGCCTGAAAGATAAATAGACTGGTAGGAGGAGATAGGTGGAAGAGCTTGAGCAAAGGTTAGATATTATTGTTTATTGTTTATCCTGTGGGAAGCATCCCACAACTGCTGTTATAAACAAAACTATATTTAATACCTACTACATGGTAGCAAATCTCGTGATTTAATTTCTTTTTCAGATAGGTATTATTTTTCCAGTTTTACAGATTAAGAAAAAGGTTGAGGGAGGGGTAAAGACTAAAAACACTTGCTAAGGTTGGCCACCAAATAATGGCAGAATTAAGATTTGAACACTTGCTTACCTGGCTTCCTATGCACTTTCCACAACTCCTCACTGCAATAACTTCAATAATATAATTTGGAAAAGGGCAAAGGAACTTTGAAGAAACAAAGGGGGGGGAAAGGTCTCAAAGATGCTGCAGGTAGGTGGACACCATTAGCAGAGGACTGCTGGGGTTGAGGGAGTAGTGAGAAGTGACCAAGGGAGTGACCTTGGGCTGCTCCAAGATTGCACTTCGGGGAGGTGCCCCACTCTAACCACTACCCGGTCCAGTTAATCATTTCCGGACCTTCCTTTCCCCCCCTCACTCTGCCCATTGAATTGCTACATCAGTCTTCCCCCTCCCCTTGCTTGCCTTCTGGCCTTGTGGCTCCTTTCACGGGTTTTCAAGGAGCCCAAACTTCTGAGGCAATATTTGTAACAGCCCTGGTGTCCTTAAGACTGTCCCTAGTTAAGTCGCACGCCCCTCCGGCTCCGGTGTAAGGCGAATCCAAGCAGCCCCTAGAGGTTTGCCCTCCCATAAACTCTTTTCTAAAATAGGCCAGAGAGCAGAGGACCTAATCTCGGCACGGATTAGCAAATTAATAGACTCGACGTCCCCCGCGGTAAAAAGAGAATCGTAACATCAGTTGTAGGGTGTAGCGAAGCTTAAATGAGGTATTTTGTATTGCAAAGTGCCTGGCAGGGAAGCGGTTCAGCGTGTCTAACAATGTTAGATCCCTTCCCTTTTTATCACCTGGTAGCGGGACCTCGAAAACCAGGTTACATTTATTTCACTTAAATTTCCAGCGGTGAGATTTGTAAAGTTCAGGACGACGTGCTCGTGGTAACGCTGAAAGTTAATCACGGTGACCAGGTCTGAATCCAGGTTCGTAGGTGCCCCAATAGGCCCAGCCACTCATCTTCCAGCTACGGCCGTGTGCGCAGAACTCAGAACCGGCTCAGAACCACACCTGTCTCAAAGGACAGAATTAGATTGCTCTGGGACCCAAGCAGCCCACTGGCGCAAACACAGGGCCAGGCTTAATCTCCCGGGCTTGTTTCTTGCTAGGTAAAATGGGAGGGTTACGGTGCCCGTCTGCCCGAGTGGTTTGTATTTTCTTTCTGTCCCTCTGTTGCGTGGCCAGATTTTTCTACCACTAAGCCGCGTTGTAGTCAGACCAACGACGCCATGCAATATCAGTCTCCTTCGCCGGACCCGGTAGACCAGAGGACCGGACTTGTCTGCCGGGGCCCGGTAGCCCCTTCCCTGAGTCAGGGAAGCCGCAGCCGCCCAGGGGAGCGGAATTGGGAAAGTCACTTCCAAGCGCTGCAGGACCCGGAGCTATCAGATGCGGGTAGAGCGCGCGGAGACCCCACCCGTGGGAGTGCACGGGGGCGGAGCCGGCCTTGGGGGCGGGGCCTGCCCGGGAAGGCGGAAGCCTCGGGTCTAGAGGTGGCGGCAGAACCCGGATCCCGGAATTCCACGTTCTTCGGAGCGGAGTGCTGAGAGAAGGCGGGCGGGAAAACCCGGCGCCCGGAAGCCCTTGCTTTCTTTGACGCAAGGGCTCGGGACGCAGCCGCTGTCTGCCTAGCGCCCGGCGAGGAGCGACCCCAGACGGAGCCTCCAGAGTCCCTCCGCCCCCGCCTCGTTCGGCCCCGGAGCCTCTGTCCTCCCTGCCACGGTCCTCGTGGCCATGGAGTGCCCGCACCTCAGTTCCAGCGTCTGCATCGCTCCGGACTCAGCCAAGTTCCCCAACGGCTCCCCGTCGTCCTGGTGCTGCAGCGGTGAGTGCGGCCCCGAGCCGGCCGGCCGCGCACCCGAGGCCCCGGCTCTGCCGGGCCTGCCGTCTAAGGGCCGCAGGCAGCCGGTGTGCGGACCTAGGGACGGGTGAGAGCGAGCCTGGCCCGACGCGCTGAGGAGGGGTACGCGGTGAAGCGGGCGCGGGTGGGAGCAGTGGCGGCTCCTTTGTTTCTCGCGGCCCGACGGTCCGGCCGGCGAAGGAAAGGCCGGCGAGGGGCGGGAGTCCGCGGGGGCCTCGAGCGTGTCGGGGCCGCGGCGGGCGGGGACCCTGGCCGGCGTTCGCGCCCCTTGCCCCGCCCTGAGGCGCTCGGGGGCTGTGCTCGCGGGTACTGCGGGGTCGGCAGTTGTGGGGGCGGTGGTTGTGGAGGCGGTGTCCGGCCCCCGCCGGGCTGCCGCACGTGTAGCGGAGCCCGACTTGGTTTCCTCAGTGGACCCGACAGGATAAAAAAAAAAGCCGCTCTCTTGACGCAGCTTTGTCTGGGCTGTGGGGCGCGCGGGGCCCTTCGCGGCCGCCTGCCTTGGCCGGGCTTTATTTCCCTTCCCCACAGGCTCAGGCAACCCGAAGCCTGGAGAGGCGTTCAGAAGCTCGGGCGGCGGAGGTCGGAATCTTTCATCAGCCTGGGAGGGTGAAGTTTGAAAACAGGCTGTAGGCTCTAGAGCTCCGAAGCTCGACCCAACAGCTGCTTTTGGAGGGGTGGCTCGAGTTTGCCTAAGATTGTTTCAAGACACAATTTTGGGTTGTCTGGAATTGCGTTTGGATTCTAGAGTTCGAGTTTTTGTAAAACAGTTACTAGGTTTATTTAATGCTTTTGAGTAGCTTAAGCTTCTAACTCCCTCTGCGGGCCCCTTTCGAACCCCTAGTGCCCTCTCATTGTCTGCTCTATCGACTTCTTAGGATCGCACCGGCCACCCTGCTTTGATTACTTCCTGGTAGGGCCCTAGTGCCGCCGCTAGTCTTTGTTTATTAGCTTTAAGATGATCACTATTAACCAGGGTTGTAGCGTTAACATTTGAATTGTACACTTCAGAAATCTCGAGTTTAAAGAAATATAGAAATAGCGATGGTATGATTTAGCTGTGTGACACTTCTCTTGGGTTGGACTGGGAAGATAGGTTAGAGAATGCTTAACACTTTTGGCAGGTTTCTTCTTCGCAGATTGCTTCTTAAAGGATGATTATGTATTTGGGAAAATGTAGCTACAAAGAAAAACATACTTTAGGTTAAGGAATAGAAATAAATGCAGTTTTTTGAAACTCTCGGACGTTTGATGCTTTGCTTGTGTTGTAAACTCTCATCTTTTTCTACATGCAGGCTTTAAAAATTAACTAGTTAATTGGTTTCACAGTGTAGTATTGTAGTTCTTTCCTGAGAATGCAGAAACTTGGATAAATTAACTCTTAACCTGTACATATATCTTCAACAGTAAATGTTGAGTGTGGCACACAAAAAAAATAGGGTGTATCACATTGCTTTTCAAATTGATTGGTGGCACATTAGCTATAGCTCTGGAACTTAATTTTTTTTTTTCCAAAAGAGATTTGGAAAAGGAAATAAAATACTAGGAAAACATACCTTCCAAGGAATGGAGCAATTACTGTTGCTCAATACAAAGTGGACAGCTAGCACACTTTTGACTTTTTATAGGTAAAATCACATCAAACTTAAAAATGGCTTCACTGACACAATCATATATAAAAAAAAAGACAAGAATTATGCTAGTGGCAAATATCCTGTTGTTAGTCTGTCTTGCCTCTATCAGGGAATCTAGTTAATTGTGGAATAGAGATGCAGGAGCAAAACAGAGAGACATATTCTGATGGTAAGAATTAACTAGTATGTTAAAATTAAAGGATGAGTGATTTCTGTCCAAGGGATAGAATGGCATTTTTGCATCTTGCAAGAAAATTTGCCTCCGACACTGCTTTGCAAAGGTGATTCTAGTCACTTGCTTGGATTTATAAACCAATTAAGCTAGTTTCTCAACCTTGTGTGGGTTTTGTCTTCTGTCCACATTGTGAATTGAACCCTTTCCATCTGTGCTTCCCATTTTAGCCTGTTGGCATTCATTTGTTGATATAATCTAGTGTTATTGTATTAAGCTTGATCTTGTTCTTGCCTGCCTGTTGTTTCAATGATTAAATGATTGGTAAATCTGGGAGTCTTTAACTGATCATCTTGGAGCGTTGTGTTCTGTTTTTTTTTTTTCCTCCAACACTCTTGAATTTTATTTATTTATTTTTTGGTAGAGGACCAAATGGGTAGTCAGTGTGTTGAATAATGCTGTGACTGGATATTGAAGTCTGATTACATTCTTATTAAGGAGAGGAAAAATCCCTGTTTTGGCTCTGGGACAATAAAAGTAATGCCCTTGCCTTGTTTTCTTTGGGAGCTTGCAATTATACCCGAGCGAGATAGCCAAGCAAATTGCAAAAGACCAACATCGTAGGCCCTACTAGCTAGCAATACATTCTTGGACAAGTAGTTCTGATTCCTTTGAGTATCAGATTTGTTGTGTCATCTGTTAAAAGAGAGGAAGTATTATTTTGCATTTACTTCACAGGTTGCTGTTTTTCACAAAAAAAGTAATTTTTGTGAAAACATCCAGAAACTGTTCTACACTGTCCAGATAATAGGTGGAATTGCAGCTTAGAACATTTTTATAAAGAAGACCCTGAGTAATTAAATATCTAAAGCCCATTAAATGGAGCCCAGAACAGACTGGCTTTATGCTGAATTATGCTTTACAAGGAGATACAGAACTCAACAAGATTAGGGTGGTAAGTAGTAATTATATTTCAGAATTAACTTGAGCTTCTTATCCCTGGAAGGCACTGTGTGTTGTGTTATATAATTGTATACGACAGTGCTTCTTACATTTTTTGTTCTCAGGACCACTTAATGGTCTTAAAAAATTTTAAGACCCTAAAGGCCCATGTGTGGCTTATACCTATTGATATTGCTTTATTAGAAATTAAAGCAAAAATTTGTTTTGTTAATTTACTTATAAGTAACAATAGATTCAGTATCTGTTAATATAAATTACAGTTTATGTAAAGTGTTTTTCAAAGCAAAAATTAGTAAAGAATGAAATTAATTTAAATTTTTGCAACTCCTTTTGTTTAGCTTAATAGAAGAGCTGATTGAGTCTCATATCTGTTTCTGCATTCTATTTCTCAGATACTACAGTTCATATAGCCTCTGGGAAAACTCCATCTCCTGAGAGAACAAGAGTAAACAATAAGAGTAATCTCTTATTATTGTTCATGCAAATAGTTTTAACCTTCTGGATCCCCTGAAAGGGTCTTGGAAACTCTTAGGAGTTCAGGACCAAACGTGAGGACCCACTGGTGTACAAGTTTTTAACAGTTAATGATACCTGTGCTTATTAAAATACCTTTAAAAATTAGAGAGATCCTTAAGGCTGGCAATATTTATGCCTTTGTAGAATCTTTAAATTTTTGAAACATATTAGCTGGGAAACATATTATGGGGTCTAATAGTTCCTTGTTAGCCAAAAACAAAACAAAAAAAATTATAGTCTAATGTAGTTGGGAGAGAGACAGGAAGCTAACTTCTGAAGATAAATCCATGTTGTGGTTTAAGGTAAATGTTGAAATTAGCAGTTTCCTAATAAGGTAAAAAAAGATTTATGTCTAATCATTGCTAAAGGTATTCTGTTTTAAATGAAAAAGTTTTAAACAAAAAAACAGGACATTCTCTCAAGCTTTTTGTTAGGTGCACATACCAGATGTTATTTTCAGAAGCTGGAAGCTTGGGCATTCCTTATTTTTGTGGGTAAAAGAGTTTAGCCAGTGGCAAAAGACAGGGAAAAAACATGAATTGCTTTTTAAAAAAAATGGTCTGACCACAACTTTTAATAACTAAGGAAAGCCAAAGACCAAGCATTTGGACTTCAGAGGTTTAGGTTAAATAGCAGGTTAAACTGGAGATATTTTTTAATAACAAAGGCATGAACAATCTCCTTTGATTTATTCTCTGAACATTTGAGGGTGCCTCTTTAAGTTTTCAGTACATACTTGTCTTCTTATTATTCTACTCATGAAAACTTAAGTGTAGATCAAGTAAATGTCTTGCAGTTTGAGTGGATATTGGAAAAAAATACACACACACACACACACACACACATATATATATATATATATATATATATATATATATATATATATATTTTAAGATTTATTCAGGGGCCGAGATTGTGGCTCAGTGGTAGAGCACTTGCCTTGCATGTGTAAGGCCCTGGATTTGATCCTCAGCACCACATTAAAAAAAATTAGTTATTAGGTTCATATGCAACTAAAAATTTTTAAAAAGGTCCATTCAGTAGGATGAGATGCTGATTATTGGTTGTTTGTCAGTGGTAATAAATTTGTAATGAACTGGTCAACTTGTGATCAAGGTAAGAACTCACCTTAATGGAGTGATGGGTTATTTTGTATAATTCTATCACAATTGACATTTAAAGAAGACTCCAGTTTATCTAGTGGACTCAATTTCCTAGATGGGATCCATCATTTTGTTCATTAGGTCAAATACATTTACTGCTTTTAAGTAATGTTCCGTGGTGTGTTAGTTATTAAGTGCCTACACTTAATAGGACACTCTGCAAACATATGTTTAACAGATGACCCTCCCCACCTTTGGTACTGGGGATTGAAACCCAGGAACGCTCTACCACTGAGGTACACCCCCAGCCCTTTCTTTGTTTTTTGAGACAGGGTCTTACATTGCCCAGGCTGTCCTCGAACTTGCAATCCTCCTGTCTCAACCTTCCGAGTTTTTAGGATTACAGGCGTATGCCCCTGGTCTACTTGGATGAACTTACTTTCTTTTTTTTTGGGGGGGGGGGACTAGGGGAGTTACTGGGGATTGAACCCAGGGGTTCTCTATTACCTACCTATAACCCCAGTGCGTTTTATTTTGAGAGAGTGTCTTACTGAATTCCCAAGGCTGGCCGCAGATTTTCCTACCTCATCCTCCTGAATACCTGGTATTACAGGTGTATGCCACCATGCCAGCTGGGTGAACTTTTTTTTTTTTTTCCACTTAGATCATAGCTGCAACAGTCTTTTAAGTTTATGTTGAAAATAAATGGCGAATGAGCTTCCCCCAAGAATGCTTTCACCATTGGTAATGTTACTATAGTAAATTTGTATTCTTTTGACATTCTGTGTTTATGGATAGGCAGGAGGACATTTTAGTTGTAAATGAGGATTAGGTAGTTAAAATCAGTGCACTGGTGACACTTTTCCCACATTAATACTGAAGATTGGTATTTAATTTTTACATTCTCTCTTGAAAAATTTAAACTTTATTGGAATATTTGAAAAGCCTAAGTGAAATGGAGTTGTCTTTCTTGACTTTTGGGTGGTATTCCTTTCCTATTCTGTCCCTCAGAACCTTTAAGTAGCCTCAGCCTATTCCGGTAGTCTCTCAATAACTTATAATTGCTGAGAAACACCTCACATTTAGAATGTGCTCCATTTGTTGAAGAGGCTGCAGTCTAGGGATTGAGCTTAACATTTTTTTTTTTTTAACATTGAGAGCAAGTACTGTTTTGTTAACTGATCAGATTACAAAAATACCATGGTAGATACCTTAATTCATCCTTGTAATAAGCCTGCTGATCTAATCTGGTCTTCCCTGTTGCCAGCATCTCCACCTTCTACAAAATGGCTGGTTTTTTTCCTTCTCTTCTTGGAGAAGATAATTTGAAGGGCCACAGAAAGTTATTTTACAGGTGTATGCCACTGTGCCAGCTGGGTAAGCTTTTTTTCCCCCCATTTAAATCATAGCTGCAACAGTCTTTTTAAGTTTATGTTGAAAATAAATGGCAAGTGAGCTTCCCCCCAGAATGTTTTCACCAGCCTGAGCTCTCAGTGTCTTAGCCAGTAAATTTTGGCTGGTTTGTAACCAAATGACCATTGGTAATGTTACTACAATAAATTTAAATTGTTTTCCAACAGTGTAGATCTTATGAATCAGATACTCCTTGCAAATGATGCTGTATTTACCAAGAGATTGAGCAGTCAAAGTGTTTTTTTCGTTTCTTACTGATTTTTGCCATATCCACGCTTGTAGATAAGCTCATTCACTGACTTCAGGTTTGGGTACCCCCATGTAACATTTGGTTCCATGATCCTCAGCATGTTTATCAAACCCTTGTTGAGCTTAACGAAGGTGCCAATGAAGATCAACAAAGGTGAAGAAGTTGTAGCACCTTACAAACTTTTGGACTCAAATGATTGACACCTGTGATCCCGATGACAAATGCCAATTTGGATTCTGCAGGTACATGGAAGTTGCCAGCTTTCTTGCCATCCTAGTCATTTGAATCTCCATTCTGTATATCTGCCTGTATTCCTTGTGGTAATGCTTGGCTTTTCATAAATAAGCTTCCTTCTTGCCTTTTGAAGCATCTTTTGGGCAAACTTCTTTCTCAGGTGCTTTACATTCAGCTCTGTGAAATTTTTTTGCTGCTTCTAAAGGGTTTCTGCTGGCACAGCAGGAGCCTTCTTTTTCTTTTTTTTCAGCACCCTCCATGGTTCCAGCCAGAAAAAGAGCACATATTGCTTTTGTGAAGAAGTTTTGATATGTTCATTGATCAGAAATTATTTCCTAGGTAGTATACTTACTGTAAAAAGAACATCCTCAGCAGAAGGAAGAATGGAGTTGAGGGGAGAATTAAAAGTCTGATTTCTTTTCCTGTTATTCATTTATCCTCAGAATAATTTCTTTTCATCATTCTTAGTTTTTACACCATTAGCATTAAGCTCTTATATATAACATGCTACTTTTTCCTCATTGAAATTTATGCAATTTTCTTCTCTACTGGAATGTAAAAGATTAGTTTTGGATTCTTCCAACTAAAAGTAGAAAAACTTATGCTTGTATAGTGTTTGCAGCTCAGTAAGCAAACCAATGTGTAGTTTGTAGCTTAGTAATTTAAATTCCTGTTTTAAAATTTAATTGAGTCCCTTTTCCATCAGGGAATAATGTATATACACTTCCCCTTAACTGCTTTCTCTCTACATATATATGTATGTATGCGTGTGTGTGTGTGTGTGTGTGTGTGTGTGTGTGTATGTATATAGTAGTTGACACGATATATTTTATTTAATTTTATGTGGTGCTGAGGATCAAACCTCGTGCCTTGTACGAGCTAGGCCAGTGCTCTACAGCTGACCCACAAACCCAGCCCTAGCTGTTTTTTTCAATATGTTTTATATGTTTTTTTTCTTTTTTGAAGAAAAAAATAGTCTTTGGTTAAGCTGCAGTTTTCAACCTATTACATACAGGTTTTGCATTCAGCCTAGGCATTGGAATAGATTTAGCTTCTCAGTGTTTGAAGTGGAAAATAATATACAGTGTAATCTACTTTAGTGTTTTATGTTTATTCATAGCCTCAGACAGGAAAAAAAAACTGAATTCTAGGTGTTGTAATGGAGTTTTCCTGGACAGATGGCTTAGAAGGAAGTACTTTGATAGATTCTCAGTGGGGGCTAGTACTTTTTGGAAGGAATACTTGTGATGAAGCTTACCTTGATTGGCAGTTCAGAATGCTGAGAATAGCATTAAGGACAGCAACAACTTGTTTATTTTACCTACAATTGTTTTGTGCCAAGACCTCTCAAGATGATGTGAAATTTCTGTGTAGTACCCTGTAAGTATGGATATCTTTGAGGCTGAAAAGGAAATTCACCTAAAAATTGTTCATTGCAATCATTTCTTAAAAATTTTGGGGGTTGTTGAATGAACTTTGGCTTAGAACCTTGTAAATGGATCATCTTTTTAACTGTTGTGTGAGTCTGCAGATGTTATCATCTATTATCATCTATAATAATTCCAGATGTTTTCTCATCTGTTAGTGTTAGTGAGTAGGAGGAGAATTGAGAACAACATGAAGTAACTTCAAAGCAGTTTGCTAGTATTTAATCCTGACTAATTTAATTAACTACACATCCTTGTAGGTTTTCCTGTTTTATAGATTATGAAACTAAGACAAAGGTTAAGATGCTCAAGATACTCATGGGTATTAAAGATAGCCCAAAGCTTAAACTCAAATACCATTTAAACTTTTAACCTGACTTTTTAAAAGCAAGATCTTTGTCTTTTAGTAACTTAATGATAATTTAAAGTAATTTAATGTTAAATTTTTTTTTTAGTTGTTGATAGACATTTATTTATATGCAGTGCTGAGAATTGAACCCTGTGCCTCACACATGCCAGGCAAGTGTGCTACAGCTGAGCCACAATCCCAGCCTACTTAATGATAATTTAGAGGATTTAAAGTGGTGGGAAACATACTTGAAGTAATTCCTCTGAATATTTTTGACATGAAAATACTTTTTAAATTCCATATCTTGAAATATATTTTAAATTGAAAATAACTCTAAAATATCTTGAAAATAATAACTCTTTTTAAAATTTGGTATTTGACTCCCATAACCCAAATTATTGATTCAAGTTCTGACAAATTAGAACAAATAAAAGGGAAGAAAACTGTTTTGAACATCAGCTTATTTGGGTTCAGATCTAATTTTATGTAGGCCAAAATTCACATTATTTTAGTTCAAACATAATAAGCCAGCCTCCTCAACAAAGCCATGGCTGATAGCTTTTGGTTATTTAAAATATGTTTCAGTTGAGCTTCCCCTCCCATTTTTTCAGTTTATTTCTGGTAAAGGAGATTCTTTTTGGAGGTGGTTTGCTGTTGAGTGGAGGAGGGAGAGAATTCTTAAGGTAGAAAATTTTGCTTTTGCCTCTGGTAGCTCAGAGGTTATTTGAATCTGCTTTTAGGCAACATACTTTGTTGATTCTCTTTAGTTATATTCTAAAAGATTTTCCAGTTGTATTTCCTGTAAAAGTAAATTATAGTTTTTAGGTTGCAGAGCTTAAAACAAATTTCCCTCTTAAGATATATGGAAAAGTATACATGTGTGCTATTTGCAGATGCATAAAATCCAGATGAGTTTAGGAAGGCAATTTCAGAGTTTGAAAACTACTGTAGAAGTTAAACATGGAAGCTTGGTGAGGTGGCGCATGCCTGTAATCCCAGCAGCATGGGAGGCTGAGACAGGATGATCATGAGTTCAAAGACAGCCTCAGCAATGGTGAGGCGCTAAGCAACTCAGTGAGACCCTGTCTCTAAATAAAATACAAATATGGCTGGGATGTGGCACAATGATCGAGTACCCCTGAGTTCAATCCTTAGTGTATACACACACACACACACACACACACACACACACACATACACACACACACAAATATGGACATTGAAAAGTGAAGTTTACTTTTTGTTTGTGTTAGGCATATGTCTCACAATTAAGGATTTCACAATTAGTGCTATCTAATTTAATTTTATAAGATCCTTTGAGTTTTTTAAGATAAACCAGCATATGTCTTTTTAAAAAAATATTTATTTTTTAGTTGTAGTTGGACACAATACCTTTATTTCACTTATTTATTTCTATGTGATGCTAAGGATTGAACCCAGGGTCTTGAACATGTGAGGCGAACACTCTACCACTGAGCCACAACCCCAGCCCCCACCAAATATCTTTTAAAACATTATTATTCAACTGGATTTTTTTTCTGGAAACTTTGTACTCTACTTTAGGATTGAGAAATTGATTCAATGAACTGTTCTCCATTTTTCATTCTCCAAGGCAGGTGTTCTGTCTTATTTTTTCTTTGTTTTAGCTGGGTTTAAGGTAGCCTTCCTTGTAGAAATCTGTTTGCCTGTTTATCTGTGACTGCTCCTAAAGACCTTTAATTTTAGGGACTGCTTATACTGTATCTTATCACCGGGAAGAGAAGGCTGACAATTAACTATCATATTCTTTCAGGTTTAATTTGACTGATAACAGGATAACACACTTACTCTTTTAGCTCCTTTAAATCTTTGTCCTTGCTGACCAAGCACAGGTTTTTTTTTTTTTTTAATAATACATTATTGTTCCATTCCTTTGTTTTGAACATTTGTTATACAATATTGGGATGTTAATTTTTTTTTTTTTTTTGGTACTAGGAATTGAACTAAGGGGCACTTGACTACTGAGCCATATTCCCAGCCCTATTTTGTATTTCATTTAGAGGCAGGATCTCACTGAGTTGTTTAGCACCTTGCTTTTGCTGAGGCTAGCTTTGAATTTGAAATCCTCCTGTCTCAGCCTCTGGAGATGCTGGGATTACAGGAGTGTGCCACTGCACCTGGCTAGGATGTTAATATTCTGATCAAAGTTTTTGAAGATCAAGTTGACATTTCTAGTTATGACATACTTCCCTGTGATAACATGTTAGAAAAATATTCTAATATTTGTTTTTAAATGCCATATAACTTAGAGACCATGGGGTCAATGCTTGTATTATTGTTAGAAAATTTTAATTTTTTAAATAAAATGTCCTTTAATTTAATTGAGATGAACTCTCAATTCCATGTGAGTTTTTTTGGATGTTAGTAGTGAGATTGTTTATCATTTTTAAGAAATTGCTTTACAACAACTAAAGGATAAAGCTTCATCTTGTGTGTGTGAAGTAATTGCCAGAGCTCAACATTCAGCCATGAAAATGTAATTCTGAGTGCTTAAACACATTAGTTTCTTTTTATTCATTTTGAGTGCTTTATTTGTGTGTGGTTGTATTAGAGCTCATTTCAAAAATATGTATTTTCAGACATTTTTTCCTTTGAATATTAAAGAACTTTTGGAATTTGCAGGTGCCTATTTCCTGGAATACTAGGTATTTGACTCTTTAGGCAGCATGTAAATATATTTATACACACACACACACACACACACACAGATTGTATTTTGTCAATTCTTTTTCTTCACAGATAGTCCTAAATTTTAAAAGAATAGTTTCCTAGACCCTCATCATTATACAAAATACATGTATGAATATGTGAATTTGGTGTTAAAATACCTTATATACAGAGACATGATAAATTGTGGTATATTAAGGATTGTAATGCAAAAAAATATTTTCCTAGCCCATCAGTAATTACAAATATGGAATTTTTTCTACGTTGTGCTTTAATGCTAATCTTTATTACACAATCAAAAGAAATTATAAAGAGAATTACAAAATGAAGATATTAAACCTATTGTTCTCTGAGAAAAGTCTGATATTAAGAGGTTCCTAAACCTCATAATTATTTTATTTACTTATGGGAGGGAGTGCTTCCTTAAAATATATATAATTTTTTGTTGTTGCATGTATTTGCTGCTGTTTTGAAATAATAGTTGCTTGGTGCTTACATTTATGATTTTTATTAATTTCTTTTGAAGTGCCATTACTGTTTAACTGTGAAATTGCTTACTCGGGTTGATAGCAAAAGCATGGAATTGCATACATCTTACTATGTTAAATAAATGGAAATACTAGATGTCAGAACTTAGGTGATTCATGGCTTTTGTTTTCATTCTCTATATAATCAGCATCAAAGGTGAGGTTATTTTTAAAACAATATCAACTCCTGGTAATTTTTTTTCTAGCTATTTGTGTCTGATTTTCCAAAGGCAAAAGTGGCCCATTTTGACTCTGATTTAATAATCTGCTTGACTTTAGTAGTTTTGATCCATCCTCTTACTATTTTTTTTTCACTTTGTTTGGTGGTAGGGCCACAGTTCAATATGTAAGCTGAAGACTGATATAATAGATGTAGCATAAAATAGGTGTTTTTCATCAAAGTTGGACTGGACAAATTTGAGTTTGGATAGGAGGAATAAATTTGTTTCATATATCACAGTTTTGGAGAATA
The DNA here is from genome assembly GCF_045843805.1 of Urocitellus parryii. Classification (NCBI taxonomy): domain Eukaryota; kingdom Metazoa; phylum Chordata; class Mammalia; order Rodentia; family Sciuridae; genus Urocitellus; species Urocitellus parryii. The sequence goes on from NC_135536.1 coordinate 108,125,293, forward strand.
TGTTGTTTCACACACGTTTCTATATGTTGTTTCCATTTGATGCTGAAAACCGATTTTAAAAATCCATGTAAAAATAGAGTAAAAAGCTTGAGCCAGTGGAAGGATCTGCCTTATGGATCAGAATTTGCCTCTATGTGGAAGTCAGCAGGACCAGATGCCCTCTCTTTTCTGGCTCTGTAGGTATCTGGATCTGTTAATATATAGATGACAAATTTTGGCCAGCTTTGAAATTACATTTGCTAGTGGAGGACACATGCCATTAGCTCTGCAAATTAGCCTCGAAGTACAGGGAATTCAATAAATGCCTGGCCCCAAATGATGAACTACTATTCTAATTCTTTTTTTTTTAAAGAGAGAGAAAGAATTTTTTAATATTTATTATTTTTTTAAAGTTTTCAGTGGACACAACATCTTTATTTTATTTTTATATGGTGTCAAGGATTGAACCCAGCGCCCCACGCATGCCAGGCGAGCACGTTACCACTTGAGCCACATCCCCAGCCCTAGACATTTTTTTCCCCCTAGCCACCACCACCACCTCCTCCTCTTTTTTTTTTTTTTTTTTTTTTTTGTGGTGCTAATGATGGAACCCAGGGTCTTGCACATGACAGGCAAACACTCTACCCCTGAGCTACATCCACAGTCTTAGACTTTTTTAAAAAAAAGTAATCCTTTTTTTTTTTTTTCCCTGAAGACCTCCTTCCCAGAGCCCTCTGTCCTCTGATCCCATTTGAAATAACTGATCTCTAGGCCTACTGGACTTTTTTTTTTTTTTGGTACTAGGTGTTGAACTTGGGCACTCAACCACTGACAGACTCTCACTGAGTTGCTTAGTGCTTCACTTTTGCTGAGGCTTGCTTTGAACCCATGATCCTTTTACCTCAGCCCCTTGAGCCGCTGGGATTACAGGCCTGCACCACCTTGTTCTGTTTACTGGACAGTTTTTAATCCTGTGATTCCCTTTACTCTTCTGTTGCATTAGGCCTTCCCTTTTCTGGGTCCCCTGTCTTTCTCAGTTTATTTCATTATTTCATTATTTAGGTCCCTTACCATCAAGGTAAATTTTCGACCCCTTGCAAGTCTGACATTTTTATTCTACCTTTGTACTTGATTGCTTGGCTGAATACAGAATATTAGAAAACAGTTTCTCCTTAGAGCAATAAAGGCATTGTTCCTTTTTAAATTTTTACTTACAAATTTGATAGCATGCTCTTCCCATCATACTTACATTTCTAATTTGTTCTTTTTGCTTTCTGGAATTCCTATTAATTGAAAGCGAGGTATCCTGAATGGGTCCTCTATTTTCTTTGTTTTTGTCTGAGTTTTTGGTGCTAGTTCCTGGGATGTTTGCTTGATATTTTTCTTCCACCTCTTCCATTGATTAATTGATTGATTGATTATTTTTTTTTGGTGCTGGGGGTTGAACCCAGTGCTTTATGCAGCAAAGGCAAGCACTCTACCAACTGAGCTATATCCCCAGCCCCTTCTTTTTGCCAGCTGGCCAGGCTGGCAACTAAAAAACCCACACAAACATAGAGATTCCTTTTTTAGAGGTCAGGGATGGGTCTGGGACCACAGGTGGTGTCAGCTCCCATGTTGGAAGGCAAGGGGAGCAAGGGAGGCAAGAGAGCACAATCCCACCCTATTTATTGGGGAAAAGTCATTCATAAAATATTCCACCCAAATAAGGCAAGGGATTGGGTTTCCGAAGAGTGGGGTCTTTCTTGGTGTTGTCCTGTGGACAGCATGTTGATTGACTCTTAGAAAGCCACACCCATCTCGGGGTGTGTGGGATCACAGGCAGAGAGAAAAGGCACATGTGTCGCACAGCCCCAAAAATGTGTAATGCCAGACCACTCCCCTCATATGCTCAAATGCGCATAGCTCACACACACACAGCCCATGGATGGCTATGACACCTCCCATTGAATTTTTTAAAAATATTTATTTTTTTAGTTTTAGATGGACACATATCTTTATTTTATTTTTACATGGTGCTGAGAATCGAACCCAGTGCCTCATGAATGCTAGGCGAGCGAGCTACCACTTGAGCCACATCCCCAGCCCTCCCATTGAATTTTTTTTTTTTTTTTTAGTTTTAGGTGGACACAATATCTTTATTTTATGTATGTATGTATGTATGTATGTATGTATCTTTAGTTTTAGGTGGATACATTAGTTTGTTTTTATGTGGTGCCAAGGATCCAACCCAGTGCCTCATGCATGCTAGGCGAGCGCTCTACCACTGAGCCACAACCCCAGCCCCTTTATTTTGATTTTATGTGGTGCTGAGGATTGAACCCAGGGCCTCATGCATGCTAGGCAAGCATGCTACCACTTGAGCCACATCCCCAGCACCTTCCGTTGGATTTTTATGATCATATTTTTAATTTTCAAGAGCTCTTTCTCATGTTTTGGCCAGTCCATTTATATACATCCTGCTGCTGCTGTTTTGCAATAACTTCTCCAGGGTTTAGAATTTGTTTGGAAGTTTTTCTGTACTCTGTGTATTGTTTCTATTTCCTCTTTTCTGTTTTTAAAATGATTCTCTGGAGGTTTTATTTTAAAGATATATTTTGTCTTTTTCTTTTCATTTAAGAGTGAAGCACTACACAGGTCTGTGAATGGGTGGGGCTTATCTACAGTGGGCTTCCCTGTGAGATGGAGAGAAAGTCACCTTCATTGCAAGAAGACACTCAGATGTCTGTGGAGAATATTTTCCAGTACTATTCACTTTTTCTATCTTCCCTCAGGGCTGTCGAGTTAGCTTCTGATGTCCGGATCTTGCAGTGCAAGATTTTCCATGACTCAGTTGTCCTTACAACCTTTGGACTCCTTGTTTTCAGTCCCGTCCTTACCCTTGCTATTTGTTGCCTTCTCCCATCTGCATCCTTCTCTGCTGGCAGGTGAGCTGCATCTTCCTTTGCACTATGGATTGCGTTGTTCTGTTTTTTTTTTTTCCTGTCTTCCAAAAAACTGTTGAAATCTTTTGTCTGCTTTGATGGCTTTACATGTTCTCTTTATCTTATGTGTTTGTGTCTGTTTTATCCCTTTATTCTCATTGTAGTGGGATTTTTAGGTAGGAGATAGTGAGAAGTTGGTCTACCATGTTTGGTGTCCTTTTAAAAGTAAATATCATTTTAAATCTAGTTTGCCCTATTAGAAATGGATCTTGATAATTACTCAGAGAGTTAAATAACCCAAACCCAAGTTTTGCACTAATCTATTTGAACAAATAAATTATTGTGTCTATCTTCTCTGATGATCAGAACAAAATACAGTGTTATTTATATTATCAGTCAACGGAGAGGTAAGCCCAAAGAGGTTTAACTTTGGTAAGCAAAATCACAAACTAAACTTTGGATATGTAAGCCTATAAAAGAAATAGTTGTAAGTCACTTGGACTACTGGAGTTAATACGTTGTAATATTTTTGCTGGACTAGTTAATCATCCATTAATGAATGGAAGTTGGTGCAAGGTTTGTAAGATTCTTTGACTCTATACATTGGTAACGTGACCTCTTTCTTGTGTCTTTTTTTTTTAAAGTACATTTTTAATGGGAAATAAAGAATACATGATTTTTAATCTCAAAGTTTAAAAAACTTGATTTTGATACAATTTCACATTTAAAGAAACATAGCTAAAAATAGTTTTAAAAACTTCCATAACTTCTTTACCTAGATTTGCCAGTTGTTAATGATTTTGCCTCATTTCCTTTATCATTTATATATCGATTTTCTGTTTATATCCTCTTCCCTAATTAATTTGAAGATATAGTGGTACTTTAGCTTTCTTCTGAAATAGTTCTTCAGCATTTCTCTGTCTTTCATGTCTTGGCATTTTTGGAAAAGCCAAGTCAGATAGTTTATAGAATGTCCCTCACTTTGAGTTTTTCTGGGTTTTCTTCATGATTAGATTCAGGTTATGCATTCTTTGATAGGAAATACAACAGAAGTAAGAAATATGTCTCCTCAGGGCATCATATCAAGAGGTGATAATATTGGTTTGTCTTGTTTTTGGTGATGTTAACTTTGATTGCTTTTGTTTTAGTAAGGTAATATTTGCTAGGTTAATTCAATCTAAAGTTAGTGTTTTCCTCCTTGTTAAATGTAATTTGTAGCAGCTATTCTAGACATTTTTGAGATTTTGTTTTTATAATAATAGGTATATTATTATTATTATTATGTATCACTGAGTGTGAATAAAAAATTAACTTTTTAATTGTGCAAGCAGTAATGTGTAAACGCTTTCATAATAATAATTCAAGTTCTTTGCCTGCCTACTCCTATCTTCCCATTTTTTGTGGCCTTACCAATGTATTCAAGGCTATTTATTGCAATGCAATATTTTGTTGGAATTATTTTTCTGTCTAGGAAACCTTGAAAAACTGTAATTGTCCTTGGGAATATTTTTAGTAAATTAATAAACTAATATGCTTTGGGTCAACATTCATTTAAGCAGTTGACTGTTCCTTATACATACATATCAGTGCTGTTTTACATCTGAGTGCTCAGACCTAGCTGTTTCTGAAACTTCTCACTTTTAATTTAATTTACATAAGTTTCTTTTTGCAAACTGTTGATGGCTCCTTCTTAGGATTATAGAATGGCAGTAGGACAAGACAGTTCTATAGGATAGAAATAAGGATTTCAGCATTCACTTTCTCTGATAGGTCTCAGAGGATTGATGATTATGAACTGCAGGTCCTTAGAGGAATGACATCTTATATTCCCAGATGATGCTTTTGTTCTAACAAGTGGGCATTGGAATAGAAGTCAGACCTCCTCCGGCTGCATTGCTAGATAACCATGTCAAAGATTGGCTAATGTAGTTTCCTGCCAGAGGGACCACAGATGGTATTACTTATATATGGAGTTAAATGATTCCCTTACTGTGAGGGTGGCTTTGCCCCCAGACAGATTACTTCTGGCCCTGAGAAGCCTTTTCAGTTTATGTGCATGTGTCATACAGGTGTTATTGTTTTCTGTGCATGCTCTGATGTTAGAAAAGTCTCAAAATTAACTTCTGATTGCTCTAAGGACATTGATTCTTAAAGAGGACTAGATAATAAGGTGGATAAATAAGAATTATTTAGGGTACAAGTTAAAACCTACTGATCTACAAAAATAAGCTGATAACCATATCTTAAATTTGGGATAATTTGAAATAGTTCCTGTTCACTTTGCTTGAATAGAAGTTAGAAGTTACCAGCTATAAATAAAAATGAAACTGTCATTTGCAGGAAAATGGATTGAATTAGAGACCATTATGTTAAGCAAAATTTTAAAAAGTTACAAGTTACAATTAAATGACTTGGCCTGTAACCTCATTGTTTTTGATATTAGAATATTAAATAGTTTACATTAAGAACTTAACATCTTTTTTAGTCTGAATTTTGACAATTCAATTTGTTGCCGTACTGATAATATACCAAATAGAATAGATACCCAAGGTATACTTTGGTTGCTTAAATTGACAAACTAGGATTTAATATCTGTTCTGAATACCTCTGATTTTGATGTATTTCAGTATGGCTTGGTTCTTGAGTTGCTTCTATATGAAAATGTTTTATTTGAATAGCATCTTACTAAGTTGTCTGAATCTACTTACATTATCTCTCAAAATTTGCTTATAAAATGCATTTTGTTTCTAGAAGGATTTATTTTACATTGGATTTCTAAAATTTAATGATTCGATATGGTGGTTATAATAGTTCATAAGCTTTGAAATAAGTTTATTAAAATTGAACATTTGATTTCATTAATTTGATGTTTTGGATTTCATCTTAGGTCAGATATAGGAGGAGTTTCTGAGGGATTTTTGCTGGCTTTAATTTGACTTATAGTATTTGGAATTTTTCTGTGGAAAAATATTGTCAATTGAAATTCTTTTAAAGAATATAAGCTGAAGAAAACTGTTAGTTGTGGTGTGGACATCTGTTAACTGCAGTGTGTACAATAATAGTACCTCCTGACAGTGATTTTATTCTTTTACATATGTTTTAGGAGAACGGAGAACTGATATCTGACATTCACTTTTTTTTTCTTTGGTACTGTGATTGAACCCACAGGCACTTTACCACTGAGTGACATCCTTTATCCTTTAATTTTTTTTTTTATTTTGAGGTAGGGTCTCCTTAGGTTGCTGAGGGTCTCCCTAAATTTCTGAGATTGGCCTCAAATTTGGAATTCTCCTGCCTCAACCTTCCGAGTAGTTGAGATTACAGGTGTGTGCCACTGTGACCAGCTCACTGTGTGCTTTTCTATTTCTTAGACTCTATGCTGTGTACTTCATAAGTTTGTCTCTTGAAATCCTTACCATAGCCATGTGAGATAGAGGTGGTATTTTCCCATTTTATAGTGAAGAAAAATAGGCTGTGGAACCAACTGTTACAGTAAGATTCTAAAATAAAAGAATGGTAGGCTATATTGGTTCTGAAGTTCATACTTGGTTCGCTATATCACATGACTGCTAATATTTATTTTGAGCCCACAGAATAACAGTGAATTCCTATGAAAGTAACACATTTGGTTCGGTACATTTTTGTATAAAAAATTTTTGACCCAGCTATCCCACTCCTCAGTTTATACCCAAAGAACTTAAAGTCAGCATACTACAGTGACACAGACACATCAATGTTTATAGCAGCTCAATTCACAATTCTAAACTATGGAACCAACCTAGGTGCCCTTCAACAGATGAATGGATAAAGAAAATGTTATACACACACACACACACACACACACACACACACACTCTACACACAGTGGAATATACTCATCCTTAAAGAAGAATGAAATTATGACATTTGCCAGTAAATGGATGGAGCTAGAGAATATCATGCTAAATGAAGCCAGTCCCAAAGAACCAAAAGCCAATATGTGGATGCTCTTTCACAATAAGGTAGGGGGCGGCTAAGGAAGAATAGAAGTACTTTGGAGTAGACAGAGGGGAATGAAGGGAAGGGAGGGGTATGGGGTAGGAAAGATAATAGAATGAATTGGACATTATTATCCTGTGGACATAAATGACTACACGACTGGTGTAACTGCATACCATATACAACCAGAAAAATGAGAAGTTATACTCTATGTATGATATGTTAAAATGCATTCTACTGTCATATATAACTAATTAGAACAAATTTTAAAAAGGAAGGGGTTCTTTTGACAGGGTTGGGAGGCAAAGAAAGGAGATCAAGACCTTTGCAACTGAAATAATGTGAGCAGAGTTCTGGTCACTGTCCCTTTTGCCCTGCCAGGCCAGCTGGGGAATAATTTAATAGGAACTTTAAGAGACAGTTGTGACTACTTCCTAAGAAATCTTGGGATATCAGAACTTCTGGGGTAAAGATAGAATTAGAAATAGAGATGGAGTAAGTTGTCCTCAACTTGAGGTTTTTCACAATGTTTATTAAATAACATAATCCAGAAAAGCAAAAGGAAGGAAGTATAAGGCTTAGTAGCATTTAATGAACAGAAAAGTGCCTAAGGCAGTTTTAAAGGATCTTTATGCAGAACTTGTGATTTGTATGGGAATGGTGCTTTAGAATTTGTGAAGGTTTTAAACTTGCTATTTGTTACTATTTTTACAATGTAAGTCAACATTAGGAGTGCTGCTCATTCTAAAGACTAAGTTTGTCTTATGGTAGCAGCAGCATGTCTGGTTTTGAGTTTTTTAAATATTGATGTGAAACAGAAATATTTAATCCAAAGGATTATGGCAGCTGAATTGAGGCTAAACTGCTGTTTACCTCTCACTGTCTCTGTTGTAGAGGAGATAGACTTGTCTTTGGATAGTTTAGATTCCTGTTGGGTAGACCCTTTTAAAGTTCCCATTCTCACTTCTGCTAAACAATTGTCATTCATTCCAGTGAGGAATTTAGCAGATGTGGTGGAAGTTTTATAATTAATACCCCTCCTCTATGGCAGTTGTCTATTGCTGGGTAACAAACTGTCCTGCATCCTAGAAGTTTTAAAAAAATTGTTTTGCTTATAATTTTGTAGAATAGTTTGACTGAGATTTTATCAGGCAAAGTTTCTGGGGCTAGAACATCTTCCAAAGTGGCTTCTTAATTCAGCATGTCTCTGTGTGAGTTAGTTATTTCTCTGGTCCCTCTGATGTCATATTCTCCAGATGGGGTTTGGGCTTTTCACAGTATGTTGGTCTCAGGATAATCATTTCTTATGGTGTGACTGGCTTCCCCTAGAGCAAGCATTCCAAGCAGTAAGAAGAGGAAGCTGTGACTTTTGTAAGATCTGGACTTGCAAATTGGAATCACTTCTGCCATGTTCAATTGTCCAAGGCAGTTACCGACCCTGCCCAGATTCAGGAAATGAGGACATAGAACTTGCCTCTCTATGGGAAGAAGAAAGTGTGAAAGAATTTGTGGCCATATTCAATCTACCACAAGGCATTTAAGCAGTTTCTTAGCAGAAACTGTTAAGACAAATGCTTTAACTGTGACTTTACCAGCAATTAATTTACTTATCTAATATTACAGGAGAGATGGATTGCCAGACTAAAATAAGAAAGGAATGGAAATTAAAGAGAGCTGCTTGAAGGAAGAAAGTGGAAAAGGTTTTTGTGGGGGGAAATGGAAAGGCAATGGAGACAAGCTTTGCTTCATAAATGTCTCCCTGCCTAGGCCCTGAACTCAGGGTTCTATGATCTTGGCCTTGATTCTCAATTTGGTACATTTTGGATTTGGTGCCTTGTGCTTGGTCTTCTCTCCCAGTATTTGTACCTCTGCTTAGCTCCATGCTCTTCCTTGGCTCACTTCTTTGGCCCTGAGTATCTCCTGTTGCCTTTTTTTTTTCTTTTTTAGTTGTCAATGAATCTTTATTTATTTATATGCAGTGCTAAGAATCAAAACTAGTGCCTTACACATGCTAGGCAAGTGCTCTACCACTGTGCAGTAACCCCAGCCCACCTCCTGTTGCTTTTTATGAGAATTCTCCTGTTGCTCTGTTCCCTGGGAACCAAAATACCCATTCCCATAGTGAACAGCATTGTGGGGATGGGAGACATCAATGATTTTGGCTGCATTCAGGCTGCCTTGGCACCTTTGACAGTTGCTTAGTATAGCTCCATTTCTTTTCTGGACTGTATTATGGCTTGGTTCCTGTTTTTTGTGACTTTACCAGTTTCTTTTCCCAATAATTTCAGGGCACTCAAAGACACTTCAGAATATTTAGCATAGCATAGGTTTCTGAGCATGCAGTTCTAAGAGTCTTTATGGTATATGGAAGATTACATATCTTGCTCCTAAATATAAAAATATATCAGGCTGGGATTGTGACTCAGTGGTAGAGTGCTTGCCTAGCATATGTGAGGCACTGGGTTTGATCCTCAGCACCATGTAAAAATATAAATAAATAAAGTTATAAAAATGCTTAATAGTTATATAAATATAAATATATATTTATATATGTGAATTAGAGGATAAATTGGGTCAGAATGGAATATATTTCTACCTATGTAATGGAATATATATAATATACACACACACACATATATGTACGTATGAATGTATAATTTTTATGATGATATTTACCCTGTCCTTAAATTCCAGTAACACTTTCACTATTGAAACTCATATCGAGTTTGTGTGTATATGTTTTAACAAAAGCCACACAATTTAAAAATTTTTATTTGATTATGTTTTGCAAATCCAAAATTATGATACTGGATTTTTAGTTTATTACTTGTGCTTAAAAATTTAGAATAAGTTCATTTTATTAAGAAAAATTTATAATTACAGTTTCTTTAATTTTTTGCTTTCTTTTTAAAATTTTTATTCTAATTGTTATATATGACAGCAGAATGCATTACAATTCATATTTATATATAGCACAGTTTTTCATATCTTTGGTTGTATACAAAATATGTTCACACCATTCGTGTCTTCATACATGTACTTATGGTAATGATGTCCATCTCACTCCACTCTCTTTTCTTCCCCCATTCCCCTTTCCTTCCCCTCCCATCTCTTTGCCCCATCTAGAGTTCCTCTAATTTTCCCATGCTCCCCCTCCGAACCCCACTATTAATCACCTTCCTTATATCAAAGAAAACATTCAGCATTTGATTTTGGGGGGGATTGGCTAATTTCACTTAGCATTATATTCTCCAACTCCATCCATTTACCTGCAAATGCCTTGATATTCTCTTTGATTGCTGAGTAATATTCCATTGTGTATATATACCACATTTTCTTTATCCATTCATCTACTGAAGGGCATCTAGGTTGGTTCCACAGTTTAGCTATAGTGAATTGTGCTACTATAAACATTGATGTGTCTGTGTCCCTGTAGTATGCTGTTTTTAATTCCCATTTATTGGGTTATTTGTTTTTTAATGGTGTTTAGCTTTTTGAGTTAGTGCTGTATCTGATGTGCACATGGTAAAAATTTGCTCGAAAGCTGTAGGCTCTCTATTCATCTCACTGATTGTTTCTGTTGCTGAGAAGAAGCTTTTTAGTTTGAATCCATCCCATTATTAATTCTTGATTTTAATTCTTGCACTATAGGAGTCTTATTAAGGAAGTAGGGGCTGGGGTTGTGGCTCAGTGGTAGAGCACTTGCCTAGCCCAGGCAAGGCCCTGGGTTCTATCCCCAACACCACATAAAAATAAATAAATAAAGATATTGTGTCCAACTACAACTAAAAAATAAATAAAAGAGTTTTTTAATCTCCTCCTTGATGTCTTTTGCAACTCATTGTTCATTCAGTAGCATATTACTTATTCTCCAGGTGTTGGAGTAGCTTTTTTTATTTTTTATTTTATTTCTAATTTCATTCCATTATGATCTGGTAGAATGCAAGGTAGTATCTCTACTTTTTTATATTTGCTAAGAGTTGCCTTGTGGCATAATATATAGTCTATTTTAGCGAAGGATCCATGTGCTACTGAGAAGAAAGTGCATTCATTCACTGAGGGATGAGTCAGTTAAGTCTAAGTTATTGATTGTATTATTGAGTTATATAGTTCCTTTTTTCAGCTTTTATTTGGATGATCTATCCAGTGGTAAAGGAGGTGTTAAAGTCACCCAGAATTATTGTATTGTAGTCTGTTTGACACTTGAACTTGAAGAGTTAGTTTGATGAATATAGATGCTCCATTGTTTGGGGCATATAAATTTATTATTGTTATATCTTGTTGATGAATGGTTTCCTTAAGCAGTATGAATTATCTTTCTTTATCCTTTTTGATTAACTTTGGCTTGAAGTCTGATTTTTTGGTATGAGGATGGAAATCCCTACTTGCTTCTTCAGTCCATGTGAGTGGTATGATTTTTCCTAACCTTTCACCTTCAGTCTGTGGATGTCTTTTCCTATGAGATGAGTTTCCTGGAGACAACATATTATTAGGTCTTTATTTTTTAATCCAATCTGCCAGTCTGTGTCTTTTGGTTGGTGAGTTTAGGCCATTAACATTCAGGGTTATTATTGAGATGTGATTTGTATTCCCAGCCATTTTGTTATTTAGCTTGACTTGGTTTCTCCTTTGATTAGTTTTTCCTTTAGTGTAATACCTCATTTTGCTGATTTTCTTTTTTTACTTATTTTTTAATTTTTAAAATTTGTTTTAATTATTTATACATGACAGTACAATGACTTTGATAAATCATACATTTGAATCAGGTGGGATATAATTTCTCATTTTTCTGAGTGTACAGGTTGCAGAATCATATTGATCATGCAGTCACATATATATACACAGTAATAATAATGTCTGTTTCATTCTACTATCTTTCCTATCCCCCTCTCCCCTCCCATCACTTCTTTCTACCTAATCTAAGGTAACAGTATTCTTTTTTTTTCTCTCACATCTTCATACATGTATTTTGTATAATGATTGTTTTTCAGTTCCTTTTCATGGAATATTTTGCAGAGCATGTTCTGTAGTGCTGGCTTTCGAGTTGTAAATTCTTTTAACTTTGGTTTATCATGGAAGATTTTTATTTCATTATCAAATCTAAAGCTTAATTTTGCTGGATATAAGATTCTTCATTGGCATCTGTTTCTTTCAGAGCTTTATAAAGTTGTTCCAGGATCTTCTATCTTTCAGTGTCTAGGTTGAAAAATCTACATATAATCTAATTGGTTTCCTCCTGTATGCAATCTGATTTCTTTTCTCTTGTGGCTTTTAATATTTTTGCCTTATTCTGTATATTAGAAATTTTCATTATAATGTGTCTTGGTGTGGATCTGTTGTGATTTTGTGTATTTGGCATCCTGTAAGCCTTTTGAGTTTGGTTTTTCCAATTCATTCTTCATGTTTGGAAAATTATCTGATACTATTTCATTGAATAGATTGCTCATTCCTTTGGTTTGGAACTCTATGCCTTCCTCTCTCCTAATAACTCTTAAATTTGTTCTTTTTATGCTATTCCATATTTCTTGAATGTCTGCTCATGGTTTCTTACCATTTTCACTGTGTGGTCTACATTCTTTTCAAGATTATATATTTTGTCTTCATTGTCTGAGTTCCTGTCTTCCAAGTGATCTAATCTGTTGGTGATGCTTTTAATTTGGTTTATTGTTTCTTTCATTTCAAGGATTTTTGTTTTTGTTTTTTTTTAGAACCTCTGTCTCCCTATTGAAATACTGTTTTGTTTTCTGTATTTGTTTATGTAGCTTTTTGTCAAAATGATCTTTTACTGCCTGTATTTGCTCTCTCATATCATCCTTTAATTCACAGAACATTTTAATTATGTACATCCTAAACTCCTTCTCTGTAATTTCTTCTGCTGTGCTGGCCATGGATTCTAATAATGTGGGTATCTTGATTTGTTTGGGGCACTTTTTTCCTTTGTCTTTTCATATTGCTTGTGTGTCTTCCCTTCTAGCACTGTGGATCCTAGGCATTACTGTTTTTACCCTGTAGGCTTATAGTGCCCCTGTAGGGTTCTAATACCTTTCCTTTGAGGTGAAGGACAATGTTAACAGATCCCAATATAAACAATATACACCCTAAAAACAAATGCTTGCTATTAAGACATTTACAATTTGGTCACAATGTACAGAAATGGTAAATTCAATTATTATCTGCAGTTTACTCAGTATGTTTATAAAAGGGTTTACAATTTCTGATGGTGGACAAAGAACTGGGGGTGAGGAATAGGATGATATGCTGAGGAGGTAGGAGGTGAGAATATAGTTATTATATCTTATGAAGCGTAAAAGAGAAATCTAAAGAGGAAGATTAGTAGCAGAAGTAATTTTCCATAGAGAAGTAAGTGGGAAGACAGTAGAGTACATAAAACAAACACACATGTGTTAAGAAAAAATTTTAAAAATGTTAAAATACTAGAAATGGTGGAAAAAAATAAAAAATAAAAGATACAAACAAAAGAATATACAATACAACTGTAATATACTATTCAGACATCCCAGTCCTCAAAATCCTAATTCATGCAAAGTATTTTGTTCCACATATGTTGGGGATGTGAGAGCAGGAGAATAGAGAGGGAGAAGAAAAAAAAATCTTGAAGGAAGAAACAAGGATTGTTTGGGTTGGAGATCAATATCTTTCCTGCTTCCCCTCTCATCCAATAGTGGTGTCCTCTGTTGTTAGCTGGTATATCCGCCCTCAGGAAGGTGAAGATAACCAGGGAGTCGCTGTGCCAGGGTAGCGACTGCTGAGAAAGGGAGGAATTAGAAACTGGGTACCTGGCCAGCCAGAGTTCCAAACTAGGGGTTGCCCCCACTAAAGATGGTGATGAAGGTGATCCAAGATGGAGGTACCTGCTTTCAGTGATGGGGTGTTGGGTATGGTGGGGGAGCCAGGCAATGATGCTGGATGATGAGTTCAGAGACAGCTCAGTGGAGTGCAGTGTGTGGCTGTTGACTGACTTCAGAGTCTATGTGAAGTTCTCGGGTGCAGGCAGGCCACTATGCTTAGGGGACCATCTCCACTACTGCAGAGTCCCTAGATGGTGGGGACCGGGGGAGCCCCACATTTGTAGATGGGGTTTCTACACGGAGTGGTAGCCAGAGTTCCTGCACATGGTAAGCTGCCAGGTGGCCTGCGTGGGAGCAGTGTCCATAATTTCTGCTGGGGGTGTGGGAGGTGGCTGAAAGTTCTGCGCCAGTGCTGATGTCAATGGTCCTGCTCCCGGTACCCTGTAGTCTTGCATGGGCGAGTAGTTGGGAGACCCAACCTGACTCTGAGGCCTGGAGCCCTCCACTGGCACAGTGGCCATGATTCCTGCATGGGAGCAGGAATATAGCTCACAGAGAAGCAGTATTCTCACTACTTGAGACCCAGGTCATGGAGCGACACAACCTCCCGTTGGCCCGCCATCTTGGATCCACAATTTCATTTTTAAAGCTTTTTAAATTTAACATTTATTGTAAAAGAAGTAATGCTTTTTGAAAAACTTCAAATAGTACAGTTGAAAATGAAAGCAGGTCTTTGTGGCTCCACTCACCATACCATTTCTTTTATATAACTGTTAACAGTTACTATAATACCCTTTTAGATTTTTAAAATTTATATAGAGCTATAATATCTGCACAGACATAGAAATGTATAGTATGATTTCTTTTTACAACAAAAGTGAAGCTGGGTATAGTGGCATGCCCTGGCACAAACCTGTAGTCTCAGCTACTTAGGAGGCTGAGACAGGAGGCCCTTAAGCTTAAGGAGTTCAAGGCCAGCCTGGGCAATATAGTAAGACCTGTCTCTAATAGTAAATAAAAGGAAAAGGAAAAACAAACCAAAAGTGTCAGTCTTCTGATTTTATCTGCTTTGCCATAGTCTATGATTTCAAAAACAGTATAAGCTTGAGTTTTTGCTTTATTGCTTACTAACTTAGCAAATTGTATAACTTTGTGTACCTCAATTTCCTAATCTATAAGATAGGCCAAATAGTAGTTCATATCTCTTTGATTGTAGAGCATCAAATGAAGTGTAATATTCATATATAGTCTTGCTATACAGTATATGCTACATACAAATGGCCTTTTAAAAAATATATATATTTTTAGTTGTTGGTGGATCTTTTTTTTTTTTGTTTTTTAATTTGTATTTGGTGCTGAGAATCTAACCCAGTGCCTCACTCATGCTAGGCAAGTGCTGTACCACTGAGTTACAACCCCAGTCCCACAAATTTTGACTTTTTTTTTAAAGAAATATATTATGGATATTTTCTTATGGATTGCTAATATTTTGAAAATGTTGTGCTTTAAAAATTGTATGTAGGGTTGGGGTTCTGAGTTTTCTTGTTATGTCAGCATGTTTGTAACAGCTTTGAACAGTGATTCCACATACTTCCTTCCCACCCTTCTGTGTAGTGAGTTGCTAATACTGAGGAGAGCAATATGGTAGGAATGTATTGGCTTCAGGGATGATGGGAAGCAGGGGAAAAAACCTGAAAACCACAGGTTTAGAAAATTATACTACATTAGCAGTTAATCTTTTGTAAGCTCTTTAAGAAAATTGGGTGGAAAGTAGAATTAGAAGATTTTATTTATAAGGGAGGATGAAATGATTGATTTGTTTAAATTTTGCCAGGTCGATGTCTTTGAATAATTTTATAATTAGAAGGGACAGGTCATTGCCTATTCTGCATTTTACAATGAAGACATAGACTCAGAATAGTAGGAATATTTGCACTTTTATAGGTAGTAATGGTAGAGCTAGGACTAGAATCTTAGATCTGATCCTCGTTTTTCTGCATTCTTGAGAAGAGCAGAGCTTTTTCTCTTAGTTGAAACAACTCTGAATAATGTATGCACTGTAAATGACTTACCTATTAGTACTGTGTGCTTGTACTACTTTGTGTGTAGACAGTGATGAATTTTTGTTGTAAACAGTAATTGTCAAAAATATTAGAATTCCAGAATTGTTGATAGTCTTTGAATATCATATGTCCTTTATTATTAGGTTTTATATAGTGACTACTAAGAGGATATTGAAAATCAATGGTTATGTATAAAGAATATTATACAATATTCAGTGTGGGTGCCATTTTGTCTTTCAAGCAGAACTTGAAAATGTTTGTGTGAATAAGCCCTTAAAGCACAGAATTTCATAGTTCTGCCCTTTGTCTCTCAGATTGCTATTTCCTTCACAAGTTGGTTTTGGTGAGTAAAACCAACTTGATCTGTAGGTCACTTAAATGTTTTTCCTCTGCCTCTGAGCCTCTGGTTTCCAGGAAAATTAAAGCTTTGGACTTTAGGAAGAAGACATGAGTTTGAGTCATGTTTTAGAGGTGGGACTCTTGTACCCATTTTTCTAGCTTATGTTATAGCTTCTGCCTTCTGGAAAATAGCCCAAGCTCTAGAGAGGATCAAGATGTTCTTCATTCCTACCAGGCACAGGTCTTTTTTCCCCCAACTTGAAGAGCTGAAGGCGGAGATGGGAACAGGGAGAGAGAAAGATTCTGGAGCTGTCTAAGAAGAGGAGAAGAGTGAAAGGAATCCTCACAGTGCCAGTTATTGATCTAAGATACACAGAAGCTGAGAGATGAAATTGAAATTAGGGTTAGGAGACTCTAAGGAAATGGGAGAGCTTTACTAAAGGAGAGGATACATTGGTTTGGAAAAAAAATATAATCTGAATGAAAGATGAATCTTTATTTATGAAATGCCGAATGACCTTGCTATGGTCAAGTGTAACTGTTTGCAGAATACATTGCATGGCTTCTTTACCTTGGCATCACTTTGAGATATAATTAGGTGTATTAAAGAGCTCCTATTAATTTACAGATATCACTTTATGAACTTCAGGAGTTTCCATCTTTCTCACTTTCTCTCAAATATCAGCATTGAAGACTAAAAATATTTTTTTAAAAAACCCTTTGATTTAATTATTTTATGTTTTGCTGAATAGATACTGTATTCAGAACTTGAAAATATTTTATTATGTGTGTTTTTATCATGTGTATGCGTATGTGTGCATGTACCAGTATTTAAGTTTCATGTAGCATTTTATAGAAGAGCCTAGAAACTTTTAATTCTGTTTCTATGGGAAATGCATTCATACTACAGATAAACTTTTGAAATGTATCTGTCTACAAATTGGAACTCCTTTTAGTAATAAGACATTTTCCCTAAAGGTGTCCAAAATAAATGATTTTAAGATGATCTGTAGTATTCTGTCATTCATGCTATGATCTTTCTTTCCTTCATTTTAATTTTTCCAGTACTGAAGATTGAACCCAGGGCCTCAAGCAAGCTAGGCAGACACTCTACTGCTGAGCTACATCTCCATCCACCTATTTTATTCTTAACAATAATGGAGAATTAGTTTAATTTAAAGCAAGTATCCTTCATCTTATAATTGTCTTGGGTATACTAACAGTTCTTAAACTGGGGTAAGGGGTATAAACAGAGTAAATATTTCCCAAAACAATGCTATTTATTGGCTTCAGAATCCCCTATAATATCCCTAATCTCTATAGTTTTCTAGTCGTTACTTTTTTTTTTTTTTTTGCTGTGAATATATTATACTCTCAGGGAGTATGGTCGTTTAAATAGCCAAGACTAACTGCTCTATCACACATCAACTTTCTTATAATAAATGATAGAAGATATCAGATTTCTTGAATCAGTGAAGGGATTTTTGTTTTTTGTATTTTTATTTTTAGGTTTATTAAAAAGGCACAGTCACTTGTTTCCAATTTTTTGGAAGTTCAGAACCTTATTTCCTTTTATTTTTTTCTCTTCATCCTTGCCTTAAGAGTATTATATGTAGGTATCTTCTACTTAGGTGCAATTCATATATAAAATCAACCATTTTTAAAAGGGAACAAATTCAGTAGCATTTAGTACATCCATAGTTGTTCCACAACCACCACCTTTGTCTAGTTCCAAAACATTTTTATCATTTCAAAACCCATACCATTAAGGGATTATTTGAATTCTTTCCCCCCAAACCTTAGTGTATCATTTTAAAATTTGTAACTCAGAAGTTTTAAGAATTAATAATAGTTTTTGAGCTATTTTAAGTCCAGAGATATAATACCCTGTTTTAAAAGCAATAATGTGAGAAAATGCACTCATATAACAATAGAGGAAAAATAAGATCACAAAACTGTACTGTGTGTATGTTTGTAACTATAAAAAAGGGGGAAAGGAACACTTGGTAGGAAACACTCCAAATCAAAGGGAAAAAAGGGGAACATCCTGCATAATTTAAAAGCTCTTTGAATGCTTAACTTGGGCCTAAATCTACTACTGTAATATAATTATTTGTTTCAGAATACTATAAAATTTTGACAAGAGCTGGGCCAGGTGACACATGCCTGTAATCCCAGTTACTTGGAAGGCTGAGATAGGAAGGTTGAAAGTTTGAGATCAACCTGGGCATTTTAGGAAGACCCTGTCTTGAAACTAAATGAAAAAGGCCTGGTGATATAACTCTGGCACCCCTGAGTTCAACACCCACTTTTCCACTGTAACACACAAGCTTCAACGTCTTTTTTTTTTTTTCCAAATTGAGTTACAATGTTTCTTAATATTTGCTAAAACAAAGACTTGATAGAACAAAAAAGCATAATATTGTTTTCCCAGTCCTCCAAAGTATACCTCAAACCATGAATACCTATTCAAGTAAGCTTTGTTCTAATGTACTTTTATTTTTTGTACCAAGGATTGAACCCATAGCACTTAACCACTAAGCCACATTCCCCACGCATTTACTTAATTTATTTAGACAGGGTCTCAGTTGCTGAGGCTGGTCTTGAACTGTGATCCTTATGCCTCAGCCTCCAGAGTCACTGCGATTACATGTGTGCACCATGGTACCCAACATTTTAATGTACTTTTTTATTGGACTTTTTTTCAAACTATAAAAATGTCATATTCTTTTCATTCGAGGCTAACACTACAGAGATGTGCAAATACAAAGCCAATGGTCTTCCCTTACAATAGTTTTCCCATGTATCTGCCTAAATAATTATTAACAGTTTGGTAGGCTTTCTTTTAGGTCTTTCTGTCATGCAGCTTTACATGCATGTGTAATAGAATTGGACATAGTTCAGTAAAACACTCAAATATCTTCAAGGACAGCCTTGTCAATTAAGGTAAATGTGTGGCTGTATTAAGGAAAGGGAGGGCCTTTGGCTAACTTGAAGGGGATTTTCTTTCTCAAAGCTTTCATTTTCAAAAACAGTTCAAGTCCTATTCTAGCCAGATGGGAGAGTCTGTTGGACAGAATGTCACTTTATTCTGCTTTTCCCCTTCCTTCTCCCCTCTTATAGGAATACAGAATGGGCATAATCAAAGGTTTATTTGACTTATTAATGAGGGAACCAGTAGAATGGTAAAGTTGGTTCCCAGAGCATTTGGGAACTTATGTATATAGATACTAAGGAAAGAGCATTGGAATCAAATGGTTAGACTAGATACAAAGTTGGTTAATAATCACAGGATCATAATGATGGGAGTTTGCTGTCTAGAAATTGTCTCTACAAAATAAAAATCTACAAATTAATCTGTATTATCACAGAATTTGGAACTAAACTACAGTAAAGGGCAGGTCAAACAGTGGTATTATAATTAAATATCTTTGGAAGAACTTGTTAAAATAAATGTTTCTGGATACATTAAAAGGGTACTTTATTCTTTTTTTATTGGTTGTTCAAAACATTACAAAGCTCTCGACATATCATATTTCATACATTTGATTCAAGTGGGTTATGAACTTCCATTTTTATCCCAAATACAGATTGCAGAATCACATCGGTTACACATCCACGTTTTTACATATTGCCATACTAGTGACTGTTGTATTCTGCTACCTTTCTTATCCTCTACTATCCCCCCTCCCCTCCCCTCCCATCTTCTCTCTCTACCCCATCTACTGTAATTCATTTCTCTCCCTTGATTTTTTTCCCTTTCCCCTCACATCCTCTTATATGTAATTTTGTATAACAATGAGGGTCTCCTTCCATTTCCATGCAATTTCCCTTCTTTCTCCCTTTCCCTCCCACCTCTTGTCCCTGTTTAATGTTAATCTTTTTCTCATGCTCTTCCTCCCTGCTCTGTTTTTAGTTGCTCTCCTTGTATCAAAGAAGACATTTGGCATTTGTTTTTTAGGGATTGGCTAGCTTCACTTAATATAATCTGCTCTAATGCCATCCATTTCCCTGCAAATTCCATGATTTTGTCATTTTTTAGTGCTGAGTAATAGTCTATTGTGTATAAATGCCACATTTTTAATCCATTCATCTATTGAAGGGCATCTAAGTTGGTTCCACAGTCTAGCTATTGTGAATTGTGCTGCTATGAACATCGATGTAGCATCCCTATGGTACGCTCTTTTAAGGTCTTCAGGGAATAGTCCGAGAAGGGCAATAGCTGGGTCAAATGGTGGTTCCATTCCCAGCTTTCCCAGGAATCTCCATACTGCTTTCCAAATTGGCCGCACCAATTTGCAGTCCCACCAGCAATGTACAAGTGAAAAGGGTACTTTATTCTTGATTTGCCTTATTTACAGTTTCTTGACTGTGAAAAAGGCTTGTGATAGGTGATAATGCAAGAAAGATGAAAGTAGGCACCAGATTTTGGAAAAGCATGGTTTCCTACACTAAGAAAATTAAACTTTATTTCTAACAGATGTTTATTAAGTTCCTACTAAGAGCCAGGTGTGATCCTGAGTGTGTGGTTGTGCTGTTGGTATCCTGCCCATATCTCTAGGAGGCTGACTAGTACTTCTCAAGGGGTTTTATTAGGGTATCATCTGAGAAGCTGCTTTTCTCAAAATATGCATGTTCTTTGTGCTTCTTTTTATTTGGTGGTACTGGAGATTGAACCAGCATCTCATGTAGGCTAAGTAAGTGCTCTACAACTGAGATAAATCTTCATCCTTGTACTTTTTCAATCCTAGTGTTGTTATCTTTGCCTCAGTGGAATAGAGGTGTTTTGAAAAAGCTTTCCAAGTGATTGTGTGTGTGTGTGTGTGTGTGTAGGGGTAATTGGGATTGAACACAGAGTCCTCTACCACTGAGCCACATCCCCAGCCCTTTTACTTTATTTTGAGACAGGGTCTTGCTAAGTTGCCGAGGCTGGCCTCAAATTTGTGATCCTCGTGCCTCAGCCTCCCCAGTTGCAGGGATTTCAGGTGTGCATCACCATGCCTGGCTTCCAGGTGATATTATATTGCTCTTCTTTTGAAAATCATGTACTGAACATATTTTTAATCAAATGAGTAAAAAGCAAAGAAAAATTTAACCAGAATTTTAAATGTTTTCTTACTCCTCCTTGCCAGTCCTACTCCTGTAATACCTAAAATAATATTACTTATATCTGATTATATCATCCTGATTATAATAGCAAGAATTATATGCCATTGTCATATACTTTACACAACTGAGTTACTTTTTAAAAAATTAGGCTTACTCTTCATAACTATAACCTTAGGGTGTGCCTCTTACTAAATATACTGAAATAGTTGTTATTTATAGTGGTAAATGACCTGCATGGCAAAGATGTATGATTAGAAGACTAGACTTAAAATAGACTATCATTAACTTGTTGGAGACTGTGGTAAAAGGAAATAAGTAATAAAGGAGAAAAGTATATGTGTTTAACTTGTGGTTAAGCTGTTTGAATTAAATAAACAATTAAAATAAGCAGCTGTAGTGGACATGCACTTATATTATTTTCAATGCAGCCGTTTGTATTTGCATTCACAAAGCAAGGTTTTATGACTCATTGCACCTAAACAGCCTCGGAATTTATAACTTGATCACAGGATATGTATTACAGATTAGGGGAGAAATTGAGAAATAACATGATATAATTGCTATATTGTATTTTTCTTTTTATTAGTGTGCCGGTCCAACAAAAGCCCTTGGGTCTGTTTGACTTGTTCAAGTGTCCACTGTGGAAGGTAGGTGGCATACTTGTTATCACTACCCTTTTTAATATTTGCCTTTAAGCTTTATGTCAAAGTTTATTGACTTGGATTTGTTAATCATAGCATATAGTTCTTTTCCCTCTCCAACTGAATCTTTTTGTTCTTTGGTATTAACTGGGAAAATCTATGAAAAATGCTTCGTATTGATACTTAGAAGAGTTAATTTGATTATCAAGATAATCTGTTAGTAATATTTGGTTGGAAAAACAAAACAAGGGAACTTTTTTCTTTTTTCCTTCCCTCCCTTGTTTCCTTCCTTTGAGATGGGGTCTCACTGTCAAAAGAATATAATTGAACTCCATGTTCTCCTTACTTACTTCAATAGCCATCAATACATGGCCAATCTTGTTTCATCTATTATATGCCCACCTTAAAGATAAAAGAATTCCCTTTGAAAATGACCTCACTGTAGAGTTGTTTATTCCTAAGATATACCAAATGTTTCATTGTTCTATTAAGACATTTTGCTTTCTATGGACTTAACTTCCCCTACCCCCACCTCACCCCAGATTTAATCCCGAACATTTCTTCACAGTTTTTGGCTTCAAAATGATATTAAATTTTTTGACACTTGTTCTAATATATACTCAAATATCAACCTTTATGTTCTTTTAGCCACAATAGCTTATTTATTGCTACTGCTCTTTTAGCTTAGTAAATCTACTTTGAAATTATTAGAAGATGAGAAGTCATACCAAGTCACACAGGCTGAAATCTGTATTGTGCTTATCTGGAATATTTCCCCATTGTTATCTTTAGATCCTCGTTGCATTAAAAGAGCATCTTTGTTCACTTCACTTTTTTTTTTTAAACCCCACATATTAAGTTCTGGAATTGAGTGTTCTTTCCACAGACACGTAAGAGTACATTGGAAATGTTAACTGCTTCTCTTAATTTTGGCTGTTGTGGTTTTAAAATCTTTAGGATTTAGGAAACTTGAAAGTACTTTGTACAGATAACTTTTTAAAGAGAAGAAAAGTAGAAGCATTTAAATTCTGTACTCAAAGAGACACATTCCTCTCCTAGATTTTGTGAGGTGAGAATTATAATGCAATAAAATTGTCTTCTTCTTATCTCATAAATCCTAAAAATCTTAAAGATCATATGCCAGTAAAAAGACCTCACAGATTTTTGAGGAAAAAATTGGAGAATTAATGTTCTCAGTAGCAAGCAACAAACAATTCTCTAGGCAGATTTTTGGAAAAACAAATTGAAAAATGTCTGGACTCTGCAGGTAGACTTTCTAATTATAAGCAAGCTTAAATTTAGACATTTGACTTAGCTTCAGAGAAATATGTTTAAGTAAGTAGAATATTAACAGTAGCCTGAATTTAGATATCCATTTTATGTAGCTGACTAGCTAATTTTCATAAAAGACAATAATGGTGGTAAAACATGTAATTCTAGGTGTTGATTGCTAAATGTACTGATTTTTTAGTAATTTTAGTCTACTTGTCTAAAGTTGAATATTCTTTCAACTAGGAAACATAGTTTATCAATAGCATATTTGAGCTACATATTCTGTTGGTCTTCATAATACCTCCTATTTATTTTTTTGTGATTTTAGTTAGCATTCTCTGACACATACAATGAAACTTTCCCTCTTGTACTATAGGCCAAAATCTCTACAGTATTTAAAATCCGAAACTCCATGAGGGAAATATTTATTTTTATATAAGCTAGCTAGTTTATATAAAACTGTTAACTTTTTTTTTTTTTTTTTGCTATGCTAGAGTTCAGCCCATGGCCTTATGCATTCTAGGCAAGCACTGTAACACTGAACTCAGCCCTTTTTATTTTGAAACAATTTACTAAGTTGTCAAGGTTGGCTTCAAATTTTCTATTCTTCCTCAGCCTCTCAAGTTGTTGGGATTATAGACATGTGCCACTGCATCTAATTCAAAACTGTTAACTTTTGACTAACGTATTTGGGTATTATCCAGTTACCAGTTAAGATTGTTGATCTTAATGTCATCAATAGTCATACTTCTGACTTTATCACTGACATTTATAGTAACCATTTGCACATCTAGACTGTAATATTGTAATTAAACGAATGATTGTATGTGCACTATGTAAAGATGACGAGTTTTCAAAAACTTGAAAGTGGTAATGTCATTTATTATTATTGTTCAGTATTAATTTTTTTATTCTAAAGGCACTCCCCATCATAAATAGTACCATTATTTTTCATAATATGGAGTATAAATATAAGAATAGAAATTAACATGATTAGATGTTGAACCTAATAGCATAGTTTGCCTTTTTAATTAGTGTTTCTTGACCTATGCAATGATGTATTATCTCAAAATATTTGCTTAATGTGTCTCTTTTCTAAGCAATTCTGTTGTTTGAATTCTCAAGAAATAGTAGTTAAGCATAGAAAGGAAAATGCTAATAAAATACATTCATTCATTTTGAGTCATGGACTAATATAATCACCTGATAACCTGTTAAACACAAGTACTATACTATTACCTCTATTTATGAATAAGAAAACAAGCACAGAAAGATTAATAACTCACCTAAGCTCATATCCCAGAATGTGATAAAGGTTTCTTTTGAACCCAGTAAATGTAGTTTTGGGGCTTTTACTTTTAACCGTTATTTTACTTTAAAATTCATTATACTTCACTTGTGGGGACCCATGTATATACCCAAGAGTTAATTGTATTTAAAACATTTAAAGTTGTATAAAAAAAAAATGGAAAAAGAGCCGGGTGTTGTGGCACACACCTATAATCCCAGCAGATCTGGAGGCTGAGGCAAGAGGATCTTGAATTCCAAGCCAGCCTCAGCCAAAGGGATGTGCTAAGCAACTCAGTGAGTCTCTCTAAATGAAATACAAAATAGGGCTGGAGATGTGGCTCAGTGGCCAAGTGTCCCTGACTTCAACCCCCAGTACCCCACCCCCACTTTCAAAAAAAGGGGGGGGGAGAGTAAAATTAAATTTTGAGTTGAGATTAATATTGCCTTGAATGTGTTCCATTTTCCTGGGATATAGAAGGTAGGTTTGAAGTTACCATAACTGTCCTACTTTCCCTAAGGTAAGTGTTGCTTTGGGTACAATTAATGTGCTTCGTGGTGAAAATGTTGTCTGAACTCTCTAAGCTTGTTTATTTTGGTGCCATTTAACCCAGATTTGTTTTAACTGTTTAAGTAGACTTTGCCTTCTACAAATTGGCTGCTTTCTAGGACCTGGCAAGTTTTGTGTTATAGGGTCTTCGTAGTGGCAGTGTAGTATTGTGTGGTGTTCAGGTAAAGGTGTGGATGAATTTACATGTATACATGTGCATATGAATCCATACTTGATTTCATTTTGCGTGCTTTAATAAAATGATTTATTATATCTGTATTGAAAAATGTTATAGGAGGGGAGGGGAAGGGAGGGGGGATAGTAGAGAATAGGATAGACAGCTGAATACATCAGACACTAGAATGGCAATATGTAAATCAATGGAAGTGTAACTGATGTGATACAGCAATCTGTATACGGGGTAAAAATGGGAGTTCATAACCCACTTGAATCAAACTGTGAAATATGATATATTAAGAACAGTGTAATGTTTTGAACTACCAACAATAAAAAAAAGAAAAATGTTATAAAATTTGCATGAATATAATCACCCTTTGATAATCTTTGTCCATGTAGAAAAATAAGTTTTATAAACTTAAGATGATTTGTGTTTTATTTGGATTGTTTCCAAATAAATGTGTTTCTGTCTAAGAATAGGTGATTATTCAGGCATTCAAACAAAAGATCTGAAGCCAAGTCCATGAGAAAGAGGATTATCCTTTTTTCATTTTGACTGACATATTTAAGCTATGACCCTGTGGAAAATGGTTGATTACTTTCTTTACAGAACTTATCTTTGGTAGTTGCTCATGTTGGGAGCTAAAAATCTGAAAAATTTAGAAAAAGAAAAAAGTTATAGCAAAAGCATTAGCAGAGAAATTTGTAAGTGATAATAATATCAGTGATACTGACATTGATCTGCATGGGTAATACCTTTGGTTGCCTGGCCCTAGTCTAGTGAACAATTAAAAGTAGACTGCAGACAAGTTCAAAAAAATTAAAGAGCCGAAATAAACTTCTTAAAAAAAAATAAGCTGACCTTAGGGGTTGTGGGTATTCTTGCCTACAATTTGTGAGGCCCTGGGTTGATTTTGACATATTATACATTCATGGAGTATAACTTTCCATTCTTGTGGTTGTATACTATGTGTAGTTATATTGGTCATGTATTCATAGAAAAGTAGGAACATATATTCATAGGAACATAGGAAAGTAATGTCCAGTTCATTTTATTGTCTTTAATATTCCTGTTCCTCCTTCCTTCCCTTCATTCTCCTTTGTC
This sequence comes from Urocitellus parryii, assembly GCF_045843805.1. Taxonomy (NCBI): domain Eukaryota; kingdom Metazoa; phylum Chordata; class Mammalia; order Rodentia; family Sciuridae; genus Urocitellus; species Urocitellus parryii. The sequence continues at coordinate 108,151,526 of NC_135536.1, forward strand.
TAATCCAATGAATTTTTATCCCTCCCACCCCATTGTGTGTTAGCATCTGCATATCAGAGAGAATATTGGGCTTTCGGTTTTTTTGGATTGGCTTGTTTCATGATAGTTTCCAGTTCTATCCATTTACCTGCAGATGCCATAATTTCATTCTTCTTTAGAACTGAGTAATTGAATGAATGCTTTTATAGTTCTTTCTTGTTTCAATTTAATTAACACTGAATTTTATTATCTTTTTTTTTTTTTGGCGGGGGGTGGTACTAAGGATTGAACCCAGAGATACTCTACCAATGATCTACATCCCCAGCCCTTTTTTTGTTTTATTTTGGTACAGAGTCTTGCTAAGTTGCCAAGGCAACTTGTGATCCTACTGCCTCAGCCTCCTGAGTTACTGGGATTATAGGTGTGTGATACCATGCCTGGTTTATTATTTCTTAGTACTTTAATTTTCAGAACAATATTTATATTACAATAAACTTTCATTTGGTTTTTATAAGGTATGTGAATGGCCATGCAAAAAAACATTATGAAGATGCACAAATACCCTTAACCAACCATAAGAAGTCAGAAAAGCAAGATAAAGCTCAGCATACAGTGTGTATGGATTGCAGTAGCTACAGTACATATTGGTAAGTTAATATTTTCTGGAAGTGATGTTTCATATTGTCTGTGTGCAAGTGTGCTCTTATCTTCTTTACCTTTCCCTCTCCCTAAGCCAGTTGCTATTGCCATTATCTCCTTTTAGTCTTGTTAGATTTATAGGGGATGGGAGCCATCAGGAGTACCCTTTTTAATTCATTCAGATTTCACTTTGCATTGTTTCTTTCAGCTTCTAGGCCTCCTCTTTTTTCTCATCCCTCTGCTCTTTGCCCATTCCATTAAGCTTCAGAGAAAGAAAAGGATTTCATTGTTATTATTCGTTATAATTTGTTTTGTGTTGTTTTAAACCGAAGACTAATATAACAACCCATATTTCTACTGTCCACTTAACAATTTGTCATATAATCTTAAAAATTTTATTTTCATTGTTTAAAAGATTGTTTTGACAATCTTCCTTCTCTTGGAGCAGTTCTCTTCTATGAGAGGTGAATGTCAAGAATTTGGTATGTATCCTTTCAGGCTATTTTTTTAAGTATTTCAACTTTTAAATAGGGGTTAGAGGCCCAGTGTCTTTTGTAATATAATATACATCTTTATTTCATGAAATGATATTAAAGTAGTGTCTATTTTTGTGACTTAGAACATGTTGTTTGGGTTACAAGTGAGGTTTAACAATTCATATCCATTTGGTATGCACAGAAAACATAATTTTTTGGAGTTTTGATTTTGGTGTGAAATATTTCCTTCCTTCCTTGACTAGCAAAATATGATTAATAGTTCTTGTTTTAATCATTTTAGCTTTAGTTCTAACAGTTGTTGATTTTTTTGACTTTTTTTAAATTGGTTGTTCAAAACATTACAAAGCTCTTGACATATCATATTTCATACATTAGATTGAAGTGGGTTATGAACTCCCAATTTTACCCCAAGTGCAGATTGCAGAATCACGTCGGTTACACATCCACATTTTTTACATAATGCCCTATTAGTAATTGTTGTATTCTACTACCTTTCCTATCCCCTACTATCCCCCCAGTTGTTGATTTTTGAGGGGAAAACATTCAATGAAGATGTTAAAGGGTGCCTTCAGAAATAGATTTTCTTGCCATATAGTTCTTGAATGTTGTATGAAAGTAATAATGGACAAAAAGGGATAAAGTCCAGATACCATTTTAAAAATTATAATTTGTTATATATGACAGCAGAATGCATTACAATTCATGTTACATATATAGTGCACAGTTTTTCATATTGCTGATTGTACACAAAGTAGCATCACACAATTTGTGTCTTCATACATGTACTTAGGATAATGATGTCCATCTCATTCCACCATCTTTCCTACCCCCATACCTCCTTCCTTCCTCCCGCCTCCACTTTGCCCTATCTAGAGTTCGTCTATTCTTTCCATGCTCCCCCACCCAACCCCAATATGAATCAATATCCTTATATCAGAGAAAACATTCAGCATTTGGGTTTTTGGGATTGGCTTACTTCACTTAGCATTATATCCAGATACCTTTTTTAATTTACATTTTCTACTGAAGTTTTGTGCCAATCCTTTTCTGCATTTTCTGTAGATTATCATTAGAGAAAAATGCCCATTAAAGGGAAGAAAACAGTGGTTTTCAGATCTTTTCAACTTTAAAAGGTTTAATCTTACTAATTTTTTGCTATTGAATAAATCTCTTAGGGTTTAGCCTTTCAGACACCTTCTCGTTCAGTGATCCTTTATGTAGGTGTCTAGACCTAGAAGAGAGAGCATCTAAAGGTACACAAAGATTTCAATTAAAATCAAAGTCTTTCTCAGATCTTTATACAACTAATGCTCAGTTTATTGTTATTGGCTGCTGCAGCATACTCTTTTCTACTAAATTTAAGCATATTAGTCAGGCTGTTGAAGTATTTCTGGTAGTTCCCCAATCCCTTTGAAAACTAGAATTACAGAGCTACTTGATTTATACAACCATGTATTTCTGTATATTTGCAAGTATTTCTGCTTTAAAAATAGCAGTCATTAGCCAGGCATGGTGGTATATGCCTGAAATCTCAGCAGCTTGGGAAGCTGAGGCAGGAGGATCGAGAGTTTAAAGTCAGCCGCAGAAATTTAGCAAGGTCCTAAAGCAACTTAGCCAGACCCTATCTTTAAATAAAATAATTAAAAAGGGCTGGGGATGTGGCTCAGGGTTAAGCATCCCTGGGTTCAATCCCTGGTACCAAAAAACAAAAAACAAAACAAAACCAAAAAACAAAAATTAGGATCATTGTTGAAGTATCTGTCACACAATTATTGTCTAAAGTCATATCAACCTGTGTGTGTACCAGATGTTGAAAACATTAATTTTGATCTTCATTTAGCAATACGCATGAAATACTTAATGGGCAACTTTGGAAATCTCTATTAAAATCTCTGATATATTAAATTTGTAATTGGGTGTTCTTTCTATTGGTAAGATTCTGAGGAAATAGTGATTATCTGAATGGAGTGAAATTAAATATTCATAGGGCTCTTTAAAATATAGATCATATGTTTTAATGGATTTACTTTTTATATTTTAGGGGAATACTTTTTTTACTTTGAAATTGAATTTAATTTGTTTTACATTGATACAGTCTGCTAAAGTATATGTCATATCATGGATGAATTGGAATTAAATGGAAAATCTTGAACCTTGGGGAGTGTACACCATGGTGGAGGCTTTTTGACCAATTGCCAGTCTTTTGTGTGAAGTTATACAGAACTGCAAGTGTGTGGATACCCAGAGCTTCTGAATTGCAGGAAGGGATCTGCAGCTGGTTGGTCACATTATCGCCTCATTTGTGGATTAGAACAAAATGCCAGGTTACCACCCTGTATCATTTAACTATCAGCCTGAAAAGATTGTTGTAAATTGATGAAATTATAGTTTAGTTTCCTCATATCTCAACTGTTATTAAGAAGCAACAAAAAAAATTCCTCTTTCTGTGTGTATGGAGTGTATATGTGTTATTTCCTAATATATTTTAGATAATTTTACTTCAGATTATGAATTCTCCTTGTATATTTTTATAGTGGCTCATCTGAGTGATTAGTTCAGTAGTAAAAATATTAATGTATTAAATTTTTTTTGACTTTTTATTTTTATTTATTTATTTTTTTTAATATTTATTTTTTAATTTTAGGTGGACACAATATCTTTTTTTTAAAGAGAGAGAGAGAGAGAGGAGAGGAGAGGAGAGAGAGAGAGAGAGAGAGAGAGAATTTTAATATTTATTTTTTAGTTTTCAGCGGACACAACATCTTTGTTGGTATGTGGTGCTAAGGATCGAACCCGGGCCGCACACATGCCAGGCGAGCACGCTACCCCTTGAGCCACATCCCCAGCCCAAAATGTATTAAATTTAATGTATTTGATTATTAAGTATTTTGACTTTAGCTAATGTTGAAACTCGTTTTTAAAAAGCATCATGCTCTGTGCTTTAGAGAAGTAAGATACTCTGAGGTTTATTAGTTTTTCTGTCTTTATTTTCTTTTACCAAGAGTCCCTGCCCTGCCTTTTCTTTGCACAATCTTAATGAAATTACTATTGAACTCTTCCCTCTCCTGCTAGCTTCAATTGCAGCTGTATATAATCTCTCCTGAACTTATATCTCTTGGGATATTTGTAATTTCCGTTGCATGTTAGTTATTTGTAAATGTCTTTGGGGACTGAAGAAAACATATCTCGGATCTTTGTATTTTCCCCAGTACTCAGTGTCTGATGTGTTTGAAAGACTGAGTTTTATTATCTTTCCAAAATGGGGAAGGTTATACCAAATCTATAGTATTGTGCCCTCTGATCATCTTGGAGAACTGAAGAGTCACAGAACATTTTTCTTGAAGAAGACTTAAATCGTGGCCTTGGTGAGCTACTTTATTTCCTTTCCAAGATGGATACCCTTCCAGAACACCTCACCTCAGTTCTGATTAAGTGGGCCATCCAGAGAAGAAACACATACTGTATTAATTAACCAAGCAGACAATATAAAATAAGTCATGACTTCAAAAGAGAGAAAGCAGTACCAAAAGGAGTAATTCTGGTCTGAACCAAGGCGCTACTCCTTGAGGAGATAACCAGATTAGTATGAAACTGAGAGGAAAATGAAGGTTTAAGTAAAAATGAAAACCTTCCTAAGAGTTTTACACAAGGGCTAGTGTTTAGATTATTGTGTAATAAGTAATATTTTCTCCCCTTCCACCCACTTTCTTCCCTAACCAATACAAATAGAATTGCATAATGTACACTATTGTGATTAAAAAGAAGCAAATATTAAAATAAGAAGTTTTGATTTAAATATGTAGAAATTTGGAGTTAATGGGTTTAAAATAGTAAATAATTTCTTGACATCTGACATAGTCTTGTCAACTTTGAATCCTTATCAACAATAGTTAAATTTCTAATAATGAAGAATTATGGAAGGAATATTAAAGGTAAATTACTGGCTGGATGTGGTTACTCTTTGGTAACTGGGACCACTACTGTAATCCTAGTGGCTCAGAGACTGAGGCAAGAGGATCACAAATTCAAAGACAGCCTCAGCAATTTAGTGAGGCCCCAAGCAACTTACTAAGACCCTGTCTCAAAAGAAAAAATAAAAGGGACTATAGATACAGCTCAGTGATAAAGCACCCATAGGTTCAATTTCTAGTACCTAAATAAATAACTAGAATTCTGTTTCCTGGAAGATAATGTTTTAAAGCATCCTTTCAAACAGAAATATTATGAAATGTGAATGTCTGAAAACAGGCTTGTATTTTCAGAATTTGAACACTTATAATAGCAATTTTAATTTATATTAACAGAAATAAAGCTATTATAGGTTTAAATTGATTACTGCATTTTTCCCTAAGGCAGTTGTGATTTAAAAAAGAAATATCTTTTATTAACTCTCCATGTAAACTGTTTAGAAACAAATTTCCTTGCTTCCCTCCCTCTATTCTTTTCTTCCTTTCTTCCTTCTCCTCTCCTCCCTCCCTTCTTTTCTTTTGATACTGGGTCTTGCTATGTTGCCCAGGCTGGCCTGGAACTTCTGGGCTCCAGAGTTGCTCATGCATAAGCCTCCTAGGCAACTGGGACCACAGGTGCTGGATACACCTGTTGTAAACAGTTAGGAAACAGGGAGAGTTTTGTTTATTTAAAAATATAGCTTAAAAAGAAACTTTCTAGCAGAGGTGGTCTAAAATTAAAAGGCTTCATTAATAAGTTGGATAGAAAAAATTTATACTTATGACAAAAGACATAATTTTTTCTCTGCAGGAGTTCTTTTAATTTTTTATAATTATTTGATGGCAAGACATCAGAATTCAATAGAAGAAAATGTAAACATGTACTTTCTTTTTAAAGGAATTCTTTTAGATTTAAAAGTTTGAAATATGTGAAGTCATTAGAATGTCAGCTTGCTTTTTTTCACCCCTCTAGTATCTTTTTTAATAAAGATATAGGTCAAATTTGCCTCTAAACATCAAAATTTTTTAAAAAATTAAATTTAATGTAAGAGTTGCTGCTTTAATGGAAAATATTCCTTTTTAGGGGTACTTTTTGCATGAAAATTTTTATTTTTAGTATTAATGTTACATATGACTTACTATATAAACCTTAAGCCAGAAATCTGATAGAAACTCAAAAACAAGGAAATATGCCAATTTCACTATTTAAAATAATTGTAAATAACTATAACTTAAAAGCAAATCTAACTGGATGTGGTGGTACATGTTTACAATACCAGTGAGTCGGGAGGCTAGGCAGAAGGATGGCAAGTTCAAGGCCAGCTTTGGCAACTTACTGAGCCGCTGTCTCAAAATAAAGTGATGAGGATTTAACTCAGAGATAGATTGCTGCTGGTGTTCAATTCCCAGTACTGCCATAATACATACATACATACATACATACATACATATAAATTTAACCTAGTAAGGTATATCAATATAAAAAAGAAGCTAAATCCTTACCAAGTAGAGTTAATTTCACCTAAAGACTACCAATATTCATTTTTAAAGGAAACCCTAATCTGGGCGTGGTAGCATCTGAGTGTAAACTCAGTGACTCAAGACTGAGGCAGAAGGATTCCAAGTTTGAGGCTAGCCTTAGAAATGTAATAAAGCCCCAAGCAATTTAGCAAGACCCTGTTTCAAAAGAAAAAATTGAAAGGCCTGGAGATAAGTATCAGTGTTTATTAGTACACCTGGTTTCCGTCCCCTGTATAACAACAACAAAAAAGAGCTGGGGGGTGTAGCTCAGTGATAGAGTATTCCTAAGCAACTAAATGAGAATTTGTCTCAAAAAATTAATAAGAACTGGGGATGTAACTCAGTGGTAAAGTGCCCTTGGATGCAATCCCCAGTACTCTCTCTCACAGCAAAGAAAACCTTAGATTATTGCATCATTAGAAGTAAAACATACATTTATAAAGAGCCAGTTCTCATTAAAAAAAAAACCAACCCAGTAACATTGAAATAAAAGGAAACTATTAAATTTATCTTTTATCATCTGCTTACCCCCAAAACAGAAAGCAAACATCATATACTAAATTGTGAAATGCTAAAGCCATTTCCATTTTATCAGAAATAAGACAGAAATACTTCCTATCATAAGAGACATGATTGTCACTTATTAAACAATGTTTTGACAGTTCTAGCCATTATAACAAGATAGTAATTGAAGTAATTCATATAAATTTGGAAACAAAATATGTCTGTTTTCAAATTATATGCTTGAATTCCCAGAAACCCTCTTGGGACTCTAGTAGAAAACAGCAACTAGAATTAATATATTAAGAAATTCTGGAGGCCTGGGGTTGTGGTTCAGTGGTAAAGTGCTCACCTAGCAAGTGTGAGGCACTGCGATCGATCCTCAGCACCACATAAAAATAAAGGTTATTGTGTCCACCTACAATTAAGAAAAAATATTAAAAGAAAAATAATTCTGGAAAGTTGATTGGTGATAAATATACAAAAACTAGTAACTTCATTTTTGTTAGCAGTCATCAGTTCAAAAATCTAAAGGACCAAACAAAAAGAAATATTAAACAGAATGACAAGAATATCAACTATATATAGAAATAAATGTATTAAAAGTATGAAGCAAATATATACACGCACATGCATGCACGGGCACACATACATTCGAATATTCATTGAGAACCTGCCATGTGCCAGAGACCAAAAATGTTTCGTGCATGGATCTCCAAAATACTGCACTGACAGTGTGGGAAGAAAACACATTTAATTAAAGGCCTTTATTTGAGGGAATAAAAACTTTGGCAAATATTTAATATACTTGCTGCCAGTGTTCTATAAATTTGATTATTTGCAATGAACTACATAGTTTCCTGAAGCACTTTTTCATGTGATATCCTCACTCTGTGTTCATTTTAAGCATTTAGCAGTTTGTATATGCTTAGTTAAATGAATTTACTTAATTGGCCAAATAGACATTTTAAAGATTTTTGTAAAATAAAATCTTCAAGATACTAGTAAACACTGTGAACAAGAGCATATTGAAACACTTTCCTACTCTGAACTCACTAATAACATTAAAGCAAATCAAAGCATAAAGAAACATAATGAAAAAATTAACTTTCATTTTTGCTGTTTATCAGAGCAAACAGTATTTGAAATAAAATGTGATTTTATCCATTTTCTACCTCCCTAATTATAATTACAACTTGTATTTGACATGAAAATTTACCTGCCATTTGTTATATGTTGACTACATGATAGTAAAATCATTTGTATTCATTCTATTCTTAACAGCAGTATGCATGTAATAACATATTATACATTATACATTTATTAACTATTGACTGAAAGAAATGTAAAACTATTTTAAGATAATATTTGGCTCAAGGAATTTGGATTTGAGACTAATCTTTACTTAGCCATAGATGATAGTGTTGCTTTCACAGGTGTTGGAAGCAAAGAACCATACTAAATTCTCTCTTTACTTTCCCTTTTTATACTTTATTACCTAATCTGACATCTCTAATATGTTGTTTATTATTTCTAAATGTTAATTTTTCTTTTTGTTTTGGGTGGGGGTACTGGGGAATGAACTCAGGGGCACTTGACCACTGAGCCACATCCCCAGCCCTATTTTATATTTTATTTAGAGACAGGGTCTTGCTGAGTTGCTTAGCACCTCGCTTTTTGCTGAGGCTGGCTTTGAACTTGCAATCCTTCTGCCACAGCATCCTAAACCGCTAGGATTACAGGTGTGCACCACTGGGCCAGCCTTCCCCCCCCCCCTTTCAGATTGGATAAACCTTTTGCCATTTTTTTTAACAAGAAGTTTATTTAAACAACAAGATGCTTGATTTGAAGGGAAAACTATCTGGGAATCTTGTTTTTTTTTAAGAAGTAATTTACCTCTATTTAAGGACAGGTTGCCCTACATGTAACAGCTATATATGAAAGTTATAAAATTGTCCTTTGTTTTACAATGATAAATAAAAATATTAAAATTTTCCAGTTGAACAAGGTATGCAAGGATTTTTATGTCATTTAGGTTAGTTTTGTTTTGTTTTTTTGTTAAAACAGAGCAAAATAACTTACTGGAATATAGAGATAAGAGCTGAATGAACATGCCACTAATGGAGAAAGGGGATATTTTCATAGAACCAGTATTTTTCCCCATCCCATCTCCATTTGATGTCAATCAAAACATATCATTGGCCATTTAGTTTTTTAAAAAAATGCAATATGCTTGTGCACATAATACCAGGTATTTTATGTACAATAAAGGAATGGGGAAGGGGAAAGAGAAAACTGTACAGTACTATTCAGGATGTAGTGAAAACAAATTGCAGTTTTCTAATTGAGAATGTAGTCTTGGTCTGTAACAGAGTTCTGGAGTAAAGTAGCAGGTTCCATTTTTAGTTGACACCTCCTGTCTGCTGCTGGAACACATCAATTATATCTTTATCATCCATTTTCAACTGTGCAGGTGTGTCTGTTTCATTAATTGGCTGCCTGGAAAATTAAATCTGATCTGTCTCATCTACAAACCCTGTCATTCACAACAGGCTTTTATAAGTTTACTAAGTGTATGCCTCTTAATGTTAAACTGCACCATGAAACCATTCTGCCCGCCACCTTCAAGTTAATCTGATCCTTGTTCTTAGTCTTGACTCCTTCCTTGGGGTTTTTTTGGCCATGGCAAGTGCTGGAGTCTCCTCAGCTGCTGCTTCAAGAAAGAGGTACCAGGTCCGTACCTAATGAGCACCCAAGCAGCTCCTGCAGCGGCAGAAGGAGGCAGCAGCAGTGGACAAGGGAGAGGGCCCGTGCTTATTTTTTACTTTTAGTGTTCAATTTACTTGATTTTTCTTAATTTTTTAAATTAAATGTAGAAATGAACCTTTCCCCTTTTCTGACAAGTAGTCTATTAGTAGTAGAGCTCATCTTTACTTAGAGAGTAACCTAAAGTCACTAGATATGAAGTACAAATTTAATAGCCTAACAGTTGGTTGAATGACATAGGTAATCCCTGACTTATTTCCCATGTGAAGTCCTATGTAAATGAAGAGATGCTGAACCTCAGGCTTCTTCTCCTGGCAAAGACTAATCAAGTTACCTGAATCCTACCTGGCTTTCTCCTGTCACAACTTAGTGCCAGTTATTAAGAAGCAGGGAAGAGCAGAGCATCACCTGTAATCCTGGTTACTTGGGAGGCTGAGGCAGGAAGATTCTGTTCCAGGCCAGCCTTGGCAACTTAATGAGACCCTGTCTCAAAAAATAAAAGAGCTGTGATATAGCTCAGTAGTAGAGCACCCTTGGGTTCAATTCCTAGTATTAAAACAAAAACAAAAAGTAGAGCTTTTTACAACACCATTTCAACTGTAGTTTGTGAAACATGTATTTTTACCTAGGGTATTTAACCATATTTTATAACTTATTTTAAAATGAGAAATTTATACCAAGTTAGGACCAGTGCACAAACTTTTGAAACACAGCCTGTAAATTATGTACTTTAAAAAAATTTTTTTTTAGTTATACATGGACATAATATCTTTATTTTGTTTATTTATTTTTATGTGGTGCTGAGGATCAAACCCGGTGCCACACATGTGCTAGGCAAGCCACAACCTCAGCCCAAGTTACATACTCTTTTTGAATATAACTTGAAGAGAAAATTAAGAGTGAGTAAATTTTTTTTTCCAGGTATTAGAGGTGAGCATAATTCTGACCAAACAGCTTTAATGCAAATGTAGTAAACCCAGGAAGCAATTTTTAGAACTTACTTACTCAAGTGCTTGCTTGCCAGGGTTTTTTTGTTTGTTTGTTTGTTTGTTTTTGTACCAGGGATTGAACCCAGGGCCACTGAGCCACATCCCCAGCATCTTTTTAATAGAGCCTTACTAAGTTGTTGAGGCTGGCTTTGAATTTTCATTATTCCTGCCTTAGTGTTGCCTGGGGACTTTGCAACACCAATATTAGTGGGATAGTTTCCTGTTAGAAAGCAAAAACCTCATGTATAGGTTAATTTTACATGAGATTAATTTAGTTTAATAATAACCAAGCAACATTTAAATTTTCACTTATTTCTCACCTTTACCACTTCTTTTTTCTTTTTGTTTTGGGCCTGGGAGGAAGAAGAAATCAAAACAGGAATGTGGCAAGTAGAGAGGGGGAGTGTGCTGTGAGGTTTTTGGTAACACAAAAGAAGGAAACTAATATTTATGGATTTTCCACCTCATAAAAGATATTAGAAGTTTTGACCCATGGAAGCAGGTGTTTTTCTTAAATAATAAATAATCAATCACTTGAATAGCATAGTGAATTCAGACAACAGAGAAGTTGCATCCTATAATAAGTATCCCTCTTAGTAACTAAAATACTGCTTAAAATTCTTGAGAAACAAAGATAGTTGTAAAAACTTTAAAGTGTTTTAAGCCTGTGAAAACAAATCTAGACAAAATAAAATTTAGTTCTTATAGTTAAATGAAATTACATTAGGGTGTCCCTTTATGATATTGGGTAGTGGTATAGAATCTTAAAGCAGGTAGTGTCTTAATCTAGATTTTCATTTTACTTGTGTATATAACAGAAATAATGCAATTTATCTGCAGTTTAAATTTTTTAGTAGTCATGTTAAAATAAAACATAGAATTAAGTATATACTATATTTAACTTTGTATCAAAAATATTATCATGTAAACATGTAATCAGTATAAAAATTATTAGAAATAGTTTTCATTCTTCCATATGAAATCTTCAAAATCCAAAGTTGTTTTAGGTTTATAGCACATGTCAATTGAGAAGCTACTTATTTTGTCAGAAATATTTCATCAGTATTTAGATTCATAAAAATTGCAGTTAAAAAGTGGATTCATGGTGTGCCTGGGGTTGTGGCTCAGTGGTGGAGCACTTGTCTTGCATGTGTGAGGCACTGGGTTCAATCCTCAGCATCACAAATAAATAAATAAAGGTATTGTGGCCATCTACAAGTAAAAAAAGTTAAAAGTGGATTCATGGTATTCCAAATATTATTAAAATATAAATATAATAAATGGAGCACAAAACATTTTTTTCTCTAATATATGCATCTTTGTTAAAACTGACTCATAAGAACAACAATTTATTTTATTTGGAAGCAAAAACATATTAGTTACAATACATCTGCCCAAGAAAATCCATTTACTTTTGTGATAACTCCATGTATTATCACATGAAATTCAAAAAGGTATTATTTTTCTTAGAGGTTTTGCAGTCAGTTTATGTAAAGTAGTCTATTATAATTAAAATCTGCACATTTATTCATGTTGAAAAATGTGTGAAATCATTGTTTGTACTATGAAAAGTTTCAGTTTTAACACAAATTCTTAAACCTGTCACAAGCTAGGTCACAAATAAGCTATTTTCTCCTTGGATCTTCAACTTTAGCTCATTCATATGCATTGTGACATAAGTAAAAAAAAAAAAAAAGTAAATTGCACTCAGATTTCTAAAAATCTTTTCCTGGTTTTACTCTGAGTCTTGACTATTGGCAAGCATTTCTTTTGTTTTAAGAAAATTTTGAATTAGAGTTGAGTATAGTAAGTCTTGCTAGGTGTCATGGTACATGCCTGTAATCCCAGCAATTTAGAAAGTTGAGACTAGCAGATTGAAAGTTCAAGGCCAGCCTCAGCAAAATTGCAAAGCCCCAAGCTAATTAGTGAGACCCTGTCTACAAATAAAAAAAGGCTACGCTACGGATGTTACTCAATGGTTATGTCCCCTGGGTTCAATCCCCACTACCAAAAAAAAAAAAAAAAAAAAGTGTAGTTAAGTCTTTGTACAACTCTTCCTTAACACAAGCATTTTAGTTAAATCTGCAACATGCCTTTTAGCATTCAATTCATTTTTTTCTGTTCATCTTAACAGTTCCATAAACATGTGATGAGTTGTAGCATTCGACCATATATGCTAAACAATTTTAATCACTGTCTCTGTGATGTTGTCTGCCTCAGAGCACGGATACTTGTAATACGTGTCAGATGGTGGAACAAAATAAGAAAATAAATAATTCCCATAAGTCCAGATTTTCATTGAACAGTATTTTGATAGAAACCTTTTCATATTTAGCTGAAAGTGACAAATGTAAAATGTTAAAAAATACAAATGAGACAAATTGTTTTTTAAGACTGCAAATAGACAAAGACATTCCTTTGTAAATTTTGAAGTCATTTTTGACAAAACATACCTGAAGTATTAATTTGGCAGTGTGTCTTGTCTTGTAAAAAAGTCACTTAAAAGTTTAAAAATTTTAAAAAGTACCTGCAATTTTTCAGATGTTGACTTGATTGATTTTTAATATTGCTAGAAAGGTCTTTTATTCACTGACAGTTGCTTGATGGTTCAATTGAAAATATTTTCTTGTGAAATATTCCTTGTAATCTTTACTCATAATTTTTAAATGGAAATAGTGGTTTATCTATCCACAGATGGTTTCTTTCTTTAGCAAGATTCCAAGCCTTTTTATAGTTAACCAAAGTTACAAGTTCAAATCCTTTAGAAATCATTAATATGTTTTTGTTACACATCTAATTTCTCATTTAATTGTGACTAATTTCCTCAATTACTTTTTGAGAGGCAATTTTATATTACATTAAAATGCATTTGCAATTTCCTCTTAATAATGTCTTGTTTTATAATCTTAAAACTTTTCCTATAAAGTTTTTTAGTGTTTTTTTTTAAGTGCAAATTGCAACTGCCATTTTAGTTAAATCTGCAACATGCCTCTCCCCTCCCCTGCTTCATCTCCACTTGATTTTGTCCTAGTGGTATGCCTTCATTTGAAAATTTAAATTTTTTTTTTCCTTTTTGCAGTACTGGGGATTAAATCCAGCGGTGCTGTACTGCTTAGCTATGTCCCTAGTTTTTTCTGTTTTTTGTTTTGAGACAGGGTCTCACTAAGTTGCCCAGAATAGCCTTGAACTTGGATCCTCATGCCTCAGTCTCCTGAGATCTGGGCTTACAGGTGAATGCCACTGTGCCCAGCTTCCATTCTTAATTTTTGAGCTAGAAAAAAAATCAAGTATTTCAATTTAATTACCAATTATGATTTATAGGTGTTACTACACACTCATGTAGTCTGCATAAAATATTGAAATAACATTATAATGCTACATTGTTACATAGAAAAAACATATGAATGGAATCATTTTGTTGACACAACTAGATTCATGCTGTGCTCTTGTATAATGCTGGAAATGTCTCGTGCACATGATGTACACTGCCATACATTTTGCATAAAGTAATAATGAAAGCAAAATATAGTTCTGTCATAAAATACAGTTATGTTTCATAAAGGTTAATGCTGTTTCAGTTATTAAGTAAAAATTTTAAAATCTTTAAAAATCAATTTATTTTACTCAGTTGGCACTGGCTGCATTAGGGCAACTCTATAGTCCAGAGCAGCCTACTCACTTAAGTGATGAAAAATGACCAGTTCATCTAGAGAGATGAAGTAGCTTGACCCATTTGAGTCTCATTAGTTAAGAACAGAGCCAGGTCATAAATAGCTCTAATATTTTAGTATGTGAAAATGCTACTTCAACAAATGTAATTTTATATTCTAGGCTGAATTCCTATCATCCCACCAAAATACTTTTTTATGAAATAATTTTAAACAATTTGTTTCTTTAAACTAAGCAACCACTATTTTGTAGGAGTTAGGGGTTTGTTTTTCATTTATGTAGAATAGCACCCTGTTAATACAGAAAAATTATCTGATTTTGTACTTAGACTTCATTTCCCAGATGAACACTAGCATTTGGAGTGAATTTGTTTTGAACACTGAATATTGTTTTATCTAAACTACATGCATACATTTATGGAAACAAAAAATGAAAATGTAAACAGGAATTAAAGTAGAATAACACTGCAGTTTCATTCTGCAGTGAATACGTAAGGTTCACCTTAAGCCCAGATTCATAAAGTAGTCCTTACCCTCATTTATGCTCAGAGGAGCAAAGAATTAAACCTTATCATTGATGTGATACCTTTATGAATTAAACCTTTTCATTAATGTGATACCTTTATGTATTTGTCATAAAATCAGTGAAAAATTTGTTCCCCTTCCAGAAGTACTTTGATCAAAGAGAGATGGTCCAGGATATAAAAGGTTGCTTTTGCTATATGTGGAAATGTTGGAAATTGACCCTGGGAACTTGAGAATGTGTTAGAGAAATTCTGATTGACAGCATGCGTGGTCAGTTAATGAGGGTGCATGTTAAATAATGACAAAGGTAACATTTTAGTTTAAGTTTTCAAAAGCATTCACTTAAAAATTTGACTTCTCTGAATGAAAGTCACAAGCCATGGTTTTGTATCTAAATTTTTAGAATCATTACTTCCCACCTATTCTCTCTTTTTTATTTTTAAAATTTTTTATAGATTGGTTCCAGATATTTGAGATGTTTTCTTGGATTTGGTTAGAGATAACATTATTTTTACTAAGTGCTATGCTTTCAAGGTTTTGTTTACTCAGAATAGTAGTGTTATTTTCATTATTCTTTAGTAGTTAAAAAAGTGCCTTTGTACAAAACTGCACATTTAAAAGAATATCTTACTGCCAGCCTATAAGTTGTTTTTGTTAAAATTGGCCTATTCCAGCAAAAAATAAAATGATAATGCAGTTAATTGTGAGTCCTTATATTATTTGCTTATTGACTTGCTAAAATACTGTGTTGATTTTTAAAAACACCCCAAACATTTTTTTACAGAGCACTTAGCAATTTCCTAATGCCTCAGAATGAAAGATTCTTTCTTCCTAACTCATCTGAATTCTATTTATTTTAATTATGTTTAAGATATCCAGCTTTTACTTTTTCTATATAACCCTACAAGTTAAATTACCTTTTTCCTGCTTTTCACTTGTATCTCTCCTCCCCCAAATTTCCCATTAATTTGTGTTGGAAAGTGTTACCTTAAAGATTTAGGCTTAAGGTTACATGAATGGGTGCTTTTATTTCCTTTTCCATGTATTATGTACCACTAAAAAGAATGTAACACATGTCCATAGCTCATTTCATTTCCAAAGGAGGAATTGAAGAGCTTTTAAATAAAAATGTGAAAAGAAGCTAGTGTTCATTGCCTACGTGGCTTTTTAAAAAGACTCTTAAAAACATTCCATTGTGTATTCCAGATCCTCTTTAAACTTACCACCAACAGTAACTGCCTACAGAGCCATGTGATCATCTTGGCAACAGCCAGACCTTTTAGTGATTTCATTAGTGGTTTCCTCAAGCTCTTTATATACACATTGATTAATATTTTCCTTGCAGTTATCGCTGTGATGATTTTGTGGTTAATGACACCAAGCTGGGACTGGTACAGAAAGTCAGAGAACACTTACAGAACTTGGAAAAGTAAGTATTAGGTCTTGGAAAAAAGAAGGGTGTTAAGGGGTACTTTAGCACTTTGAGTGGAATTTTTGTGAGTTCTATAACTTCATCATGTTTTTTATTGTAAATAAAATATTGGTAAACTATGCTTTGGGTTTGGATATCTGAAACTTTGCCCACATTTCATTTACTGTTTAGATAAGCCATGTCTAAGGGCCCAGGAACCTATTTTGTTGTTGTTGTTGTTGTTGTTATTGCTCACCAATTTGTAAGGTACTCAATTTTTTTGCAAAGAGAGTTTGGGGGAGAGGACAGAAAACAATATAAGATCATTATAGAGTTACCTTTAGTATTAGAAACTCTGTCAAATGTATTATGAGATCTTAGACTAGATCATTATAGAGTTACCTTTAGTACTAGAAAATCTGTCGAATGTATTATGAGATCTTAGACCAAGATTTATGCATTAAGAGAAATTAGATTTAAGTATCATTGCATCTGTATAATAGCACAGGATTCTAGTTTCATCTTATACTTTTTTTGTTAGGGGTAATGCATATTTGAAATTACAAAGAACTGTACATGCTTTGTGATCATAAAGAAATTGAAGAATTTATGTGAATAGACTTTTCTTACTATAGCTGAATGCCTATTCAGATAAAGCTTGCTGGACCCGAAATTGAAGTGATAAATAAAAGCCCAAATAGCAATGCCTTTGAAGCTACAGTGGATAGAAGCATGGCCTGGAATGACTGCTGACTCAAGTGAAATCTGTATAAATCACCCAAATCATCAGGTGCCATCTGATTTATTTTGGCAGTTGGTGTATAGAAGACATTGTGAAAATATGCCAAAGCAGGGATCCCTTGACAAACTTAAATGTAGATCCAGTAGAATATTTCAGAATATATACTGAAAGAGAAATAACCTAACTTCTTTCAGTGCAACACTATATAGTATTTGTTGACCAAAGTCTTTAATCATGTCTTATTGCCTTAAATAGAACATAAAGCTTATAAGGAAGATTCTAAAATAATTCAATCACTTTGGGTTTAAATACTTTTAGCTTGTCATCTTTTGCTCCGTTCTTTTTCAGATTGATTTTTTTTTTACCCCTTTAATCTAAACTAAGCATCATGAGCCTATGTAGGATTAGAAACACAGGTACAGATCACTAATCCAAATATTTAATTTTGTCTAAAATTGCTCACAATAAATTATGAAGTAGGAGATTACTGAAGTAATTAGTCACTCTTGGGATGATAATGTCATTGTAAAGATCTTACATGCTTGGTGTAAAAGTGGGTAGCTACCAGAATATTTTCTTTGCTACTTAGTTTTCTCTAAGACAAGACTGCCACCTCAGTCCAAAGTAAGTCAGAATTAAGTCAGAGGGAAAGTAGGGCCTTCCATAACTGTATGTGTGTTCATACAATTAGAAAATACTTTGTTTCTGTTCATTACTTCATCAGGTAAAAGATGTCACAGCCATCTTGTGCATACTTCTATTTGGCCCCACTGAGAAATCTACTTTGCAATTATTTTCCTCTGTTGAGAAACATCACCTAAATTTATTTTTATGTTTTACAAACATAGGCTTTAATTTATAGTGGAATCTAAAAACTGTGATTACATTTGTGTTTATCCTGTACATCTTCTGGGGCCTCGCTGTCCCGTGGAACTTTCTGCAATTATGTAAGCATTCTGTGATCTTCCCTTTCTAATATGGTAGCCACTTGCCACATGTGGCTATGGAGCATTTGAAAAGCCACCTTGAAACTGAATTTTAAACTTAGGTTAACTTTAATTCTGGAAAGAAAAATAATTATATATTTACTTTGGATTAGCTGGGTACTTTTAGAAGGTAGAAGAGAATTGGCAGACTTAAAAGTCTGTGTTTAACTATAATTTTTACTTCCTTCAGATTAGTTCTCCTGATATTTTGAAGAACAACTTTCTGATAAAATTTAAAGTGACATTTTGAAGAACAACTTTCTGATAAAATTTAAGCAGAAAAATTTTGATTAGAAATAATTTTATTTTCTAATCAGAATTTTTTATACCATAGGTGAATCAAATTAATTTATATATGCCTATAATCCCATAATTATCATTCCTCACACTCATATCTTAATCTATCAAGGCATATGAGTGAAACATACTTTTATCCAAATTAAGAAAGAAATATCAAATTTTAGACTCACTGTTAAATTCAGAATACTGTTGTCAGGTTTTTCCTTTTATTGTAAGGAATGGGTCTTCTCATTTTTGAAGCTTCACAAATGATTAGGTAGACAGAGTGGAAATTGGGATGGCATGTCTCACAAACTACATTTAGCTGGCTGGCTTTGCTGGGATCAGCATCCAGCCCTTTCTCAGCTTTGGAGGAGCAGTGGGAATTTCCAGGGAAGTTGAATGCTTCAGTTAATTTCAAATACTCGTGGGCCTGACTGGTCACTTGATGGCATGACTAAGCAGTCAGGCAGGGCTTCATGCCCTAGATGCAGAGGGCATCTTGAGTTTATTCTTTAGCCTGTTGTGTAGCATGTATATATTAATGTCTTTTTGACTGTTTGTTTGTGTTTTAATAGCTCAGCTTTCACAGCTGACAGGCATAGGAAAAGAAAACTTTTGGAAAACTCATCTCTAAACAGCAAGTTATTAAAAGTAAATGTAAGTAATTAAAACTTATTCAAATACAAGAGGTAGTTGAGATCTAGTCACTGTTATAACTCTAACATTTAATGTTGTTAGTTAAGGACTTTTATTAATCTGTGCCTTAGATTTGGAGTATTTTATAAAATATTTGCTACTTGTACTAATCATTCTTGATGTGACTCCAGTGAGTCCCCCATCTGTCAGTGCCTTACTGTGTTCCTCTGCTGTTGAAAGCAGGTTGCTCTCAATGCCTGCTTATGGTTTTATTATTCCATTTCTATGGAATCTTAAAGATCCTTGCTTCCTTAGGGTAAACATGCATATTCTATGGGACTGAACTTTTGCAAATTTTATTCCTTAGGACGTCTTTAAAATAATTTTACCATAGAAGAATATGCAACTGGGCTGAGTGGCATAAACCTGTAATCCCAGTGACTGGGTAGGCTGAGGCAGGAGGATTGCAAGTTTGAAGCCAGCTTTCACAATTTAGTGAGACCCTGTCTCAAAATAAAAAAGTGGGGATGTATTTCAGTGGTAAAGTGCCCCTGGGTTCAATCCCCAGTACCATAAAAAAAAAAAGAAAGAAAAAAGCAAAAGAAAACATTCTGGTAATCATCTGTTTAATGCTGTACAAGCCATAAGCAATTAATAGATGAGCTAAATTGGAAAGGTCAATTTGTGTGCCACCACACCCAGGTCAAACTGGGTGTGGTGGCACACACGGTAATCCCAGCAGCTTGTGAGGCTGAGGCAGGAGGATTTTAAGTTCAAAGTCAGTCCCTAAGCAACTTAGTGAGGCTGTGACTCTAAATAAAATATTTAAAAAGGGCCGGGGATGTGACTCAATGATTAAGCACCCCTAGGTTCAATCCCAGGTACCAAAACAAAAATTTAAAGATCACTAAATTGTTTTTAAATGAACCAGTGTTTTTGCCCCATAGCTACCCTTTGATGGTAGCTGTGTTTGGACACGTCCACAGTCTCATTTTTTTTTTGCCAGGGGTTGGGGGTGGGGTATTGGGGGTTGAACTCAAGGGCATTCAATCACCAAGCCACATCCCCAGTCCTATTGTATTTTATTTAGAGACAGGGTCTCACTGAGTTGCTTAGCACTTCACTTTTGTTGAGGTTGGCTTTGAATTCTGCCTCAGCCCTCCCTTGCTGCTGTGATTACAGGTGTGTGCCCTCACGCTGGGCCATAGCCTTTATTTTTTGAAACAAACAGCGAGAGTGCTCTTGTAACCATTTGAATTAATGGGCAGAAATGTTTTGAATTGAATTGGTAGGTCTACCTCCTAAGTATAGTATTCAGACATCATGGTGCATTGTAAAACTAATCAGAAAAGCAAGCCTCAAGTCTTTTTAAGAGAAGTTATTTTTTAAGGTTCATTGCTAAGAAAACATATATTGGTCATTTATGCATGGCTTCAAGTTATAAGTTTGGGAACAGAAATACTTGGGGCTTATGTAATTTTTTTCAGATTCCATTATATTTAATAGAATCGTATATAGGTATGAATCTTAAATTTTATTTTCCTGTTTATTTTTGCATTGTGTACTCCATTTTACATACTAATGTTTATTTTCTTATAATCTTCCAATAAGATACTCTCATTTAGGGGCTGGGGTTGTGGCTTAGTGGTAGAGTGCTTGCCTACCATATGTGAGGCACTGAGTTAAATTCTCAGCACCACATGTAAATAAATAAAATAAAGATCCATTGACAACATTGTTCTCATTTAGAACAACCCCAGGATCAGAATAGCCTTCAAAAAAATATTTATACACATAGAGACTAAATTGAGCGTATGTTTGACATATTCTTGGGACAGAAAAGGTCTACTTTCAGACTATCCTGATACTAGAGTTTCAAGGTGAGGCTTTTGCTTAACTTTGATATTTGAAACAGTCTGCCTTCCCTTGGCATTACTAATGGACTCTTCTTTTCCATTTTATAGGGAAGTACCACTACCATTTGTGCGACAGGCCTTCGGAATTTGGGCAACACATGTTTCATGAATGCCATCCTTCAGTCACTCAGGTAACATTATAGTCAGAGCTTAAGTATCTCGCATGAAAGTTTTAAGAGCAAAGGCTGTGCTTCTAACTCTAGTCATATGGCTTGGGGAAGTTACTTAACTGACTTTGCCTTAGTTTTCTCATCAGTAACATTGGGAATAATTGTTCCTACCTCATAGGATAGTGAGAAGATTAAATAATTGTCAGAAGTCTTACAGCAGCACTTGGTAGCAAATAGCTGTTAGCTCTTATTGTTTATTTCTCATTTTTCCGTGAATAGACTACAGAAGGGATCAGCACACTTTTTCTGTGAATGGCAGGATAATAAATAATAAATAATAATAATAATAAATAATAATAATAAATAATAAATAATAAATAATTTAGTCCTTAGTTCATGTTCTTCTCCTCCCCTTCCCCTCCCTCCCCCTCCCCCTCCCCTCCCCCTCCTTCTCCTCCTCATGTAAAACTTTCTGTAAAAATGTAAAAACTCCCTGACCAAGTGCTACATTTGGCCTTTGGACCAGTTTGCAGTTCCCTTATTCAGAGAGTTTATTTTAGTCTTTAGTTAAGTTTCCAGCATGGTAATAAGATTACACATTTAGAAGATCTTCAAAATGTAAGAGAAATAATAAAAATGAAACAGCCAACAAGTCTAACATCAACAAAATATTTTGAGAATTGTATAGTGTTAGATGTATCACATGCTAGAGTAAATTATCTTCCCAAATCAAATTGCTAATAAGGAGAAGAACCATATTTGATCTTTCCTTAAAGGTACATTCTTATGATTCTGTATAATGTTATATAAATAATATGGTTTGGTTTTTTTTAAGGAAATTATCAAATACCTAGAAACAAGCACCCTAAAGAGAGTAATGGTGTCAATCAATAGATGTAAGGAAAATTGGAGATATTTTTGAAGAGATTTTAAGTTCTTTGTTCATTTCTACAAAGTTATCCATACAGTTTAGTGCATGAAGAACTATAATGAAGCAATTCAATATAAGAGATCGTATTTAATACAACTTAAAATGTGACAATTAATTGAAAGATTACACTTTCAAAATCCATAGCTAGATTTCATAGAACTTTCTTTACAGTTATATTAAATTCTGTTCTTTTCTTTTTTAAAAAAAAATCATTTTCTTCTCTTTCTTTTAAAATAGTAACATTGAGCAGTTTTGCTGTTATTTCAAAGAACTGCCCGCTGTGGAGTTAAGGAATGGGAAAACAGCAGGAAGGCGAACATATCACACCAGGAGCCAAGGGGATAACAATGTGTGAGTTATCAGAATATGTCCTTTCTGGCTTTGAGCTGCAAAACACATGACTCTCACTAGTGATTTTTATTGTATTATTTGAGTTCATAGGCATATAAAAAAAACTGTAGGGAAAATTGTATTTTAAGTATCTAGCTGGCAATCTTAATAATTGTTGAAATTCTTTTCTTTCTGTTTAACAGGAAGGATAAATTTAGCATTCTACTTGTTGAATCTTTGCTAATTTGGGCATTCTAGAATTGACATCTAGATAGAGTTCTAGGTGTAGACTAACATGAATATCATTAGTTTATGTGACTTGACTTGTCTGATAGTGTTCAGTAAACCTGTCTTTGCTAATAAAATTAATTTGTAGCTAACAGATTAATTGTAGGGCAATACAATTTCTAATTGATATGAAGAGGGGAAAAACAGATATTAAGGACCAAACTTAATTTCATTATAGCCTTTTCCTATTTAGGGTTCAGAAGATCTGCTATATAATCACGATTTTTCATGTCTTCTGAAATAGAGCAGTGATTTGTAATCTGTATATAATTAATGTTTTCCCTGTCTGCCTATCTCAAATCCACACACTCCCATTGCCACTCATTTTGAAACATCATTTTATAATCTGACAGTGTCCTTCCTCAGTATCTGAGGAAGAGTAGGATAGAACATGTTAGAAAAATGGGCAATATGGGTAGATCCCCAGGATGGGGAAACCAGGCATCAGAGCAGGAATGGAATAATGTCACATGAGTGGTGTTGGAAGGGAGTTTTATTTTATAGCAGTATGAAGGACGAGGTGGAAAGTGCTTGCATTCAAGCAGGCTTCAATTGGGTAGGAGGGGATAGAACTGTCCTGTACGGACACTGCTGCCTTCCTGCACAGCCTGATGCCACAGTTCCTAATGGAGATGGGTGCTGGTAAAGGCCCCTTAACTGCTGTCCCTGGACTCTGGGTGATGATCTTTGCTGCTACCACTGACAGAGAGGGTTTGGTGCTGTCCTTGATTCTTTTTGTCACTTACTGTGCTTCAGATGTTGAGAACTCAGGCCACATATGTGTTCTGATTGTGAGGGAGGCTGAGAAAGCCAGAATCTGGATTTTTCAGCTTCTGGTAGGCAGCAGGCTCTGACTCCCACTAAGATGCTTACAGTGGCAAATTTCCCAAATGCAGGAAGAGGTTCAGGTCCTAGGAAATCAAATATACAATTTGTATCCCAGGGACCTGGATTATTGGGGTTGAGAAGGAAGGTATCGAGGTTCTCTGATATATGCATTAATTGAGTATCCAAGGGTGTGGTTGTTATATTGACAGAGAAGTTGAAGTTGAATATGTAGTTATAGCTACATGCATGGAAAATAAAAATTAACAGTGACTTAAACATCCATGGTTTATTTTCTCATGTAAGAGTCAGAGGTTGTTTGCCCAGGGTTGTTTCACAAAGTCATCAAGTTCCTCTGGTTTCTGTTGGAGCAACCATTAAGGTGAGACTATTATCCGCCATTACATCTTCATTCCAGCTTGAGGAAAGAGGAAATGGATCAATAAGAACTACTCTTTCTCTTTAAGGAAATTTCCCTAAAGTTGTGTACACTCACAGTTCTTTATTCTGGCAATTCGTACACTCAGCAAAAATGATAGTCCTATTCTTATGAGAGTAGAACAAAATGGATACTGGGTGACAGTAGGGAGAGTAAAGAGAATAGTAGGTACTTGAGCTGTTTAAATCACATTGAATTTGAAGCAACAAGAGGACCTCCAGTAGAAAATTCATATTGGAAACCAGAGATACCTGAATAAAAATGGCCATGGAAGAATTTGACTTTTAAATTTGGATTTGAGAGTCTGCGTACAGTTTTGAGCATTAAAAACTTTGTGACCACATGAATTCTGAGGCAGAAGAGAGCAAATGTTCACAGGTTAACATCTAAGAAGAGCTCCTAGTGATGGGCAAGAAGGAAAAATGCAGGGCAGTGACACATGCTTGTAATCCCAGTGACCTGGGAGGCTGAGGCAGGAGAATCAGGCCAGTCTCAGCAACTTAGAAAGGCCTTGTCTCAAAATAAGAAACAGAAAGAATTGGGGATGTATCTCAGTGCTAAAGTATCCAAGGGTTCAGTCCCTAGTACTAAAGTAAGAAGGAAGGAGGGAAAAGAAAAAAAAAATGCAGGAATGCAGGAGATGGAGAAAGAGATGCTATTGCTTGTTTTATGTTTTTAAAATGGACATTCTTAAAGGATTTGGCTATAAATTATCCACTGCTTTATTGTTTCTGTGCATTTTAAAAAATTCAGAATGTATAAATTTGGCAGTACTGTAGTATTCTCGGAGTTAACGATGTGCTTAAAAACTAGTTTTGTCAGCAATTAACTGCTATGTCTATGGGTTTTTGAGGTGCTCTTATTTAGTGGTCAAATGTAGTTCAGAAAAGACTAAGCCCTTTTAAAGCTTTTATTTTTCACTTATACATTTTAGACAATTAAACATTATATTGAAATAGTAGCCCCTTATTAGTAATGCTAATGATATTGTTCCTTCCTCTTTTCCAGGTCTTTGGTAGAAGAGTTTAGAAAAACACTCTGTGCTTTATGGCAAGGCAGCCAAACTGCATTTAGCCCGGAATCTTTGTTTTATGTTGTTTGGAAGATAATGCCAAATTTTAGGTAAGTATTAAAGAAGGATATTTTAGAACAAAATTAGTCTTTACACTTCTTCTAAAACAATTTCTGATAAAGTAGTAATATTTTAACTATTCTAGATGATACCTTTTTTTAAAAAAGAGCAGAAGTTGAATACATTTGACTAAACAAACTTATTTATTTAGATTATAAATAATATACATTAGAAAGATCTTTAACAAAGGGTAAGGTATTTGGTATAAAAATAAAACCCTTATATATAACATGTATGCTAAGAAAAATACTGGACAAAATTTTCTTGGTTCTTTGAAACTCTTAGAGTAATTGCCATCATATACTCTCTTGTTACACCAATTAAAAATATCCAAAAGAAAAGTAGAAATCCATGGTGTTATATTCACTCTTCTTATATGGGTTCTAATGCTCTGAAAATACTATTCATATCCATTAGGAGTTATGCTGCAGAGTGTTACAGTGCCCATCCTGACATGTTGGTAGAGGGACTGTGTTATAGGGGCTTCCTCTCTGGCTACATGTGCTGTCAGAAGAGAAAGCTGACATCTTCTGGGTTAGTCGGCCTTGTAGGGATTCAGATAATAAATAGTAGATGTGGTGCACTGCAGGTGTTGGACAACAGCCTTTGCCACTCCTGAATGGGTTTGATTCTTATTAGTCATGATTTTGGTACCTAGTATATATCTTCTTTTCCTTTGCTTAAAAACAGCACACAAGATATAGAAATATATCTTGATTTATTGCCTAATAGATTATTTTTTTAGTATAGAGAAATGTTCAAAAGTTAACAACTTAAAAGGACTAAAATTTGTTACCTTGCTGAAAAGTATAGTCTTGAGGATCTGACCTGAATAACTACTTTTAATCCTGGTCTTGATTTGAAAGGAACTTATGTATCATGCCATTTAAATTTCCTCTTAGGAAAGACTAATTTTATAAGAATTTTTAGAATTCCCTTACTCTTAACTAGGAAAGGTAGCAATGATTGTTAAGATACTACTAGTTGGGTTATTTCTAACACAGTCACCTAGTTGGACTCTTGAATAGGGATTTAATCTTTGTATTCTGTTATTAATTTTCACTTATTGAATGCTTATAATGTGGCAAGCAGAAAATTTTATATCTGATCCTCATTAAAAAGCAAGCAGCAAAAAAATTTGAAGCAAGGTGGAAAGTGTTACTCCCATCTCATAGAAGTCGAAACAAGAGAAGCAACTTGTTCAGTGTTATACATCCACTAGATATCATGAACAGAATTGGAATCTAGGTGTTTGTGAAGTTGGTTAATAATACACACATTAATAGTAATTTGTCCACATGTCTTGCATGAGACCCACTAACTAATTTTATATTGTTCTTGGTCCCCAGGGTAAACAAGGCCCTTCATTCTTTGGAAGTTTAGAAAAGTTATTGTACTTCTATATAACATAATTCTACTTTCCCTCTAAATCTTCCCACATCTCTGCCCTTTCTAGTTTCTGTGGCCCAATTGTGAACATGATTTAGTTTTTAGCTGCTTAATTTTCACATTCTGATATTCCTACTGGTAGGTGTTTTAGTCAGCTTTTTCAAATTGCTGTGATCCGAAAACCTGACAAGAATAATTAAAAGAGGAAAAGCTTATTTGAGGGCTCATGGTTTTAGAGATCTTGGTCCCTAGATAGCTGGGACCTTGGGGCTTGAGGTGAGGCAGAACATGATGGCAGAAGATTGTGGTGGAGGAAAGTATCTCAGGACATGCTCAAGAAGCAAAGAGTGACTAAGTTCAGCTCACAAAATATGTTCCAAAGGCATGCCTCCCCCAATGACCCACCTTCTCCAGGGACACTCAGTCAGTAGTCACCAGTCACCCTGTTAGGGGATTAATTCATTGATTGGGTTAGCCCAATCATTTCACTTCTAAACTTTCTTGCATTGTCTCACATGTAAGCTTTTGGGGGTGGGGGGGATACCACATATCTAAACCATAACAATAGGGAAAGAATTTTTTAGAACAGATAACCAGCTTGAGGAATTCAGCATGGATTCTCTGGGGTGATTGGGGATTAAACCCAGGGACACTCTACTGTGGGTCTACACCCCACCCCTTATTTTATTTTGAATCAGTCTCACTAAGTTGCTGAGGCTGCCTTTGAACTTGGAGTCCTCTTGCCTCAGCCTTCTGAGGTCACTGAGAGTACAGGCATGTGCCATTGCGCCTGGCTTCTGAAGTGATTTCTGATATACATGAACTCTTAAAATTCCTTAATGATTGCTGAGAATTAGGTGCTATGATTTTCTTGGCTGGGCTTTCTTTTAGTTCTGTAGTAATTGATATCATTTTCCTTTTTCATGTAATGAAAGAATAATTTTCTTTGTTAGGTCTAGATATTGAGGTTATATCATGGTTAAGGCTTTTGTGTGTGCCCAGGTATGAGGCAAGAAGGTGGGCTTTTCTTCTAATAGCTCTTATTTCTATTAGGTGTGTTTTGAGATTCTTAAAACATGACTATGTGGAAGCACAATGAGTCTTGAATTATGTTTTTATTACATTTATTTACAACCCTAAGCCATTTTTTTTAAGTTTAGAAAGCCCATTTTTCCTGATTATCACATAACAATGTCTAAGGAACTTGATCCCCTGGAATGAAATATGATTGAGAAATATAAACCTCATGTAGGAGGAACCACTTTCATTTATTAAATTAATGCAGCATAAAAATGCTCTTAAATGTAATCAGCAGCTTTGGATAAAGAAATCAAGGATAATTTTTCTCCCCCACCCTCAAACCAAAAGCCAGCAGGAAAAATTTTCCTGACCTTTTCCACTGTACATATCCACTTAGCACGCTAATGACTTCCTAGTATGTCTCTCTCTTCCTATTCTTGTCTTTTTCATAAAACTTATGAAGTTTACTTCTTTAAAGAAATAAAGTGTGTCACATTAGATTGGATAGAGAGAAGTGATGGGAGGGGAGGGGAAGGGGGGATAGGAAGGGCAGCAGAATAAAATAGACATTATTATTGCTGTATGTATATAGGTGACTGTATGACTAATGTGATTCTGCAACCAGTACAATCAGAAAAATGAGAAATTATACCCCATTTGATTCAAATGTATGAACTGTCAAGATCATTGTACTGTCATGTGTAGCTAATAAAAAAAAAGAAGTAAGACATACATGGTTAAAAATTCAAAAGGTTAAAGAATATGCAGTGAATGTTTTTTCATTTACTCTCTTCCCTTGCCATACATTCTGTCTTCTGAAAACAGTCATATTTACTAGATTTTTGTGCATCTTTTCATTGATAATCTGTGTACATATATTAACAAGTGTGTCTATGTTGATTTTAAACATAACTGACATCATGTTATTCTTTTTTGTTTTACTTTGACATGATTCATATTAGTAAATAGCTTCTTTGGTCCATTTTACACTTGTGTCATAATTTATGTAATACTCCCC
Organism: Urocitellus parryii; assembly: GCF_045843805.1. Lineage (NCBI taxonomy): Eukaryota > Metazoa > Chordata > Mammalia > Rodentia > Sciuridae > Urocitellus > Urocitellus parryii. The sequence goes on from NC_135536.1 coordinate 108,180,013, forward strand.
TACCAATGGTTGTATAGATTTTTTTTGTAATCTTTTGCCATTCTAAACAGTGTTACAATGAAATGTCTTATACGTACACATTCAGGAATTTCAGGGTCAAAGGGTATGTTCTTTTGTAATTTTGGTAGTCTTTTATGCTAGCCTTTGTTATTCTTTGCTTTCCTTTCCATGATTTTGTTTTGTTGCTTTGATATCTTTGTATGTCATATGCTTCTACCTATAGTATTTACCTTGTTATCCCTATCTTCTTTCTTTAGGATTCAGCTTAATATTAATACTTCAAGAAGGTCTCTTAATAATTCACATCAGGTCCTGATAGTATTTGCTTGCTTTTCATGTCACTCTTATGCAATTTCTACTTTAATGTATAACCTAATTTATTTGCCTTAACTTCCTAACACAGAACTTTTATTTATTTATTTTTTAATCATTTCTTGTTACAACCAATGTTTTTAAAAGTAATGGGAGAATAAGTAACTGAGACATTATTCTTATTGATTAGCTTTTCTTCTTGGTTTTTATAGAAAGTATAAAAATATTTATAAACAACATAGATCTTTGCATTGGTATATTAATAATCTTTTGAAATATTTATAAATAGAAGGACTTTAAAAATGTTATTTAAACAATATTAGTTTTTCTTGGGCTGGGGATGTGGTTCAAGCGGTAGCGCGCTCGCCTGGCATGTGCGCAGCGCTGGGTTCGATCCTCAGCACCACGTTACAAATAAAGATGTTGTGTCCACCGAAAACTAAAAAATAAATGTTAAAAAAAACAATATTAGTTTTTCTAGCTAAGAAATTATTATTTTGTATAAACACAAATTCACTTTTGTCATTTTTATTTTCTGGAGTTTTTGTCTTTAGGAAACTCAGCCATGATTGATATCAAATATTGGATGGAAATAAATCAACATATTTTGGTTTTGCAGATATTTTTCCCAAAACAGTAACTTAGAATTTTTGTATAAATATTAAAGACATTTTAAATATGAATAGAAACTAAAATTCTAATGTGTCCTAAGTAATTTAGAGGGAGTTCTAGAATGATAACGTTTGAGTTTATAGAGGCATATCCTATTCCTTATTGGTCTTTGCCATTTTCCAAATTATATAGTGACACTGCCAAAACCCAAAATAGTCAGTAATGCATAGGAATGTCAGTTTTGCATGTTGTATCACACAAGTAATTGCATATCTTTATCTGGTGATATCTGTTGCATTATTTGGAATGCTTGCTTTTTATACTTAAGCAGTACAAAGAAACCTTTTCTTCAATTATTATCTTTTTTTATGGTATCAGGGATCAAATCCAGGGGTGCTTACCCACTGAGCCACGTCCCCAGCCCCTTTTTTATTTTGAGATGGTTTTGCTAGTCCTTAAGGCCTTGCTAAGTTGCTGAGGCTGGCTTTGAACTTGTGATTCTCCTGCCTCCCAAGTCACTGGGATTACAGGTGTATACCACCACACCTAGCTCTTTGATTATTCTTTATCAGAACACTTCTTTGTCCTTAAGATTTGGCTAAATTTGGTTTGTCTTCATTGTGCCAAAAATTATTGTGAAGAGACAGTTGCCCCTGTGTTCTTATTTATTCCTTGTGCTTTATCAGTGTTCTTCTTTCTTAACCCTCCATTCAGAATGATGCTTCAAGACCTTTTTGGCTTTCTATATTTGTAGTGTCCTCTCTAATAATGATTGCTCATGACAACTTTACTACAGATTTTATATAGACATTAGGAACAGGGGATAATTTTATCTGGGTTTATGAACAAGTGAAGATACAGAACTTTTGTTAAAATTGGGGCCATTGTTATTTCCTTCTGTCTTAATTCTCTTATCAAAAAGACAGTTAGCTCTTCATAAATTCTTTTTCTCATTAGTTTACAAGCAATTGTTTGAGTGACATGGTTGAAATATGAATACAGAACATAAACATACACCTGAATGTAAAGAGTGTTTCTTTTAGCGTGATTACAGAACAAGAGAAATCTGATTACAGAGAAAGTTTCAGAAGCCTTGATGGTATGATTGGGAAATAATTGACAAGATCACTGAAGTTTATTGAATTTAACATACTAGATAATATTTATTAAGGCTCTCAGATAAGTCAAGGAAATTATATATTTAAATGTTTAAAAATAGAATTACAGGAAACACATTCTGTTTTATGTAATGAAGTATAACCAAATTCTAGAAGCAAAAATAAAGTCAATCAAGATCTTTAGGGAAAAAAGGGGGATTGTAAATGTTTTTAGTGGCACATGCCTATAATCCCAATGACTTGAAAGGCTGAGGCAAGAGGATTCCAAGTTTAAAGCCAGCCTCAGCAACTTAGCAAGACCCGGTCTCAAAAAAGGGTTGGACATGTGGCTCAGTGGTTAAATGTCCCTGGATTCAATCCCTAGTGTCAGAAAACAAAGTAAACAAACAAACAAATCCCACACATCAGAAGATTTAGATTGATTACAAGGAAACTTCTATGCTGGCAAAATGTAGACAGAAGTCCTTTCTATTACGGTTTTATGAAAGTATTTTATATATCATTGCTTGATTTTTTTTTTTAATCTGACTAGCCCCAAACCTTCCAAATGTGTCACTTTTCTGTCTGCTTTCAGTGTTTTCTTACCACTGATCTGTATTAGTGTAAGAATTCCATGTAACATCCTGGCTGCATATATGTAAGATATAATATAAGAATGTCACAATTGTATAAGAGTCAATGCATTTTAAAAAAGTATTTTGTCTTTTTGGATTGGAGATTAAGATGCAACTATAGAATGTGAAGGACATCTTTAACTCTTTGTGTAAGGTTTTTCTTCCTTTCTTTCAGAGAGAAGGAATGACTTAGCTATCTCAGCCTAGATTCTGGTCAATTATAGTTTAATTTTGTTCAAATTTTTAAAAATCAGTATTTTTCTATCTAAGGAGTTCTAAATTCTTTATTTCTTAAAGTGGTCATTTATGCCTAGTTTTCTGATGAGAGTAAGATGTGAAATTTTAACATTTGAGCCTTTTCTAGAGAGGCTCTATATGGGATAGTAGGATGCTTCAGCAACTATCCAGGAGACCTTTTTTTTTTTTTTTTTTTTTTTTTTTTTGCCTGTCAGTATTCTCCTCTCTAAAGCAGAGAAGCAGTTGAGGATACCATTACAAGTTCAATTAGCTCTAATATTCAGTGGTTTTTAAGCTTATTTTTAAGTAGTAAATTCTGTTTGGAAGAGAAATTTTTTGTATTATGTAGAGCTAGTGGGGTAAAGGGTGATGAAGACTTGGTGTTCTTGTGACCATATAGCTTCAGTCCTTCCAGGCACCTTGCCTGCCCCACCCTTTCACCCCCAGTGTTTGGCTGGGCAGGCAGAGCCTTCCACATAACTGTTTCTGTTTGCTTCAAGGGGCTATCAGCAACAGGATGCCCATGAATTCATGCGCTACCTTTTGGACCACCTACACTTGGAACTTCAGGGTGGTTTCAATGGAGTATCCCGCTCAGCAATTCTGCAGGAGAATTCTACTCTGCCTGCAAGTAACAAATGCTGCATGTAAGATTTTAGTTTTCTTTTGGTTTTTCTTTTTCTTTTTTTTTTGGAGGATCTCTGACATTTCTATTGGTGAAACTATGTGTTAGATTATACAAGATGGAGGGGTATGCTGGACATTTGCTGAAACTTTCGTGCACCAAATGGACTTGAACTTTGTGAAATGGACTAACATATTAACATGTCTTGCTTCCAGATTAGAGGAGTCTTGTATTTGCATTTTAATATAGTTCTGATTGTTTTTTGCATAGATTATTTAAAAACGAAATAGAGAAAATATGAGTATAATTTAGTCTTTAAAAAATTTCCTCTAAATGTGTAGAATAATATGTAGACTTAATTTAAAAATTTTTTTTTAGTTGTTGATGGATCTTTGATTTTATTCATTTATTTATACATGGTGCTGAGAATTGAACCCAGTGCCTCACGCATGTGAGGCAAATAATCCACCACTAAGCCACAATCCCTGCCCTAGTCTTAGACTTAATTTTTATAACAAAATAATTTTATATTTACCAAACACAAAAGCTTAAAAGAATGTGAATTTTTCTAAAGTCTTTCTTCTTAAATGAAACTGAGGAATTTTTAAGTTCTCTATTTTTTACTTGCCTCTCAACATGAATAAAAACAAACCACTTTCTTGTATATTAGTAGCCAAAATATGCTTTCAGACCAGAGAATTTATTTTGCTTAAAGAAGGAGTGACTTAGTTATTTAAGCCTGGATTTTGGTCAATTATAGTTTTATTTTATTCAAATTAAAAAAAATTGTCAGTACTGATTTATATAGGAAAGGGATTTATAAGACTCCCTCAAAGAAAAAAAAGAGTAATACATAAAATAAACCTGGTTTAGTAAGACTTGATTTTTTTTTCCTCTTGGTACTGGAGATTGAACCAGGGGCACTTACCCACTGAGCCGTATCCCCTAGCTCTTTTTTATATTTAGAGATAGGGTCTCACTAAATTGCTTGGGTCTCACTAAGTTGCTGAGGCTGGATTTGAACTTTGTGATCCATGTGCTTCAGCCTCCTAAGACATTGGAATTATAGGCATGCACTACTGTGCTCAGCAAGACTTGATCTTTTTAATGACAAAGCAGCCTCACAGCTAATCTGGCATTATCAGAGAAAGGCAACTGATGTGAATTGCCATTATTTCTCAAAAGGTTTGTCCCTCCAGGTTCTAGTGACACCATTTAGACTCCCATATAGTAAGGAAAGGAAAATTGTTTTTCTTGCTAGCAAATTAAAGATGTATATATTAAATGAAAATTTCTGTTTGTATTATATCATAGCATATTGATACACAATGGATATTGAACTGGGTTCTAAAATGGGTAGACTGAGAAATTTATTATTTTATATGATGCCCAGGACACCCTTGTATAATAATGTAGGATGTTCTTTTAGTTCTGAGTTTTCAGTGTTAGTCTATACCCTTTCTTGACATTTTTAACGAATAGTAATTGCAAGTTCCATTTTTGAGTTAGGAATAGAAAGAAAAAATATATATATAATCAAATATTAAAAATTTACTGTTCCTTTTATTTCCTTCAGTGCACATGGGAGGAGGCATTTCAGAATCTATGTTTATTTGCTGAAAATAGAAAAATATCCCATATGCAATATCTCTGTTTACTCATATAAATACACCCACTCCCACTGAAGGGAGATAAAAAATGGCAGATGTATTCTTTTTAATGTAGAAAGTTGTTAAGTGTAATAGAAAGGACCCCAGCACTGTAAGAGCCTCAGTATTTAAGCTCTCTTGGAATACAGTTTTAATATAATGCAACAGCAATTCTGAAATTAATTTATGAATCTTTTTTTAAGTCATGGTACACTATATACTTCAGATAGCCAAAACTTGATTTCTCAGAGGAAGTGATTATAAAAGAAGAGCGAGCTATGTTGAGTTTAAATATACTGCTTTTATTTATTTATTTTTAAAAATTTTTTAAATTTATTTTATTTATTTATTTTTTTATTGTTGGTCATTCAAAACAATACATAGTTCTTAATATATCATATTTCACAGTTTGATTCAAGTGGGTTATGAACTCCCAATTATACCCCGTATACAGATTGCTGTATCACATCAGTTACCCTTCCATTGATTTACATATTGCCATTCTAGTGTCTGATGTATTCTGCTGTTTGTCCTATTCTCTACTATCCCCCCTCCCCTCCCCTCCCCTCCCCTCCCCTCCCCTCCCCTCCCCTTTTCTCTCTCTACCACCTCTACCGTAAATCATTTCTTCCACTTGTATTGTCTTGTCTTACCCCTCCTTTCCTCTTATATGTAATTTTGTATAACCCTGAGGATCACCTTCCATTTCCAAGCAGTTTCCCTTCTCACTCCCTTTCCCTCCCACCTCTCATCCCTGTTTAATGTTAATCTTCTTCTCAAGCTCTTCATCCCTACCCTGTCCTTGGTTACTCCCCTTATATCAAAGGAGTCATTTGGCATTTGTTTTTTAAAGATTGGCTAGCTTCACTTAGCATAATCTGCTCTAATGCCATCCATTTCCCTCCAAATTCTATAATTTTGTCATTTTTAATGCAGAGTAGTACTCCATTGTGAATATACTGCTTTTAAATGGAGTAACCAGTTCCATTTAAATTAAAGGTAAACTTAAATGTGACCATCAGTATAAAAGGGTCAGTTATAGCTCCATCATTTGTAGTAAGTAGTTTTTGGGTACATTCTTTATTTATGACACAGATATAAGTCTGAAATGTCTATGGTTCTCAGTGTATCTTCCATTTTTTAATTTACTAAAGCCAGTGTGTCTTATGAACTCTTTTTAAAATAATAAAATCAATCTTTTTCTTCTACCAGTCAAGTAAGGAAGCCTTTCCTTGAAAAGGAATCAAAGTTTTCAAATAGAAAAATTGCTTGGGTTTTTTGTCTGCTTTATCATTACAGTAAGGTTAATTGGAGTAACTCAGAAAGTACAATTGAATTTTAAGTGATAGAAACCATCTTAAATTGTTAATAGCAAAAGGTGTTTTCTGTCTCAAGTAAGTGCATAAGGCATTCATTGTAGTACTATTGATGATAGCAAAAACTGAAGTCATTTCAATATCTTTTAATATTATCTTGGTTAAATTAAGAGAAGGAATATAGTGTTAAGAGCAGATGCTCAGGCCAGACCTTGAGACAGGCCACTTTACCCCTGGCCTCAGCTTCCTAGTCTGTAAAATGAAGATACCAGTATCTTCTACCTTATAGAGTTATTTGAGGATTCTTAGAAAGGAGCCTACAAAATAGTACTCTACAGGTGTTTGCTATTCCTGCTCTCGTTGGTGCCCTTTTGAGCCCATGGTATGTCCCTGCTGTGACGCACTGAAGCTATCAGAGGTACACGATGATGAAGATATATACTTGGAGGGGGGCAGGGGAAGCAAATAGCAGGTGTAATCTGACTTTGTGCTAATAAAACAATGACAAATACTTCAAATGGTTTCTTTTTGCCAAAAGCACTCTTCTAAAGTATATTTATAACACATTCTATTGTCACATTAGGCCTCTGGGGTAGGTGCTGTTCCTGTTATCCTGTATACATTTGCTATAGCAGAGGCACAAAGGGCTTATGTAACATTTTTCATTGTTCTTAAATTTATATATTTCTGATCTCTACAAGAAAATTAGTCTTATTTTTTGTGAACTTTTAAAAACATTTACACTCAGCACTTTCAATTTAAGTTATACATCTAGCAGTAATTACTAAATTTGCATTAAATTTCTTCAGACTGAGGATAACATTAAAAGTCGAGTAGTTGTAAGAATTCAGTGCATTATGAGAAGTGTTGCAAAGATTCAAATATATAGCAGTTTCCTCCTTTCTGAGGGATATGTGAGGGCAGTGGTGGAAGGGGTAACAACATATACATTTGTTGTTAATACAAATACATCATGTATATAAGTGTTAGTTGTTTATGTCTCCATAAAGTAGCAGGATTAGAAGGGGAAGACCAGTAGCTTAAACCTTTTATTTAGTATATGTATATATAGCTTTGATGTTTTTAGTTCATAATTTAAGTAAATATAAATTAGTTCATAATTTAAGTAAATATAAATTATATACATATTCTTCCAAAGAAGTGGCTTTTAGTGAGATGTTTCCCATATGGTGTTTTCTTCAGAAATGGAGCATCAACTGTTGTTACGGCTATATTTGGAGGCATTCTCCAGAATGAGGTCAACTGCCTCATATGTGGGACAGAGTCAAGGAAATTTGATCCATTTCTAGGTAAGACATACTTGACATATGCATATATGCTGTTTTATTAAAATAATAATTTTAATGTTTATGGTATTATTTTTCAAAGGAAAAAATCTTTATAAATACATCTGTTTTCAAGATTATTTTTTGAGAAGTTATATTCCTTTAACAAATCTTGTGTTTTCCTATTTAATTTTAAGACCTTTCATTGGATATTCCAAGTCAGTTCAGAAGTAAGCGCTCTAAAAATCAAGAAAATGGACCAGTTTGTTCATTACGAGGTAAAAAATATTTTAATGTTCCAGAATTCATTTTTTTCTTAAAAAGCTGAATAGATTTTTAAGTTTCATGTGGTTAAAGATCTTGATTCATATCTTTAATGAATCTTTGTTGTAACTTAACAGGAATTTTTTTCCTACCATTCAAAATTCCATTTAATAGCAAAATAAATTTCTGATAGAATGAAATAGAATTTTATGGATATCCCACTAGTTACTACCAAAAGAATACTCAGCAAAGTTTTAAATTGTGTCATTTGTTCTTTTATATGAATGATAATTTGAGAAATCAATTGATGATATAACAGTTGGCTAAGCTGGAAGCCTGCTTTTAATTTACTTTGGAAGATTTTGTGCTAATTTTTTCATTGATGAGAATTAGCTTTTTAATCAAGGAAAAAGACATAAATTTGTGGAGAGAGGATCCAAGATGGCTGAATAGAGGTTCTTATATGCAGTTCTGCCATAGAGAAGAACCAGGGCAACAAAAATACCCCTGTATTTTGAGGAGAGTAATTTTGGGGGAGAATTCTGGAAATCAGCAAAGAAATGATGGGAACTTTAAACATCATGGAGAGTCAGAAAGGCAGCCTAGAGAAAAAAACAAATTGCAACTTTAGCCCTGTCTCCCTATTAGCTAGGGTTGCTGGGGGGAAGAGCCCCACAATTTTAGCAACCCCATTAACAGCAACAGACCAGTAGTTTTTACTGTAGGAGAATTTCTTGGTTCTCACAGACTTTAAATTCAGTTTTGGGAACTGGCTTATCTAACAGGGATTGCTCTACTCCAAAAAAGTAACTCACTTTGGGCCTTGTCCAACCCTCAGAATCCAAGCTGGTACAATAGCCACTACTAACTACCATCAGACACCATCCTGCCTAAGGAGCCAACAGCTAGCCCCCTGACACTGCCAGAAGCCTTAGGCCTATGTGCATCTCATAGTACCAAAGACAGCTCCCTAAGCATCTTGCAGCTTCAAGGCCAGCAGCTATGATAGCCATAAACCTGAGTCCCACCCATTCCTGTCTCTCAGGAAAGAGTAAAAGTAGAATGCCAGGATGTTTCTCTCCCAACCTTCTTAGACTGTGTACCCTGAAAGTGTAGTAACAGCCAGGGCTCAGATTCCTCATTTCTTTTGTTCTACCTCCCAGGGACTGAGTGGGATTGGGCCCCAGCAGAAGCCAGGTAAAACTCCTCACAGTTGAGGAATTATCAGGTATAAGGGGGAAATGGAGTGTAGTGTTAATGGGTAGAGTTTCTCTCTGAACCTTCTTAGGCAGGATTACAGCTGGGGCCATAGTGGCCAACAGGTCCATGAATAGCACTGAAATAAGGGTGACAGGATCTGAGCAGGTAGTTGCCCTCAATCCTGACACCTGCATGAAACTATACCTCCTGGCCATCCTGATCTTAGAAGCAAGTTTTCCTCTCCCCTGGTTCTTATGAGACAGCAACCTTTAGTCTTGCGCATCTCAATACTTGTTCCCAACTCCAGTATTCTCAGGGGTTTTGTGTCACAGACATTCCACCAAACCATGTCTGACTTGTGAGGAAGCCACCCACAGAGCCAATGCAGTGGGGTATTTGTAGGTTCTCAGAGATAGGGCTATACAGGGATTTCCAGATCCACCCGAACAGTCCAAATTCAGACAATAGATCCCTTCTGAACATGGATTCCAGCTATAGTGCTCTTTTTCCAAAGTCAGTCTATTCTACAGATTTCAGGCTTTTTATCTAGTTGGGGCATAGAGGGAATCTGGCCCAAGACCCATGAGACAGGCACGGGTAAGTTAAGGATTTTTTGCGGCAGCAGTCCAAAGGCTGTGGGCCAGGGAAAGGACCTTCCCTAGTTCCTAGAGTGAGTGCAGGTGGTGCTCCGGTAGTTTGGGACACTGGTAGTAAGTGAGAGGTTCTCACCCACTTACTTCCTGGCAGACACTATAACTGTCCATAGGTGTGCATATCTAGGGGGAGTCTGGGGTCCTGCTTTTTGGCAGGCATACCCACAGTAATAGCAGAGAGGAATAACACTTTTCTTGCATTTGCACTTATGTGGCTCCCCTGTATCACTTGCCCCACACTTCATGTGATCATGCACCACTGTCAAGACTGGATGTAAATGCAATAGAGAGCGTGTTGTGATTCCTGCTTGCATCTATCCCTTTAAAGCAACTGGACCCACAGTGGTATCTAATCAAGGGGACAAGTGCTTCAAAGCCCTTCACCACTACTTGAGCAGCCAGTACTCATTCAAGTAACAGCCAATATCAGCAGTGCCTAAGGAAACCCATATTACCCAGTAGGGGCTACCATTCCCATTGTAGGAATGACCAGGGTGCATCCCACACACTCTGCTACTTTTACCATATCTTCCTGGATTGCTGGATTCCCCCCATTCTGGTGCAGCCCATAGAGAGTTTCTCTGTATGGGTCCCAACTGGAAATAACAATTTATATAACACATTGATACCCCAGTACATCTTCTAGAGGCCTTGGCTTATGAAGGCCATCCATAAAAGTGGTAGATATTCATGTCATCAGTTGTATCAACTTAAACATAGAAACACAAGAAATATGGACAAACAAGGTAATATCATGCTTCTTAAATAGATTGATAACTCCCTTAGTAACAAATTCCAAATATGTCAAAAAGGAAGACATGCCTAATCAAGAATTCAAAAAGTGATCTTTATAAAGCTCAGTGAGATCCAAGAGAACACAAAAAGTTCAATGAAATTATTAGGAAGACATTATAGGATATGAATGAGAAATTCAGCAAAGAGAAACTTTGGAAATGAAAAGCTTTATAAGTATAAATGCAATTACTATAAATACAGTTGAAAGTTTCATCAGACTAGATCAGGTGGAAAAATATCAAGAGCTTGAAAACATCTTTTGAAATGTCACTTCCAAAAGAATAAAGAAAATAAAGGAAAAAATGCGAAAGAAGAAAATGCATAGGATCCTTGAGACACTTTTAGAAGATAAAATGTCCAGCTTATCAACATATCCAAAAGGGAAGAAATAAAAGTTAAGAAACATAGAAAACATATTCAATAAAGTAATAGCACAAAACTTACCTAATATTGGGAAAGATATGGTAAATCAAGCACAAGAGTCCTTTATAACTCCAAATAAACATGATCAAAAAAGATTCTTATCACAAAATATAATCAGACTGTCAAAGTACAGGGCAAAGAATTTTAAAATGTGCAGGAGAAAAAAGGCCAAGTCACACTAAGGGCAACTCGATTAGATTCACAACAGATTTCTTAGCAGAAACCCTGTATTCCAGGTGGGTATGGAATGATGTATTTCAAGTCCTAATAGAATTAACTGCCAATCATGATTACTGTACCCAGCAAAGCTATTCAGAATCAAAGCAGAAATAGTAACCTTCCAAGATGAGCAAAAAATAAATAGTTCTTGATCACCAGACCAGCCTTGCAAAAGATGTCTAAGGGTCCTTCACCCAAAGGTGAAAAGATTACTACCACCAAGACAGCATGTGAAAGTGAAAAGCCCTAGTAGAAGATACACAAATGAGAAAAAAACATCAGACGTTATCAATATAGTATGCCATCAAACCCAGAGATGAATGAGAGGGAAAGAAATAATATTCAAACTAGAAGAAATATTCAATAATCAACTAGAAGAAAATGAACACAATTATAGGCACAAGTCCATACCTTTTATAATAACTCTAAAAGTAGATGGTCTTAATTCTCCAACTAAAAGACATAGACTGGCTGAGTGGATTAAAAAATAAGACCCAGGGCTGGGATTGTAGCTCAGTGGTAGAGCATTTGCCTTGCATGTGTGAGGCACTGAGTTCAATCCTCAGCACCACATAAAAATAAATAAATATATTTTATCCATCTACAACTAAAAAAAAATATTTAAAAAAAATAAGACCCAGAAATATGCTACCTATAAGAAACTCACCTCACTAGTAAGGACACAGAGAATGAAAGTGAAAGGAAGAAAAGTGATTGCAGATTGAATTTGAAAATAAGCAGGAGGAGCCATACTTATATCTGGCAAATAGACTTTACAGAGAAAAGGTTACTATGTAATGATCAAGAAATCATCAAGATGATAAAATGATTAAAAATCTATGTATCTAATAATGAAGCACATGATTTTATAAAACAAATACTATTAGATATAAAGGGAGAGATAGGCTGTCATACAATAATAGTTGGGGATTTCATCACCCTACTCTCACCAGTGGATAGAGCATCCAGACAAAAAAATCAGCAAATCAACATCAGTTAAACTACACCGTAGATAAAATGGACTTAGACTTACAGAACATTCCATCCAACAGTTACAGGATATGCATTCTTTTCACTAGCACAGAGAACTTTCTCTGAAATAGACCAAATAGTAGGCCTCAAAACGAATCTTATCAAATTCAAAAAAATTGAAATCATGCCCTGTATCTTTGTTGGGTCACATTGGAATGAAACTACAAGTCAATAGTAAGAGAAACTTTAGAAGTCATACAAATTCATGGAGATTGAACAATACAATTTGAACAGTGGGTCATTGAGGAAGTCAAGGAAAAAATTAAATTCCTTGAAGCAAATGAAAATGGACACACAACATACCAAAACCTATGGGAAAAAGCAAAAGTAGTGCTAAGAGGAAAGTTCATAGCAATACCTACATTAAAAAAAATAGATTTGACAAAAACGAATGATGTATTTCAGTGTTCTTAAAAGACAAAAACCATATCCAAAATTAGAAGGGAAGAAAGAAAAATGAGAGCAGAGGGGCTGGAGTTGTAGCTCAGTGGTAGAGTACTTGCCTAGCATGTGTGATTCTCAGTACCACATATAAATAAATAAAATAAACATCCATCAACAACTAAAAAATTATTTTTAAAAAGATCAGAGCAGAACTAGAAATAAATAAAAGTCTAAAGGAGACTATACTACAAGGGTCAATGAAACAAAGTTGATTTTTTTTTTTTTTTTTTTGGTACTGGAGATTGAACCCAGGGGTACTGAGCCACATCCCCATCCCTTTTATACTTTATGTAGAGACAAGATTTCACTGAGTTGCTTAGGGCCTCATTAAGTTGCTGAGGCTGGCTTTGAACTTGTGATCCTCAGCCTTCTGAGCCACTGGGATTACAGGCATGTACCATCTTGTGTAAAAAATAAAATCAGCAAAACTTTAGCTGGATTAGAAAGAAAGGGAGAGAGGAAACCCAAATGAGAGATGGAAAAGGAGACATTCCAACCAATTCTGCAGAAATTCAGAAGATCATTTAGGGATTATTTTGAAAAATTATATGCTAACAAATTTGAAAATCTGGAACAAATAAACAAATGTCTGGACACATATGACCTAACCAAAATTGAACCAAGAGGATATTATAAACCTGACTAGACCAATACCAAGTAAGAACATTGAATTGGTAATAAAAAGGCTCCCAACAAAGAAAAACCAGGACTGGATAGTCTTTGCTGAACTTTTAACGAACCTTTTAACGAAAGATGAGCACCATTGCATCTCAAACTATTCCATAGAATTGAAAGGGAAGAAAACCTTTCAGATTCATTCTACAAGGTGAGCATTACCCTGGTACCAAACCTGATGAGGACACAACCACCTAAAAACTGTAAACTAATATCCCTAGTGAATACAGATGAAAATCCTCAACAAAAACATAACACGGGCTGGGGATGTGGCTCAAGTGGTAGTGCTCTCGCCTAGCATGCGCGAGGCACTGGGTTAGATCCTCAGCACCACATAAAAATAAAAATAAAGATATTGTGTCCACCTTAAAAAAAAAGTCATGATCAAATTGGTATCAAGTTGGTTTTGTTGCATAGATGCAAGGATGTTTTAACATATCAATGGACATACATATAAATAGAAAGAAGGCTAAAAATCACATGATCATCTCAATCAGTACAGAAAAAGCATTTGATAAAATTTGGCATCCCTTCATGACAAAATCCCTAAATAAATATAGAAGGATCATACCTCAACACATTGAAAGTCTACATATGAAAAACCTACAACCAACATCATATTGAATAGGGAAAACTGAAAGCATTTCCTGAAATCAGGAACAAGACCAGGTGTTCACTTTCACAGCTCTTATTTAGTGCGAAAATTTTATTAAGTAATTAAGAGAAAGAAATGAAAGGTATACAGATAGGAAAAGAAGTCAAATTATCCCTGTTTGCAGATATGATCCTATAAATAGAAAAACCTAAAGATTCCACCATAAGGTTGATTGGTACTATAAACAAGGAAAGTGGTGGTGGCATTTGCCTTGCATCCCAGATAGTGTTTTTCTGTGTGGACCCACGATTAGTGTGAGTAGCTTTAGGGCACTCAGACCATCCTGAGGAGATTATAGTTTGGTCACAAACATGTTCCCTGTATTCTCAACTAAGCTTTCCTTTCAATTATCAGTCTGGACTTGTTTTGCTAATGAGCTTACTATCAGCCTAAACAGGTAGGTGATAGGATCTGGGAATTCCTCATTCTCTTTGTTACCATTCTCTTTGTTACTATTTTATCAGTAAGAGCACTTCTTTTCTTAGCCAGTATGGTGAACTTCAATTGATTGATAATATTTTTTTGTTAATTGGAGGTGGAGAAGTGTAATTGATTACTTGTAAGTCACCTACCTACTTCAAGTCCACTTTGGAAGAATTGCATGTGTGCCTTTTGAATCTTTAATTGTTATACCTTCTTGAGAGAACCCTGGGATTTGAAGTTATTAACAGAAAGTATGCATATTATCAAAGACTAAAATAACCCCAGTTGTAAAACCTGATAAAGATTCCATTAAAAAGGAAAAATATATACCTTATTTTTATTTATGTTGTAGATCAAAGAATCCTAAATGTTAGCAAACAGTCCAGTAGTGTACTAAAACAGTATCATAGAAGACAATTAAAATGTCCAAATAAGCTTTGATAAAATTTCAGATTCATTACTGATTAAGAGAACCAAGAGATAAATCTCTTATTAAGAGAGGATTAGAAATGCTCCTTTGCTAAGGATGGTCTGTCAAAAGCTATCTGTACAGGATCATGATGTTGCTGAAGCAAAATATATAAATAAGAAAAAATGCAAATGGTCTTTATAACATCAGAAAAAAACACAAATGGGTAAAAATGATAAAGCTAGAGACTATCTTTTAGTGAAGTGGTGGACTATAAATTGGTGCACTTGTTTTTGAATGGTTAAGGACATCACCACTTGTAATAGGCATTTCCTTAGTTGTAGCAGTTTCACTGATGTAGACAATAATATATACAAAAGATGTTCCTTGAAGCATTTCTTTTTTAAATTTAAAAGGAATATTTATTTTTTTAAGATAAGAAACTCCTAGTTAACATGTAAGGCATATTTTTACTCTTTTTGCACAGTTCACATTTTTCTACTATGCTGTCAACAGTTTTTTTTCTTTTAGCAAAATAGTATGTGTTAGTTTCTTAATTAAGAATCTGAGGAAGCTGCTTATGCTTTATTGCACTTCATGAGAGGAAACATGTACATCAGTTTTAAAGCTCCTAAGATTCTCAAGGGTCTCAGGGTGTATTTTAACAACTGGCAGTCTTCCACATAATATAAACTGTTCAAATAGCATCTCCATGGAAAGCAGAAGTAAAACTGGTTTGTTAAAGTTACTAGATCACCTTTATGTACTATGTAAATTTAATTTAGCAAAGCTTAATTAGGAAGTGTGCATAAGTTAATATATTTTCTTTTACTTCCTTCAAATATTATGTGATAAATGTTTAAAAATGAAAAAATAGGTAACAGTTCCATTTCCTCTTGGATCCCATTTCCATGAGATAACATGCTGTTAATTTAAATGCCCATATAAATGTTTAGTTTACATAAATGAAATCACTGTACATAATATACTTCTATACATAGTGTGAATGATATTTTGTAGGCACATTCTATGGCATAGCTATTATCAACTTTATCTTTCGTAATACATAGTAAAATATACTAAAATAGTACCTGTTGGGGGACATTTAAATTGTTTCCAATTTTCAGTAATAAAAAAGTGTTTCAGTAGTAAACAGGTGGCAGAGCTTATACCAGGATGGAAATCCAGGCAGGCCTATTTTGGAACCTGTGAGCTTTACAACTGTACAACACTGCCTCCCATCTGCTGCATGTAGTTGCAACTGCCACCTGATATGTTGTTAGGGTTATGAAACAATTCTGATTTTAACTTCTCTAGCAAGTCTTGGAGCAAAATAAAACTGAGGGTAAAGGTGGGGTGAATTCCTTAGGAGAAAATAGTGATAATGCTAGAAATTCTTATCTTCATTGTTCATTAGTTGGGTTTTAGTTTTTCCCACCTCAAGAAACCCTGTTCCAAGACTATACTTTCAGGGATAATTTCTATAGTATGTATGTTACTAAAACAAAACAAGGGAGAGAAATGAATTACAGCAGATTGGGTAGAGAGAGAAGATGGGAGAGGAGGGGAGGGGAGGGGAGGGGGGATAGTAGAGGATAGGAAAGGTAGCAGAATACAACAGTCACTAGTACAGCAATATGTAAAAACGTGGATGTGTAACCGATGTGATACTGCAATCTGTATACGGGGTAAAAATGGGAGTTCATAACCCACTTGAATCAAATGTATGAAATATGATATGTCAAGAGCTTTGTAATGTTTTGAACAATCAATAATAAAAATAAATAAATAAAAAATAAAATAAAATAAAAAAAGAAACCCTGTTCCCACACTTCTCCCTGCTGGGTTAACAGGTTCAGGATCCCCACACTTGCTACTGCAGTCCCACCAAGAGGTGGGACTCATCATGACAGCAGCAGCAGCAGCAGCCTAAGGTCAGAGACTGGTGTACTGGAGGGGAGCCTCCAAGGGAGTTTTTGTAATGAGGCTGTCACATTATGTTGCATAGTTGATTAATAGAGATTCACCGTCACTACTGCAGTCATCTCCATTGTGGGTTTCAAAAAGCTGCTACAGCACTCCTAGAAACTTAATACCTATTGGTCATGGTTTCTGTGGGTTAAAAAACAAAACTCCATAATTATTCCTAAAGTTCCAATTGCTGACTTTATAAAACAACTTTTAAATAACAGATTTTAAAAATCCCTTAACCTTGATGTCTGGAAGTAGGGCTTATAATGGATGCTTATATTCTTTGTGTATTGTTTTTTAATTTTCCTCCAAATTCTAGAATGGACATGTTGCTTTGTAATAATAAGGAAAATCATTATCATTAAAACATATACAAATGAGCACTATTTAAGAGGAAGACTCCCTGGATACAGCATATCCTTAACATTTACATATGTGACCACTGCTATTGTACTATTTTGAAAGCCTGAGTGACCCTAAAATGTACTAGTTTACTTTTGCAAAACCATCAATATAAACCTCACCTCCATGCACATCTGTGGAAGCAGAACACATAGCCAGGGACAGTCCACTAGCTACTACCATTCACATCTTGAGAAAGCTTTGTTGCTTTGTATTCCTCCATTTTCATTAACCCATTAAGTCTAGAGTTTTCATAACTTCAAGTATTTAAATGAACTGACACCGGTGCATTAAAAAAGATTGTTTTATCATAATCTAGAACTTATATATAATATTACATTTATTACATACTATACTACAGCTTTTATATGTGTTCCACATCTGGGATGATGGACAAAATGGGTTGACATCCAGGGCCACCAATTTTTTAAAAAAAATCTTTATTTTGTTTTTTATTTATTTGTTTATTATGTGATACAGAGGATCAAACCCAGAGCCTCACATGTGCAAGGCAGGCGCTCTGTCACTGAGCTTCAAATCCAGCCCCAGGGCCACCAATTTTTAAACTGCTGGAAAAATCAGGCTCAGCTTATATTGCTCATTATGTATCTCCAAAGGACTTAGCCTGACTGTATCTTCTATTCCATTTTAACACGTCTTCATCACTATGTTTTGCATAAAACAGCTGAGAGACTACTGGGTGGTCACTCTGTAAATTTTAAGTGTCTCAAGAAGATAGAGAGGAAAGATATTGGAAAGTAAGTTGCTGGGATAAGATGAGGACAGGACAGATGATAGCAAGAGGTACTGTTTTTAGAAAGGAAGCAAGGTGATGGTGAGTGTGGGTGTGGAGACCTGCTTTACAGCCCTGCTTTTGTAAAGCATTTGGGGCCCTCCACTTGTTATGCCAATGTGACTTGCTGAGGCGCTCCCCAGTGGTAGCAGGGAGAAGGAACAAGAGAGCAGCCTAGTACTTCCAGGCATTTTAATTTTGGTCTCAAGGTTACAAATGAGTTACTGGGAAGTACTGATTATACATTCTTTAATCTCAGCACTTAAAAGAGTTATCAGATTCTTGGAGATTCTAATTAATTACCAAAGGAGACTGACAATGCCATCTACTAACTCTTTAGTAACCCCCTCCTATTAATAGGAAATTGAACTCATGAACAGAGTGTCTTTTCATTTATTTATGTTTTTAAATTTCTCTTAGTGATGTTTTATAGTTTTCAGGTACAAGTCTTTTATTGCCTTGGGTTAAACATGTTCCTAAGAATTTTATTCTTCTTGGCTGGGCTTGGTGGTTCATGTCTATAATCCCAGTGGTTTGGGAGGCTGAGGCAGGAGGATTGTAGTTCAAAGCCAGCCTCAGCAAAAAGGAGGTGCTAAGCAACCTCAGTTGTATTCTCTAAATAAGAATGCAAAATAGGGCCAGGGATGTGACTTAGTAGTCAAGTACCCCTAAATTCAATGCCTGGAACCCCCCAAAAATTAAAAAAATTAAAAAAATTATTCTTCTTAATGCTGTTGTAAATGGAATTGTTTTAATTTCTTTTTTGGCTTGTTCATTGTTAAAATAAAAAAATGCCACTGATTTTTGTGAGTTGGCATTGTATCCTGTCTTTTCATTCTTTTGACAATATTTTTCTTTGAGCATCTCCTATCCCTGCCAAGGCCACACAGCTTTTTACATGATGCAACAAATATTTGCTGATAAAACCTCCCATGATTTCAGCTTCACAACTTACAGGCACCATAGTGGCCAGTCTAAAGGGATTCATAGAACCAACCAGTCTTCACGATAGTCAGTTATCTTTACAGCTAGAGACATGGAACTTGGAACGCCTCTGAGAATGGTACCACTATATATTCAAGTTTGGGTTGGTGTCTTGATACTTGCTTAGGAAGTGTAATGTTGAAACAATGTACCTTTCCTAGGAACCCTTTTTGATGAAACAGTATTCATGGAATATGAGGGCAAACTGAGGAAAGAAGGGGGGGTTTAGAAAGAAATAAGAATTGAGATGAGGGGAGGCAGAGGTAGGATGTGTCTTCCAGGCTCTAGGAATCATGAGGCAAAGGCATATTCAAGAATGCATGGTCCCCTTGATCCTGTGCTTGCCCCTCTAATACCAGGCCACATCTAAGCCCTATTAGACCCTGCTCCCACTAACTTCCCCATAGAGGCTTTTTCTTACACTCTGTCAGGATGCTGAGGCTGATTGTGACCTGGAAACTCAGAGTTCAGAGACAGTCTTGTCTTTCCTTCCACAGTCTAACCATCTTATCAAACTAATACATTGTTTAATGATGCATAAATGCATATTTGTGGTCTAAAGGAATAGGCAAAGAAATTATTAACTCCAGAATATATGGCTACTTCTGGGAGAGGAAAGTGACATTGCCCACTGCACAACTCTAGCAGATGTTCACACAGACCCTGGATCCTCTAGTACTGGAGAGAATCCATCTCTTGCCCTGAGCTGTCGGTATAATATTTTTTCTATGGAATAACAACATACATTTTATACAGACTTCTGAATATGACTGGTTGCAGGAGTTGACAGACTTTCTGTAAAAAAGCAGAGAATAACTATTTTAGGCTTTGCAGCACATAAGGTCTCTCTGCCCAGCTGCTGAATTCTGCTATTGTAGTATAAAAGGCCATTTGTAAGCAAATGGGTGCAGCTGTGTACCAACAGAAATAATTTGCAAAACCAGATGGCTGACTGGATTTGGCTTAGAACCACAGTTTACCAAACCCCAGATTAAACAATTAAAAGAAAAAAAAAGTAGGGCTGGGGTTGTGGCTCAGCTGTAGAGCACTCACCTAGCACAGTCCCTGGGTTTGATCCTCAGCACCACATAAAAATAAATAAGATAAATGTATTGTGTTCAAGTACAACTAAAATTTTTTTTAAAAATTGCTATGATTTATGTAGGGGACTTTAGAGTAGAGTCTGGATAAAAGTTTCATTGGAGATTGGAGATTAGCCTTCTGTGACAATCTACGTTTACTTTGAAAATGTTTGATCTAAATTTTACTTTATTTTTTATAAGCTTCGGGCTTTGTGACCTCTCTAAGGTCACATATTGAGAGAAGTTGCTACTGAAACTTTGATTTCATCAGAAATGAGTTTTTATTAGACTTTGTAGACTAATTCTTTTATTAATTATAGTAAATCCAACATCATTTTTCATTTCTCCAGCTGTCAGGCATGATGCCAGGTGCTTTACACTTGTTATTTCTTTCCCCACACAGCTTTTCAAGTAGATATTATTTTTGTTTCCAGTTTGCACCTGAGGAAGACTGACTTTTCTAAGGTCATAGAGCTGATACAGCTGAGCTTTAAATCTGAGTCATTTGGCTTCAAATTCAGTTTTTACCCTCTAGAGTGTGCATTGTCTTTATAAAAGGCATCTTGTTTTAATGCTGCCCAAATCAATTTGGTTTTAGATTGTCTTCGAAGTTTTACTGATTTAGAAGAACTTGATGAGACAGAGTTATATATGTGCCATAAATGCAAAAAGAAACAAAAGTCCACAAAAAAGTTCTGGATTCAAAAACTGCCTAAGGTAAGTGTTGAATTTCAAATTATGGTGCTATTTCAAAGGGGAAAATGCTTGACTAATCAAAAAAATTCTTATAATTTTAGACTGAACTGTTCTGTATTGGTCTCCAGGGTTTCAATAAAAGCTGGAAGAAAGCAATAGCAAGGGTCCGAAGAAATACTGATATGATACCTAAAATATTATTTGAGCGACATTAGACTGGAAGTTATTGGAAGATAAACTGGGTATTGGTTCACAGTGTTCATTCTTATCTCTGTCATCCAGGTGCTATGCTTGCATTTGAAAAGATTTCATTGGACAGCATATTTAAGAAACAAAGTTGATACTTACGTAGAATTTCCACTGAGAGGCTTAGACATGAAATGCTACTTACTAGAGGTAAGGTGATTACCTTTTTAGCATGGTAAAAAGGTACTGTATGATACATTTAAGTCTTCACACAGAGAGAGTCAAGGTCAGAAAGGCAGGAGACACTGATGATGTCATTGGCCACTGCTCCTAACCCAGTTCTCAAAATGCCTTCTCCCTTGTTCCACAGCCTGAGAACAGTGGCCCAGAGAACTGCCTGTATGACCTTGCTGCTGTAGTGGTGCACCATGGTTCTGGGTGAGTATGTCAGCCTTCTGCTTGTGGGTGGGAACAACTGGTGGCAGGCGCAAGAACACCTGCAATTTTGCACCAGTCTTGATAATTCTCTTTGAACTCCCTAAAAATGAATTCAGACTCATTAAAGTAGGTGAAGTAGAACTTTCCTTCCATCTCGATGTGGAAAGAATTCCTGAGAGGATGTTGTGAAGCACTAAGAGAAGGAATATAAAAGCAAAATGGAAAATGGTTCATTTGGGCCCAGTATTGAGCACCTAGTCTTTTGTCCACAATATTCTGAGTCATTTTTACTCAAAGGTATTTATTTTCTTTGCCAATTGAAATTTATATGAGGATAAAATGGGATGATATTTAGAGTAATTTACCCATGTCATGTACTTTCAAGATTTGTTTTTTACTTTGTTGAATTACATTCTTAATTTTTTCCTTGAAAGCTTATACTAGGGGCACATATCTTCTTGTTTTTGGTCCATTTGAGAATGGTTATTTTATCTTTAAACATGGACTGCTATATTTGGGCAAATCAATACCTATGTTTAAAATCCTTTTCCCTCACAGCTTTGTAGACATTACTCCATTGACTTCACCATCCAGAGTTGCAAATGACAAGTCTTGTACAAATCTGATTCTCACTTTTTTATAGGCATCCCAGCTTTTTCTCTAGAAGTTGTAGGATCCTCTACCTTTGGACTTAAAAAATATTAGATGCATTCCTGCTTGGTAGCTAGTAGGGACACTTTTAGTCTTCACCTCATAGACATTTTCATATGTTCTATCTCATTCTCTTTTCTCTCTTCTGGAATCCCTATTAAGTATATAGTCACTTTCCTGGCTGTATCTTCTGTTTCCAGAGACCACCATGGCCTGTTTTTTTCCAAGTAATCAATTTGGGTTTCATCTGTACCCAAATTGAAGATTAGTCTGTAACTTTTTTGTTTTGTCTTTTGTAGTAAGGGTTTTTCTAGCAGGCCTCTTTCCTGATGGGGAGGACTGACACTGGGGTGCTATGTGTGACAGTTGGGTCATACTGACAGGGAAAAGCTCTTGATGACCAAAGCATCAGGGGATTGTGCTTCCTTTGAGGCAGACTCGTTCTTAAGCTCAGATTTTTCCAAGATCCTGACAGGAAATCTAGCATTATATTCCTTGTTTCTGTAGGCTTTAATTTATACTTGTTAGGTTAAAAGTTTCACAACTCTGTTCAAATTTCCCTATTAATCCAGTGTTATCTGCTTTGTGTGTTCTAGAAAACCCTTAATTTCTGACCCACTTGAATCAAACTGTGAAATATGATATATTAAGAACTATGTAATGTTTTGAACGACCAACAATAAAAAAAAACCCTTAATTTCTGGTCAATTGATGATATTCCTTTCTATTTTCCAGTATCAGTATATTCCTTATCTTTTCATTGGGTTTGGAGGAAAGTAAACAGATGGGCTCAGTCAGCTGTCTTAAACCAAAAGTTTCTAGGATTTATTCTTTAATTATAGAACTTATTAAAATCTATTTTATGTATAACAAATGGTTATAAGTTTGCACAGGTACTTGTGATTTGTGCAGTCTTTTGATATTCTTTGATCTTGTGCCTTTTCTTTACAGGGTTGGTTCTGGACATTACACGGCATATGCAACTCATGAAGGCCGCTGGTTCCATTTCAATGACAGTACTGTAACACTGACTGATGAAGAGACAGTTGTGAAGGCAAAGGCCTACATCCTTTTTTATGTGGAGCGCCAGGCTAAAGCTGGATCAGATAAACTTTAATACCTCCTCTGAATCATTATTCATCAACTATACCGGGCAACATTTCCAATTTTCCATAAATACTTGATCTGAGATTTAATTTCATTATGCACTTTTCAATTTCCTGTTTTGGGTTTAGTTTTGTCATTAGTAGTGACTTATTGAACATGGGCACCAACTAATTTTTTGTTGTTCTACCAGAAAACCTCAGCAGACATTTTGATTTGCTGCTTTAGTTGTAATAATTCGATTTTTATATGTAGTTTCAAGAACTTAGTTCTGTTTGCCTTTTTTATATTAATGTTTTCAGTTCTCACTTCAAGCACATTTACATCAGTGCTTTTGTTACTCTCATATGCTGAAAGCAAGGCACGTTCTTGAGTGTGAAGAGTGACATAACTGCCTGCTGCCTTTTTACAGCTGGGATGGATCAGGTTGATTCCCAATCAAGGATCATGTGTGTGCGGAATTTGTGGCCCATAAGATTTCACAGTGAATGCTCAGTAATCATTCTTTTTGACTGTAAAAGATAACTGAGAGTGCATCCTTAAGTAGACCAGGTAATTGCTGCTGGTGGTGTCTCATGGCTGCTGATTATCAGCAATAACTAAATAAATTTTTTGGTCCAGTTATACCTGTACTGCAGATTCAAAAATTACTCTATTTTCTGGGTTTTTCAGTTTATAGAGTTTTTGTGTTTTCATGGGGGGAGACAGGTCAGGAATACAGAAAAATCCAAATAAGAACAAATATGTCATAATGTTTAAAAACGTCTGTGAGTCTGTTGCATGGTACAGGTGCTATCTGATGAGAAAATCATAGCTTCTCTTTGCCTTTTTGAATCAGCATCTAAATCCCCCTTTAGTTGTAGCACTGGGAGTAACTGCATGTCTACTTTAGACTTGCTTCTTGCTTGGCCATCTGAGGAAAAGATGATCCAGAATTGATGGTGGCCATCACCTACACTCCAGGTGTTGTTGTGGGAATCTGCTTTTACAGAAGGAAGTTGGAGTCATTGCTACTTTGGGTTTTAACTCTCTTGGCCTATCCTGAGAGCAGAGCAAGTTAAAAATATTCTTACTTTGAATAAGTATAATTTGTATTCTTGAACTCAGTAGTGTTTGTTTCAAAACTGTTGTCCATAAATATAGGTACAGGCACTATTTAGATGGAGCTCAAATTGAAATTTGAACTCAGAGTCTCATTTAAAGAAGGCATTTGTGATTGCTCAAGGGTTCTAAGACAGCTCTTTAATTTTGAGGGGTGATGGCATTACTTGTAAATTATTTGGGGAGAGTAGGATTGCCAGCACAGGCATGCAGGCATTGAACTGCGTGCCATTTTCTTGTTCATTTCTTGTCCCTGCCATTCTTTCCTTCCTTTTCTCAACAAAGGACAAAATACATTTCATGTTCAGCCAGGCAAGCAGACTTTTTGGCAATCCTGTTTCTTTTTTTTTAATTTAAAGGAAAAATAGTCAAAACTTTTTCTAGTGTATGAATGTAAAAGAAAGTCTGATGGCTTTCCTCCTAGGTCAGTTGTTTATAGTTATAGGAGCAGAGGTGGCTTCTTTTCCTTCTTAATAATTAGCTGAATAAATCCCACATTCTCTCAGAGCAGAACACATTTGCTGGATAAATGTTTTAACACGACAAGGAGCAAACTGCAGTTATGTCTAAACTTGTGTTATCTAATATGATGGCCATATGTGGTTATTTAAATTTAAAACTCAGTTCCTCAGTCATACTAGTCATATCTCAAGTGTTCAGCACCCATACCTGGCTAGGATTGTGCAGGTCTAGGACATTCCACAATGGATAGAGTTCTCTTGGACAACACTGGCCTAAGTTTTCACTCCAGAGAGTAAAACTTTAGGTCTTACAGTTAAGAATCAGAGTCCTAGCAGGCAATTAGTATTTAAAATAATTTACAGCACTAAATTATATTAGGAGGAACTATATGCAAATATAACGTTTGGTCTACAGAAATGAGTTGGACTGACTTATGCTAATCTATCAATCAGTACATTAAAACACATATAACTGAAAAGTAAGTCTCCTCTGACCTTGCTTAGTTCTGCTGTGAGTCAGGCTCTTTGGCTCAGAAGGTAGACAGCTAGATCATCTAACATCACACTTAGGACTCCAGTCTTGGCATGGGCACTGAGATGACTGAACAGTAAAGACTGGCAGAATCCATACTGATGAAGACATGGCTTTTCATACTAAATGGAACTTAGTGGCAGGCTGGACTACTTTGTTGGAGAAAGTGGTCTTCAGACAGGCAGTACTGTTGGTTTATGTGAAGAACATACCTCCTCTTTGAATTTTTGTAGCATTTTTATTGCTCAATTTTAAGAAGAAAATTTAGAGTGGTATCATGAAGACTCTTGGAAAGTGATTGGATCCATCCGAGTGCCCATGATGTAAATGTGCCTATTTGTATTTTCATCCTGTAGTTGTAGCCTTATCACACCGTGGTTAATGGATCTTTCTTTGTTCTTCAGGGCTTTTTCCGCGCCATGTTGTCTCTAACCCGAATGTGGCTTCTTGCTCAGAACTTATGCTGAGGCAGGGCCTCATGTCATGTGGCTCCATGGAACAGGAAATTCTCAGAAGTCCTCCCACACAGGTGGGAATAGAAACAGTTTGTGGCAACACAAATCTCTCTCCATGGTGGAGAAACCTTTGCTTATCCACTGTATTCTACTCAGTGTATAGTGATGACAGATATAATAGAATTAAACCAGTCAAGCGTGCTGGGCCTGGTTAAGTGTTAAATATGTGTCTCAACCTGTGGAACCTACTCAACAGCATGGTTTCTGGGGTGGGACATATTTATTTCTTAAGCCAAACCGCTCCTTCATTGGAGAAAGGTGTCTTCAGACAGACAGTGCTGTTTTAGTGTACATAAATCTTTTTAGACATATTTATCCCATTGTGACTTCCACCATCCCCTAAACTCTCTCATGGACCCTCTGTTGCCGAAGGAGCCTCTGCACTTGGGGCCTGGAAAGGCTCATAGCAAGGCCTTTTCCCGCAGTCAGGTTGTGGGTCCCCTGTGACCAGGTGTGGCTATTGGATGATGCCCCTGGCCCAGGAAGGAGCAGTGAGTGTGTGGAATTGTCTCTGGTCCAGGTCTCTGCACCTCATCACTGGTGCAGAACCTCCTCAGGTGTGAGCGTGACAGCCTCCACATGCTGGTTGTGCTGTGACGTGACTGTTTGCCATTAAAACTTAGTGTGTATTATGCGAAGAGGATTGTTTAATTGTGCAAGTGACTGGTTCATTTCAAGTTGTAATCACATCCCTTTTCTGCTTCACCAGCCTCAACTATTCTATGGAAAGTATCATTAAAGGTCTGTTCTCTTTCCTTCTGACTGTTATTTCTGAACCCCTTTCAGTGGAGCCAAATAAATGATGTGCTGACTCCAGCTCTGGGCCTTAACTATCAAAAGGTAGTAGTTCTTACAGAAGTCCCAGTACTTTGAACCTGCTGCTGTATGTGGGCAGGATGGAGTAGGTGGTGCCACAAGGGAGTGGCCATAGTCAGGGGTGGAAGGCCAATCGCCTGGCTCAGTGAAATCCTCAAATCCTCGAGGTGACTACTGACTTTATGGAAATGAGGCTTCTGTCCCTCCCTCAGAGCCAGAAGCTACCTTCTGAAGAACCAGTTTTTCAGCTCTAAGCAAAGCTTATTGATCATCTTTTAAAGTAAAACAGGCAGGGTTGGGGATGTGGCTCAAGCGGTAGTGCGCTTGCCTGGCATGCGTGTGGCCCGGGTCCGATCCTCAGCACCACATACAAAGATGTTGTGTCCACCAAAGCTAAAAAATATTAAAAAATTCTCTTTAAAAAAATAAACTAAAACAGGCAAAGGAGGTGGTGCCAATAAATTATGCTTAAAGCAAGAGCTTACACATCTTCTCCGTCCATTGCCTCCTGCAAACGGAAGACACAGGAACTGTCTACACACCTGTTGCTTTTCTGTTTCACCTATTTGCCTGTTCCTGTCAGTCTTCTAAAACTGAGGGCAGAATGGCCTGCAGCTCAGACTGTCTGGCTTCCATGCCCCACAAGGCACACCTCCCTTCAGCACCTGTGCTGTTCAGGTGCCACTGCTGTGCCAAACAGCAGAGCTGAGACAAGGCCAAAAGGGCAGAGCCATCAGCTGCTTGTGTGTCAGATCCTCAAGAGGCATGCTCACTTTGGGAAGCCCACCTTCTGGTCTGGGCTGCCTCTTGCCATTGACTTGGAGCAGCAGCAAAGGGACAAGGTTCCACACATTCTCCCTGTCTATCTTCCACAGTTGCATAGGGGCTGCAATAGTGCAGCTGGGAAGCCATGATGAACCATCAGGGGCTCTTCTCCAGCAGGTGGCAGGATCACACGGCACTTCTTTTTAACAAGCTGAAAAGACCACCTATTCCCAGTGGTCAGCCTGTGTGAAGTGATGGTTGGAGAGGCTTCTGGGAGGGAATGTGGAGGTTTTCTAGGTATCCGCCTGCAGTGGAGCAGCATAATCAGACACAGCCCAAAGGGCTGCAGTTGTTATTCTGAACAACTCAAATGATGAACTTGAAATATGAGCGGCCCCCTTGCTAGTCCCTTTCTTATGCTGGGGTAGCAGGCTCAGGAAGACCAGCTGAGACTGCTCAGGGTAGGGATGCTGACCAGGACAGCTGTGCTCTCCTTTCCTTAGCTGCCTCTGTTTGGCACATGCCAGCCTCGATTCCAGAAGCAGGTATAGCATGGCCACCTCATCAGTGTCACAACCACATGTCCAGAAAAAAGTCTTCCAATTCCAGTTCAGTGAGGGGAGTAAACAAAAGTTCCCTAGACTAGCTGAGGAAAACTGTCCTTACCTCGGGTACTGCAAAGGTAGAATGGTGACGTCTAGAGCTGCACAGTACCAGTGTCCCCCAAACCAACACATCAACACAACTAGGAAATCACAGCAGGGGAACAAAGGCAGGGCCACAGGCCTAGGGATGAAGAGGTATTAGGAAGTAGGTCCACTTGGAGGCCTCAGGTGCTTTAAAAAGGGAGAACTTAATGGATATTACCCCTAGGCTACTTGACCACAGGAGCATGAGAGGGGGCAGGGGATGATCCATGGGTTTCTTTAAGAGGAAAGGACACTCAGAGCAGATGCAATGGCTGCCTTCCACAGCAAACACCTATTAAAGTACATAAAAGTGTTTTGTGCAGTGTTGTATTAAGAGATACCTCCTTTGTCCTAATACTTTGGAAAGTACAAGCTAGAAACAGAAGGACATATGTAAAAAATATAAGGCCAAATGAACTAAAGCTGAAAGTAAAAGCCTTGGAAAGATAAAATTACTTCAGTTAAATCTTTTATGAAACAACTTGGTAAAATTAGAGCCATCTGGGAGGTTAAGGAAATCCTCTTGTCCAGTGGAGGGCAGTAGGATTTGAAGGCAGCTCAGTCCTACCTGGAAACCACCAGTCTACTGAACAGAAGTAACAGAAAAGAGGCACGGCCTGTGGATTCTCCTCCCAGCTTGGAAAGGACCACCATTCTTAGCTCTGACATCCAGCAGGCCTTTTTGTGGTAAAGGTGGAGCAAAAGACCTACACTGATGTCCTACAAAACCAGTTAATACAAACACTCCCTGCCAGTGGGTAGACTGCAAGCCCAGACAGAGCTGGTGTGGCCGGCCACCTCCAATGAAAATGCCTTAGGAAAAACCAAAAGAACTCTGCGAAACACCATTGTCAGCTAAAAGGAAAAGAAATCCCTTTTAAGTAAACTATTTAACTTCAATAGGCTGCTTTTCTGCCAGGATTTTCAATCCCTCTGAACATAAGCTGAGCCACAGACTACTGCATGTATGTTTGGATCCTGGCTTTTCTTCCCCCCACCCCCACCGCCAAGAGCTTCAGGACCAGTTGTTGGCCAAAAATAAACACCATTCCTCAACCATATATGTCCACCAGCCTTGAGCTGGGGAGGAGCAGCAGGAGGCAGGTCAGCCCTGGCTGGGTACACTCTGTGGATGCCGTTCACCATGCACATAACCCAGCTTAACCGGGAGTGCCTGCTGCATCTCTTCTCTTTCCTGGACAAGGACAGCAGGAAGAGCCTCGCCAGGACCTGCTCCCAGCTCCATGATGTGTTTGAGGACCCTGCTCTTTGGCCTCTGCTGCACTTCCGTTCCCTCACTGAGCTTAAGAAGGACAACTTCCTTCTGGGCCCAGCGCTGCGCAGCCTGTCCATCTGCTGGCACTCCAGCCAGGTGCAGGTGTGCAGCATTGAGGACTGGCTTAAGAGCACCTTCCAGAGGAGCATCTGTAGCCGGCATGAGAGCCTGGTCAGTGATTTCCTCCTCCAGGTGTGTGACAGGTAGGCAGCTTTGTTCCTGAGCAGCAGCTCTGGTTTTGCTGGTGCTGACTCTGGGGGAGGGATGGGAGAACCATGGAAGTGCAAATTATAAGATCAAGATGCCTCCTGCTTTGGGGCACCTCAGACTAGGCCCAAGGCAGATGCCCAGTCCCTGAACTCAGTGCAGCTCTCAGTAGATGACCTATCTGCTAACACTCCTCTCAGCCTTAGGGTCTCAAGAACTGTCTCTGTTGTAAAGGCACTGGGGCTGAGCCGTCCCTGCTCTTAAGCAGCTGTCCTCTCTGGCAGCCATTAAGTGCTGGGTGGGTCCAGCTAGGCCTGGAGTTTCAAGGACAGGCCCTGGGAACAGGCTGCCAGTGCCAGATTCAGCTATCAGCACACCTCTCCATTTTGGCCCTAGAAAGGAGCCCCAATGGTCTGAGAAATGCTGCTGAGGAAGGATAGATTTAGCTGAGCCACACCAGACTCTGGAAGTAACAATAAATAATGGTCTCCTTTGAGGAACTTACTAACGTTCACAGTGGCCCTAGGGCAGGAGTTCGGCTTTCTTTTACAAAGGAGCAAACTAATCCTCCAAGAGGAGGTATGATTTACCCACAATCTAGGGTTGCCAGATTTTATGGACTACCCAATTAAATTTTAATTTCAAACCAATATTGAGTAATTATTGAGTAATTTTAAAAGTATGTCCCCCGAACATCCTGTATTGAAGCTTTCAACCGCACCCCCAACACAGGCTGGGCCACCAGGCCAGCCTTCCCCATCCCCTACCAGCAGCCAGGGAGCTTACAGAGCCCACCAGATTATCCTACCTTTGAGAAAAAGCACCAGGAGCATAACAAGCTGGGCTGGCTTCATGGAAAACTAGGCTTGGCTGGTTTGTTGCCACCAAGGTTAATATCTGCTGTTTGCTGGCAGCAGAACAGGAATGGGAGGAAAGAATCCCCCTCCCCTGCAATTCTTTTTTTTGAAAACTGCAGGATGACAGAAGATGGACTTGGATCGAGGCCCTGACTAGACCAACCCAGGTTGTTTGGATGAGTTTTAACAAGGTTCAGAAATGAGGGTTATAGGAGGGTGAGGTGGGAGGGATTAGGCCCGAATTTTTGTGTTCTTGTTTTAAAGGATGAGGCTGAATTCCCCAACCCAAGGTGTAGAGTGGAACTCCTGGGCCATAGGATGGGTTTAGCAACAGGCTCTGGTGTCACAGAAAGACCAAAAGGCTTGAGTTCCCCAGCAATGTTTATGTAATTAAAGAAAACACAAGAATTTAAGGAAGGTATGGGCTCAGTGTGTGAAATGTGGCTGGGCCCAGTATATTTTAGTTCCTTCTCTTTCCCCAGCAAAACTGTGTGGACATAAGCCAGCTGGGTGCAGTGAAGGAACAAAGTGGGAGGCTGATGGGGAAAAGGGCCAGGCCAGACTCAACTCCCTCTGGCTATAGACTCCAGACTTAGGCTCCTGTAGTGGAAGCAATCTGGTCCTGTTTGTTTCCAGGAAAGTGAGTTACAGCTGCACATAGGAAGCCCTGTTGCAGTCTTTTTACACCCCAAAGCCAATCTAATCCTCACAAGCCCATGAGTAAACATCCCACGATCACACACAGGGAAACTAAGGCCCAGTGAGTAATAAGGTTAAAGACACACTGAAAATAAGCCAAGTCTAACTTTGGTCCAGATCTTTTCTCCTGCAGGTGCTGGTGAGGCTGGAGCAGAGGGATCTCTAGCTTTCTGGGCCAAAAACTCCCTGGGTGTCCCTAATTGTACACACCTGGATGATGAAATAACTGCCCCCAGCCAACTGAGCTGAAACTGGGCTCTAGAACCAACACTGAGGCACTCGTTCCGGGCTTGGCTTCCATGTCACTAAGCCATTCCCTAAGGAAACCCCTCCTAAATCCTGCCAAAGGTTTTTATGAAGCCCGAGGTAAGCTTTGAGACCAGAGAAAAATTAAGACGCATGCCCAGAACCACAAGCCCTGGATTCACAGAAGGCTTGGGTCTCTGGGGTCCGGGTTCCCTACTGAGGCTCCTGAAACTCACAGCGAAGAACCCTCAACATTAAGGTATAGTGGGGGTGCAGCGGCAGAAAAGGCTGGGGAAATTGTCCAGAAAGCCCTGTTGGAATCCTGGCTGCTCATTGCAGGCGACTTCCTCACTCGGTAAAAGGCAGAGTCCTCTGCCCGTGTAGCGTGTGGTCGGGTGCAAAGAAGGAGTCGCGGCGGGACTGCGGCCGGCTTGACGCGCCCGTCTCGGCCCCGCCCGGGTCACAGCGCTCTTCCCGCAGGTGCCCCAACCTGGCGTCCGTCACGCTGTCGGGCTGCGGCCACGTCACCGACGACTGCCTGGCCCGCCTGCTACGCAGTTGCCCGCGCCTGCGCGCGCTGCACCTGGAAAACTGCGCGCGCGTGACCAACCGCACGCTGGCGGCCGTGGCGGCGCACGGGGGCGCGCTGCAAACGCTGCACGTGGACTTCTGCCGCAACGTGAGCGCCGCGGGACTGCGCCGCCTGCGCGCCGCCTGCCCGCGTCTGGTCCTGCGCGCCGAACACAGCGCGGCCATGATCCCCGACCAAGTCCCGCGCCCGCCAGCGTCGGGCACGGCTCTCCGCAAGCTGCTGCCTAGCTAGGCCGGCCGTGACTCTGGGAGAGAGTACCTTGGCGTCAGATCGTCCTGCCTTGGAGCCCGCCGTCGCGCCTTCTTGGCGTCATTCTTCCCGTCTGCACATTGGGGATAGTGCCCATCTACCTCACATCATGATTTTATAAAGAGGATGAAGGCGAGATTAAACGACTGCATGGCTGGAAAACACTTTGTGGTCCTCAATACCAGCACCATTTCCCCCTTTTCTGCAATGGTGGGAGGCGCCTGCGTTATCTTCCGAGACTCGGACCGTGTGGTGGGTCTCCTTAACGGCGGTGGGCAGGACCGGAGCTCGCGGGCTGCGCCCCCTACAGGCAGGGGGCTCCGGCCGTCGCGCGCGTTCCTGGGGAATCAGGCGGAGCGACCCCGCTGCGGCCCGGCCGCTGAGGGCTTCTGCAGAGTGAGTCCTGCAGCGCCGAAAGGCTGGTTCGCGGCTTGGCCCACGCCACCCTGGCCTGCTTGCCTTTCTTGGGGGCAGATGTGGTCCTAGGAGGACTGCAGAAGCTTTTCCAGATAATCTGTTCCCATTCTTTCATATGTAAACTGAGAGTTAACGGATACTCTTACCATTCGCACAAGGGAAAAGTATGTCAATGGGAGGAAAAAGTTAACGATTTAAAAACAGCAGCAGTATCCCTGACTAAGATGATAGTACAGGGCCTGGTGATATAGCTCAGTTGGTTGAGTGCTTGTCTAGCATGCACGAGTCCCTGGGTTCAATTTCCCAGCACCACCAAGAGGGAAAGAAAAAAAAGGATAGTAGTGGAACCATTGTTAAGTGGTGAAAAATGAGGGTTTTTTTTTATTTGTTGGATTTGCTGCACGTGGGCACATGCCTGGACTTCCAGTTGTAATTTCAGGGCTTTACTAAGGGGCCTCTGCCACCAGTTCCAGGTACAGGGAACACTGGGTAAGTGGAAGAGGCAGGGGAGCAGCAATGGTGAGCAATGCTCACACTCTGGCTCCACCCACTGCCAGCTGTAACCAAGACCTTGCCTGAGTCTGTAGCCAAGTGTTTCTCCTCTCTGACATCCCGATCCGATCCCTAAAACAGGTTCCTTAATTTGTTGACCAAATGGGAAAAAAACAAGGATAAAGGAGACAAATT
This sequence comes from Urocitellus parryii, assembly GCF_045843805.1. Classification (NCBI taxonomy): domain Eukaryota; kingdom Metazoa; phylum Chordata; class Mammalia; order Rodentia; family Sciuridae; genus Urocitellus; species Urocitellus parryii. Next base: position 108,213,390 of record NC_135536.1, read on the forward strand.
CTGTTTTGGGTGGAGCTTACATTCTGGATAATTATACATAAGTAGTGAGTACTGGAGGAGTTAGAAACTGTAGGGGAGATTTGGAGATTGTTGGCCAAGAAATGGGTGGGGGAAGGCACTTAGATTTGGGTTGACCACATAAACCTCATTGAGAAGGTGATACTTGAGACATGAGGTGAGCCAGGAAACCAAGTCAGCCATCTGGAAAATATTTCAGGCCAAGAGAACTGCATGTGCAAAGGTCCCGGACTAGGAGCATGGCTGGTGTGTTAGGGAAACAGCAAGAAGGTCAGTGTAGCTGTTGCAGAGTGAGGAGGAGAGATCAGAGAGGGAGCTATGAAGGGACAGATTGTAGTAAGGATGAAATAAAAACTGAAGGTCAGTTTATCCCAGCAGGAGCTAGGGCCTAAGCACAGACAATAAAAAGGTAAGTCCCAGAAATTTCTCTAGGTAGATACATAGGAGGCATCTACCTCTCCTGCCCTGCCCCACCTGGCAACTGCTGAAGGGGCTTCTCTGCTCTTCCTCCTGGTCCCCTGGCTGGGGCAGTGCTTACACCAGAACAAGGTAAACATCCAAGCCCTTTCCTGGCATAATCCCTTCTAATCTTGTGTGAAAAGCCAGACCCACCTTGCTGCCAGCTGCAGTGGAGGGGGATAGGCCACTGTTTGCCTGTGGGACCCAGGCTCCCTCCAGGTGACTTTCCAGTTTATCTTGCATTACTCTGGACTTGAAAGGATCCTTGCAGGGCCCTAATTCTCCTTCCACTATGGTGAACAGTGTTGAAAGAAAGCTTGAGCTTGGGGGGAGGGGTAGGAGAGGATGTTGAATGTCTAAAACAGTCACTTTAACTCCAGAGCTTGCTTTTATCATCTTAATAAGCCCCAATTCCCAGCAGGTCCTGTTGGCCCTAAATTGGTAGTTTAGTCTGGGAACAGGATCCTGACTTCAGGCCTAATGGATATAGGTCTGTAGTCCATTCCCCCTCACTTTCTAACCCTGACACCAAAGGCAGGTCAGCTCTCCTCCTAATTCCCTTATGTTAAGTAGGAGTAGCTAGAAAACCTTGTTTGTGGGATTTTTTTTTATAAGGATCAGGATTGTGTTTGTAAAGCAGAGGTCACAGCAGGTTGAGCTTGAATGGGGCAACCTGCATCCCCCTAAAGTCCTTTTCCTATGGAAACTTCTGTAAATGACTGTTTGCTTTCCAGGCTAACCCCCACGTACCCAAACTATAGTGACCATAAAACCAAATCTGTGCTGATACCTGTGTCCAGTATTGTTTCAGGGCTCTAAACTGGCTCCCACCGTGGCCAGGAGGCTTTGGGTCCCTGAGTCAAGGGCCATTTTAGGTGCTCCCAGAAGGTGGGCACTGATGAGTCGATGAGTCACAACTCTGCACTCTGCCTTCCAACAGTAGCTGTTCACCTTCAGGAGGAATGCCCTGCTTAATCTGAAACACAACTTCCAAGGTCTTCTCGGAGGTTTGCCCAGGAGGCATTGAATGCTTAAATAATCAGCCAACTCATTCATCTAAGCAGCATTTACTTGGTATTGGCTGTGGACTGGGCCAGGCCAAGGGACTCAGTTCTAGTTGGGAGAAGATATGCAGCTGGGAGTGAGGGGTGTTCTTGAGTACATCTCCCAGCTTTGTGTGCACAGCTTCTCCAAGTTATAATTTCTCTGAGCCTGCTTCTTCATCCGTAAAATGGGATCAACACCACCTTCTATGTGACAGTTATGAGACTCAATGTACTGTGCCTACAAGGCAAGAGCAGGTGTCCTCACATCCATGAGGGCTAGAAAAGTTGAGTGGCTGGCAGGACTCACAAGGCTCAGGCACTGGGAAGAAGCAAGACAGGCCTGTATGTGGGTGGGCCAGCATCTGTACTGGATGGAGAACAGAATGTTTGCCCTGAGCCTGAGGGCTGCCTCCAGCTCCCTCAGGTTCTGTGAGAACATTGGTGTCAGCAGATTCAGCTCAGCAAAGGCAGAGTCAAGAAGCACAAGGCACCACCAGGGAAGGTAAGCTGGGCAGATGAGAGCCTGATGGTATTCAAGAGCCACCTAGAAGTAGGCCACTTGTGCCTTCCTAGACTCTTATTAATAAGACTACAGACTTTCCCTAGTTCCTGGAATGTCAAATCTTTTCACTCTGTTTTGGTCAAGGTAACCAAGGTCACATGCAGGGAAAGCTAAGAATGACACGTCAGCACTTGAGTAGGATGCTGCTCCCTAGTTGGAAGCTGCCCAGTCAACCACATCATGCTGCCTGGTGTGCATAGGACTCTCAGGCTAGCAGAAAGATCAGGCCACATTCACTTGGGTCAGGTGTTCCAGAGTCCCAAGGAAATGGGAAGTGATGCTTGGAGGTTTTTTGAGCAAGGTATGTGCCTGTTTCTGCACAGGCTGAATGTTGGGAGGGAGCTGACTGAGCCTTCTAGGATCTAACCCAGAATGCTGTTGGTAGGCTGCTGCACCTGATTGAGTTTTTCCCCTCTCCTAGCCTTGGATTTCCATCCTGTAAAAGAGATCATGTGACCATTAGAGACCTCCTTTTCAGGTTTAGGATTCATGTCCAACACATACTTTCAGCTTCTTAGCAAAAGCATATCATGCTAAGTGAAATAAGCCAATCCCAAAGAACCAGAGGCTGAATGTTTTCTCTGATTTGCAGATGTTAATTCACAATAAAGGGGTGGGGGCTAGGGAAGAATAGAGAAGTACTTTGGATTAGACAAAGGGGAGTGAAGGGATGGGAGGGGGCATGGGGGTAATCGGACATTATTACCCTATGTGTGTATATGATTACACAACCAGTGTCATTCTACATCGTATACAAACAGAAGAACACGAAGTTATACTCCATTTATGTATGATGTTCAAAATGCATTCTACTGTCATGTTTAACTAATTGGAATAAATAATTTAAAAAAAGGACTAAAATTAGAAAAAGTGGGGGAAAAAAGCTAAAAACTAGGCTCACCAGATGTAGCCATCATTGGCAAAGGCCACAAAGCTAGGAGGCCCACTACAAAGCCAAACCTTGAGAAGTATCTGGGGAAATCTTAAATTCTAAAAGCAGGGGGTCAAACTTTTCTTAAAAACTTAAGGGTCAAAACCAAAACAAACGGGCTGGGATTGTGGCTCAGCGGTACAGCGCTTGCCTAGCACATGTGAGGCCCTGGGTTCAATCCTCAGCACCACATTAAAAATAAATTAAAAAAATAAAGGTATTGTGTCCATCTACAACAAAAAATAAGCAAACTGCAAGTATTTGTTCACTTAGTGAGGTCAGCAAACAATAAACCACCCAAGTCTCTACAGGGCATGGACTACGAAAAACACCTACATGAGGCCCTCAGAGGGCCATCAGGATCCTCAGAGGAGGGACTCCCCCCGCCCCCCTCAACACACCTGAAGTTCTCAATAGTCAACAGAAAGAAGGAATAACAGCTGCTTTCCAGCAGAGGAACAGCATATTATAAAACCATCCTGACAGATTCCCCTCAGGGGTCAGACCTCAGAAGCAGTCTGTTAGGCCTAACCCAGGAACCAGGACTCATCAGGGCCACCTACTGGTGGCAGCAAAGGTCAAAGCTTCACAAAGGTAGAAGCACTATTTTCACTTGAAATAACCCTGGAATCTGTAGCCATATCCTTTAGCTTTGCATACCCTCAGTCAACTCAGCAAGAGGAGCAGTCACTTATCATTAGGAAGCAGCCCTCCTGGCTTTGTTCAAGACCTCAGCAGCAGAGGCCTCTCTTAGAGAAACACTCTTTGGCCCAGCAGACTAGGCAATGTCCCCCACCCCAGAGAGAGTGCTTCAAGCTCAGAGCCCTTCAACCCTGCTACTAACCCAACTCACAAAATTAAGGGCTTGTCGCTACCCAGAACACCCTGGGGTTCCCCAGATGCTGTGGTCTCCCTCTGAGACCCAATTCCATCTGAAGCATTTTTTTTTTTTTTCAGTGAAACAAAAACGTCATCATTCTCATGTTAAGTCTTCTCACTGGGCAAAAGCCATTAACCAGATTATCTTAGCTGGCAAAAACATGTTTCTTCTACTTTTTCTTTGGAAAAAAATAAACAAACAAACACCTTCTACCTTTCTTGTGGAATACCTCTGCCTACAAGGCTCTTTGCCTGGCACCTCACTGGGACACGCTGTCAACAAAGATCCTGGCCATGAAGTCCACTGGAAGCAGCTTCTGGCACGGACCTGCATCAGTAGAGGAGACAAGTCGCCCAGTCCTTGCCTCTCCCTGCTCATGTTCTGGCAGCTAGGGCCTCATAGAGCCTCACAGCTGCTCTCAAGATGGCCCTTACCCCAGAACACACACTCATTCTGTCATTCCTGAATGCACAAACACATCACAGAGGGATCACATGGGCTGGGTCCAAGTATGAAGTGTGGCTCTTCCCTAGTCCCCTGAACAACTCCCCAAGGATGTGAAAGCCGCGTACTCCTCCTCACATTCAATCCACATTCATTTACTCATCCACAGTATGCCTTCTAGTGACAGCGGTCTTCTACTGCCTCCCACTTGGCTGCTCTCCTGGCAGAGTGACAAGTTGTTTTAAACTATCCTGTTCTTTAATGCCATCACTTGCTCATTCTGTCTTCTCCAGTTCTTCGCAGGCAGGGCCAGCACCGTGTGGTGTTGGCTGGTGGAGCTGCACACAAGGTGTGCTGACTGTTCAGAGGAGGAGGGGTAGTGCCAAGAGGCTGAACCAGTGGCTGACACAAGTGCCTTGGGTGAGGGAACAAGTGAGAGAGACCCAGGATGACAGAAGAACAAATGCAAAGAGGGTGTCTGAACCCTGCCTCCTATCATGACAATCTTCTGCAATGTCATTTCCAGGCGAAGCCCCCTCTAAATGTGAAGAAATATTTCTGAATTAGTCAAAAAGCGAGAGTGACCTAAACCAAAGCTTAGTCCTTCTAGGCTGATGTCTACCTTGCCGGCAACTCATAGGCTGCAGCTCCACCAGAAGCAACAAAAGAAGTCCAAGCTCTGATTTCTGAATCTGCTTTATTTCTCTGCATAAGGAACCCTGCACAGGCAATTCAAATTAAAACAAAATAAATATGTGAATATTCATGTAAAACTGTCCTTTCTAATGAACAATTATACACAATGTACAATTTCATGTTCACTGGGTGGGTTTACAAAAAGGTATCATTCCCAACTAAAAATGCACCAAAATGGTTCCATGCAAACCTATCAAAAGTGACCAAAAATATGGAGGGAAAAACCTGACTGAGAGGACTTTGCTTTTGTTTTGTTTTGTTTTGGTTTTTTGTTTTGTTTTGTTTTTGTATAATCACAGAAAAATAAAAACATCTAATTTCTTTGTTAAATTTAGAGTAACTAAATGCGGCCACTGTTTATAATGTCGGTTTATGATCCTAAAACATCTATTTAGTTACCATAAAAGTATATCAACATCAAATTGGAAGTGAGCATTATTGAGAAAAAGGAGGGGGTGACAGCACCCACGGTCGTTCAGTAGTCAGTGTCAGAGCCCTCGGTGTTGTCCACGTTTCTTGAGAGCATGTAGTTGTCCATGTCAATGGAGCGGCAGTTGTTAATGGCATAGCGCAGGCGCTCAGCCATGACCAGCTGGCTGGAGTAGGGGGGCAGCCTCAGCTGAAAGAAGCACGTCTGTGAGGTAGGCAGACTGTCGTAAGGCTGCGGAGAGATAGACCCAGAGCCATGACTGTGAGCAGCAGGACGCCAGGAGGAGGAGGGGGGCTGCCCATTACCACCACCCCAAAGGCACATAGGCATCACTGCATGGACACTTCAAGTGAAAGGCAGAGACTAAGCCAAGGCAGAATAGGCACAGGCTCTGCCTTCCTGTAGCTCTGGAGGCTTTTGGTGAAGACACTTCCTTCCTCTTCTCACCTCCTCCAAGGCCCATTTGTGGAAAGCAACAATAAGCTCTGGCAGGACTGTTTGAGAAAACATACTTTGCACAGTGACTGGCATGGAGTAAGAGTGTAGCGAGATTCGTTCCTGTCCACCGAGAGGGGGCAGAACTGAAGCCAGCCGCAGGGATTCCTCAGCACAAAATGTGAAGTGAAAGGAGCAAGTGTGTGGTATAACTGGCTGTGGGAACCACCAGTGCCCCCTCCTTCTTTCCCTGTGCTCCCAGGGTGCATTCTACATTCTTCACTGGCCATCAATGCCAGCACTCAGCCCAGATGAGGGAGGAGCAGTTAAAGCCCAGTGCATGCACTTAACTGATGGTGATGCAGTCATTTAAAATGATACTCATGACAACAGCAAACCAGAAGAGTGCTTGGAACAGATTATGAGATTTTTTTTAAAAAACAGAGAACACAAAAATTCTAGACACCTCATTCAAAAATGTGTATAACTGAGGCCAAGACTAGGAAGAATTATACAAAGGTGAAAATGGCTATTACTGGAGAGACAAGTATGTATGTTCCCTGTCCCTCCTGGCAAACAACAATTTTGCAAACTATCTATTAAGGTTGATAATGATGTGACACTGTAATAAATTTTTTAAAAATTAAGTTTTACAAAAAGAATCTGCCCTCTCTTTCTTGCCCCGCCTCCTTTTGAAATCAGCTCTCTTCTCAGTCCCACACTCAGTTGGGCTGCATTTCAAAGCAGTGGGAGGTAGGTGGGGGCAGAGCCTAAATGTACCAGAGCCAGTGATGACAGAGAGCTCTAGTGCAGAAAACCTGAAAACAGCAAGGAAGGAAAGCACCACCAGATGGCTCTGATTACTTAAATGTGATACTGGAAAAATTATCTAAAAGCTACAAAGGAAATAGCCAAAGCAGTCAGTTTCTGAGGCTGACAACCCCCAGAGCTTATTGTTGCTTTCCACAAATGGGCCTTGGATTAGTGGTGGATTAACTCCTGGGGTGGCAGGAACAGCTCAGCACAGACAGACATAAGGCAAGGGTTGTTTTCAGAGCTGAATAGAAGGGAACCATTTCCTCCTCTCCACCACACTGAAGCAAGGAGACAGATTCACAACTTATAGTTTCTGGCTAGTCAAGCAGAAAATTTATGGAAAGGCTCTTTTCATAACTGTTCCTGCATATGGCATCTCCGGTGAGCCTAGTCCAGGTTTAAAGTACAGGCCTGCAGCCTCAAAAAGCAACAGGAGAGGCACAGCTTTGGCTACAGCAACTTCCATGAATGGTTGCTGGAAAAACATCAGAAAGGTGAAACTGGAAGAAGGGCCTTCTGTAAAGAGATCCCACTTACCTTAACACTTCTGATCAAATACCATGTGCCCTGCTCAGAGACTGTCCGTTCCTACATAGGGAGGGCTTGGAAAGAGTGTGGTGGAGTCAGAGGGAACACCCACTCCCAGTTTAGTAAAATATGTGCTGGGCTCACAGGGTGTACCAAATGCTCTGGAGGCCAAGAGAAGGAGCTCTAACTAGGTCTGCCTTCAGACATGGAGCAGGGGCACATGAAAACATCTGGGAAGGCTTCCTGGAGGAGACAGCATAGGCATTGTACTTAATGGACAAATAAGTGCTTCCAAGCATACATGAAAAGCAGTGTGAAGGAGAACTTACTAAGGAGTCAACACAAAACCACAAAAGTTTAAAAACAGTATAGTCTTCTGGGGAGAAAGGAAAGCAACCCATTTATGGCCAGAACACAGTAAGTATAAAGAGGTGACTCTAGAAGGTGGGGAAAAGACCCCAGACTGTGGAGGTGTTTAAGGCAGCTAAGGCTGCTGGCATATATTCTCTAGTCAATGCAGAGGCCCCTGATAGGTCTGAAAGGAGAGTGGGGTGGTCAAATGGATGCTTGAGAAAGATGATTCTGACAGCAGCATGCACTTCAGACTCAAAGCCCTTTTATGCTAAGTAAGCCACCATCAAAAGTGCAGCTGTGTTGGGGCTCTGTGGGCACTTCATTAGGCCCCAGAGAAGCAGCACCACTTGCCCCACAATGCACACCACACCAGGAAGTGCAGAGCATGTTAGTGCTGTTCCTGGTATCTTTGGGTCCCTACTGTGGCATACACACACCAGGCACACAAGTTCCACAATGAAAAAGCATAGAGAATTAAAGACACAGAGGCAACACGATAATCCTTCTGCCAAGTTTAGATTTAACTTGGAAAGATGCTGGAAGATTCAGGAAGGTTGTTGCTTGCAGTATGTTTTCTATATCAATTTAGAACTTTTCCACAAAAGCTAAGTGATGTTACTGAGCAAGTTTTACTGCTTGATATTTTAAAAATCTAGATATCACAAAGATTAAAGCCTAAATCAGCAGGCCTGTTGGTTTTCCCAACATGCAAGCAAAAAGCAAGAAATGCAGACAGACATTACAAAGGAAAGAAAACTAGCTCACTTACCCTATCAACCTTCATGATTTGAAACCTCTGAGAAATGTCAGCAGTGTTGGCTGGAAGTCGAGAGCGTCCAGACACGAACCGCATGAAGAGCACCCGCTCCTCGTTGGAGAACTCCTCCAGCGTATGCCAGAACCACTGCACCAGCTGGTGCTGCTCATCCACCTCACGGTACCGCACCACCTTCTTCAAGACCTCAACAGAGATCTCGGGCATCCCGCACACCATCTGCTCCAGCTGCTTCGCTGTGAGAAGGGACAGCAGTGGCACAGGGACAATCCAGGACATCCCTTCTCGGACTGCAGCCACCTGCTCCCGGGAGAGGGTGTTCATTTTAACATGTGTATGTGTGAGAAGACATGTGCCCACGGTGACCCAACTGGGCTGGGCACTGCTGCCTGTTCGTCCGCTCCCTAGACCCTGAGGCCTGTGTACAGGACCACCCTTGTTAGAGCCTGCCCTGCTCTGGGACTCTATACTTCTTCTTAGGAACCTGCCTCCTTCTCCCCACAAAACCCAGCATACTCCCAATGGCCACTTACTCATATTCCTGGTCACACATGGCTGTATGGTGTTAAACTGTGCTATGTGTGGGTGTTGAATTTCATCAACAAAAGAAGCTCTTAAAAGACTCATGTAGCTGTACGCTAATTTGTAATATGTACATCATACAAATACACACACATATATATATAAACCTTTGTGTGTGTGTGTGCGTGTGTTTTTGTGTGTGCTACTAGGGATCAAACCCAGGGCCTCATGCATGCTAAGCAAGCACTCTATCACTGAGCTATATCCCAAGTCTTTTTTCATTTTATTTGGAGACATGGTCTTACTAAATTGTCCAGATTGGCCTCCAACTTGTCATCCTTTTACCTTAGCCTCCTGAGTCATTGGGATTATAGTTGTCCCCCACTTCACCCAGTTGTATTGTTCTTTTGAAAATACTTATATCCTATCTAGGTGTGGTGGTACATGACTGTATTCCCAGTAACTCAGCAGGTTGAGGCAGGAGAATCACAAGCTCAAGGCCAGCCTTGGCAACTTATTGAGACCCTATCTCAAAGCAAAATGAAGGTGCAGGGCACACCTGTAATCCCAGCAACTCAGGTGGCAGAGGCAGGAGGATCATAAGTTCAAAGCCAGCCTCAGCAAGGCCTTGTTTCTAAATAAAATACAAAAGAGGGCTGGGATGTGGCTCAGTGGTTAAGCGCCCCTGGTACCAAAAAAGAAAGAAAAAAGAAAAGGGGTATGGATGTAGCTCAGTGGTAGAATGTTCCCAGGTTCAATCCCTTGCACTACCAAAAGGAAAAAAAAATAGTTATATACTTCTTATAAAAATTATTTGTGCTCACTGTTAAGAAGAAAAGCACAAAGAATAAAATAAATATAGGAAGTTGATAAAGACAAAGAATTTAGTTGGGAACCTTGAATTCTAAATCCCAGATCTACTACTTGCTAACTTGTCATGTGAAAAGTGAGACAATACTGTTACCAACATGACTCTAATGAAAGTTTAAACTACATGGAAGCCTTGTGGCTCATACTAATGTTTATGTAATCATACCATTTTGGTTCTCTCAGCACAGTGCTGAGCATGGTCTGGCTAGGCAAGGCCAAGGAAGAAGTTGCCAGGGTCTGCCCCAAATGTCTGCTTAGAAAAATGTCTCCTCTAAGGTTGTACAGTAGTGTGTACCCTAAACACAACTCTTTATAATTCAGGATCTGTTTCATATATTCTTCTCTCTTGTCCAACTGAAAATCACCACCAATAAACAACAAAATTTCTAAGAATGTGAATAGGAACCACATGTTGGTGAAGGCCCTAGAGTTATAATGGTACTGGGATTGTTGTGCCCAGGACTGAGGAACAGGGATTGGCAGTGGTGGCCATCTACAAGAAATATCCTAAGCCAAAGCATGTCAAACCAAGCAGTCATGCCTGGTACTATACAAAATAAAAACTGGAAAAAATAATACTAAGACATGGGGCTGGTTGCCTGGAGGTGGCAGGGGGATAACTGGGGACAATTATGGGAAGACATTCAGTTCCAAGAGATGAAGTGGAAAAGGCCTTATTACTGAGAAAAAGAGAAGGAAAAGGCCAGGGCATGGCAGAACATGGCTGAAAGGAAGTGGAACATCAATCTGACCCTCAGAGGAAGGGCTAGTGGAAGAACCTAGACAACTAGAGTGAAGCCTAGCTTGGGATCCCAGCTCTGCTATGGGCACACCACCTCTTTTCTGATTTGTCCTTTCTTTTGTGAAACAGCAATAGTAATTCTTAGTTCACAGAGTAACCATGGGAAAAACTACACACACAAAAAAAGGGTGTCTGGCACCATGCCTGGTGTGGAGGTAATCAATATATTTTTAGTTGAGTTATTCTCTGAAGATTAAAAACATTCACAAACCAAAGATAAAACCTAAGTCCTAGCTATGTAAACAGCATCACTGACAGAATCCACCTTCAGTAAGCTAAGAGAAATACTTTTCTGACTGGACTTGGCCCAAAGCCAAAGTCAAAGCAGCAGCCAGGTTAAAGGGTATGGAATATGTATACTTCAAATTACTAAACCTTGACGGCCACAGAGCTTGGGTCCAGTTCTCATGAAGACCCCAATATATTCTGAAAATAAGTATTACTGAAATGGTTATTAATGATTATGTTACCAAAAAAAAAACATTCTTGGGCACAGTATTCATTTCTATGGTTACTCTTTCATACTCCCATCTTTTATTAAATGCTTACTTATGTATAGGAACAGAAAAAAGATAAATGAAATAGAAAACACATTCTTCATTCAAAGTCTTAAATAAAAAAATAAAGAAATAAGACCCAAACTCTATGGTTTAGTTCTTAGACCATCACGTAGAAGTATGTGGTATATCTTAAGAGATTTCAAAGTACAGAAAAAAGTCTTACAGATTAGGGACCCAGAGGAAAGCAAATCTTGGAGGAAATAAATTCCTAGCTGGGGCTTAAAGGATTGCAGAGAAGAGGGAAAGAAGCATGCTATGGGATTGTAAGACTAGTGTTTAGGGGTTGACTGACCCAGCCAGAATTGGGGGCACAGGGGCTGGGGTGGGAAGCAGTGGATATGTAGATACACTGAACTGAGGAAGAGTGAAAAGACAAGGTTTGAATGACAGGGTTTTAAAAGCTTGGCCTCACTCCAACCAATGACCAATTCAGAGCTGATTGAAGGCCTTGAGTAAGGAGATGGGAGACCCACAGATTGGGCCTAAGAATTCTCTGAATATGGTCTGAAACACAGGTACAAATACATCAAAGCAGTAAATACATATGCAACAATATGGCAGTAACCCATCAGCTCTCATTCAAAGATAAACCCAAGCATTCATATGATCCTCCTGCAAGATTTCAGCTCACCTGCCGGTCCATCTCATGAAGTCTATATTCAATGGCCCTCTCCACATACTCCTTCCTATTGGAAAATGTGAGTGGGATACTATTTCCACCAGGGATTATAGGAACCATTTTGCCATCAGCATTCTGGCCAACAAAAGAATCAAGAGGAATCATCTAAAAAGAGAAAAATAAAAATAATTTTATTACTTGGCAAATATGTCAACAAAAAGTATGTCACAAGTGCCAGGCGTGGTGGCACATGCCCGTAATACCAGCAGCTCAGGAAGCTGAGGCAGTAGGATTGCAAGTTCAAAGCCAGCATCAGCAAAAGTGAGGTGCTAAGCAACTCAGTGAGACCCTGTCTCTAAATAAAATACAAAATAGGGCTGGGGATGTGGCTCAGTGGTCAAATGCCCCTTAGTTCAATCCCCAGTACCAAAAAAAAAAAAAAAAAAAAAAAAAAAGTATGTCACAGATATATTTTGCACAACAGTAATAGTCAAGATTTTTAAGGATAAAAACAAAGCAAACAAGATAGGTCTGACTGATCAGGCTACTTAATCAGCAAGAATGTGATGACTCATCTGGCTATAGTTAAAATAAAGTCAAATCTCTCTGCCCCAAACCAGGTGTGTTGGACCTGATCAACCAGGCCTCTCTCTCCACCTTGGTCCCCTTGGTTCTCTACTCTCACAGACAAAAAATACATTAAAGTGGAAGGAGCAGAAGCTGGGGGCTGGAGCCAACTCTACTCTTAGCAGCTATTGAGACTGCTGGGGTTGAGCTGCTAAGAGCAGCCATGGGGCCAGCCTGACATCAAGAGGAGGACTATACCTGGTTCTACACAGAAAACACTTGTCTGTGTATATAGTAAGTTAACACCAGCAGAAACATGACAGGCCAGTATTCACCTCATGGAAACTTTCCTCAGTAATGCCACTGTCTTCAATGTGAAGAATGCTGTTGAGGGTCTGCACGTAGAGCAGATCCACCTCCTCCAGGTCCTCCAGGGTGAGCGGGACACAGCACAGCTGCTTCCACACCAGAGGGGCCAAGTGGAGGTCCAGAGGTTTCTTTGTACGAATAGCAACTCCCATTAAAATTCCCAAGAACTTAAACTGCATTAAGTGTTCATCGAGACAAGCAGAAGGGTTAAATAGGAACCTAAAGAACAGAGGGAAAAATTTAAAATTCCAACAGAAATTTCAAACAGCAGCTCCAACATTAGATTAGATCTATGTTGTTGAATAGAGTAGTCATTAACTACATGTGACTATTTAAATTCACTAAATATCATAAAAATAGAAGGGAGATCAGGAGAACAGAAGAAGAGGAGGAGAAAAGGGAAAGGGAAGGTCCTGGGGAATGAAACTGACCAAATTATATTATTATGTGCAGGTACAAATACGTAATGATGAATTCCATTATTATGTGTAATTCTAATGCACTAATAAAAAGAAATAACAAATTAATAAATGAAATTTAAGATTCAGTTCTTTTTAGCAAGTCTAACCACTTTTGAGTACTCAACAGAAACACATGAAAAAAGGCTACTGTTTTAGACAGCATCGGAACCATATTTTTAGTTATATTTAGAACAACTATAAAAGAGTAAAGTAAATAGCCTTGTGATCCTTGGCCTATCTGCTCCAGAATGCCCTACTTCCTATAATTATTTCACTTATTATTTACAAGTCAATGAAGTAGGATTCAAAATTTAAAATTTTGCATTCATAAGGATAGACTGCAATTGCAAAATATTAAGCTCTGTGACTTGATAGTATAATAAAGCTTTTTGATGACTACAAAAAATTCAATAAAGGGAAATTATGTAAGCCTTCAGAAACATAAAATAAGTCAGGTTTTATAATCAAATCTAAATTACCTTTCTCCTCTGTATTACCATTGAGTTGGTCCCATAATTAAATACCAAGTCATGGTGAAATGTCTGTCTCCTTACCTGATGAGGGGATAATGAAAGTATCTAGTTTTTAGGGTTATAATGATTCAGTGGGATAATACATGTGAAGCACTTAGAACAGTGCCAAGTACATAGGAAGCTCTCAATAAATGTGAGCCATTGTTGTTATTTTTGACATTCAATAAATACTTGCTGACCGCCTTACCTATCTCTATTATAACCCACTTCCGCGGTGGCATTAGGAGATGGTATAAGAAGGTCAACTATCCCAGTTTCAAGCTCCTATAGAGGAAAGAAAAATATTTTGTTAAGAAATAATAATCAAACGCATCAAGAGAACATGAATTATATTCAAGATCATCCTGAAAAAAAAGAATATTTTGAGGAATTTATAATGCTATGTGACAGTCAGCCATCTCTGTACTTAATTTTCTGATTTTCGTTTTAAATAAGATTAGAAAATCTTCCATGTGGAAAATCTCTCTCAGTTTCAAGAACTAGGATGAGAAAGTCCATCTAGTGTCTGTGAGCACAGTGTGCTAAAAATTTCAAATAGACTTAATAAATGATAGCCAAGTTTTATTCTAGTCATAGGATTTATCAGAAAAATCCCAATATTAGACAAAGCTGATCTAGAAGAAAAGCTGCCAGTGTGGTTCCTAAAATGGGAACTGGCTTAAACACTTAACACTTATTTTTCTAACTCCCCTGGATCCTGGCAATTCTACTTTGCTCTAAAAGCACCAGAATAAATCAGAAAGCACATGGGTGGTCCCAGATTTGTTTGTTATACAAAGGTACTTATGAGTCATTGTTGTTTCCTCTGCCAATATTATAGCATAACAGATGGTGAGTCATTGGTAGATGGTGAAGCATTAACACTTATTGCAGTAAGGTATCTTCAAGAAGCATTTCCCAAATCCTTGCTTAATATATCTGTCCAGCACTAACAGTATAACTTTATATGAGGCTCACAAATGCATTCTTGCTACATTTATAAAAACATGCTTGACAGAGTGATCACTGGAAACAGTAAGAGAACCACTAACAGAGTGGGCAACTTGGCAGGGACACTGCATGGACACACCTGGCACATCTCTGTGATGGTGTCATCAAACACTCCTCCAGCATCATCAGCCCCTTCTCCGACCAGCTTAACCTTCCATGCTCGGGAGGGCAAACGGAGGTCTGAAGCATTCAGCTTAACCACTTGTCTTGCTATTTGAACGAAGATGGGCTTACATTTCCGTCCTCTTTTTTAAAAAAAAGGCAGAAGGGAATGAAATATGACTCCCCAGCTTCCCCAGATCATCACAAAGATCCCTGATGGTATCTGCCCATCAGTCTATGAACATGTATGCTTGACAGCAGCCCCAAACTGTGCTGTGTCTACTGTGACCCCCCTCAGGAACTAACATATTACTACTATCCTTTATAAGTGAGGAAACTAAGCCTCACAGAGATGAGTTAGTAGTAACATTTATCTAAAAAAATTCCAGCTAGTTAGTGAATTACACACACATATGCCAACCTGGTTGATATTCTCTTCACAGTAATTTGTGGTCCATAGTTTTTGCCTTGAACCATGGTTTTTCCTATGGAGCGCACCATTGGAAGAGTGTAGACTCTTGGAGCTAACAAAGGCCGCAGTTGTCCCTGTACAATGCCCCAAGTTCCAGCATTATAATGAGATGTGCTATTCTGTAACAAAAAATAAGGTAATCAGAAATGATGTCTTATTTCTCACTTTTAGAACATAAATTCTTTTTGAAATGCAGTTTAAAAACATAAACCTGGGTATTAGTAACTGTAAGTGCCTTTTCAAACATTTTTTCTGATAAAATATTATGATTAGCATTTTTTAAAAAACTACAGAATAGCACACAAATACATGTGTAAATCATACATAATCCTTCCAAATAACCCCACTGCCACTATTTCTTCCCAGTTCCATACGTGTTTACATATAATTTTCAGTTGCTTTTCTCACTTAACATTTCTCTACCTATATACAACCTATATACAAACAGTCCGTTTAGTGCTATACAGTATTCTGCTGATTGGCTGATTACTTTTAACAGTGATCTGTCAAACCTCTCATATGTGCTCTAACACTGGTCACCCAAAGGTTTCTGACTAATAGTTTTACAAACTGATACACATTTTGGCAGACATGCCTATATATTAAATAAAGTCAGCTTTCTTTCCTTTCTTTCTAAATTAGTGAACAGACAAATCAGCCAAATTTACTCTATTTCCCCCACTTTCCCTCCACAGGACCCAGAATGCTCATTCATAAGGAAAGAAGTCTGCTAAACTTCTCAGATTTCATTTTATACAACTTTGACCATGGCCCAATAGCTTTGTGCACTTAAGTTATCCACTTGACTTTGTAGAAAATATATGACATGCTTAATCATTCATACATCCTCAAGTTGTGGACAAACCAAACACAGAGGGAAAGCCACTTTGTGTCTAGCAGCACAACCACCAATATCTGGACTATCCCTAATAAACCAGCCACAAAATGGGACTAGAATTGTTGTCTTTTCTGCTTCTTTTGGATTAAAGAGTAAAGGAAGTATTAGCCATGTCATAATTTCCAAAGGCCAAAAGAAAGGTTCTGCCAAGCCCATCATGGGCATTGCTTTCCCATCTAGCATGTTACCTGGTTGTTAGGGCTGAGATTCAGTAGCCTCCAGGATGAGTACATGAGGTCCGAGAAGTGGTAAAGCAGCCGGAGCCTGGCCCGCACAGTGTGGATGCTCACCTCTCTCAGGGCCCCATATTGCGGGGGCACTGCATCAGGAAGGCCCAGCTGCAGAGGTACTGACACACCTGCCCGGAGAGCAAACAAGCACATAAAGGAAAATGCATTGCTTTTATTTTCAGTATTTTGAAAATTTTCAAACGCACAGAGAACTTGAGATAATTATACAATGGATAACCATTTTCACTACCTAAATTCTATAATTAGTATTTTGCTATATTTGCTTTTTCATCTATGTATCTATTCCTCTATTCATTAATTCACCTTAATTTTTTTGATCCACTTATGTTGGTTTTTAAAACTTTAAAAATCTTATTATTATGGAAACCTGACCTTCTGAAATTTAGGTTCTGAATGAATAATGGAACTTAGTTCTAAAGGCAGGAAAGAAGGAGGGCAGGAGGAAGTCAAATTCTTCCTTTCTTGTTCAATAATTGTCATCTTCATAATAATGAAGGGTGCAGATGAAGACCAGGTAGGCAGTACTGGAAAATGGAAATGGGCAAGGTGGCACAGCCATCTCTACCTCTCACACTCCCTAGGGATCTCAGAGAAAATGCCCTTGACAGAATAAAAGGCTACATGATTCATGAAGGTTTTTCATTACACAAAGGAAATTATAGGACTGCATCCTCACCTACCCCCTTATGAATGCACATAAAGGACTAAAAACAAGATACTCAACTTACTTGAGTTTCCTGTACATTAAGATTTGTACAGCTTGATTCCCAGAGGTATTATTACTCCTCTTAATAAAGGCTAACATTTCTTGAATACTTTCTATGTACCTGGCACTATTCTCTCATCTTTACATGAATTGGTTCATTTACTCCAATAGCTCTTTGCAATAGGCGCTATATTACAGATAAGAAATAGGCTCAAGGTTACTCAGATCATGTGTGCTGGAGCCAGGACTTAGACCTTGCAATGTGGCCCCTGAGTCTAAACCTAAATTAACTGCTATACTGTAGTCTCTGACCTGAAAGGGAAGTAAATCCTTCTGGAAGCTGAAAGTTTCTGAGGACTGGTCAGTGCAAGGCAGCACTGATCACTCTGGATTCTGTTAACTAGAAACCATCTCCTACTTGTTTATAATCTACTTTGCAGTCAGCCCCACCTTGATCTTAGGGTATTTAAGAGAGAACAATCTCTATGAGAAGTCTTCCCCAAGGACCTGTGGCCAAGAGGTAGAGAGATTAGCAAAAAAGAGAAGAGAGTTTTATGCTCTTAGGCACAAAGTTGCTTATGAAATTCTAGTGCCATAGACACCAAAGGATAGTAGAAACAAAAAGCTTGGGGGCCTGAATAAGAAACAACCCAAATATGAAGACATGTGTAAGAAAGATAAAGTACAATTAAGGTAATGACTCATTTATGCGGGATGAAAGAATGGATCTAACCAGAAAGTGCCCACAGTTGGCTGCTTTTTTCTTTTTTTTTTTTTCATTGTCAATGGACCTTTATTTTTATTTATTTATTTACATGAAGTGCTGAGAATCAAACTCAGTGCCTCACACATGCTGCAAGCACTCTACTACTGAACTACAACCTCAGCCCCCATAGTTGGTTGTTAAGCACACAAATACACATTATATTTTAAAGACTTTTTGTAGATCTGTAAGGATTTTATAATAAAATAAAACAAACAACAAAACAAAAACTTAAAACATGCCCACCAGTCCTGCTACACAACGGAGTAAAATGGCAGCAACTGGATTTGCTGGGCCATCATGTTTCAAATGGTTAACTGGGTTTTTAATCTTTATTTCTAAAGGTGAGCCTTAGGAAGCTATTTGTCACGCTTTATATGTAAAAAAACCCTCTCAGTTGCCTCTCTAAAATCAGAAATTTTTGTTTGCCTAAGTGATGTTTTCTTTTGGAGCTATAGAAAAGAACAGCTTCATACTGAAATCAGCAGGAGAAAGGCCAGCTGTGAAGTATTTATGGTTCTGGTAGCACAAAAAAATGCTCTAGTTGTAAGGGAGAAGGCTTGCTTAATGGTGGCAGACAGATGCCGGATTTAGCCTGGGACTGGCAAATAAACACTGCAATGGGGGTATTGCTGAAAGAGCAGCTGCAGAAGCATGGCCATTATGTCCCTCACCTGGTGCTCTTGGTGGGACAGGTGGTGCTGTCCATGCAGCACTGTGGCAACGGCCAGCTGAGATTTGCCGAATGTTTTTCCCTTGCAGAACTGTTACCAGAGTTGGTTCTCGAACGTGGTTGGTATGGCCAAGGCCAAGCTGAGAGTAAATAATAAATATACAGAGATTCAATTAGAAAGAGGAAGATTAAGAAATTAAGATGATGAAATTTGCTAAATGATGAAATTTGCTAATATCACACCAAGCACCAACATTAATAAAATAAATTCTGATTTTTCTCTATCATAACATTTCTCATAGCACAAAATGTTTCCTAAAAACTAAGCTGCAAGTAGGCCATTCCAAACCTTGTAGATTAGTCATAAGGACTGAATACATTCATGGATTCCATTTCTGGAAAGGGAATGTGTAGCGGAATGATTTGTATAGCTTTTACTTAAAACACATTGATGTCTGTGTAACAATAAACATATACAAAATACATGGATCTCCAGATATCTGTTCTTAGGACCTAACGAGAGCACCAGTGTTATAGTAGCTAAGCCACTCAATAAGAGTATGGAGGATCACATGGAGGCCTGGCCAGGGAATTCCCAAAGGTGTCTTCAACATTAGCTCTCTCCTCATTAAGACAACTTGTAATCAGTGATGAGCAGCTTTCTCACCTGCTATTGCAGAGATAAGGAGACCAGAAGGGCCAAATGGAGGCTACTATGAACAATACTAGACCTTGAACTTTAGGTTCTTGGTTCTAAGGGGAATGAAATCCAGAGAGGATCTATGGAGAGAGAAGAGGTGGTCCTGCACATGGGGCTGAAAGCCAGTGATGTTGCAAGCATCTTAGACATCTCCTCCCTAGGTTTCTTTCTGCTCCACCTATAGAAGGAAATGGAGCTGAACACATTAACTTTGAGTCTTTTCTCAATCTCTCAGAGATTCAGTTTACACTCGTGAATAATGAGGATGATAAGACATCCTCCCATACTTTATATACTGTCACATTATAAAACATAAAATTATTATTGTTTCATTCTTTCCTTTTTTGGGATCAACTCATGTTCCCAGGGCCTGGACCTAATCTCATGTATTACTGTAGCAATGATGATGATAGCAAATATTTATACAGTGCTACATATTATGTGCCAGGCACTTATCAGTGTGTGCAGACACACATACATGTGTGTGCTCAATTAATACCATTAATCACTCCACTAACTCTGCTATCCTGCCAGATATTTGTTGTTTTTTTCTGTAGTACTGAAGATGGAAACCAGAGATACCCTACCACTGAGTTATACCCCCAGTCCTTTTGTATTTATGAGATGGGGTAACCCTAAGCTGCTCAAGCTGTCCTCAAACTTGTGATCCTCCTGCTTCAGTCTCCTGATTTACTGGAATTATAGACCTGGCTGCTGTTAACACGTGTGTCTGCCTATCTATTTGTCTGTTTATACTAGAAATTGAACCCAGAGGCTCTTTACCACTGAGTTACATTCCCAGTCATTTATATTTTTTATTTTGAGAAAGGGTCTCACTAAGTTGCTGAAGCTGGCCACCACACCTAACCTGTTGTTGTTTTTAAAACAATGGTATAATACTTCATTTGCTGCAATCAAGAAAGAGAGAGAGATGCATAACTAGACACAAAATGATCAGTCCCATGACAAAGGGATGTGCCTGGAGCATTGTAGTAATTACTCTGAATTTCTTATCATATCCCTTTCCCAAATGAAGAATGTTGTCAGATTTCTAGAATAGAGATAGCAGCAAGCAAGATATTTACCTGCCCTTCTGAATTACTCCCCCAGGCATATACATCTCCAGTTGATGCCAAAGCAAGTGTGTGTTCAGCTCCAACTGCCACATCTTCAATCACTACTCCAGCCAGGACAGGGATTTGCTGTGGCCGATTATGATTGCGGGCACGTCCCTCAGGCAAGCCTATCAAGCGATCTGAAAAAATAAGAGGAAGTGTTATGGATGACACATCAAAGTCCTTTTCCATTTTCTAGTCAGTCATTTAAATTCTTATGATGGGACAGCAATATTATATAACTCATTAGGGCAAAAGCTGCTATTCTGACAAAATACACCAGATTCTAAGCAAATAAAACGTTTGAAGCTATTTCTTTATAAAATTCTATAGACCCCTTATTAATAAAAATAAAAAATTAAATCTAAATCAGTAGCTTATTTCAAACCAAGAGGTTCTTTAGTATCCTCATGTTTGAATGGACTGGCACATAGTTAAAAAAATGCCTTCAAGTTTCTTCCTTTTTAAAAAAGATGTCATTCAATCTGTCTTTTTCTTACATTTCCATCCAACTTCTCTCTTCACTTTGCCTAATTTCTAACAAGTGGCCAATCTCTGCTGCTCAGGGTCCTCTAGGCTCATTTGGCATGACCGCCTCTGGCAGCCTAACTTCCACTCTCCATGGTGCTCTGAAACCGTACTCTCAAAGCCATGAGTTGGATCCTCATTGCCCAACACAGAGGCCGCTTCTCAGGGTCCAGCCTATGGGAACTCCATATAACCTTCTGATAATAGCCTGAGCTTCTTCTGCCCCTCAGAGAGTCCACACTACCCTGGCTCACCAGCTACCTCTCTTACTACTCCTTTCAAATCCAACTTTCCCGAGTCCTCATTCTGTGCTCACATGCCTCACAATTTTACTATTTTTCCCCCAGTCTACACTGTCTCCTTGGATTTCTTAGATCCTACTAATAAGGCTTTAACAACTACCATTATTTAATTATGTTCTCAACCTACACCTCTATAACTAATCTTTCTGGACTTCTAGATTTAATTACCTGCTAGATATTTGCATACATGTATCTAGGGCAGAAGGCCCCCATTCAGCATGACTAAAACTTACCTCCTTACCTCCCTTTCCCCACAAACCAATTTATTTCTCAAGTCAGTGGAATCAGTGTTCTCTCAACACCAAAAACTTTCAGTCATGGTGTACTTATTCCTCTCTCTCACAGCTGCCTCCCAAACCCCTCAGTCACAACAAGTTAGCAACAGATCTCACTTAAGAAAGTGAACCAGTTGCCAAGGAATCCCACTTGGAATGCTTGAGTTGTGAATCTGAGTGTCTACGAATTCTTCAGTTGTGAAGCCTGAGTGTCTACAAATTCTTCACAACCTAAGATCTGCAGCCCCAATCCCTGGAAGGGATGAGGAGCGAGGGAAGAGCACTGGTGGTCTAGGCACTATTTGTGTCAGCATGGCAAAGGTGTTAGAAAAGAGGAAAGGAGAGACCTGGGAAGGGACACTTCTAGCAAGAGTGAAGGCTCTGGCATGAGAAGCTTTAATGCAAGATTAGACGTTAGAACTTGATCCTACCTTATCTTCTTGTGAAGAGGGAAGAAAGAAACTGATATTTTTTAAGTGTATATTTATTCCAATAGCGAAAATACCATTTTGGCTTATGCTCATCACTTTACGGTAGAAAAGGGATATAGTGAAAGACAGTGGTCAGAATAGCTCTTTGGATAGACTGTCCTTAAAAAAAAGTTAAACAGGAGCAGAAAGCAGCAAGTGAATGAGGGTCACAGTGTGTATTCAACATTCAGATCACCTTCTATACAAGGAGAAGGCAAATGTCTCTATAATATGTGTATACACAAAACAAGCAATATAAGCTGAAAAACACCTTACCTTGACCAAAGGTATACACATGACCATCCTTGGTCAAAGCAACGGAAAACTGAGTTCCACAAGCAACCTTTTTAATTCCAATTCCACAGAGGACATCAACTTTCTGCAAAATAAGTGTAAGGCACATATTTTAAGAAGGGGAGCTGGTTGCAGTGGCGCACCCCTGTAATCTCAGCAGCTTGGGAGGCTGGGACAGGAGAAATGCAAGTTTAAAGCCAGCCTCAGCAAAGGTGAGGTGCTAAGCAACTCAGTGAGACCCTGAGTTAAATCCTGGGTGCCCCAAAAAAGCAGAGGGAGGAGGTGCAGGCAGGGGGGCGGCTCTTGAATTTGTACAAAGTCAAAGACTATCTTCTGATAAAATTACTAAGAATCACCTCCCTGTTTCACCCAAATCCACACTCCTAAAATATTTTTTATCCTACTGCTCTGTGAACTAAATAAATTTTGGGGAAAGAGTATGCAAGGGCACATGTGAAATGGAAACATTCCTCTGGGCATCAGAGAACAAAGGGAACACCATGAGCTTTTAAAAACCATGCAAGACCACATAGGCCATGGGCTGCTCCCTGTTAAACTTTTTAAGCTGTCAGAGGTAACAACAGCTGCTTTCTATGTCCTCTAGCAAAGGCATCCTTTTTCTCTACATCCCTAGTTGAATATTCACTAGTCTAGCTATCATGATGTCACAGACTGTAGATTATGTTGAGTGTGAAGCTGAAGTAAACTGAGTATGCATACTTCACAAATGTGTCAAGAAAATCTACATAAAAGAACTGCAAGGGAAGTCTTCTGCAGAGCGGAACATTCTAAGATGTGAATAACAGTTTCTAATGTATTTCTTTATATACTCAAATTTCCTTTATACTGTGTTTTAAAAGGAAATGCACACCTGTTTAATTCAGGGGTAATGATAAGCTAAATAGCAGCTGTAAGCAGAGGATTATAAAGACTGTCCATGGTTCCCTCCAAAAGAGACCCTGGAGATGTTTCTAAATATTTCTCCTCTACATGGGACACAGTCCTGTAGTGTTTAGGCTGTCTATAGAGACAAAGGCTTATTATTGCAGAATTTTCACATCCATTAGCTATTAATGGCTTATTTAAAATCAAGATCTAGAATGGTAGACATTCAAGAATAATCATAGAAGCTTCTAAACTTCATTAAGAAATACCAAACAATGTTAAAGGTAAATTATTTCCAACTAAAAAGAGGTACTGACATAGATGAAAACTAGTTTTCATAATGCAAAAGGCTAGATTAAAGTCACTAACTGACCTGAGGTGAAGATTTTGCAGTGGAATTTCCTAAGCCTAGCTTTCCATAGTCTCCATCTCCAAAAGCCCACACCATGGAGCCATCTGCTGACACTGCCAAAGTATGGTTTAGCCCACAGGCTACCTGGAGAAATAAGAAGTATTAAAAAAGCAAATTTTAAGACTAAAACACAATAACTCTGTCTCTGGGATCATTTTTTCAACATCATTGCAGAATTTGGTTATATTTCCAAAGATTTTTATTGGCTTCAGCACCTACTATAAATGTTAACTAAAATGGGTTAATTGAAATAATTTCTAATGTCCACAAACAAATAACTTTCTTCTTCAAAGTGAAATCCTTCAAATATCTGTGACTAAGAATCAAAAAGTTCAAAAGATAGGAACAAACACATACAAATCGAAATATTCATTCACACCAGAAAGTGTCTAAGGAATGATATAGGGAAAAAAAGACAAACCTATATTATTCTGTTGCTGGTAATACTCTGAATGTGCACAGCAAGATCAACTATTGCTTGAGAGCAGTAGCTACCAGTGATGCTGCAATTCAGCCATCAAATTCAAGAGTGCCAGAAAGGAGCCACAAACATCTGTATTGTTTAAAAGTTTTATAACAAGTTTTATTAGCACTCTCTGGAGGTTTTAAAATATTCCTATCCTGAAATAAGGACATTTGTTTGTCCTAAAATATGAATTCATATTCATTCATTGGAAAAGTTATGAAAAAGTATCAACTAGACCAACCCAAATGTACAGAAGTACAACTAGTGATCCTGAACCCTCCTGAAAGGAGAATGTCTCAAGTACACACAGAAGGGATAAATTCCTCTCAGTTAAAACACTGTATTGACTTAATTCCATACTTGTCCAATTTGATATCCTTCCAGTGCAGTCACTCTCTCGGGAAGTTTTTTGTTAGAGGTGTTGCCAAGACCCAGACGACCATAGTCACCATTACCAAAGGTAAACAGTTTGCCATCTGAAGTTACCACTGCTGAGTGCTTAAAGCCACAAGACATCTAGGACAGAACCAAGGAGGACAAAATGTTTTTGAGGAGAGGGGATACTGAGAAAAAAAATAAATCAGACACTTTTGGTTATTAATGTAGTGACAAGTTAGGATCTTCAAGAACAATCTATTCTATCTGCCCAGGTGACTCTCCTGCTCCTCCAAGTCTGATCTCCCTCACCAGCCTCAGGAAAACCAAGTTAAATTGCAAACATTAGAGTAACTGTTGCTACTCTTTAGCTGTGATTAACTGATCTACACTAAATGAGATAATGAATGGAGAAATTCTTTGAAAATTCCTAGGGTGCTATGTAATTTTACAATATTATTTTAGATCACTAACAGATAAGAAAATGTATATGAAATCAGCTTGTGTAACAAAAATGATAGAACGTAAGTAAGCTCTTAGAGTTTCTTTCAAGGATCTATAGCACCCAATCCTGCACCAACCAGCTGGCTCAGGAAAAAAGGAAGTCCATTCTTATACCAAAGCCCATTCAAACTTCTAACAAGCTCAAGAATGAATCTCTACAATCAAAAAGTGGATCTTTTATAATACTTGCATATTTTTACTATTATTTACTGTTACCTAAATTTAAGAATGCTATTCAACAACTATTACACTTATATTCAAAGGCAAATTTATCCATGTTCTGACCTGTACCACTTCTTCTCCTTGTAAGGCCTCAATCTGCCTTGGCCGCCGCTGCCTGTCACTGTTGCCATGGCCAAGTTTACCATAGTCACCATCTCCCCAGCTAAAGACTTCACCACTTTCTGTCAGGGCCATGGAGTGCCCATCAGAACCACAGGAAGTCACCAGCTGGGTCACCACAAAGCCTGGAATAGAGCAGAAATCGAACAGATGTCACTGAATATTAAAACTTTCTTTTATTTGTAGCCACTACAGAACACCCCCAGGATTGAAAAACACCAAAATAGTATTACAGAAATAAAAATAAACCTGTTTTAAATCAAAGCTGTAGCCAAAATCTGGCAAAATTAGAAGCAGTCACATAAAACAATGATGATGACCAGGAAGATGATGACTACAGCAGTTATAGTCACTAATGACTATATTCTAGCCACTTCTATAAATGCTTTACATGAATTTTCTCATTTCCTGATTTTTTTCCCTTTATTTTTATTTATATGCAGTGCTGAGAATCGAACCTAGGGCCTCACACATGCTAGGCAAGGGCTCTACCACTGAGCCATAACTCCAGGCCCTCATTTCCTATTCTTACACAAAACCTAGGAAGCAGATTCTAATATCACCACTTTAACAATTGCAGATACTGAGTCACAAAGAGATATAGTAAGTTTGAGCAAGGTCCCGAAGCCAGGGACCAGAAGGAATATAGACAGGCCACCAGCCAATGTTTCCATCTCCACTGTTACACTCTTTCCACCCAGATCTCCAGGAAAACACTTAGAACTTTCTGTTCTGAACTGTTACTTGTTTGTTTGTACTTAAAAAGCCCTCCATGCTTTCTTTTTAGGCTTCAGAATAAGTAAGAGTTCACTTAGAGAACAAGCCAAAAGTTCCCTCAGTGGTTTTCCCACAGATTTTCTTTCACTGAGTCTCACAGAACTCTGCTAGAGATGCCCATTTGCACATTTCCATATAAATTGACTTTTAATTTTAATGAAACACAAGACGGATTGCTACCGCTATTAACAGTTGTCAAATTATACTTTTATAATTTTAAAGAATTTGGTTACAATCATCAGTAGGTTTCAAAAACAGTTATTTAATATATCACTGAATGCTAGCATTGCTATTATAAATAACCTGCAAACTAATATAGCTTAAAATATGTAAATTAAGACTGTATATATGCCTAAACGAAAATTCAAATATAAGTGAAAAACTTATGATTTTATCTAACAAAGGTGTGAGAAGAGTTCCAAGATAAGCAAATATCTTTATGATTAGGTCATAACTTCTAAACATTTCAAAATTAAGGACAATTTTACCTTGTAAGGCTGAAATAACTGTTAGCACATGAAGGTCATCAGAATTTCCTTGTCCTAATCTGCCATAACTTCCTTCTCCACAAGCCAACACTGTACCATTGGCCTGGATAACGAATGTACAATTCTGACCACATACGACCTAGTATAAAAGCAAACAATTAAAAATATTACCCTTTTATTATTTCACTTTAATGTGCAACATTTGAATGATTCCATGTATCCCAAGGATACCTTCACATCAGTCCTTCTATCATTTTAACTACAGGGGATAGGTTATTAACTATGGTTTTCTTATATCTCTTGATTACTATAAAACCGCTTATTTAACCAAGAGACATATGAGGCCTATCTAAGATAGTTTCGAACCATGTTATGCACAGGGATTTCAGCCAATTGTGCAGAGTTAAACAATATCATTAATACAATACAGATACAAGAAGTAAGTGGGAAGGGTGGTGAGGAAACATTGAAGATTGGACTAGAAAGAAGAAGAAACTAGAGGGGACATATATAAGGAAGAGCAGTGAACTCTGGAATAGCTAAGGTAGGAAAGAACAAAAAAAAAAAGTAATAACCTCAGAAAGGTCTGGAAATATGTTACCATGATTATTAGAAGTGGGGAATGATACCAATGAAGTATGCCTAAATATCCTAGGGAGTTTGTGAACTCAAGCAGAGAATCACTAAGAAGGAGTATTTAAACTTCCACAAATATGCACTATATAGGGCTACTGTATCATGCTGTTAATTCATTACACTTGGAAGCAAGAGGAATTTAGAAATTTTTAACAAAATGTATTAACTCTGCAAAAATCTTAGCAAGCTTTTATTGGGAGGCTACCCATCATAACTTTATTTAATGATTCCTCACAATAGACTATGAAATGGACAAGCTTTATCCCCCAATAAGTTACGGACAGCAAAGGAATTGGAATTATCAATTCCCAAGTTTTCTCTACATTTTTTACCCTATTAGTTACCTGTTGTGCCTGTGAGAATGAGGGAGCTGCAGCAGGTACCATTACATTTCTTCCTGCTTCTGCCAGCTGTCCATGCCTACCAGCACCCCACAGGTAGACATCACATTTACCTCCCAGGTGCCAGTCCTAGAAAACCACAATCACCTAAAACTTAGATTCATCCATTTGTTCAAACAAGCATGTACTGGGTATCAAGCATGTGCCAGCCTCCAAGGGAGACACCAGGACACAAAACACACACATTTATAATAAAAAAAAATTGACTGAGAACCACCATACAGTCATCTTCATCTTTACTGACCTCAGGTCTAGAAGTTGCCCATGACATAATTTGCTCATCCATGCCATTGATCCACTTACTGTTATCCTGTAAGACAGGGAAGACATCAGTATCAAAATCCTGCTTATTAGTCACAATTTTTGTTCTTACCTTTTAATAAAGTCTTCTAACAAATTTTTTTCCAAAAAAGATTATGGAAATAGTATGACAAAATAAGAGCGAGTTTTTGTTTTTGTTTTTTTTTTTTGCCTTTTTATTTATTTATTTGTTTATTTATTTTTTAGTGGGGTCTTGCTATGTACACAGGATAGCCTCAAACTCCTGGCTCTAGAGATTCTCCTGCCCCAGCCTCCTGAACAGCTAAGACTACAAGCACATGTAACCATAACCTGCAAGAAGAACTTTATAATCATTTCAAACTTGATTTTATTATTATTATTATTATTATTTAATGCCTTTATTATAAACACTTTCACTAAAGCCTTGGTGTTTCAAAGCTACCCATATGTTTACTGAGCACCCACAGGTGCAAGGGCATGTATATGGTTTACTGCTTTTGTGAATGTGCAGCTGTGGGTAGGTTTCTTCATCGTTTTATATTTCAGTTTTTGCATCTACAAAACGACAGATTTGGGCCAAATGAGTTCAAAAGGACACTTCTTGATTAAAATAATCTATATTTAGATAATTTTCCTCAATTCATATGTCTGTTTTATATCATATGTTCAAATGTTTGTATACATAATTCTTCATAAAGGGGTTGTCTACACAAGTATTTTACCTACATCATAGTTTCCACAGCTAGACACTTTCAAATACAGTCAAAAAGAAATGATAATTTGAATGCTCTTTCATATTCTTATTTGGCACTGATTAAAAGCATGACTGAAGTACTAAATAAATTAGAATCCATATGTGGTACAAATTTTACAAGTTGATCATGAAAAAATGCTACAATAAACAAACACATATAGGAAAAAAATGGAAAAATATGGAACTATTTCACTGAGAGCCAGTAGGTGTACAAGAACTCTCATATAATCAACATCTGTCACCACAGAGACCTGATATCAGATTGAAAATGACCATCTGAACAAAACATATTTTCAGTTTATCTAACAACATGCTTCTAGCTATCCAAGCTAGCAAAAACTTATTAAGGGTCTTCTGTATGCCAAACACCCCTGATACAATCTCAGCTCCAAGTGTAACATTTACCATTAGGAATACAAGTTCATCCTCTGGAACAGGCTCTAGATCTGGAACAGTAAAAGATTCTGGAAATTGTGTTCCATTGGTCAGGGCTTCAGCAGCTTTAATGGTGGTTGAGAAGCATTCTAACCAGGCCCACTCGTTTGGATTCCAGGATGAAGGGTCAGGGAGGCAGTTCTGGTGGTGTGGTGGCACTGGAGGGCTACACAATAGCTGATCCAGATGAAGTCCCACAGCAAGGGAAGCCAGACATTGCATATAGGGGCTGTGAACAAGCTGGTCACCACAAACCACATGAGGCTAAGAGAAAATGCAAGGATGCCATGTTGAAGAGCTTGTGCCAAATAGTATACATTAACTTACTATGTTCTAAAAGCTGTAATCATTTTTTAAAATATTTTATTTTTTAGTTACAGTTGGACATAATACCTTTATTTTATTTATAATTATATGGTGCTGAGGAGTGAACCCAGGGCCTCGCACAAGCTAGGCGAATGCTCTACCGCTGGGACACAACCCCAGCCCCATCATTTTAAGATTTTCACTTTCAAAAGATTTTAAATGTACAGAAATACAGATATAGTAACAGAGAATTCCTATAAACTCTTCACTCAACTTCCTCTAATGTTAACATCTTAACATAACCATGGTATATTTAGCAAAACCAAGAAGCTAACGTTGGTAGTATAATACTAACTAAACCAAAGAACTTTATTGGTTTTCCCACCAATATTCCTTTTTCTCTTCCAGGAGTCAATTGAGGAGATCACAATTCATTTAATATATTTTCATTATTTTTTTTCCTGATTGAAAAAGAAGGTGTGGTGAGGGGATAACATCTAAATCATGGAGACCTACTATTTTCTACCATTACCAAGAGAACCCTGATAGTCACCAAAAGAAAATCCCTTCCTCTTCTATGGTACTCCCTAGTCATGGCACAGTAACTCTGTAAGGGACTGAGGGTTTAGAAAAGAAAATTTGGGCAAACACTTCAGTGAAATTAACTAGGTATGGTAACAACTGATTATATTAATGTAGTTTGGCAAAAAACACAGAGTCCTGTTTAGGGGCATCACACTATGACTACTGAGGGCTAAAATGCAGGCTACTTGAGGATCTGCCTGGACAATAGGTCCAAATTCCACAGTTTTTCATTCTAGTATTTAATGATGCTACTCAGCTCAGCTTAACTGTTCTACTAAACTTCCCACAAAGATTTGCTTGGTACGTGGCAAGGATGTACATCCATATCCATTCCTACCCCCCAACTTTGTTGCAGAGCCATACAAAACCAGATATACAGGCCAGAAAAGGGAAGATCAAACTCATAGGCATAGATACTTTAAGAAGCTTTGTAGTGAATAAATCATCTGATGGGTTGGGGTTGTGGCTCAGAGGTAGAGAGCATGCCTAGCATGTGTGAGGCACTGGGTTTGATCCTCAGCACCACGTAAGATAAAATAAAGACACTGTGTCCACCTATGACTAAAAAATAAATAAATAGATTTTTTAAGGTAAAATAAAGACATTGTGTCCTCCTATGACTAAATATATATATATATATATATATAAATCATCTGGCAAAGAATGATATTAATGATACAAATTTGGGAGTTGTTTTTATTTTATTTCAGTAAAAATAAAGTTAAGAATAGGCTTAGGAATTCTAAGTCAATTCACAATTGACTTTGATTCTGTCCAAATATCCACACTTACTTTCCTCAGACTTAATGTCTTTAAGGAATAATTTCAAAGCTGTAATTAAAATTCTAAAGCACCTGCAGATCTCTAGGAATAAACGCAATGAATTACCTTTTCATAGGCATACTGCTCCTGAAGCATCATGGGTAACCGCTCCAGAAATGCTCTCATGCAAGGAGCCATGTTTAATCCCAGAACACCCTGTTGTTTCAGTGCCGTTCTACAAGTTGCTAAAACATGATTGGCAGCGGCCCATTCTGCTGTACAATTCACAACTAAAACATCCTGGTTGAAAATAAATCATGGCAGATAATAAATTTGTTTTAAGTAAAAGATAATACTATCAACATTCAATCTCAGAAATTCTTTCCCATAACTACATTAAACACTTTTGCTTTATTAGATATTTATTTCCAAAAAGGCTGTATTTCAAAACATCTTAAATTTTGTCTAAGTAAAAATGGTCTTTTTATTTGTTTTGGTACTGTGGTTGGAACCCAGAGACACTCTACCACTGAGATACATCCCCAGCCCTTCTTATTGTTTATTTTGAGACAGGGTCTCAATAGGTTGCTGAGGCTAACCTTGAACTTGGGATCTTCCTGCCTCAGTCTCTGAGTCACTGGGATTACAGGAGTATACCACTACACCAGTCTGTAAAATTGAGTGGATAAGAATCATAAAATTTGTGAACTACCTTGGCATAGCTAATTCTCTTTAAGAAACAATGCCAATTATTTGCTGTTTCATAGAACTTGTAAAGGTACATAGTATATTTTTAAAATATAATATAATCACAGGGATGCTAGAGGAAACTATTCTGTCTACTAAGGAACACATTTGCAAAGCAGAACTGTTCTACTCTGGCTCTATGGTTTATTTACACAGTCTACTACTGCCTAGGGTATTACAAAATATTCTTAGAACTAGTTAATTTTTATATTTTACTTCTAATAGGACTGACTATTCATGCAGGT
Source organism: Urocitellus parryii (assembly GCF_045843805.1). NCBI lineage: Eukaryota > Metazoa > Chordata > Mammalia > Rodentia > Sciuridae > Urocitellus > Urocitellus parryii. The sequence continues at coordinate 108,245,008 of NC_135536.1, forward strand.
TTATGGGTTCTTTTAATATCATTTAACCACCTAAAATGTAAACCAAACAGCACATTGGCATTAATCTTTAAGAGTATGAGAAACAATTACTGTAGGAGATATCACATCATTAAATTACTTCACAGTAAGGTGACTAGTGTTTTTGTTAGAGCCTTAAGTTTAAAAGCCACGATATATTTTGCATACTTGAATTAAATGTCTCACAATGTTTTCCCCCCCAGAGAAAATTCTTTTGAGATAGCTTAGTGTTATGCCAAAAATCACAAAAGAAAGAAAAAATCCATTTTATATCTTTCAATGGAAATGAAATTACTCAATTAAGCCCTTTCACCAAAGCCCAGAGAATAATAGAAAGAGTACTAGACAATAAATTAGAAGGCCTGGTTTCTAATTATTCCACCATGAAATAGCTGCATTATCTCCAGCATATAACAATCTCTCTGGATATGTTTGTCATCCATGAAGTAAGGTGCTTAGCCATGATTTCTAAAACTGCTTATAGGCTTATATCCTATAAGTTGATATAACTGCAACATTACCTTTGATCTATTTGAGCAAGCAGCCACCCCAACTTCTGGAATCCACACTGTGGTTTGAATAGCTCCAGAGCCTATCACAACTGTCTGCAAGACAGAGCCATCCTAAAATGAGATAAATTTGTCAGTACACATTATTTAACCTTAGGCATCACTGACATTTAAAATTTATACTTTATATTCATAAAAACATTCTGATATCTATACTTCAGCTAAATTCAACAACGTCTAATTACTTACTGACAACCCAATTTTATAGGATCTTGAGGACCTTAAGAATATTTATCAACAGTAAGAAAAATTAAAGGGCAGAGGATTGTTATTATTTTTTCTAAGGGATGAGTATTCTTAAAGGAGTTTATTAGGTATTCAAGATATTATTACATCAAATAATTTTTACCACACATATTTAAGTCAATGTAAAAATATTTCTTAAAATAAAAATAAGTTTATGCTCTTACCCTTAAAGACCAAATGTTCATGAGCCCACCAAGTCCACCAGACACCAGGGCCAACCCATCAGAACTAAAGGCAACAGTTCGAACAGGAGTGATGTGTCCCCGCAGCTGATAAATACATTTGGCTCCTGCCAATTTCCTATATCCATCCTGCAATCATTGTTTTTAACATATATTAAAATAAAAGCAATTTATGGGTTTAAAAGTTATAATTCATTCTTGAAAATTTTACATTTCAGTGTAAAACTAGGGACTGGGGAGAGGGGAACACCTTCTCTCATAATGATTAGTTAGTCTGACTGAGTAAATAATAAAACATCAGTCTGGTTCTCCTTTGCTGAAGCTGAGTTTCACTTTTTCAGATCCATTTCTAAACTAGTTTTCTACTCTTCAAATTGGCAGAAATGACTACGTTTTCAAGTACCAGTTATCCTCCAGAGATAAGAACATACTGATTTCTATTTTTTTTAGCCAATGGTTTAATTTTTTAAATTTCAGCTTTATGTAACTTTCATTTTTATGAATGATACTCTGGAATGTATGTACCCATGGTGTTCCTACTTCACTGTACCTAAGATTCAGCTGATTACAGTAGCATTGATTCTATTCATCACCATCATAACAGTCACTATTCAATATGCATTAAATATTTCATCTTAACAATTATGGTATCTGATTCAAATAAATTAAACTAATTCAGAGAGCACACAGAGTATAACAATTATTGATAATTCTTTAAAGGATTCTGCCCTTTGGGATATTGTGCTAAGTATCTTACTGAGGGAGAATTACTTTGATTAGCTATACTATCTATGATTTCAGAGAAAGTCTTCAAAAACACCAGAACATTACCTGGCAATTTGATTCCTGGTCCCACCATCCTTCTGAACTAGTCATACTGGTCTGTGTATTATCTTGTGGAATACACCAAACACATACCAAGCCACTCTGACAGCCACTTAAAAAAAAATTGGTCACATAGAAGATTACATACTAAGTTTCACATTGGAAAAGCACTCTTTATTTCTTTGAGGTGTTTAACAGTATTACAAATTATATGAACAGTAACTGGCAAAAAACTGTTTTAAGACTACTGAGAAGCCACATTTAGTGCAAATAATAGTCGACATTAAAAAAAAAATTAAGACACACATGCACACGCGCACAATTTATAACATACGTAGCCATTAGTAACTGCAACTTGGATCCTCTCCCTGGAAGGTTGCACCAAGCAATGCCATTCACAATAGATGGATGACAGAGTGAATGCAGACAGCGCCAGCATCCTGAAATAGGTCCCCAGAGTTTCACATTTTCTTCTTTGGCACATGTCATAAGAATATGGCCTGTCGGGTCCCATTTCATACTGACAAGAGTATCCTTGAAACGATTGGGAGAGGGAAGAAATCAGAAAAGGGAAAAAAATGATTTTTCTTTCACAAATAAATTATTTAAATTCAATAATTTATGATATATTTCTATAACTCAATTACTTTGAAATCAACATTTTAAGCCTGTCACACACTGCCATGTCATTTCCAATTATTAAATAAACTTACTCTATAATATAATCTTTGTTATATATATATATTTGTGACAGTCAAACATCAATAAATGTTAATCAGAAGGAATTATTAAATTCTGACTCCCGAGAGATACATTATTTTTCATTTGCATGAGCATTTCAAGAGTCATTTTTACTGACTGATATTCATTTCAGTGAAAAAGAAGAAACTTCAAAAAAGCAGCAGCACCCATCACCAAATGGACAAACATTTATAAAAATGTGTGACATGTTTTGTATTTATATGGTTGTGATCACATGTTCTGATGTTTTTTAACCCTCCTTCCATAACTCCCAACTCCAGATTTCAGGCATTTATGTCACCTGCCTAGGTGTCCTGTAAACATCTGAATTATCAAAATGTTTACAATAAAGGAATCATCTTCATGAGTGGAATTTCTGGCATCAATAAGAGACACTGAAAAGGGAGTATTCCCAGAATATTCCCATATCACTGTTTTGGTTTTACTTTTTTCATGGCTTGATTTTTTTCTTTTTTAACATAGACTTTTCCATATACATACATGGACTGAAGAGTTTGTGTAACAATAGAATATTAAATCTTAAGTACATGATGTAAACATTTTAAAGAAATTGGTACCGAATAAAAAGCAAGAAAAATAAACTCTCTGGTGAAGACCCGTTTACCTTATGTGCATCAATTAGAACAATGCCTCCTTTCTCAAGTGGTTCCTTTGTTCCCAGTAGCAATTTTCCATCAAAATATCCCACTGCAAATGGTCTATCTTCACTGAACCAAGCAATGCAAGTAACAGATACTAATATGATAATAACAAGATAAAGAAAGAAGAGAGAGACTTATTTGTTATTTTCTGATACTCTGAAACAAGTATATCCTACTGCAATCACTGTAAATTTCCAAATAGCTCTTTACTGCATTAGACAAAAAGTAAGCCTACTATAAGGCTTACATGTAACTCACTCTAAAACTCATTTTTAAGTGACAAAGTACCTCATTTTTAATCTTTTATTCTTTTTCAGATTGTTGTTACAAAAGAGTGACAACAACTGAATACCTTGGTTTATTTTAAGTTGCTGAATGAGAAGTGAAATAACTCAAGTTATAGAAAATGACCTGTCCCTTCTTCTGTTTATTTAATATTCCCTACTCTGTGTGTTTCCATATTCTATCAAAACAATCTGCTTTTTAAAGCTTATATAACACTGAAAGGCTAAAAAAGAAGGGGAAAAACAGTATAACTATAGAATTGGGGGGTAGGAACAGATTGGATAGGAGAAAGACTTTTCACTCTATACCCTTTAAAAATTTCTAAATATTTGAACCCTGTGAATGTTATAAACTTTTTCCCCCCTTGTGGTGCTGGGAATTGAACTCAGGGCCTTGTACATGCAAGGCAAGCACTCTACCAAATGAGCTATATCACTAGCCCACTGAAGTACTTTTTAAAATTTTTTTTTTTTTTAGTTGTAGATGGGCACAATACATTTATTTATTTATTTATTTATTTATTTTTATGTGGGGCTGAGGATCGAACCCTGGGCCTCACACCTACGAGGCAAGTACTCTACCACTGAGCTACAGCCTTAGCCCCATGAGCTATTTTTTAAAAATTAAATTTTTTAAAAAACCTCTTCTACTCTGTATTATTTGCTTTTGTAGTACTGAGGATTGAACTCAGGGCTTCACATATGATGGACAGTGCTCTACCACTGAGCTACTGAAAAACTTCTACTCTGTTAGTGAAGTACCATGTAAGCAAGCACTTGGAGCTTTGAAATTACACCACTCCCCCAAAGTTACTAACTAATACTACTAAGGTGCCTACCTACTCACAGTACATGGTAAGAAAATAAATGGAAACAGACTTCTGAATTTCTCGTCAAACCAGGAATTTTCCACCTTTTCCCATTTCCTCAATTTCACTCATTGTTAACAATTTCATCTCTACCAATGATTATTATCTTTTTTTCTCTTGGACAATTCTTCTTTCAAGGGAGACTTTGGAATCTTACAGGATGAATGACTAATATGCATTATAATAATATTAAATCTCATTTTGGCAGAGAAGTTTGAAGAGAAATATATTTCAATTTAGTAACTAATTCAAGTGAAACACCAAGTAGATAAAACCCAAAAGTAATATTCACTTATCATTTTTGAAAAGCAAGAGCCAAAACACCAAGTCTATGTGGTTTGGGGCAAACTTTTTCAACTAGACACAAGTGCATTTACCATCCTTTCGATAGCAATGCTCCAGTTCTCGACGATGCATGGTAGACACATCAACAACTTCAATCAGTCCTAGAGATCCATCCATCCGTCCCACCAACAGTAATTCTGGAGACTCTCCTGACCAGGCTGTAGCTGGACTCTCTTCTGGCCAAGCCAGGGCAGATACCCAATGAGGTTGAATATCTACTAATCCTTTTCCTCCTATAGAGGGGGAAATTATTAACTATTTGTTATTTAATTATTTAAGAAAAATAACAAGAACAAAAAAAATTACTTAAATTATTAATATATTCAATGCAGCTCCTAATTTCATAATAGCTTACTAATAAGTCTGTGAAGACAGTATCCTTCATTTATTTTATTATTAAATTAATAGGTTTTCTGTAACTATTAATAAGACAAAATTACACAGGTATAGGAGGGGAAAAAAGGAAATATTTAGTGGCAAATACCAAATACCTAAGACCTTTCCTAATAATTATTGACCAAATTAATATGAATAATTTATTTAGGGTAAAAGCTAGCTATTCCTCAAATAACTGAAGTACAATACCCATTCCTCAAATATGTGAAAATGAACAAAAATACTAATAAGCCCAGGATTATATTTTTTTTCTTTTCTTCCTTTCCATTTTCTTTTTTTTTTGATATGACAGAGTGAGCCCCATATCTATTTACTGTTGAACTACATCGCCAGTCCTTTTTAATTTTATTTTGAGACAAATAAGGCCCTTACTAAGTTAGGGCCTTGCTAAGTTGTTGAGGCTAGCCTTGAACTTGCAATCCTCTTGCCTCAGTCTCTGGAATTACTGGGATTATAGATATGCACACTGTGCCTGGCATTTTATTTTTTATTTTCCAGAGAAGTGTAATAAAAATCAACAAGAATTTGTATCTGTGAAACAAATATAAAGAGAAATATTTAAGCGATCCAAAGGTTACATAGTTTAAAATTCAGTGAACACTATTTTTCCTCAAATATTACTTAGTAATGTACTCAAAGAATTTTTAGTTTACAACTACTAGGTTAGTTGAAATTCCAAGAAAAAAAAATCAGAAATGAGTTTTTTTGCTCCAATTTAAATCACATTTTACATAGATTTGATAGTTATTAAACAGCTTATGATTTTCAAGGTATAGAGAAGCCACTGTTTGGACTTAGAAGGTTAAAAGGCATAAAAAGTAGTTGACCATTTGTATGACTCTTACCATTAACTTGCCAGATATTCACCATCTTTTCCAAAGCCCCAGCTAGATATTTGCCACTGATGCTCCAAGAAACAGGAGAGAAGCTTGGATCACTGGGTGACCCAAGGCTATCCTCGGCATCCCCTTCCCTAGAATACAAAAGATTGTATGAAATTCTAATCCTTATTATTCAAAAGAAAACTAAACCTCAAACTTTAAAATAAAGATTTCATTAAGATTAGAGTGCACAATAGCCAAATGATGTTTATACTATTTCTCATTTAATTAGTACATAATTTGTTCGCAGAGATATGCAGATTTTATAAACATTGTACACATGATTATCATGCAAAATACATTGATTTCTATTTACCTAATCTCTAGGAAAGTCCTCAGAAAAGAGATACCTACAACTGGCTATAATATAATAAAAACTGCTATATTTTGATATAAGTAACATAATTATGCTAATTCCCAATCAATCCTTGAAAACTAATAAAAAAATTAACCTGTTTTATATACTTGAAAATTTATTTGCCAGTAGACTCTGAGTAAGTCAAATATAGTTAATTTATAATTATATTTTCTGAATTACTACCCTGGAAAGTAAAAATAAACACTGGAGATTTAATAATACTATTAAAAAATTTAGTGACAACTTGATTACATTAACAACCAAGATGAGACATGTTTGGGATTCTCTTAAATGTTATACAAGTGATGCAAACACTCACAATCTGTTGAATACACAGGTCTGTTGCAGTGAATATTGTTTCTTGGTAACATTCCACACTCGAATGGTACCATCATTCCCACTTGTAGCTAAGAGACCTTTTTTATTACACCAAACACATGTCATTACCTGGAAAAATTGGGAATAGTACTTTAAAACTATACTTCAAGTAAGCATATATTTGTAAGCCATTTAGAAAAAAATGAGACCATGCATATTGAATTATAGCATAAACACTTTCACAGTTTCATGATAGTGTCTTTTTAATTTTCATAGAATTTTTCAAATGATAAAATCCTTTAATCAGAACTTACTTGATTGTTGCTAGACTTAGCTTTTCCAAACTCACTTGACTTATCTAAAATATACTAAAAGCTTGACTAAACATATTTAATGCAATAAAATACAAATATTTTAACACATGAATGTTCTATAAAATAAACAACAGACTAAGAAGTGGTTTTAAAATTCCTTAAGTAAGACAGTTCAGTCTTCATTTTCCAAATGCACTTATCATTGGTCAGAGCCCAGTAGGTTAGATTTTCCTTTTGCATAAATAAGCCTTTATCTTTTGTGAAGCTAATTCTTCGGGTTTTTTTTTTCCATCATCCCCCATCTGATTTCTCCTGTTTGCATGCTGTTATATCAACCCAATGGACAAAGAAAGTAGAGTTGGTAACTAGTAAGCAAATCTTGGGGTGTGTGTGTGTGTGTGTGTGTGTGTGTGAGAGAGAGAGAGAGAGAGAGAAAGAGAGAGAGAGAGAGAGAGAGCGCAGAAGGACAAAGACAGAGAGATGAGAAACTAAGATCTAAACTGAGCTATTTTACATAGGTGATTAATACACTTTATACTCAAAATACATACTCTGTTCTGATGAGCCTCCAACTTGATAAAGGAACATTTCCTGAGATCTCCTCCCATATCAGCCAGTGTTTGTGGAGCAGTTTGGTTGTCACGGTCGTGTGCAGCAAGAGTGCGTACAAGTTGTTGAGCAGCCCATTGCCTATGCTGTGAGGACAGCCTGGAGGAGAGGCAGCAGGCTGCCAGGGCATTAGCCAGCTCCAGAGGGCCTACAGCAGAAGGATCATAGGAAGGATAGGCATACAATTGGGCAATTAAACCTGCTTAAACAAAACAATGAAATGATGCCCAGGTGAGAGCTGGTGGTGATGAACAAACAAAAATGGGTTAACCCATTTCTTCTAAGAATTAGCACTTTTGCAAGCAATCATATCACAAAGATATACATAAGAGATAAAGCATTTACTTCATATTAAATTCTATAATGTCTCAATTGACTACAAGTAAACATTTCCTTATACATCAATAAATAATCCTTGCTCTAAGAACTCAGTAGGCTAGAAATACAGTAGGAATAATTTTAATGCTCATGCAGAGATAGCATGCCCTTAGAAATAACAGTTTGGCTTTCCCTGCTCAGAGAACTTGGGAACTGGGGTTGTAGCTTGGTAGGAGAGCACATGCTTAGCATGCTCTCTCCTGTTTGATTTCTCCCAGGTTCAGTCACATGGGGGGAAGAAAAAGGAATTAAACAGTCCAGTCAAGGGACTGAGCTGATGGATCCAAAAGCCCATCTCTTTGGCCAAATAGCCTGATGAAGAGAAGGGTAGAAGCCAGATGCATTGGCACACATCCGTAATCCCAGCTATTCAGAGGGCTGAGACAGGAGGATTACAAATTTGAGACCAGTACAGGTGATTTAGTGAGACCCTTTCTCAAAAAAAGAAAAAAGAAAAAAGGCAGGATGCAGGCTGTGGACATAGTAAGTGGTGCAGCACTTGCCTAGCATGTGTAAAGCTCTGGTTTTGATGCCCAGCACCTCCCCCCGCTCCAAAAAAAAAAAAAAAAAAAAGAGAGAGAGAGGAAGAAGATAGCCACTGATTACATAGTGGTGTTTAAAATTATAATTATTCTATAACACTGAATTTATCTAAATTTTAATTAAAGAAATCTACCAGGATTATTATATATTGTGAGTCAAAATACAATCTATATACTAATTTGGCGCATTTTTAATACTTCCGTACACAGTGAAAAAGTATCCATGTACTTTTTTATGTTCTAAACTTAAGAAGCTCACATTTTACTTATTATAATATCACATATAACAATGCAAAAATACATTTTTTAAAAAACATGAATTTAGTTGATTAGAAAACTTTATTTAAGTAGTATAAAACCTACCTTTCTTTTCAACTTCTGACTTATCATAGTTAGGTCTCAGTTTGGCCCCTTTGTCTGCTAGTAATGCCACAAGGGCCTGTGTTACAACAAAGTTTGGAGAGGTTACAAGCTTATTCTCTTCAGCAATTCCTCGGAGAAAGCTTGGTAGAAACTTTCTCTGAATTGGATCATCGACTGTGGTTAGATTTACACCTGTTGCAGCAGAAATCAAGTTCTGAAGAGGCAATTAGAACAAACAGGCTTAATTTTTACATATACTTTTGGAACAAAAATATTTCAAATAAATGTTTCTCCAAGAATCAGAGGGAAATAAGCTATGCAGTAGGATAAATACTGAAGCAAACTTACCTGTGTACACAACTGCACCAGCAGTTTTGCAGCACTAGGAGTGTTTGATGCCAGACATCCCACTGCTGTGCTCAGATAGGCGAGGCAAGAAATGGGTTTGTTGGTCTTGCTGTGACTGCCTCGTGAACGTTCTGAGGTGCCTGCTGTAGCTGAAGGGCTGGTGGAGAGGCCAGCTCTTCCTGCTGCAGCCAAGCACATTAATCGAACCAGCGTTCGGATATCTGTTAGCCCCAGAGACTCAAGACCAGCAGCCAGACTACAACTCGAACCACTGCCAGGAAAGGAAAACACTCAAATGGATAAAGAAAATAGATTCTTAAGGGACTATCTGGAGCCCCACATACCATCCACAGCATCAAAAACCAGAATAAAATGAAAGCTATGCTATTGCATCTTAGTAAATGTCAAAAATACTATGCAAGCTAAACTTTCTCTTGTTTCAATAAATACTGGTGTACACTTTAAGTATCACCAATTACCAGAGAATAACATGTAGGAATTTTCATGTCACATGAATTTTCACAGTGTGAGTAATCCCCTGTAACTACTCTCCAGCTCAACAAACATTAATAGCAGTACCTCAAAAGCCGCTTTGGGATCTTGTCAGTCACTATAACCCTCAAAAGTTACCACATTTGACTTTTTTTTTTTTTTTTTTTTTGGGTACTGGGAGCTCTAGGGTGCTCTACCACTAAGCCACACCTCTGGTCCTTCTTATTTTTGAGACATGTTTCCCTAAATTGCCTAAACTGGCCTCAAAATTGTGATCTTCCGGCTCAGCCTCCAGAATCACTGGGATTACAAGTGTGTGCCACCAAAAGACCCAGAATAGCAAAAGCAATTCTAAGCAGGAAGTGTGAATCTGGAGGTATAGCGATACCAAAGTTCAAACTGTACTACAAAGCAATAGTAACAAAAACAGCATGGTACTGGTACCAAAACAGGCGGGTGGACCAATGGTACAGAATAGAGGACACAGAGACTAATCCACAAAGTTACAACTATCTTATATTTGATAAAGGGGCTAAAAACATGCAATGGAGGAAGGATAGCATCTTCAACAAATGGTGCTGGGAAAATTGGAAATCCATATGCAACAAAATGAAATTGAATCCCTTTCTCTCACCAGCCACAAAAGTTAACTCAAAATGGATCAAGGAGCTAGATATCAAACCAGAGACACTGCGTCTGATAGAAGAAAAAGTTGGCTACGATCTACATATTGTGGGGTCAGGCTCCAAATTCCTTAATAGGACTCCCATAGCCCAAGAGTTAACAATAAGAATAAACAAATGGGACTTACTTAAACTAAAAAGTTTTTTCTCAGCAAAAGAAACAATAAAAGAGGTAAATAGAGAGCCTACATCCTGGGAACAAATTTTTACCCCCCGACACATCAGATAGAGCCCTAATATCCAGAATGTACAAAGAACTCAAAAAATTAAATAATAAGATAACAAATAATCCAATCAACAAATGGGCCAAGGACCTGAACAGACATTTCTCAGAGGAGGACATACAATCAATCAACAAGTACATGAAAAAATGCTCACCATCGCTAGCAGTCAGAGAAATGCAAATCAAAACTACCCTAAGATACCATCTCACTCCAGTAAGATTGGCAGCCATTAGGAAGTCAAACAACAATAAGTGCTGGCGAGGATGTGGGGAAAAGGGTACACTTGTACACTGCTGGTGGGACTGCAAAATGGTGAGGCCAATTTGGAAAGCAGTATGGAGATTCCTGGGAAAGCTGGGAATGGAACCACCATTTGACCCAGCTATAGCCCTTCTCGGACTACTCCCTGAGGACCTTAAAAGAGCGCACTATAGGGATACGGCCACATCAATGATTATAGCGGCACAATTCACAATAGCTAGACTGTGGAACCAACCTAGATGCCCTTCAATAGATGAATGGATAAAAAAAATGTGGCATCTATATACAATGGAGTATTATGCAGCACTAAGAAATGACAAAATCATAGAATTTGGAGGGAAATGGATGGCATTAGAGCAGATTATGCTAAGTGAAGCTAGCCAAGCCCTGAAAAACAAATGCCAAATGTCTCCTTTGATATAAAGAGAGCAACTAAGAACAAAACAGGAAGGAAGAGCATGAGGAAAAGACTAACTGTAAACAAAGACAAATGGGGGGAGAGAAAGGGAGAGAGAAGGGAAAGGATATGCAAATGGTAGGAGACCTTCAATGATACACAAAAGTATAAGAGGTTATGATGGGCAAGGGGGAGGGGGGAAAAAGGGAGAGAATTGAACAACAGCAGAGGAGGCAGAGAGGGAAGGTGGGAGGGGAGGGGAGGGGGGATAGTAGCGGTTAGGAAAGGTAGCAGATCAAGACAGTCACTAATATGCCATTATGTAAAAATGTGAGTATGTAACAGATGTGATTCTGCTATCTGTATTTGGGGTAGAAATGGAAGTTCAAAACCCAATAGAGTCAAATGTATGAAAGATGATTTATCAAGAGCTCTGTAATGTTTGGAACAATCAAAAATAAAAAAAAAAAAAAAAAAAAAACAAGTGTGTGCCACCAACCCTGGCCACACTGACTTCTAAAGCCATAAATTACTTTTGTCTGCTTTTTGAACTCTAAAATAAAGTATGTGCTCTTCTGTGTCTGGCTTCTTTTGTTCAAGATTTTGTAAGATTCATCCATGTGATTACATTATGTGGTTTATTAATTTTTATTGACATATAAACAAAATCTACCATCATCCATTTGTCCATACAGATGACAATCAGGTGGTTTCTACTATGAGGCTGTTATGTCACGAATACTCTTATGTATGTCTTTTGGTGCACATGTAGAAGCATTTCTGTTGTATACATCTACCCAGAAGTGCTGGGTCATAGAGTATGTTCATATTCAGCTTTAATTGATATTAGCAAACAGTTTTCCAAAGTAGTTGTATCAATTTATTTTCTCTAGGTGTTTCACAGCCTTATGTTCGACCCCCTCCTCAAGTCTTAAATTTTAGTCATTCTGGTGAGTGTGAAGGATGTCACTGGCTTTTAATTTTCATTTCTCGTAAGACTAATGAGGTTTAAATACCTTTTCATGTTTACCATTTGGAAATCCTCTTGTATGAAGCACTTCTCAAAATGTATTTTGCCCACTTTTCTTTTGAATTATTTTTACTTTTGATTTATGGGAATTCTCTATATATTGCTGGTTATATGCATTGCTAATATCTTCTCCCATTCTGTGGTTTGCTTTTTTTTTTTAACTTTCTTCATGATTTTTACTAAACAGAAGTTTTCAGTTTTAACTCAATCTAATTTATCAATCTTTTTCTTTTTCTTTTTTTTGTGGAGTGTGGCGGTTACCAGGGGAACTCAACCACTGAGTCACATCCCCAGCCCTATTTTGTATTTGATTTAGAGACAGGGTCTCTACTGAGTTGCTTAGTGCCTCACTTTTGTTGAGGCTGGCTTTAAACTCATGATCCTCCTACTTCAGCTTCCTGAGCCACTAGGATTACAGGTGTGTACCACTTTACCTGGCCAATCATTTTCTTTATGGTGGACACCTTCTATGACTTTAGAAATTCAACCCCAAGATCAAGAATAAATTCTTCTATATTACTTATAGAAACTTTATTGTCTTATACATTTAGATCTAAGAGCAACTTTGGAATGATTTGGTTTATTTTATATAGTGTAAGTTTGGGGTCAAGACTCATTTTTCTTACCCTTATGTGAATAAATCCACCTGACCCTGCCCTAGTTGCTGAAAGGACTATTCTTTAAACATTGCTCTACAGTTTTAACCACTGACAAAAATCCAACAAATCAAGTGTCTATATACATGTGTGAATCTGTTTCTGAAATCTATTCTTCTCCATTATCCTATTTGTCTATTCTTGAGCTAACACCACACAGTTCTAAGTTTTATTTTTTCTTCATTGATTTGCCACCAAATACTTCCACTTAAGTTTTTCTTAAATGGGTGTTTTTCAGGTGTTCTTTTTCTTTTTTGTATTATATTTCAAAATATGAACTAAGCAAGAGTCCCTATATCAAAATTCGCAAGATTTTGCTATAGTTGGGCTGATTCTGCAGAAACATTCAATCTTTAACTTTTACCCAGCTAATTTTTACTTATCTTTTTTTACATAGAAAATAATGTTATTATACTGAGTAGATGGCATACGTTTAATTTTGTTATTTGAAGTGGACCAATAGGCTTTTTTTTTGGGGGGGGGGTAGGGGAGTTCACTGGGAATTGAACTCAGGGGCACTCAACCACTGAGCCATATCCCCAGCCCTATTTTGTATTACTTAGAGACAGGTCTCTAAGTTGTTTAGCACTTCGCCATTGCTGAGGCTGGCTTTGAACCCATATTCTCCTGTCTACAGAGCTACTGGGATTACAGGCATGCACCATCCTTCCCACCCTCTGCCAATAATAATAATAATGAAGCAGAAAAGAAAGTTAAGTAATCAGGCACCATGGTTCATGCCTATAACCCTAGCTACTCAGGAGATTGAGGCAGGAGGATCCACGAGTTCAAGGATAGCCTAAGCAACATAGGAAGACACCCCTCAAAAAAATTTTTTTTCTATCTTACCCTCCCAAATAACATCAGATTCCTATCTAATATATACCAGAAGCCAACTTAGCATCATTTACACAAAATAAAACTCACCTGACTGAGAGAAGAGACAGTGCTCTCATGACCATGGTTCTAGCCAGAAGAACTTGAGCAGCAGCTGTCACTCTCCTTAAAGCCACCACCCGGTCATGAGGATTTGCAAGAGCTGCTGCCTGCTCTCCTAATGTTATTCTCCCAGAGGAACTCTTTTCTACAGAGCCATGGCAACCTGAAAAAACAGGATTGTGTTTAGTTCTCAACAGGTAAAAAAAAAAAAGTATCTGGACTACAGAAAATTTTTCCTATTTTATATAGATGCTAGCCTGCAAAGAAATACAGCAAACCAATGTATTTTGCTCATTTCGAACTTCATTATACAGAAAATTCCTTCAGAGAAACTTGGATATTTCTAAGTTCTAATTTAGATATTTCTAAGTTAACAACCTATTAAAGTTTCTATTGAAAATTTTTTTTACTCATATGTCACTTTTACTGATCTATCTATCTATCTATCTATCTATCTATCTATCTATCTATCTACTTCCCCTCAGCCTATTAGTACTGGGGATTGAATCCATGGGCACTCCACTACTAAGCTACATCTCCAGACCTTTATATATTCTAAATTTTGAGACAGGCTCTTACTAAGTTTCTCACACTGACTTCAAACTTGCAGTCCTCCTGCCTCAGTCACTCAAGTAACTGGGATTACAGGCAATGCCACCACCACAACCACTTCCACTGATATTAATAGATGTAAAAAAGACACAATTTTTAAAATATGCTTTGAGTACACATAAAGGACTGTCACCAGTACTGTCTCAAGTTCTTATTTTGTATTCCCTACAACAAAAATTCCATATTTTCACCAATATAAAAACAAAAACGCTGCCCAATAATTTTAGTCAGTTAAAGAATTCTCTTATAACAAAGTTTAAAAAATCCTTAGTCGTGTTTTACAAATCATCCTTTTATCACTTCAATAGTTCATAAACACAAAAAAATCAAAACTTAATATTATATCATACCTCTAAAATGTTAAAACAACTGGTTAGAGAGACTTGATCATGTAAGAAAACATTAAACCACTTACTATTTATCTAAGAAACAAATTAAAATGGACAATAAAAACCAATGCAAATTAGTATTTCAGTTTACCTATTTGCATAAGAGTCTCTTCCATACTGTTGGTAGCTGTGACCATTGCCACTGATGCTCCTAGTGGGTCACTGTCAGGGAACTGAACTGGTTCTGGTACAATGCGCCGGTCATTTAAACCAAGTGGTCCAGCAAGCAATTCAAATTCCTCTTCACCTGTCAGCTTTTCATCTTCATCAACATCTAACATGTCCCAGTCTTCTGGAATTTAAATAAATAAATATATGATAAGTGAATATAAACCATGATTTAGCTCTGCTGGCAATCATTATTATAAGACATATCTAAAATACAATTGGATTAGCTAGGCATGATAACACATGCCTGTATTCCAAATGATTTGGGAGGCTGAGGCAGGAGGATCACAAATTCAAGACCAACCTTAGCAACTTAGCAAGAAACTGTCTCAAAGTAAAAAATAAAAAGGGCTGGGGGTGTAGCTCAGTGGTAAAGTGCCTGTGGGTTCAATTCCCAGAACCATATGCACACAAAATAAATAAATATAAGAAAGCTAGATTCAAATTCCACTACCCACAACATAAACTATGGCATCATCTCCTGGTGACCTGACCAAACTGCATTCTTGAAGCAGAGTGAGACAAGAGAAGGGAAAAAGAGCCAGTATAGTTGAAAATAAAATAAACAACTGAAAATGTCACAACTGGTCATGGAGGTTTCAACCAATAAAAAAAGTGTTGTGGGACCAACAAAACGTTCATAACACTGTCCATAATCATTAAGGAGAGGTTATTTCAAGTAAATGAGTGCTCCAGAAAAATTGATGGTCATCTCAATTTTTTATTTTTCACTTTTCATAATTAGGATGTAAATTTAAAATATACTACATCTCTTTTTTACTTTTTGGAAAAAACATGAAAAACAGAAGTTAACATTCTGTGGTAAAGCTAATATTTGGGCTCAGGTCCTTTTTCCTTTGACTTTCAAACTATGGTTATTACTACAGAATATTCAAGTTAATATATACATAAATACAGACACATATCATGGTATATTTTAGTAACAAATGTTAAGCAGAGAGTATATATAAAAATACATGTAAAATAAAGAGGCTCTCAAAACAAACAACTACCTTCATACACACTGTCCTGCTTGCCAATTAGATCTGGAGCTTGTCCCTTGTACCTGCACCAAACATGAAGAACATTGTGTTTTTATAAAAAGTTAGTATCCAAATTTGTGCAAATTAAGCCATTAGAATGTTTTAATAGGTCATTAATAAAGCAGCAAAATATAAAAGTGTTTTGTATTATGGGGTAATCTAATAAAAACTATAAGGAAGTATGTATTCACATGCTAATAAATCAGTGACTGTTTTACCAAACAACTGCGGAGATTCCTGATCATCTACAACCAACTCTTTCAATCAAACTTCCAAAAAGCCTTTAAGATTTAATAGTTGACAATAAAGACCAAAATTCTACTTACTAGAGATTAAGGATATAGAGAAAATTTTTTCATGGCAACTCATTTAAACAGAGCAGTCTATTTTTTCACCCCAAAAAAAAGGATATTAAATAAGATGTCAGAAATATGGTATAATACATCAATGAAAAAAACTGACTGTATGCCTTCTGAGGGTTAAGGCAAGTGTCCTGACTAAAACTGGCCAATAAGTCAAAGCTTAATAAACTCCAGTGAAGGACCTGCTAAACTCCAGTGAAGGACCTGCTGTCATGCCTCTATTTCAAGACCTCAGAGATCCTAAAAGGACCTGCTGTCATGCCTCTATTTCAGGATCTCAGAGATCCTAAAAGTATTCCCTACTTCTCCATACTTTCTGCCACCAATTCAGCAATCACAGGACTTTGGGAAGATAAAAATTATTCCTCACATGGAAAGTCTTCACTTCCTATCTCTTAAGGTATATGATATTCATAGAGCCTAGATAGCTACACAATTTCAAGGTACCTTTCAGAATTTGTTGTCTTGGACTTAGTCTTCAGAGCTAAATACTTCTCCCTGCAGCTTCCACATAGCAGGTAGTATGGATTTCCACTCCCACATTCACCACCGAACCAGCCATCCACATAAGAGCCATTACTGCGATAGCCCTGACGATTTGCACTGCGCCCACAGCCTGGGTGGTTTCTCTTCATGTGCTGATTGAAGCTGACGACACTGCATTCACACAGTTCACATACCACCACTTCTTCCCTATCTTCAGACTCACAAACATGCTGCATAAAATGATTTCATACCAAATTATTATAGTCAAGTTAACATAAAATTAAGAGGTAAATAGATTGTTTACAATCTTAACTACTTTGTTTACATATCTTAAAATATTCACAATATTTTCATTAATACTTCATAAAAATTTCTTTTAAATAAGAATTCAAGCCAGGCAGTGAGGCATGCCTACAACTTTGGAGGCTGAGGCAGAAGACCCTAAATTTGAGGCTACCTTAGGAACTTAGTAATACTGATCCTATTTCAAAATAAAATAAAAAGGGCTCAGTGGTAGAGGGTCTCTGAGTTCAATTCCCAGTACCATAAAATTAATTAATTTATTTATTTATTTATTTATTTATTTTTAAAAATCAGAATTGAGATCCACAATAAATTGCAATATGAGAAGAGTGAGAAAAGAATTAAGAACATGACAATCTGCCCTATCTTAAAGCAATAATAAAAATAATAATAATAAAAAAAACCCTCTCAAGTGAAAATAACTACTTTTTATCTGGCTATAAAATGCTAAATCTATTTTCTGAATTTCTGAGAAAAGTCATTAGGGTGCAGTTATTTTACTGACTTAATATGGCAGTTAGTTTCCTATAAGATTTATGTCTAAGAACTTTTTAGTCTCTCTATTATAAAATTGTAATGCTAATCAATTTATACATACAAACCCACATGTACCCTGTCCCTGGATGAAGGTATTTAAAATATCTTGGTGGGCACTGGTTCCCAGAATGAGATATTAACAGTGATTAAATGGAACCTATGAAGGAGAAGAGCATGCACTCAGACAGCAATGTGAATGAAGCAGTTATGTTACTTAACCCAGCAGCATCTATGGGGACTGATGCTTGTTTTGTTATCTACCTTTGACATTACAATCAAATATTGCCACAATATGGCTCTCTTCATCTAGTCTGGGGAAAGAAGCAGTAAAATTGCAGAAAAAGCAACAGAGAAACATTTTCATATTGGTTTGTAGGTATCAAAGCAACTTCAAGCATTAAATCCCCAAACATCAAGATGAGATGTAAGGCTTTTTAGAGACTTCAACTCGATACAAGGCTGCTGTTAGTAAGATACATGAATAGGAGGGCAGGAAAATAAGTCAGAGCAGCCCCCGCTGCAGTCACACACACCCAGGTAGGCCAATCCAGTACCTCTGGGATCCACATTCCCAGAATATCATTGTCACTGGTCAGGTCTTGTCCAAACATTGCTTCCATTGCTTCATCATCAAGATCAATTTCCAATTCCTCATCTAAATTAAAGTCATACAACGCCCCTGGGTCTTGCTGCAAAGATATTCCTTCTCTCCGACTTTGATTCCTGTGGGCCTGCACAGAGCGGTATAACCCCGCTCAGAACAAAACAGAAATGGTATTTTATTTGCATGAATAAAGTAATTCTGAATATTTTGCCAGTTCTTAACTGCCACACATAAGATGAGTACCAAACTCATCCTATACAACAAACCTATCACATGTGTTTCATCTCCTATAAAATAGGGACAATAACAGCACTCCTGTCTCACTGGGCTAAATGTTTAAACAAGATAACCCATGAAAAATTCTTTATAATGTTAGTTTTTGTATAGAAAAACATTCAATAAGTGTTAGCTGTTATTATTCTTTCAGGTTTATTTTTTATTTTTATTTTTTGCTTTTTAAAATTTTTTATTTTTATATGATAGCGGAATGCATTACAATTCTTATTACACATATACAGCACAATTTTTCATATCTCTGGTTGTATACATAGTATATTCACACCAATTTGTGACTTCATACCTGTACTTGGATAATAATGATCTCACATTCCACCATCATTAATTACCCCATATCCCCTCCCTTCCTCTCCAACCCCTCTGCCCTATCTAAAGTTTGTCTATTCCTCCCATGCTCCTGCTCCCTATCCCACTATGAATCAGCCTCCTTATAACAAAGAAAATATTCAGCATTTGGTTTTTTGGGGGAAGTTATTGGCTAACTTCACTTGGCATTATCTAAGCCATTCCCCTTTCAATTCATGATAAATATATATATATCCTGCGTTTTCCAGGACAGTTTCTTTCTCACTGTTCCCAAAAATGACTGAATCATTACTTAAATTCTAATATTTCAAAGATCAAATCCTATTTTGACAAATCATATATCCCAGTTTTTGGTTTATAAAACATATTCCCCAATTTATACTTTAAAACATAATCCTATAATAATTTACTAATGAATTGAGGGAATTTATTTTTGCTTAGGTAGGGCCTTATCTACTGGTGAGTACCTAACGTCCACAGAATACATCAAAAAAAGTCTGTGCCTACACTTTTTTGGGCAGTGTCCTTTCTAGTTCCTTCTCACCACTGATGATAAATATCTCACCACTGATAATAAATATCAAATATTCATCATCATTTCTGAGGGATCATTTGTAAAATTTCTCAAAACTTATAAGTGGCCTATATAGCCTTCTACATCAGAGGGAACTTAAAAAATAAATCTTTACATGTATACTCTCATTTCAATTAAGTAAAATTATGCAAATATGTAGAAAATTATATACAAATAGTTATTTTGTTAATGTGGGTGGACTGAATACTTAGTATTATTAGTTACATCTTCTTTAATGCTGCCCTTACAATGACTCTAAAATAAAGTCTTTCACCAAGAGAAGTTGAAATATAATTACCTGCTCTCGCTAGCAATGTGCGAGCTGCTAAATCAAACTTGTGCCTTCTTGTTACTGCTGAGCGACCTCTAGCTGGTGGTCCACTTCCAGAAGCTGCATTCTCTGTATGATCCAGATTATCAGTGCTACAAGTACAAGTTTGAAAGCAACATACCATGAAAAGAAAGCAAGGTGTAAGCTTTCTTGTGGCACTACATTTTTCTCTAAATGTCTTGAGAATAAAATATGCTTTTGAAAAAAAAATTTTTTAAATGCTGGGGATTGAACTCTGGGCTTTGTGAAGCTTAAGTATTCACTTGCTCTACCACTGAGATATGTCTTTAGCCTATGATAAAACTTTGAAATCTGTCTTTTGTCCCTTGCAAAGTTCCTAAATTATAAATAATATCATATGCCCTGAGAGAATGTGTACCTGATTTTTAATTCCACCAATAGTGAAATGGTGCTTAGTTCAGATTCAAATTAAAATTAGATTAGGACTGGGGATGTGGCTCAGTAGTCATTGTGCTTACTTATTATAAGTGAAGCCCTGGGTTCATTCCCCAACACCAAAACGAAAAAGAAGATAAAATATTTGAATAGAATAAAATATTTAAATAAATCCTAAATAATTAAATACTTATAATTTGAAATTATTATGAATAGATATTTCAAAATAAATTATGAAAATATTCACTGAGCTTGTTAGAAAAAGTCTGCATTTTATAAAACACAGCCTTGGTAATTATACAACTCCACCATAGAGATGAAAAATGAAGAAGGTCTAATATCATAAGAAGTGCTGCAGGAGAAAAGATATATTTTAAAAAATATATTTTTAGTTATAGTTTAATTAATTAATTTATTTTTATGCAGTGCTGAGGATCAAACCCAGAGCCTTGCACATGCTAGATGAGCACTCTACCACTGAGCCACAACCCCAGCCCCAGGAGAAAAGATTTTAAGGAGGATTTTAGAATATTTTATTACACGTCATTTAAGGGCAGGCATCATCTCAGAATTCTTTTTACAATGTTAAAAAGGGACATATTATACTAGACACTGAAAATTAAGATAAAATGAAAATTCAAATTTTACTGAGACAGTCCAATTCTATCAAATACGTTAATTAATCTCTATCACTAAAATGAACATTCTATATTATATCCCTTGTGAGATAAAACTGTTTTTATCAAGAGTGTTTATTTTACTTTAAAATAAACTTTTAATTTTCAGTTTCCTTTTTCCAGCTAACTTTTACATAAAACTTATGCACTTCCTGCTTTTCATGAAAACATCCATTCTGATCAAAACTTCTCATTTTTACTCCTCACAGAAACATAAGCTTATAAATGCCCATCTCTTTTCACATAACTACATTTACCAACTTTATTCATCACTAGAAACATTTATGAAGTGAAATAAATGGTTATTTTGGAGGAACTATTTTTAACACATGGAACAGAAATAAGAAAAAGAAATTTAAAAAAAGAAATTGGAATTTCACCTTTCACTAAAGCCTTCCTCCATTTCAGCAGCATCTGCTGATGGTATGTCTCCTGGTGACTGCAAATAACAGGGATCATTTGACTTTCCACCACTGCCTAAAACTGCTGCTCCATGCCTGGAGTCAGCTGTGCTGCCTGGCTGGGGCTCTTCCTCATCCTCATGCCCAGGGTGCTCTATCATCCACATGGCAAGGACAGTAATATTCTGGGCATCGGCCTCTCCTCGAGCACCTATATAGGGGGAAAAAATTCTGATACTTAATTTGGACAAAGTAATTAGTTATGTTGCTATCAGTTTTGAAGTGTTTTGTCTCATGCCCTTGTAAATGGTAACAGTTACATGGATCTGGTGTAAAAATCTTACCAAGATTTACGACCTCTTTAAAAATACTTTGCCTTCACTAAGGTAGGACTTCTCATATCTACAGATACTAATAAATAAAAATTTATCCCACCTGTAGCTTCCATGGCTTTGGCAATCTGTCGGAGTGAGAACCCCATTTCCAGCAATGGGACAGCAATTGCTGGAGGAGGAGGAGAAGTTGAAAGTCTACTGCTTGGATCTGACAAGGCTGAAGCAAAAGAAAAAGAAGTAAAGGCCTAAATGTAAGTTCTCACAATAGCTGTAAGTCTCCAATTTCCTGAAAATGTCTAAATAAAATCTTACTCTAGTAAAATATGCTATGACTAAGCTTATTATAGCAACATAAAGGTTTTCAAACAGATAAATCTGCTAGTAATATAAAATAAACTTGCTGAAAATTCCTTTAAAAAAATTTCAAACTTACAGGAAATTTGCAAGAATAGTACAAAGAATTTTTTATCCTGAACCAATGCAGAGTAAGTAGCAGACCTGATGTTCTACCTCCCCTAAATATGTTAATATGTAACTCCTATAAATAAGAATACTCTCCTGAATAAGCATATTAAGTGTCTCAGCAATGTCCTTTACAGCAAAGGATCTAATCTGGGATCAGATTATCTTTGCATTTTATTTAGTTGTCAAGTCTCTTCTATCTCCTTCAATCATTTTGACATTTCAAAGATTAGATATTTCAAGATTAGATGTTTGATATTTTGAAGATAAGAGATTTTGTATAATGTAGCTAAATTTAAATTTGTTGTTGCTTCCTCATGATTAGATTCAGATTAATGCTTTTTAGTATTTTCTCATTGCATTCTATTAGATGATACACATGATATGCAATTTCTTTCTTCCTCTTCTTTTTTATTTTTTAAACTTTTTTGATACCGGGGATAAACCCATGGGTGCTTTACCATTGAGCTACATCCCTAGTCCATTTTATTTTTTAATTTTGAAACAGGGTCTCACTGGATGCTGAGACGGGACTCAAACTTGAGATTCTTTTGCCTGAGTCTTGGGATTATGCTAGCCAAGATACACAATTTCAATCTGTCTAACTTCTGGTGATGTTAACTTTGCTTACTTGAGTTAGATGGGATCTGCCAGGTTTCTCCACAGCAAAGTTACTCTTTTCCTTTTTCCCTTTAAAACTAAAGGGTATATTTGTGGAGGTATTATAAGAGTGTGAATTTTCTACTCCTCATCAAAGTTTTACTCAATAGCATCCATTTATATTTAATGGCTGAATTATTATAATGATGATGAATTCTAATTTCATCATTCATTAGTTGGTCCTCCACTAATATGTCCTTTAGGCTTGGTGGGAGTGGGTGTACCTCAGTGGTAGAGTAATTGCCTGGCATGCACAAAATACTGAAGAAGACACTCAATTTGATGGGTGCAGTTCTCCTTCATTAAAATCACTGCTTTACCTTCAGTGAAGACAAACTATAATGTCCACATAATAAAGTCCATACATCTGGAATGCCAAGATGTTTGGGTGTCAAAATAAATGAAAACACACACACCTGTACGATTAGCTGGCCTTGCTGACTGTGAATCAGGAGAAGTTAAACTTTGCCTCCTTCCTACTTCATCAGAAGGAGAAGTTGGTAACGACGATATTGGAGGAGTCTGTGCCCGACGTGTGGGAAGTACAGTGGTAGTTGGGTAACTAGAGAACATTTGCCTTTGAGAAAACAGAAATGGCTATTAGCATAAAATCAAAATAGGAAATAATGTACACATGTCCAAATATTGAGACTCACTACAAGACAACCATTCTCCTCTTCTACTAAGATATTGGTCTACAGAATAGATATAAAAATGACCTGTCAAGTAAGAAGAAGGGAAAAAGATAACTTTAAAAAGAAACACTAAACATTTGTTTCCCTTGTTTCACTTAAGCCACAGTTAAGAGAGATCAGAACAGTCTTCTTTCTGAAGTTTTCCTTTGTGTACATATCTGACAAGCTGAAACAAAACTAAATTTAAATAAGTAAACATTATTTGGAATTTACAAACCTATTAAGTAGGGTTGGCTAAAGAAGCATCATAAAACATGCCTTTTCATTTGAAAAGGTACACTTATTTGATCTTATAGTACAAATAAAAGTATAAAGAATTATGCTTAAATGAAAAAATATATTCATGGATATGAGCTTTTTATTGAAACTAATGTTCAAAACACAAGTATTTATCTTCTGAAGGAAAAAAATTCCAAAGCTCAATCAAAAAAAAAAAAAAATCATCATTAAGACAGCACTCAAGTGTTGGAGCCCTTGCTCATCAGTGGCATGGCTGATTAGACCTGGGTCTACCACTGTGAGACTTTGAGGTAACTTATTAAACTTCTGAGGGACATTTCCAACTTCATTTAAATGGGCTTTACTAAATGATCTCAGGTTCTTTCTAACTCCAGAACACTGGGGTTCATTCAGTTGGGCCCACTATTCATTAAGAAAACAACCATGCCTGGAGAACTAGAGGCATCAGAATAGCAGACATTAAAGGTCAACTTCTCTACCTGAGAAGACTAAGTGGCATCACTCCTGGGGACTCAGATGCAGGCACCGTTTCTGTGTCAGTGACTGGAGTGGTGGCAGTTGTGGTGTCCTCAAGGGAGCTGCTCATAAAGGAAGTTGTGCTTGAGGCTGATGGGCTCGTGGTAACAGGTGTCTGTGCCTGCTGGGCATGGTCAGCTTCTTCAGCTTGTTGATCAACCTCTATCAACCAAGATAAAGGTTAGGAAAGTAGTAAGCATTTCTTCAAAAATAACAGTGGATGTGGAAAAATATCATTTAAAAGTTTCTAAATACGTTTTCTGAAAGATTTACAGGAAAAAGTCCTTACATATACTCATCCTTATATGAATATTGTACTCATT
Source organism: Urocitellus parryii (assembly GCF_045843805.1). Lineage (NCBI taxonomy): Eukaryota > Metazoa > Chordata > Mammalia > Rodentia > Sciuridae > Urocitellus > Urocitellus parryii. The sequence continues at coordinate 108,269,655 of NC_135536.1, forward strand.
ATTCCGGACTCCATAGACAGTACTATAACAAAACCTTGAAATTATCCAGTTCTCTTTTTAGAGAAGAGGGTTCTCTCAAAAACAAACAGGTAAAAGTCTCACTTTCATATTTAGGATTTAATAATAGATTCTCTAAAGATAACCAATCATTAAAACTGTGTTTCCTCAGGACTTTGATGTTGATACCTATCTTCAGTCTTTACAGGCAAAGATAAACCATATAGATACAAGAATAAGAAATACCTAACAAAACCTCCATGATTTAAAAATGACTCCTGAGTCCTTATCCTAAGAGTTAAAATGGGTGGGGGGAGTTAAAATGTCTAAATATTTACAGTGTATTTATATATTTTTCACTAATCTGGTAAGGGAGCCCACTAAAAAAAAAAAAAAAAAAAAAAAAAAAAAAAAACAAAGTAGGAGTTGCTAGAAGGACAGCTTATTCTATTAGATTTGCTAAATATCCACATTCCTTCATAATCAACATGATTATAACACACCTCTCTCTGTTTACTAAGTGAAGACGGTGAAGAAGTAACAGCAAAGGAAAGGAAGGGGAAGGGAAGAGTTTGTGGAAAGGGAAGGAATAAGGAACAATGTAAGTTTCATGAAGGCAAGGGACTTTATTTTGTTCACTATTGCTTGTAGAACCTAGAAAAGTACCTGGCACATAGTATACACTCAATAAACATTTCCTGATGAAAAAACAAGGGAAAAAAGGATTACAAACAATGCAGGAATAACTTAAATCTACAGGAGGACCTAGAAGCATCAGAAACATGGACAGGGAAAGAAATCAAGGCATACCTAACTCAGATGGAACAGAATATTAGAGAAGACATGAGACAGCAAATCCAAGCAATGAAAGTATATTTTGAAAATGAATTAATAAACAAACAATTTCAAACTGCAAAGAACGAGCTTTACCAAGAGATAGAAATTAAAAGAACAAACAGTAATCCTAGAATGCAGGAAACCATAAACCAGATTAAAAACTCTAACGAGAATATTACAAATAGACTAGATCAAGTAGAAGTCAGAACATCAGATAATGAAGACAAAGTTTATCAACTTGAAAAGAATATAGTCAACACAGAAAGGATGCTTAAACCTCATGAGCAATCTATCCAAGAGATATGGGATCTCATAAAAAAAAACCAAATTTGAGAGTCATTGGGATAGAAAAAGGCACAGAGGTTCAAACCAAAGGAATGGACAACGTATTAAATGAATTAATCCTAGAAAACTTCCCAGAGATGAAAGATGGAATGGATTGCCAAATCCTGGAAGCCTACAAGACCCCAAACATCCAAAACCATAATAGACCAATTCCAAGACATATTCTTATGAAGATAGCCAACATACAGAACAAGGAGAGAATATTAAAAGCTACAAGAGAAAGAAGGCAGATTACATTCAGGGGTAAACCAATTAGGGTAACGACTGCTTTTTCATCATAGACTTTGAAAGCGAGAAGATCCTGGAACAACGTATTTCAAACGCTGAAAAATAATGGATTCCAACCAAGAATACTGTATCCAGCAAAATTAAGCTTCAGATTTGACAATGAAATTAAAATATTTCACGATAAACAAAAGCTAAAAGAATTCGAAGCCAGAAAACCAGCACTGCAAAGCATTTTGAGCAAAATACTAAAAGAGGAATTGAAAAAAAGCACCCAAAACGAACAGTAGGAGATATCTCAGTAAAGGGGGAGAAAAGTAACCAAAGAGGAAAAACTAGCCAAACTAAAATAAATAAATAAATAAATAAACAAACAAACAAACAAACATGACTGGAAGTACAAACCATATTTCAATTGTAACCTTAAATGTTAATGGCTTAAATTCACCAATCAAGAGACATAGGCTAGGAACCTGGATTAAAAAAACAAACCCAACAATCTTCAGGAGATTCATATAATAGAAAAAGACATACACAGGCTGAAGGTGAAAGGTTGGGAAAAATCATACCACTCACATGGCCCTCGGAAGTAAGCAGGAGTAGCCATACTCATATCGAATAAAATCAACTTCAAACCTAAGTTAATCAAAAGGAATAAAGAAGGACACTATATACTGTTAAAAGGAACCATCCACCATCAAGACATAATAATTATCAATTTGTATGCACCAAACAATGGTGCGGCAACGTTCATAAAACAAACTCTCCTCAAGTTCAAGAGTCAAATAGACCACAACACAATAATTATGGGTGACTTCAACACACCGCTCTCGCCATTGGACACATCCTCTAGACAAAAGCTGAACAAAGAAACTATAAAACTCAATAACGCAATCAATAACCTAGACTTAACCGACATATATAGAATATATCAACCATCATCAAGTGGATACACGTTCTTCTCAGCAGCACATGGATCCTACTCAAAGATAGACCATATATTATGCCATAGGGCGACTCTCAGTAAATATAAAGGTGTGGAGATAATACCATGCAAATTATCTGACCATAATGGAATGAAACTGGAAATCAATGATAAAGGAAGGAAGGAAAAATCCTGCATCACCTGGAAAATGAAAAATATGTTACTGAATGATCAATGAGTTACAGAAGACATAAAGGAGGAAATCAAACAATTCTTAGAGATAAACGACAATACAGACACAACATACCGGAATCTATGGGACACAATGAAAGCAGTTTTAAGAGGGAAATTCATTTCCTGGAGTTCATTCCTCAAAAAAAGAAAAAACCAACAAATAAATAAACTCACACTACATCTTAAAATCCTAGAAAAGGAAGAGCAAAACAACAGCAAATGTAGTAGAAGACAAGAAATAATTAAAATCAGAGCAGAAATCAATGAAATTGAAACAAAAAAAAACCATTGAAAAAATTGATAAAACTAAAAGTTGGTTCTTTGAAAAAAATAAATAAGATTGACAGACCCTTAGCCATGCTAATGAAGAGAAGAAGAGAGTGAACTCAAATTACTAACATACAGGATGAAAAAGGCAATATCACAACAGACACTACAGAAATACAGAAGATAATTAGAAAGTATTTTGAAACCCTATATTCCAATAAAATAGAAGATAGTGAAGATATCTATCAATAAATTTCTTCAACAAATGGTGTTGGGAAAACTGGAAATCCACATGCAACAAAATGAAGCTGAACCCCTTTCTCTCACCATGCACAAAAGTTAACTCAAAATGGATCAAAGAGCTTGAGATCAAATCAGAGACTCTGCGCCTGATAGAAGAAAAAGTTGGCTCCGATCTACATATTGTGGAGTCGGGCTCCAAATTCCCTAATAGGACGCCCATAGTACAAGAGTTAATAACTAGAATCAACAAATGGGACTTACTCAAACTAAAAAGTTTTTTTCTCAGCAAGAGAAACAATAAGAGAGGTAAATAGGGAGCCTACATCCTGGGAACAAATCTTTACTACTCATACTTCAGATAGAGCCCTAATTTCCAGAATATACAAAGAACTCAAAAAATTAAACAATAAGATAACAAATAACCCAATCAACAAATGGGCCAAGGACCTGAACAGACACTTCTCAAAGGAGGACATACAATCAATCAATAAATACATGAAAAAATGCTCACCATCTCTAGCAGTCAGAGAAATGCAAATCAAAACCACCCTAAGATATCATCTCACTCCAGTAAGATTGGCAGCCATTAGGAAGTCAAACAACAATAAGTGCTGGCGAGGATGTGGGGAAAAGGGTACACTTGTACACTGCTGGTGGGACTGCAAAATGGTGAGGCCAATTTGGAAAGCAGTATGGAGATTCCTGGGAAAGCTGGGAATGGAACCACCATTTGACCCAGCTATAGCCCTTCTCGGACTACTCCCTGAGGACCTTAAAAGAGCGCACTATAGGGATACGGCCACATCAATGATTATAGCGGCACAATTCACAATAGCTAGACTGTGGAACCAACCTAGATGCCCTTCAATAGATGAATGGATAAAAAAAATGTGGCATCTATATACAATGGAGTATTATGCAGCACTAAGAAATGACAAAATCATAGAATTTGGAGGGAAATGGATGGCATTAGAGCAGATTATGCTAAGTGAAGCTAGCCAAGCCCTGAAAAACAAATGCCAAATGTCTCCTTTGATATAAAGAGAGCAACTAAGAACAAAACAGGAAGGAAGAGCATGAGGAAAAGACTAACTGTAAACAAAGACAAATGGGGGGAGAGAAAGGGAGAGAGAAGGGAAAGGATATTCAAATGGTAGGAGACCTTCAATGATACACAAAAGTATAAGAGGTTATGATGGGCAAGGGGGAGGGGGGAAAAAAGGGAGAGAATTGAACAACAGCAGAGGAGGCAGAGAGGGAAGGTGGGAGGGGAGGGGAGGGGGGATAGTAGGGGATAGCAAAGGCAGCAGAATACAACAGTCACTAATATGCCATTATGTAAAAAAGTGAATGTGTAACTGATGTGATTCTGCAATTTGTATTTGGGGTAAAAATGGGAGTTCATAACTCACTTGAATTAAATGTATAAAAGATGATATGTCATGAGCTTTGTAATGTTTTGAACAACCAATAAAAAAAAACACTCAAAAAAAATAAAATAAACATTTCCTGAATTAAACTCAATTTTTATTTCAAAATTTATAGTTCCCAAAGGGGAGGATAAAAGATAAAACAAAGGTTTTTTGTTTGTTTGTTTGTTTTTTTACATATAATATATTGGTCTATAAAAGTTGTGGGCTTTAAAGTGCTCTTTAAAAATAGCTCTGAGACACCAGTCCGAATGGCAATTATCTGTTTTTAGAAAAGAGGTGTTGCAATTATCCAGTTCTGTTTTTAGAGAAGAGGGTTCTCTCAAAAACAGATGAAAGTCTCACTTTCATTTTTAGGATTTAATGAGAGATTCTCTAAAGATAACCAATCATTAAAACCGTGTTTCCTTAGGACTTTGATTTTGATACCTATCTTCAGTCTTTACAGGCAAAGATAAACCATATAGATACAAGAATAAGAAATACCTAGCAAACAAGAATACAGACAACAATAAGTTTGGTGAGGATGTGAGGGGAAAAGACACATTCATACATTGCTGGTGGGACTGCAAATTGGTGCAACCAATCTGGAAAGCAGTTTTCCTTAGAAATCTTGGAATGGAACCACCAGTTGATCCAGATACCCCACTGGGTATATACCCAAAGGACTTAAATCAGCATACTATAGTAACACAGTCACATCAATGTTTACAGCAGCTCAATTCACAATAGCTAAACTGTGGAACCCACCTAGATATCCTTCAATAGATGAAAGGATAAAGCAACTGTGGATATATACACACAATGGATTACTCAGCATTAAAAGAGAATAAAATTATGGCATTTGTAGGTAAATGAATGGAGTTGGAGAATATCATGCTAAGCAAAGTAAGCCAATCCCCAAAAAACAAAGGCTGAATGTTCACTCTGATAAGTGGATACTGATCCATTATGGGGGGGCATGGGAAAAATGGAGAAACTTTGATTGGGCAAAGGGGAAGGACAGATGAAAAGGGAGTATGGGGGCAGGAAAGATGGTGGAATGAGATAGACCTCATGAACCTAGGTACATGTAGGATTGCACATATGGTGCAAGACATGAGAAGTTGTGCTGCAATTGTGTACAATAAATCAAAATGCATTCTGCTGTCATATATACCTAATTAAAATTAATTATTTAATTAATTAATTAGAATATCTCTGCGAAGTTAGTAGAATATTATATATTTTGAATCAGATCAATAAATACTTGGGTACCTTTTATACGAATTAAATTTGTTTTACAAAATTTCCTAATAATTATAATGCTTAGGAAGGTTTAACACAGAAATTTATGTATAGGCTAATGATTATTAATAAAAAAGTAACAAAAAAAGGATTGGTTACCTTACAAAGGAAAAATGTTGTGATACTTGTTTTGGCCCCCCCAAAAAAGATGTTCTTAAAAATCACATAATATATCGACAGTTATAAGTAATTTCAATGGAACAAATCTTTTTTTAAAAGTCAGATAACTTACCTTGTTTGATTTTGCCCCCAAACTGGTCTTCCAAAAGCCCATGGACCACTAGTTTGTAAATCATGGCTTGAGCTCGTTCCAGATCAGCTAATCCCAATGCTCTCTTTATGGGTGACCGCATGACTGCTCGCTTCACCATGTGGCGCATCAAGAACTGTAAGGCTGCACGCATCTCCACATCTTCATGAACAACTGGTGAGCTTGCACAGTCTGAGTTGTGGCCATTTTCAGCCAGGACTTTTGGTATCAACAACAGCTCAGCATATTTGCTACAGCCAAGAAGAGCACTAAGTGATTTCATAGCACCAAGGTAAAGATAGGACAGCTGTACTGCTCTGATTTCTGACTGGGCTATGTCATGGTTTTTGGACACATGTTCGTGATTTTTTCTTTTTCCTTCTGTTATTTGATGTTGGGATTCCACTCCTGGCAATGTTTGATCTAAAGAAAATGAAACTATTTCATTTTCTGATTTGGAGCTTGTGGTACCCTGACTTTTGACATCATCAGCTGTTAATCCTGTTCGCACATCTAAAGTAGATTCACTCTCAGGTTTCTGATCAATGTCCCCTTTCTCTTCAGACTCATGTCGGTGTTTCTTTTCATGACGCTTGGTGCTCTGTTTCCCCATATCTTCATGAATGCCTGTTAGATATGTTAGGTCCAGCAGCACAGAAGCTGTCAGGCCTCGGAATCGTGCCACATCAAACGGCAGTGGTTCACAGGGCTCCAGATTATACAATGGAGTATCACTAGGCGACCAAAAAGTTGGGAAGCTTTAATAAAGATCAGAATGACACAGGAAAAAGCAAGTGAGGGAAAGACAGGAGGAAGGTACAGAAAATAATGTAGGCACAACAAGATGCATTATGTACACAATACAAAGAATACTTTACACAAACTAAAGACATCATTACAGAGAGAAAAATGAGTCTATTATGAGAAAATGGAGAGTTGTGATGCTACATGCAAAAGCACTGAGATGTTCATGTGCTTTCAAATGAGAATAGACTTTATTATATAATATAACCCAGGAACTGCAAACTTCTCATAAAGGGCCAGATAGTAAATATTTTAGACCTTGCAGAGTACATGGTCTCAGTTGCCAGTATTCAACTGTGCCATTATAATACAAAAGCAGCCACTGATATACTAAAGAAAGGAGAGTGGCTGTGTAAATTTACTTCCAAAAATAGCAGGGAGCCAGATGTAGTTTGATGTAAGCTATCTGGAAAGTCTGTATAATAAATCTAGTTTATTTTGTGGGTAATAGCTCTTTCAAAGTCTTCATAGAAGACTTTGTTTCACTAAGAAATTTACTTTATAGTCTTCAATTAATGTTTCTAATTTATAATTTAAGCAAAAATATGATTATATATTTCCTAACATTTGGCAAGAAATTCCTGAAGTTTATGAATGCTATAAACATAAAATAATACAAACTTTAACAAAATATAAGGTTTTGTTGTACTAATCTAAATTGTGATTCTGTCTTGTTTTCCTAATCCTGTTTTCCCTCTGCCTCATTTTTCTTACTGGTTTTCATTTACTAATTTACTTATTTTACTATACTGTATGCATATTAGTAAGGTAACATAAATCCTTTCTGAAACAAGGCAAAGAATATAAAAGGTAAACACTTTCATGTAACTTTGTAAAACCATCATTGGTTTTTCTTAGATTAGAGAAGTAGACATTAACCCTTGAAATTGTGTGTAAAATTTATGTATGTATATTTTTCAACTAAGTGGGTCCATAGCATTCACTTGATTTTAAAACCATGATACTTCCATTAAACGCTAAGCACCACTGTTTCAGATATTGTTCTATGTCATATTAACTTATAACTTTATAGGAATCACATTAGGCAATATAATGAATAACTACATAATATCAACCAAAATCCATATTTTCAACTAATACAACGATGTGGAGTAATAAGTCAGTTTTTTGGATAGTGATACTTGACATTTTTCTTCTTTAATAAATGAAGTTTCTAATTCTAACTGAATGCAAACACATAAGTGCTTTTAAGTACTCTGCTGTATCAAATAAATGGAATGATTATATCTATTAAAAATCTGGGGCTCAGGCTGGGGTTCAGTGATACAGCCCTAGCACTGTGGGGTACTGGGTTCAATCCTCAGCACCACATAAAAATAAATAAAATAAAGGTATTGTGTCCATCTACAACTTAAAGAAAAAAATTTTTTTAAATGCTGCACATTGAGGGAATAGAAATATGGGTGCTTAAAAAAGCAGGGGCAGAACAAGAATACTTTAAGTCAAAGATAATCCAAAATGTAATTCTAGTCATTCAAATGTTCCCATGCTATACTCAAAGCCCTTCTATCAAAATAAAATCAACGGATCAGCTGGCTTGCTTTTTACTATCCCAGTATAGTAGAAATGACCAAAAAGCAGGAAACTGGACTGGACATGTAGTTCAGTTGTACAGTGTTTGCCTAGCAAGCAAAAGACCCAGGTTTGATTTCCAGTACTCCATCTGTCACCAAAAAAGGCAGAAAACCAAATGAAAAACAGAAAGAAGGATTCCAATTAAACCTAACTAGGGATATTACCATTTCTTCACCAAAAAAAAAAAAAAAAGAATAAAACAAAAAACTATGCTTCTTCTTCTTCTTCTTCTTCTTCTTATTATTATTATTATTATTATTCCTGGGGATTTAACCTAAGGGTACTCTACCACTGAGCTACACCCTCTTTTATTTTAAGACAAAGTCTTGCTAAATTGCTGAAGCTGGCCTCATACTTGCCATCCTCCTGTCTCAATCTCTCAAGTCACTGGTATTATAGGCATGCACCACAGTGCCCAGCAAAAATATTTGATGAATCACTAGTATTTCAAAGAACATGGGTTTGGAAATTTTTTTCCTTTATAAAATCATAGTACCAATAGTTAGCTGTATGGAAAAAATATTTTTAAAAACTCAACCAGCAATTCATCTAAAATACAGTGATTATACTTACTGTCCATGGGAAAAGTCCCGTTTCATTATTAAATATTCATTTGCTAAAAGTGTTAACTCAACAGATCATACCTGATGGTAATTTCTGCTTCATCCCATTGGACCTTGGCAGACGTGCTACCCTCTTTGACCACTCCCAGCAGCGTGGCATGGCGCCCAGTTTGCTTGTGAACACACCGACCTCCAACTCTAAGACCAGCATCAACTCCTCCTATCACTGCCAGAACTGGCCACACCTCTATGCAAAGAGTCCTCAGCTGTGGCTCTGAGAGGTCAGCAAGGCCATGTCTATTATGTTTACCTTTCTCTTCCTCTTTGTTCTCCTTCTCCTCTCTCATTTCATTTTCCTCTCGGCTCTGAACCGAGCGGCTTTTCTTTAGCTTCTGACCTGACTCTTTAATACATATCTTAATTTTATGTAGCCTTTCCATCATTTTTTTGTTAATGCAGTAAGTCCAACGGTCTGTTCGGTGAAGGATACGGATAAGTTGAATAGTGGCCTCAGCTAGCACTGCTGCTACTGGACTACAAATGGGGTCTCCTGGAAGTAAGTCCCGTGGTGTGCCTCGCATCTGCATATCACAAATTTTCACCTATATAAAAGAAAAGAGGGTGGAACATATGTGATATCAATAGGTTTCCTTAACTGTTGTAACTATAAATTCTAGCACATGGAATTCCATGTGGAACTAGTGTTTGATCACCTACTACACATGTAATATACCAACTGGCTCACAACAAAGAGGAAATGTTGCAGACCTACTGAAGTTACTAGCAGTATGGTACTCTGTAATAAACTGCCCTGTCATTTAAATCTCTTGTAGCCTGTGAATTACAGACCTGGTAGGACCACTAAAAAGATGGATATATGTAACTGAATTAATTTAGTTCACAAAAGTCTGGAGTATACACCAGTTCTCATTATCAAGACTCCAGAATAATAATGTGTCCTAGAACTATCTTTTATATTGTTCAAGGGGAACAAAGATAAAATTTTAAATCTATACAACTGGGATAGTTCCAATCTGGACATACACTACAAACTGGAAGAGAGGACTGAGACTTCAATTAATATCTTAATTCTACATAATCTTGGGAAATTATTTAATCTCTTTAAGCCTCAGTTTTACATCTGAAAAAAATGGCACAAATAATCGTACTGGCCTCCTACACTACTTTAAAAATAATATGAGCTGGCCATGGAAGTACATGCCTATAATCCCAGTGACTCAGGAGGCTGAGGCCAGCTGTCCCTGGATTCAATCCCCAGTACCACAATAGATAAATAAATAAATTAAATTAAACTATGCACATAAAGTGCTTATCAGTACAGTGCCAGGTACACTATAAATGTTTGAAAAAAAAAAAGGTTAACTATTATTAGTATTGTTTTTCTCAGAGATTCTGAAGTTTGTCACAAAAAACCTTCCAGATAGAATAACTTGATTGTTACCTAATCTAAGGTTGAATAAATTTTTTCAAGGTTCCTTGCTACTGGAAAGCACCATGACCATAATTCTCAGCAGAACATGCCAGAACCTATTTTGGGATACAATAATATAATCAGGACAAGGGATAATATCAGGTACTAGGAGGCCTGTTTACTTCATCTCCAGTTCAATTTTTATTGCCTACCTATTCTAGAAGTAGTTCCCTTGTCTTGTGAAGAGCTAGCTTTAAATCATAACTCATGGAAATTTAATTTTTTAAATGTAAATTATTTTTAAAATATACTTTAAAGCATAGAATAAAAAGTAACTTTCACGGTTAGGGTCCTCCAATTTACCTAATTTGTAAACTTATTACTATAAAATAACTAAAAATTCTTGAGAACAAACCTAAGTCACCTCCATCCTACAGTAAAGGATGGAGCAAGAAAAAAAAAATTTTGTCTATCAGTACAGGGAGACCAAAGAAAGGTTGATCTCTGTCTAGATTTGAGATGAGGAGAATAAAAAGGTTTCAGTCAGAAGGGATCCCTTTTAATTTTTTTCTCAAAAGTTTCAAATTTATACTATCTATAACGTTTGAGAGCTCCCCCAGGTGAATTAATAAAAGGTAGCTCTCTATCATAACTGGAATTTCTATTACTCAGCTAGTGGCATCCTATCACATTTAAGATTATTTCTAGATTTCTCTCATGTCCATAATTGCCAATGAGCCACATTATCCCTAATTTAGTTCCTATAATTACCATAGTTGCACATAAATTTAAAAATTTGATTCACTATATCCAACTAACCAGAATATCAAATTGTGTCTTACTGTAAAGATAATTTCTAAAAGTATTTAACCTCATTCTATAAGAATGAATTATATGGGTCAGTACTCTTAATGGTATAAACAGCTTATTTATACTTATAAACTCTACCTGATGCTAAAAATTTAATAAGAAAACAAATAACCTTCATACTTAAATATAAAGGTTTTGAGGCTTCATTACCTTTTCACCTGGGTTGCTACTATAGAACATTACACATGGGTACAACTCTGCTGCATCCACATCTTCAAAAGCTAATTTAGGTTCCTAGAGTGTGACAGAAGTGAGGGAAAGAACAAGGAAACAAAAATATTTTTAAATTGATAACATCTAACCACATTAAAATACAAAGCCTTAGGAGACAAAACAAAAGTTACTATAGCCAAATTGCAACTACCAAGGAAATTCCACATATAATAAATGATTCTAATTTATTCATTTGTTTCAAAAATCTTACTGGGATTTAACACATTTCTGTTGTTAGTTTGGTGCTTGTAAGAATAAAAAGAGAAAGTATTAAAGACAAGGAAGAAGAAAGTAGATAATCTATACACTAGATAATTAGCACTTGAATAATTAACTGTAAATTTGAAGGAAAAAAAGTTTATGAGTAGGTTTCAGTACCTCTCCATTTTTCCCAAAGGAAATAGTCCTGGCTTCCATGTCTAATACACAGGTAATGAAATCTCCTTGAGTAAAGCTGGACAACGTCAGTGTTTGTTCTCCATTGTGGTAGAGGTTACCACTGTAGGCCCTATAAAGCCACATATCTGAGGTGGTACGGTGGTTAAAGTCATGTACTGGCCAACGAGAAACTCCGACACATGTGCCTTCATTACCTCTGTTTTCCTTCACAATGTAAAACTAAAATAAATGTTATAATACTCATTAGTACTAAAAAAAAAATCTGTTTGTATGCTATTAACTGCATAAACCAAAACCAAAAGATTATGTTTATAAACAATATATTTGCCCTATGAGAATTTTATTAACTTTCTTTCCCACCTAAGTAGAAATAACTTGAAAATGAAATAAATTCATCAGTTTATGAAGATTTTAAAGGAAATTCATTCTTTTTTCCTCATTCAAATTTTTATTCTAGAATAAAATTTTATTCTAATTTTTACAAAAAATCAATGTCAGTAAACATATACTATTATCATTTTCAACAACTATTTTAAGATTTTTCTATTTTAATTTTAACATTATAATTATTGATAAATATAACTCATGTAAATAAAAGCTCTTTGAGGTCCTCACAATATTTTATTTTTTAAAATTTATTTAATAATTCTAATCAGTTATACGCCAGAGTAGAAAGCTATTCAATTCATTTTACACAAATGGTGCAGAATTTTTCACTTCTCTGTTTGCATGAAGTAGAGTCACACTATTCGTGCATTCATACATGTACCTAGGGTAATGATGTCCAGGAAATTCATTTTTTACCTTGTAGAATGTTTTAAATTATTTCTGTGTCCTTCAACAGATGAATGGATAAAGAAAATGTGGTATATATACACAATGGAATATTACTCAGCCATAAAGAAAAATGAAATTATGGCATTTGCCGTTAAATGGATGGAACTAGAGAATATCATGCTAAGTGAAATAAACTAATCCCCCCCTCCCCCTGCAAAAAGGCCAAATGTTCTTTCTGATTTGTGGATGCTAACCCAAAACAAGGGAAGTTGGGGAGAGGAATAATAGAAATAGATTAGACTACACAAATAGATTAGGTAACAAAAGGAAAGGAATGGGAGAGGGGAATAGGAAAGACAGAATTAATTGGTCATAACTTTCCTAGTCTCATATTTGTATACACTACCCAGTGTAACTCCACATCATGTATGACCACAAGAGTGGGAACCTAATATTATAAGTTATACTTTATGTATGTATATCCTGCCAAAATACATTCTACTATTCTGTATAAATAAAAAGAAAAAAATAAAAAATAAAAAGGCCTGACTGCAATAGCAATCCTTGGCTAGTATCTGTGAAATCAACTGTAAATAGTTTCCTACACTGATACAAACTTTTTTAAATGAAAAGGTTGCTCATGGGCCTACAGCATTTGAAAAAAAACAATGTGGTTTACACTGAACACCAACTTTCCTTTTTGGAGTCTAGAATTTTGGTACATCAGGTAAAATATGACAAATATAACCAGTCCTCAGAAAAACCTTGGGCTCTGAGTCTCTAATGGGGATTCCTTTGAAACAACACATACATGTTGCTTGCTGCATTTTTTTTGCTGAGGGAGGGACAGAACATAAAAAAGCCAGCACATGATTCTTCCATACAGTACCTGTCTTTTTCTTCCCTTATCATAAGGTTACATATCCTTACTACATCATTATATTAAATCTCAATTATGAGAACAACTATATGCTAAATCTTAAGAATTCTCCTAGTGAATGTCTAAATATGAGGGTGGTCTTGGGGACCTTTGACACAGTGGTAGCAGCGAGATTACTAGAACAACCCTCAAAATAATAGAGTTAGAGCATTATTTGGGAAAAATAAAGAAAAGGAGTGGAAAAAAAACAAATTCTAGTGCCTGGGTGGCTATGGAGTTACACACTGTATGAAACAGCAGATGAGGTACTAATTTGTTGTGAAAGGTAAGTTACCTAAAAAATTTGAAAATGATAAGTCCAACCACTTCTGGTTTCCATTTATGATAACACCTTACATATTGATAGAACATCGTTTACAAAATGATTTGAAAGTCCTTCCACATATTTTTTTTTTCTTTTTAACATCTTGGGGAAAAGGGACCAAAATACAAAAGGCTAACAAATGCTTAAAATTCTATGTACCTTCCACTGATAGCATCCAGAAGTTACTCCAGTTGATGCCAAGCCATATCCTTTTCCTCCACTGCCATGAGTTAAAATCTGTCCATTCTCCACTATGCAACACTGGGCTTTCTCTGGGTCAAAAGATACTTCTTGTATGGGAAGATTCTCATCTTCTTCCTCCAATTCTCCTTGCTTCTACAAGAAAGGAAGCTGGTTCAGTATTTTGAAGTAAACCAGATCTCTATTAAATTCTATGACTCTTTTATGCCACAAATATTTATTATCTACCAAATACCAGTTACTGTGTAAGGACATGTTCCTGCCAATCAAGAGGTTATTGTTCCATTAGGGGATAGAGAGACAAATGATGTAAGTATTGCAGTAAGAAAATAACAAAAGTTACATGTTAGGTATAGTAGAAACATACATGTATAAGTATCTAACCATGCTTCAGAAAGAAACGGAAGTATTAAAAGAGAGTGGCTTCTGAGTTGACACCTGAATGATGAAAACACATTAAATGCTGGGTATGATATCACATGCCTGTAATCCCAGACATTCAGGTTCAAAGCTGCCTCTGCAATTTAGTGAGGCCTTAAGCAACTTAGCAAGACCCTATTTTTTCTTTTTAACTTTATTTTTTTATGTTTTTAGTTGTAGTTGGACAGAGTAACTTTATTTTACTTATTTACTTTTTATGTGGTGCTGAGGATCGAACCCAGCGCCCCGCACAATGCTAGGCAAGCGTTCAACCACCGAGCCACAACAGCCCCAAAGATCCTGTTTCACAATAAAAAATTAAATAGGGCTAGGAATGTAACTTGGTGGTGGTAAAGCACCCAGGGTTCAATCCCCAATACCATAAAAAAAGTCATGAAGCAGATGACCAAAGAAGAGAAAGGCTCTTCAGGCAGTGTATATAGCATGTGCCAAGGCATGGAGGTGTCACAGAATTCAATGATTTAAAATCATTGCAAGCAGAATGGAATGTTCAGAGGATAAGAATGACAGAAAATAAGCCCACAAAGAGAAGAAACAAAATCATGAAAGGCCCTATAAGTCACATTAAGTTTGAACTAGCACAAATGACTTACATAAGGATCTGTGATCAGATGAGCACTTTATCAATATCATTTTACCAGGGGTGTATATAAGGAAGGCAAAGAGAATAATCAGGGAATTGCTGCAAGAGTTCAGGTAAAGAATAGGGAGGGCCTAAATTCATTCAATAAGCATTTATTAAGCATCTACTCTTTGCATATGGTTGCAATATAAACAAGAGATAAAAAGAGATAAAAAGCAAGGAAGTGGCATAAGCTTACTACTGAAGGATAAGAAAGAAGATAAAGAAAGCTTCATGGATAAAAAATGTGATTTGGGAGGGTGGGAATGAAAGACAGGCCATTTTCTCTTTCTCCATTCTGTCTCCTTCTCCATTTGTAGAGAAGGAGACAGAATGGAGAAAGAGAAAAATGGAATAAACAATAGAGCAAAGTCCCATAGAAGACTCTGCATCACAGATAGGTGACAGGATATTCCTTTGTGCTGTCTAAAAAAAAAACTTTTTGAAAGAATCACTTACCTGTGATTTTATTTCTTGTTCTTTTTCCTTTATCTGAATAGCATGTTTGGCCTGAGCAATGGGAGTCTCCCACATACAATCCGATAGAAGGGAAAACAGGCGCTCAACTACCTGTTTTATTGAAGGAAAAAAAGATAATGAAATTTATAAAGAGTAATTTTAAGTATTTTTAGAAAAGATGTAACTATAATATTAAGTCATGTCTAGTTTGATTATATCAATGTCTAGCAGCTATTTTGGGTGGTTATAAGTTAAATATATACTTTTAGAAAGATCATTGACACACTAGAAAGTAGTTTACATAGGCTTTATGTTGCCTTATTATATACGGACACCTGATAAAGCTATACAACCTCACACATTTCGCTCTCTAAAGGCCCAACCTAGTAAGACACTCTACATACTGTCCTTTCCTTTTGATATTAAAGTTATTCCTAATCCCTCTACTTATCACACTTCATAATTTCTCTTTCTCTTCCTTAAAAGTGAAATAACAGAGAAAGCAATGTTAAAAGTGAAAGTTATGCTACTGAATAAATGACACATTTATAACTAGAAAGGCTGTATATAAGTTTAGATTTGAAGTGAATAATGTTGCAAACATGTAAAATATTTTCTATTAACTTTAAAAATAGAAACCTGAGCCATTTGGTCATCTTCTACTCCAGATTCACAAGCTGGTAGCACAGCTTCAAGAACATGAAGTGCAAGTAGCCTTGTTCTTAAGTTACCAACTAGAGGAATACCTAGAGGAAAAAAAGATGTTTGCTTATTATCAATGTGACTTAAATTCAAAGTTAAAATGATCTCCTTGGAAAAAATCCCTGAGACAGCTAAGCATTTATAAGTGGAATGAACGTCACTTAAACCTGTCATCAAATGAATTCTGAACCCATACTATACCCATTAATGCATATAAATATCATGTTTACACACACACACACACACACACACACACACACACACGGAAAGCACTGTAATAACCACTCATGCCAGGCACTATACTATGTATTTCACACATTTTTACTCCATTAATCCTCATGGACCCTGACCTGTAGTCTCATTTTACTGATGAGGAAATAGGATCAGAGAATGTAATAATTTGCCAAGTAGAGGCAGAATTTTAAACATGTCTGTGAATCTCTAAAGTTTTTGTTTATTTGTACCCTCCCATTGCCTCTCCCTAGGTTCATGCCTTGACTGTTTCAAAGAGATTGCTAGAATTAATGGAGAGTAAGCAGTTTGTACTTTTCTAAAGATAGCCAAAGTAGAGATGGAATACTGATGCATAAATATGTACTTTAAACAATTCACATAACTATAATAAAACCAGTTTAAAATAAATAAATATATGAGTTTTATGTTTTAGGATTTTACAATATAAACTTCATCTTACTAAAGGAAAAAAACTGTTGTAAGTTATACTAATTAAGAAAATCTATGGTGAGAATATAAACATGTAAAATAACACATATTGTGGACCATCATTATGTTATGTTATGTTTTGGCATATTTAAAACACTAAAGATCATGAAAAAGATCTGGAAATGAAGAGTGGTGATGGTTGTAAAAAATTGCTAAGATACTTAATGTCACTGAATTGTACACTTAAATAGTCAAAATGGTAAATTTTATATTATGCATATTTATCACAATTAAAAAACAAATCAGATTAGGAAAGGCCTGTCAATAATCTATGTACATAGACCAGACTTTAGACTAAGAACTAGTAATTAAACTTATTGTATAGAACTATCATAGATATCAAACATTCATAAGGCATAACCAAGGTAACTGAAATCACATCATGATAAGAGAAAATGGACAGATACAAAAAATGAGATCAGAACCTATACCAAATTATATATTAAACAGTATGTTCATCACATATTTTTAGAATATTTTACCATCTGCACAAATAAAATCAGCTTTTTAGATTAAATCCACAATTTTCTCAGGTGCCACTTTTTAAAAAAATATTTATTCACTTTTTAATTGTAGATGACACAATATTTTCACTTGATTTATTTATTTTTATGTGGTGCTGAGGATCGAACCAAGGGCCTCGCATGTGCTAGGCAAGTGCTCTGCCGATGAGCCACAACCCCAGGCCCCTCCAGTGCCACTTTTTATTATTCATTTTCTATCATTTTTTACACTTGTAACTGGAGCTTTCTTTCAATCAAATGAGAAAGAAAAGCTCTGAAATCAAGGTTGAATGTCCAATGTTGTTAAAATCTAGTGTTCTCTTAATAAAATACATGTGATATATGAAAATATTCTAAAATAGAGGCCAGGGGGCACATACCTGAAGAACACTTCTGAGATGCTATATTTAGAAGCACCTCTGTCCACTTTGGGGAAGCCATTTTTGATTGAATTGCTTTTGAAGACACAACTCTTCGAAGAAAAACTAAGAAATCCCCTAGATGGAGTTCAGCTGCATGTTGTTTCCTAAGAGCAGCTGAAAATGAAGAAACAAGTTTACATCATAACCAAAAGTTAACAGGAACTAGTGATATCTAACAGAGCTTGTATTTGTATTGCACTATGCACAAATCTGATTCATAATCTAGGTTTTCAGTAAGCTAATGATTTTTGAAAATTTAAAGACTAGAATAGAGATAAGTTTAAAAACAAAAAAAAAGCCAAATGAAATATCTTTTACATCAGTGTACAAAAAGAATGAGCATGCTAGAATGTGTATATATACTTGTTATCCCATTTTTTAAAAAGTGGTACTCTAAAAAACGATGGCTCCCTACCCAAATCTAGAGTTCTGCTAGATGAAATTTTGAGAACAATGATCTGTGAATTTGTATGAAAAAGTGTGTGTGTGTGTGTGTGTGTTTTGTGTGTGTGTGTGTGTGTGAATTAGGAAGGAAGTTCACAATTTTAATTACACTTTCAAAAAAAAACCCTTGCTTCCCTTCCCCAACCAAATTATCACATCTTTAATAAAAGATTTTCTGTTCTGAAATTCTACAAAGAAACACATCCCTAAGCCTTAGTCTACTTTGCCTGAGAGCAAACTCTATGTATAAGACCTTTCACACAATCTTGCCTTAAACAACCAATCTTCTCAGTTTCTCCATGGCATCAGCACAAGTCTCTCTTTTGTCACTCTGAAGCCATAGAAAACTATCTTCCCTTCCTGTATCACACCACATTTTCTTATCACACACACCTTTCACACTTTCTCAGACTGTCAAAGTCTCATACAGAGATAGAATCAAAAGTGTGCCAGAATGGCCATCTCCAAGGGATAATAAAACATGGAAAATTAAAACAATTTGAAGATAAGAATATATATAAAATATCACTTATATACATATAGTATGTATAATATGCTTTATATATATAAAACTTTCAGGAAGATTCTGACATGCTGAATTAAAGAACTCACTGACAAGTCACTTGTCATGGAGATAGACTCCTGCCAAGGGGCATGCTATGGTGACAACAGAGGATAAGTAAACTACTCTCATGGGAAGATGCATCCAACTAATAGAAGAAATTTTGTTTGCTGAGGTAGGTATGCAAGGCTATGACAGGAATAAAGTGCTGAGGATAATTAGAGAGAAAAAAAAAACCCACAAACTCTTCTCTCTATTTCCTCCAAATAGAACCCTGCCTCTTCTTTACCCAAATGTTAAGTGAATATTTTTTTGTATTAGTTTGAAAAATACAAAAGTATTAACCTGCCCCAGTTATCCACATGTCTCACTCCAAGCTTGTCCCTATACATTCCTTCAAGATCCAGTTAAAAAGCTACCTCTTTTATGAAGACTTCTCTCTCAGCAGAGGGCCCTGGGTAAATCCCTTTATGAAGTCTGCATTCTACCTCCTACTGCCAGAAAGTATTTCTGGAATAAAACGTAAGCCTGGAGACCTTAAATATAAAGCTGGTCAATAAAATCTGATGATATAGTTTGTGTTTCAGTGTCAATACTACATTTTAAATGAAGGCTATACCTTCCTTTTAATTATTTTATTTAGAAAGATTGGAGCTTATTAATATCTAGGCAGCCTGCCTCTGAATGGCTAGCCCCTGCTGACTAAAGTCAGTCTTACACCTAGTTGTCTCCATAAATACGAAAGGATCCAATGACCTTCTAGCTAGGATAACTGAGAGAAAGGGACACGAACTCTGTCACACACGCTAAGATTCAGTCACAAAAGAACTGTTTCTCTCTTTACTGGACATGGAAGGATCCAGTTTTATGTAGGCTTTATAGGCTAAGTATCTGCATATCTTCTTTCTTGTGCAGGACTCAGCACAGACTGGTGAGAACCTGTTTTTTTAAATTATTTTTTAAATTTTCTATTTGAATTTGTTATATATGACAGCAGAATGTATTACAATTCATATTACACATATAGAACACAATTTTTCATATCTCTAGTTGTATACAAAGTATATTCATACCATTTGTGTCTTCATACATGTACTTAGGGTAATGATGTTTATTGCAGCACAATTCATAATAGCTAAACTGTGGAACCAACCTAGATGCCCTTCAGTACATGAAAATGTGGTATATATACACAATGGAATATTACTCAGCAATAAAATAGAACCTGTTACCTTAACAACCCTTTCTCCTTCACTGGATCTCAGGAAAGCAGGTGGAGGCAGGAAAACCTTGCTTTCACTTTCTCATAGCTCTTTGTGTAAGGACTATAACAGTATATCAACAGAAAAAAGGAGCTTGCCATGGATTAGCCTTTGAAACTGAAAAACTGGTCCTTAACTTTTAATATCCTCCTACATTCTGACTTCTGAAATTTAAATATTTCTTTTGAATATCTTGTAATACACTATAATTACCTGTTTACAAGCTTGCCTCCCTCTGTACCCTGGAAAGTCCACGAGGTCAGAGCTAAGGCTTTATCATTTTGCAACCCAAGGGTATTTCCTCTTTCTATCTGCCCATAAATCAACAACAATATTAATGATTTAAAGAGCATTTCTATTTAATTTCTAATATTATTTATTATCATATTCCAATACTAAAATTAATATCCACTGAGCTTTCACAATGTCCCAGACACTGCTTTACATGTATTAGGTTATTGAATCTTCACAGCAATCTTCAGAGAGATAATTAATCTTATTT
This sequence comes from Urocitellus parryii, assembly GCF_045843805.1. NCBI lineage: Eukaryota > Metazoa > Chordata > Mammalia > Rodentia > Sciuridae > Urocitellus > Urocitellus parryii. Next base: position 108,290,436 of record NC_135536.1, read on the forward strand.
GACAATTGATAGAATTGGGGAAGAGAATGGTTAACTAACTGGCTGCTTCCCTCTGTCTATCTACCTAATCTAGAAAGGACTTAAAAAAGCCAGGAATAGTGACACATACCTATAATCCTAGGTACTCAGGAGGCTGAGGAGGAAGGATCACAAGTTCACAGCCAGTCTGGGGATCTTAAAATATCTCAAAATAAAATAAGGACTTGGGCTATAGCTCCATAGTAGAGCTCTTCCTAGCATGTTTGAGACCCTGGGTTCAATCTCCAGTACAGTTTGAAACAAAAAAAAAAAAAAAAAAAAAAAAGAATTTTAAGGACTCCCAGAGTTGTTATGGTAATGAGTCATGGTAGATTTACAATCATTTTTTAATAAATGACAATTTTTGACCTTTATTCCTTTAGTTATATAAATGATGTATGTCATCTATAAGTTCTTCTAAAATAGTGTTTGCTATGAAACTGTGAGTAAATAATATGTCAGCAATCAAATATGTTGAAGAATTCTATTAGAGAATAGAGAAGCTGGGGGGGAAAACAATCTCTGATTTTAACCCAGCACCCAATATCTAACCCCTAATTCCAAGGAACCATTTAGGGTAGGACTATGGTGAAAAAGAGTATGTCAGGGTCAAAGGATAAGAAAATATCTGAGTCTACCTCCTCCCACCCCCAATCCCACACCATCTCCCACTAGGCAATACTTAACCTGGGGGAAATTGGTCACTAAAAATCTAGATTCTGAGCCTGGACAGCCAAGGAATGGCTAAACCTAGTGTAAAGGCAGTAGGTTGCAACAGCAGAGTGAATAGACTCTAAGGAGGTTCAATCAGAAGCTCATCTAAAACATACATATTTGGAGAGAAAAGGGGTTTATAAATGAACAAATAAAAATCTTTTCATAACCTACAATGGAAGGAAGTCTACATTCTCATCACATGCACACAAAGAAGTTTCAATTAATATTTGTTAAGTAATGACAGAGAAAAAGGCTTATGATACCTCTGAAATCTTTCTTCTCGGTTTCTCCACTGGAATCAACTTTTTTTTCTTCTTCTTCTTCACCCTCTTCTCCTTCCCCTTCTCCAAAAGAGGCCATAAGTAGTACACCAGTTTGGGACAACAAATTCTTCAACTGACTACAAAGTAGATCCAACAAGGATTGAACTATCTTGGGACTTAGTTTATCAGCATAGGTCCTACAAGAAACAAAAAAATAAGTGGTAAGAACACAGAATGGCAAACATTGTGAAAAATGTAGAAAGACAAAGCTCCACGTAATACTACCAAGAAATTTTAGTACTTACCCTGTAGTGATTGCTAGAATTTGGAGCAACCTTGTACTGGCCACTTTCAAAGCTGTGCTAAGCTGGGAAACACCTGTCTTTGGCAATAACTGCAAGGGCTGTCCTAACATGGTGTCTGTGCCACATAACTGTGATAATACATTTAGCAGACCAGTGGAAATTGCCAAAGAAACATCCACAGGTTGATAATGAACACTCAAGGCAAATACTGTAACTAAAAGGAGACGCTGTTGGGCTTCTAAAAAAGAATGAGAGAGAGATAGTTAAGAATCTCCTTTGAAGTAAACAAAGCATTTATTAAAATGATTTTTTTCCAAATGTAAATACTAATATAAAATACCATTACATTTTCAAATATTTATTTTTTAATGTCAGCCTACTAATATTAAACATAAAATATAGACCATAACTACCTACCATACCTCAGGCCAAAATGCATTCTTGCATCTTATATTTAACTTACCAATGTGATGCTTATTTGCTTGCAAGGCTCTCTCCAGGGTAGCAGACAACTGTTGATAAATCTTATGCACAGCCACCTGGATTTCAATTTGAATATTTCTCTTAGCTGCTCTGATCCCATCCTGAATTACATATAAAGATTCATGTTTTATACTCACAATAATAGCTTTTTGCATCAAGAAGTAATAATGTTTATTCCAGGTCTATTCCAGGGCCCTATAGTGGTTTTCTTTTTAATTTATTCTCATTTGTTATATATGACAGCAGAAAGTATTTCGATTCATATTACACATATAGAGCACAATTTTTCATATCTCTGGTTGTACACAACATAGAGTGACAACATTCATGTCTTCATATGTGTACTTAGGGTAATGATGTCCATCTCATTCCACCATCTTTCCTACTCCCATGCCCCCTCCCTTCCCCTCCCTCCTCTTTGCCCTATCTAGAGTTTGCCTATTCCTCCCATGCTCCCCCCCACCCATCCTCATTGTGAATCAGCATCCTTATATCAGAGAAAACATTCAGCATTTGGTTTTGGGGGATTGGCTTACTTCACTTAGCATTATATTATCCAATTCCATCCATTTACCTGCAAATGCCATTATTTTATTCTCTTTTAATGCTGAGTAATATTCCATTGTGTATACCTTTATTTTGTTTATTTAGTTTTTTAAAAATATTTCTTTTTTAATTGTAGTTGGACACAAAACCTTTATTTTATGTATTTTTATGTGGTGCTAAGGATCAAACCCATGGTCGTGCACATGCGGGGCAGGTGCTCTACCACTAAGCCACAAACCCAGACCTATTTAGTTTTTAATGTGATGCTGAGGATGGATCCCAGTGTTTCACGCATGCTAGGCAAGCACTCTTTCATGAGCCACAACCCCAGCCCCCCTATAGTGGTTTTAAGTACTTTCAGCATATGAAAGACTTATAATAAATTTAATTTAAAAATTTTTTTTCACTTAGAGCCTTTCTGAGTTGCTGAGACTAGCCTCAAACTTGCAATCCTCTTGGCTCAGTTGCCTGAGTCACTGAAATTACAGGCATGCACCACCATACCTGGAAGTGCTTGCTAATTCTTGATTCTGTATAATCCTTCTCCTCTCCCATAAAGTAATTTCCCCTCTAAATATGACATAAAGATTACATTTTAAAAAACTATAAAAGGAATCAGAGAAACTAGGTAAAATAATCAGATCTAAAATGTAAACTACTGAAACCCATCTTCCCAAACTCTAACTTCTTTTTTTTTTTTTTTTTTTTTTTTTAGTTTTCAGCGGACACACATCTTTATTTGTATGTGGTGCTGAGGATCGAACCCAGGCCCCCAGGCCGCATGCATGCCAGGCGAGCATGCTACCGCCTGAGCTACATTCCCAGCCCCCCCAAACTCTAACTTCTATCTCAACTTAGATCTAGTTGTTCATAACCCACTTGAATCAAATGTATGAAATATGATATGTCAAGAGCTATGTAATGTTTTGAACAACTAATAAAAAATAAATTAAAAAAAATATTTATGAAACTGAACCGGGAAAGAACCCGAAAGTACAACAGTAATATGGCTCACTTAATCCCAAACACACTACTTAAACCAATGGGATATTTTAAAAATTTAAAAGATATTTTTAAAATCTCAATTATAAACACCACAAAGTTTCACATTATTAAATTGGCTTTATAAAAAGATAATTAAAATTTGAATACACTGTTAAAGGGTCACCTACCTGATAGTGATGCAAGCGGCCACTTTCTCCTTTGGCTCCTGTGTGTCCAACAGTGCCTAAACCAAAACACCCTGCTAGAAACTGTAATCTCACAGATGTGAGCAGTGTGGACGACTGAAAGCCTGAATTCGACCTGCTTCCTACCAGTGAGATGCTACCTTTTTCCTCCATCCCAGACAACAGAACAAGGATCTGGTGAAGTGCCTCCAAACGAAGCTTGAGGAAAAGAATATATTTTAGAGATTTTTCTTGAATTCAGACATAAAAAAAAAAAAATTGTTTGCCATTGACAACATATTATTTAGCACAAAGAAAAGTCTGACATTTCCTAGGAATAATAATTATTTATTATTATTATTCCATTTATTATTGTTGGTTTTTTCTTTAATTAAGATATCTCTAAAATCTCTATAAACACACTTCAGTATAAAAGAGACTATAAGAGTAGTAGATTTGGGTGGCTGGTTGGTTATTTTGGTGCAAGGATTAAACCCAGGTTTCAAAACTTTAAGGTAGTATTATTAGAATAGGTAAAGTAGATAATAACAAGGTTAATCAGAATGACTATTTCCTCAACTCAAGAATTAGAAGTGTTTCTGAATGATTTCTCTGTGGTTCTCTTGAACTTCTGCCTCTATCTTTCCTACATTGTACTGGACTATCCACCACAGTAATCAATCAGCCTATTCCACTTCTTAAAAGAAAATTTAAAACTCTATTTTGAAATAACTTTAGATTTGCAAAAGAGTTATAAGGATGGTACACGGAATTCCTGTATATCCTTCCCCTTGCTTCCCTATTTCTAATACTCTATATAACTTTGGTACATTTGTCAAAAGTTCAAAATTAATATTGGTATAATACTATTAATTACAGACTTTATTTAGACTTCATTCCCCTAATGCCACTTTTCTTTTCCAGAATCCAATCTGAATACCACATTACACTTGGTTGTCATGTCCTCTTAAGATTCCATTAGTCTGTGACACACTTTTTTCCCCACACTTTTTTCTCCTTATTTTTCATGAACTTGACAGTTTGGAAGTACTGTTCCTGTATCTTATAGGATGACCCTAAATTTAGCTTTCCCTCATTTTCATTCATGATTAGACTACAGTTAGGGATTTGGGGTAAGAAAATCATAGAGTTAAAATGTTCTCATTTTATATTAAGGGTACATGATAGCAATAAGACTTATTTCTCCTATTAATAATATTTGGGGAGGGTTTGGATTGAACCCAGGGGTGCTCTACCACTGAGCCACATTCCCAGACCTTTTATTTTTATTTTGAGATAGGTTCTCACTAAGTTGCTTAAAGGTAAGTTGTTGAGGCTGGCCTCAAATTTGTAATCCTTTTGCCTCAGCCTCCTGAGTTGCAGAGATTACAGGTGTGTGCCACCACATCAAGGCTTGGAGATGTTAATCTTGATTACTTAGTTAAGGAGATATCTTCCAGGTTTCTGCAATATAAAGTTATTTGTTTCTTTTCCCACACTTTTTGTTAGAAAAAAGTCACTAAGTCCAGCCTACCCTGGAGCATGGGGTTGAGGGAATTAATCTCTATCTAGTTGAGGAAGGAATATCAAGAATCTGTGGTCAGTCAAAACCACAAAAATTAATAAATATTTGTGTGAGGGAATCATTTTTGTATCTATGCAAACATTCTGTGTCTCCTTCAAATTTTCCTCACTAATTTTACCGTTACCAGTGGATTTTGCCTATAACAATTATTACGGGGTTCTAATATAAACTAGAGGTCTAGTTTAAATGGGAACAAATGGGTCAAAAATGGAAGCTATGAGTGGCAGGTCCCTATGGTCACCAGCCAATTTAACCCTAATTTCTAGGAGACCAGTGAAGACTTATGATTACAGTATTTTATTCTAGGAAATAACAACTTAAAAAAATGGACTTTTGTCCAATTCAAAGAAAATATTGGTTTTGGGTTTTTTTGTTTGTTTGGTTTTTGGTTTTTGTTTGTTTGTTTGTTTTTTTAAGTTAAGAAAGGATGTCAAAAGGCTCAGATGAGACATTGGGCATGGTGGGATATACTTATAATCCCAGCAATTGGGAGGCTGAGGTACAAGAATAACAAGGTTGAGGCCAGCCTCAGCAACTTCAAAGATCTATCTTAAAATAAATAATAAAAAAGGCTGTGAAATAGTTTAGGAATACAGTGCCCCTATGTTCAATCCCCAGTACTATTTTAAAAAGAAAAATCTCAGGTGAATGAAAGGGACAGGTAGAAATAGAAGAAGAAAAGTTTTTCCTAGAAGTGTACACTTAGTGGTTCAGTAAGTTTCCAGAGTCTCTAATGAAGAGTAAATATCAAAGACTTACTTCCGCCCTTAACTGCTGTTGTTCCATTGCAATGATGGAGGCCTGAGGACTTGTAGACATACTTTCCTCTGGCTCTTTAAAACCTGGGGCATTCCCCACATCTCCACTCACAAAGCTTACAACATTTTCAATCAATGTGTGAACTCCCAAAGACTTGGTAAGGTCAAAATCAGACTCGAAGGAGTAAGAGGAGTTATACAACCAGTCTCTGCTGTGTTTCAGGCGAGCCCAAGAGTCGCTCAGGGATTCCAATTGACTATGCATAGGACCTATAAACAAACAACAAACATGCATCAATGGCACTCAAGTAAAGCATACATTCTGAAACTAGATGAGGGCTGAGTGCTACTACCATACCAACTGGTGAGAAATGGATACTCATGTTTGAATACTTGCATGCATTAAATGAATCTGAGCAAAATGCTTTGGTTAAAAAAAAAAACAACAACAAACAAACAAACAAAAACTAGAGCAATGTAAGAAAATAAAGGGAAAGCCCTGTTGATGTACTAGGATTTCTAAAAGCGCTTTAGCAACACGCTGTCACAAGAAAAAGAAAGGCAGAAGCTGCTCTCAAAATGCTTAACTTAAAGGCTCTGCAGTATTAAACCAGATCAGGAACTGTGCACTTAGGACACTACTGATAAAACCTATTTGAAACAGGATTTCATCTAATTTAACATTATCATTGCAAAAGTTAAGACTGCACAAAATATTTACATATCTGCAATGAAACATTACCAAAAAATGAATACGGAAGGGCAAGTAAACTTACACAACAGGGAGATATAAACATCAACCCTTTAGGTTTCGTTAACATAATTGACACTCTCACTAACTAGTCAAGTGCAAGTTGTGAAACTTCTATATAGAGGAAGGAAAGTTTCACAAACAAGAATACATGAGATTTACTATAACATAATACCTATATAAAACTACCAAATGGCATCATAATAGTTGCTAAATATAATACCATAGTTCTGCTAATGGGCATTTTTAAAGCTAAAATCTTTACATTAGACATCAAAATGTTAACATGTTTGAGCACAAGAGCAACTGTCTAAGTCATATGCTAAAATTTGTTTTAAATAAATATGTACAAATGTCCAATTCTTGCATACCTTTGTCTTTAATTAATCTCAGGTACGTGAATTTGATTAATCATAATCTTTGGTTCATTAGATACTCTCATCATTGGTCCATGCATGGCCCACTTTTGTACTTATATATTTATGTATAACACTTGAGAACATAATAATTAGAAAACTGACAGTAACTTGTATCTTTTTCTTCTCCAAAAAACTTCTCCTCCTTATTTTTTTCCTTTAAGCCTAGGTTTATCATTCTCTTGCTTTTACTGTTTTGAATTTTATTTTTATGTGCTTCTAAGATGAGTATTTACTTTTAGTTGTTTTTTCCTTGCTAAAAAAAACCCTAAGGTATCATTTTATGTAATCTTTTTGGACATAATCTTTTCATTCAATATAATATTGCTAACATTCATCCAAATTACTCTAGTCAGTTTTCATCTGTTTGAACATAATATCCTATTATGTGAATATACTATATTTCTTTATTAGGAATTCACTTTTAAGCACCCAATAAAATATTTATGACAAAAATTATGTTTGTTACAATGCTAGATGCAAAACTTTAGAAAAATGACTACTTAAACACATTAATGCCCAGAGAGAAAATAAACTTACACAATATTGAATGTACAATATTATTTTTTAATTACTGTACTGTCATCCGTTAAATCTTGGAACTTCAATATCAGACACAGAAAATCCTAATAGGGAGCTAATATTATGAAGCAACTATTATATATATCATAGCAGAATTATTTAGATTATTTAGACTGGAAAAGAACATATGGTTTTACTGCCTTCTATGTTTTAGCAAGAATTCTTGGGCTGGGGATGTGGCTCAAGCGGTAGCGCGCTCGCCTGGCAAACGTGCGACCCAGGTTCGATCCTCAGCACCACATACCAACAAAGATGTTGTGTCTGCCGAGAACTAAAAAATAAATATTAAAAATTCTCTCTCTCTCTCTCACTCTCTCTTTAAAAAAAAAAAAAAAAAAAGAATTCTTAAGATTAAAAAAATGTTTAATTTTCAGTTTTACTGAACATTAAAAATAACAATCTGAAAATTTTACCAAATTACATGTGTTGAAAAGTTTTTCATATAACATAGAAAGGAATAAAAATACAAACAATAATGTCAGAGGTATAATATATTAAAATATTTTTAAGTAAAGCAGAGGCTAATTAAAAAAAAATACTTGTTTTCACTTTTTTTAAGTCTCCCAAATTCAAAAGCAATATTTGGCCTTAGTTTACAAAGGACAGTTTGGGGTCCCTGCAATGAGCTTGTTTTATTAAGTAACAAATTTCAGAATAAAACCTTTTTTTTGTTTTCCAATATTTACAAGGTACTTTTCAAAACAAAAACAATGTACAATGAGCTAACATTTGAGCTAACATTAGAACCACAAAAGTAAAAGACACCTTTTAAAGATTATCTAGTCAAGTTTTCTCAATCAAGGATACAGGCTAAAAGAAACTGATCTTCTGATAACACTAATTTATTAATTCTATGAAAGACTATTTTTTATATTCTTGGGGGTTTTGTTTTCAAGGTATTCAACTAGGAATTCAACCTAGGGGAACTCTACCAGGAGCTATGTCCTGGAACCCCCCTCCCTGGCCATTTTTGGATATAGGGTCTCACTAAGTTGCTTCCTGTCCTTGAACTTGAGATTCTCCTGCCTCAGCCTCCTGAATAGCTGGAAATATAGGCATGCACCACTGTGCCTGACTTATATTCCTATTATTAACCAGCTCACTCACCCATGAAAACTCTAATTGCTTAGCTCCATAAAGGTTCAATGGATCTACCAATAGTGAATTGCTTTTGTATATACCAAAACATTCTATGGAATAGCTGACTGTACCCCAAACTAAATCTCTGCACTTTAAAACAGGGGTCAGCAAACTTTTTCTGTAAGAGGTCAGATATTAAACATTTTAGGCTTTGTGGGCTCACAAAGGTCTCTGCCTTAACTATTCAACTCTGCCCTTGCAATGTGAAAACAATCACAGATAACACATAAACAAATGACTATTATATGTCCCTGGATTACAAAAACAGGTGAAAGGCCAGACTTGATCTACCAGCTATAGTTTGCCAGCCCCTAATTCAAAGAATAAAATTTATTAGGTGTATAACTCAAGTAAAGCACTGTATGAATAAAATATAAGAAAGAACAGGAAAGACACCATAAAAAAAGCATTAGGATAAAAAAAACAATTCTCACCAAAATATTGAGTCTGACATTGAAAATACTCTGAAACACAAAAATTTAGAAGCATGGAAATGGTAAAGAATTTTAATCTTAAAAAAAGCATAATAATGTAGTAATTTACTGTTTTATCTGAATATAGAAAATATTATATCTGAAAGCATATCAAAAACTTCTACACAGTAATTGAGACTAAGCCCAATTCTTACTTAATATTAATTCAGAGTCTACATGAAAATTATGAGGTCCAACAAGAAATTTTTTAGATTGTTTACTTGTCCTTACAACTTTGGTTCTTAAATGGAATTTTCAAAATGAACATGGCAGAGCTGCAATACATACTTTATAAATCATAAAATATGTAGGCAAGCTAAAAGGGGAAAAAAATTAAACATGCCATCATGTACTTGCTTGAAGATCTTCTTTTTTCTGGGGCTCAACTGGCCAAAAAGGAGTAAATACACTACCATACAAGAATCAGAAAACAAAAGGAGAAATTTGATACAGGAGATAATATTTACATTTGCTCTTCTTTAGATAATCTAATTTGAAATGCACAGATAAAACAGCATTTCACCCATAAATGTTTTTACCATGAAACACGCATGTTGATAAACGTTTCTAGTATTATTTCAGCAATACAATCTTAACACTATTATATTTATATATTTAAAGACCTGGGGGAAAATCAAACCATACTTTAACTTAGAAGATTTCTAATAATGTTTAAATTATTGCTTTGATATCCCAGTATTTTTCATTTCACAGCATCAACTTAAGTATGAAAACTAAAATCAAGTATTTGCATAAAGGTACTGTCTTTCTGTGAAGAAGCAACTCAGTTTTGCTCAACAGCAGTAATTCTCTTAAGTATTTATTAGATTACCAAATACCAACATAATTTGTCAAATTTTTTCAATAACATTGATAGCTTTTATGAAAATTAAATTGTCCTCATTGGTATGAAACTCCTGGGCTTCAAGCCATCCTCCTGTCTCAGATAGCTGTAACTATGGGCACCTGGCCTAGAATTTAGTGTTGATGCCTCTAAAAAGCTGATCAAGGTCACCAAGCTGAAAGTATTTGCTCACATTGCTCTGCTGCTTTCTACCACATTTGCTTTCTTGGATGATAAGCTAGCTGGAGTAAGAGGTAAAAAAGGAGGTAATCATGGATTAATAACACAAATTTTAGTATCCCAAATGCCAAATACTGAGAATGTCCATATATCCTTTCAAGGAGTTTTTTAGAGGCATGATAAGAGCAGCTGAAAACATTCATATAAGCACTATCATTTATACACCCATTGAATTTCAGTAAACAACATACAATTAAACCTTGTCATCTCTCTCCTATTCCTTTTATCAGTCTTTTAGTTAAGTTGGGACCACTGAAATTAATAAAAACAGAAGTTATGTGAAGAAAAAATTGTACATTTCTTCCTCAAAATATTGAAAGAATTCTCACTTGGCCAGTTATCTGTCCTTCATGGCTCACATAAGAATTAGAACACCTAACAATTTGGCCCCAGTTTTAAGACTTGGCAGGTTCATTTGCTCAAAGAAAAATAGAATGATTTATTTTACCACCATTTAAAGCAAAACAAACAAACATGAAAAACACAAAATCAAAAACAAACTACTGTGGCCAAAGGGCAATTATTAAATATACAAGATTTTAAAAATTCCTTTGAAAGTATAGCCTTCTAAATGTATTTTCAATGTTTTTTTAAAAGAAAAAAATTCATTATAGGACTGGGGTTGTAGCTCAGTGGTGGAGTACTTGCTTAGCATGTATGAAGCACTGTGCTGAGAGCCATAGCTAAGTAAGAATGACGCATGGCAATTTCCTTGTCAGCCTACCCCATGTTGCTTAGAGGGAGGACTCTCCATTGTGGAAATGGGCTTGTTTGAGTAAGGTGACCCTGCTCAAGGACCAGGGTGGATCCGGGTTTAGGGAGGATCCTGCTAGATTAGGGTGGGTCCAGGTTTAGGGTGTATCCTGCTGCCTCAGGTGCCCGCCTGCTCCTTGGGATTCAGAGAGTATTTGGGATGCAGAGTGCCTGTGGATTTCCCCAGAATGAGCAAGTAGAGTGCTGGTGAGAGTTTGGGAATAAAGAATTGCTGTTTGAATCTACAAGGCTGTGAGTGGCTTGTGATTTTGTGTCCAGCCAGACTGTGGCAGCACTGGGTTTAATTCTCAACACCACATATAATAAATAAATAAAATAAAGGTCTTCAATAACAACAAAAAAAGTTTGAGGCTGGGGATATGGCTCAAGTGGTAGCACGGCTTGCCTGCCATGCATGAGGCACTGGGTTCGATCCTCAGCACAACATAAAAATAAAATAAAGATATTGAGTTCATCTAAAACTAAAAAATAAACATTAAAAAAAGAAATTCATTATAATAAGAAAAAGAAAAGGTACAGTGTACATTTTCATTGTTTAATCTATAAATTCTAGGGTTCTATAAAATTGAAAAGTAACTATTTTTATTAACCTTCCTACTTTTTATTTATTTTATTAACCTTCTACTTTTACCTGTCCTTAGATCAAAATCATCAGCAAAATTTTTCTGGAAGAATATTAAAATGGGATGATTATTATAATAAATTGGTATTACATTAAGTGATACAGTGAAAATATACAGTTTGCCTCTCCATTATAACTTTCTAAATGGGTATTTAAGAGAAACAAAACAAAACAAAACAAAACCTTTCCATGAGGTCCTCTATTTGCTTTTTTGTTTTCAGCAAAATAAAATCAAATTCCAACAGGTTAATAGGTACTAATACCACCTTGAGCTTTGTGAAGAAGATGGACTTAATTAAATGAATTAATGAAATTAATGACTTAATTTAGGTATATCTATTTAGAACTACAATGAGGTTATACCTAGTTTTAGGATAATTGTTTAGAGATGTGAACAGGCAGAAACTCTAGGACAGTAGTTTAAAATGTTATATTCCCTCCTCCTAACTTATCCACACTCAAATTACTTAGGCTACTCTGAAGATAAAGATGTCACTTTGCAGGGCCTAGGGCTATAGCTCAGAGGCAGAGCACTTGCCTAGCACAAGTGAAGCACTGGGTTCAATCCTCACCAGTGCTACATAAAAAATTTTTTTTAAATAATAGTATTCTACAACAAAAAACATTTTTTAAAAAGATGCCAATTTGCTTATTCAAAAGATATCATGTTGCTACATGCCAATACAGTTAACAGGGATTAAATCTCAAATTTATATTTTCATAATCATTATAAAGGTTCAAGAACAAAGAATAATTGTAGCCCATAGACTTGTACTTATAGGTATAAATACGATTAACAGGGCACTCTTATTAAATTACAGGTTAGATCCCTTATGGTAGTTAGCAAGTCTGCAACCATTTTCTCTCTACTATCAAATGGTATGCATTTATAACTAACATGGAATTTTTAGCAACAGTCACCTGAGCTAAACTAAATTAGAAAAGGTTGTTTCAAAAATTTAATTCCCAAATCAAGTGAACTGTCAATTTTCATAGTTAAAAAAATAATAAAGTGGGTATTGTACGTTACATTAATATAATTTCTCTGTAATTAAAAATACTTTGTGGGCTGGGATTGTGACTCAGCAGTAGAGCGCTCGCCTAGCACAGGCGAGACCCAGGTTCGATCCTCAGCACCACATAAAAATAGAGGCATTGTGTTGTGTCCATCTACATCTAAAAAATAAATAAATAAACATTAAAATTTTTTAAAAAAATACTTTGTGATCTTTTTTAGAAACCCAGGAGCTTTAATATGTTACAATCTCAAAAAGACTAACAACAGCTTTGATTCTTACTATTCCTAACATTTTAGAAAAATCATTCTCTGTATTATAGTTGGAATTAAATATAAAATATTGCCCAATTTTAGTCTACAGAAGTAACATCTCTTCTTCTAAGTTACATATACAAAAGAGAAGAAAATCATTAGTTTCTTTCCCTCATTCCTCAGTTTTCCTTCATTTCTCTTTTACTTTTCTTCCCCCCTCCCCCCATCACTATGGGGAAGAAACCTAACAACGTGCCAGGAAAGCTATCAAGAAGATTTCATTTTGAAACACAAATTATTTAATATCATGGAACACATGTTTTCTTCATTAGCTTTTAGAAAACTGCCACTTGTGGCAAATTTTAACATTTCACATTTTCACAACCACAGTATAAACAATTTTAAGTAAGAGTCGTAGCTAACAGAAAATAATACTTAAGAGAGCTTTTAGTTATCCTCAGATTTATATTATCTAAAACTCTGTTCTTTTGCTCTATTTGCTTATATGAGTTAACAATGTCATCAAGATAAGAATTTCTTCTTGATAACACTAAAAGTTGTTCCTTGTGGTAAAGTTACTTTCTTTTTTTTTGAATCATCAGTTAATCTATTATATGCTTTAAATTAAGAAGCCAAAAGAGAAAAAACTAGCAACTTTCTGTTTGCATTGTGAAAGGGGCAAAGAGTAGTCCTGTAACACCATTTAAATTACAGCAATACTGAACAAATTATATTGTTCTATCATGTGCAAGTATGAATATGTAACAACAAATGCCACTATTATGTATAATTATAACACACCAATAAAAATATTAAAAATTAAGCTATACAAACTCTATCACTAAGTTAAAACATGTGAAATTATGTACATACTATCCTCTCCCTGCAATGGAATGCTGTTTATGGAATTCCTAAGGATTTTTTAAAAGTGAATTTTTTTTGAAAAGTGCATGAAGATGTTAGAAGGACATATATTTAAAGAAAATGGTCTTCATTTTAACTCTTCTAAAAAAATGATTCTAAATTATTTTTTGGCAATTGCATTTCAAGGACAATTAAATCTAAATACATCAGATATAAAAACAGCCATCTACTTTAATCAGATTTTAATGGTTTTTTCTTAATGCTTACCTCTTTTTCTATGAGATGATGCCAAATCCAAATCAACATTTCGTCTGCCACTCTATTAAAAATAAAAAATAAATATATTTTAGGTGTGAAAAGCATTTTAAGATTTAATAAATTACGAGAATAATACATATGTATGTGTTACACCTACATATATAATTATAGCAATGTTCAATTATTCACGAATCAAGTCAGACTAACAGAAGGTCTCTAAATATCCACCATAATCAGCTGTAAGAAAGCATAAGCACATAATATCTCAGATACTAACTCAAAAAAAAATCAAGGTGCATATTAATTAACAGAAGTTTTTCTGTTGATACAGTTTTTTGGAATCTTTTATCTTTTCTCTTTCAGTCATTGTATCATCTTATTAATACTCTCTAGTTACCTAAAGTCCCTACAGCAAAACCTTTTTATAAAATTATACTTTCCTTCTCTTTCCTTTCCTTTCTTTTTAAAACTTTCATTAGTCTTGGCTATGTTTTTAAAGACTATCTGATTAATCCATACTAACATAAAAATACATAGTCCTAAGCATCTGGTAGTATTTTAGAAGATTTTTAAATATTTTTTTAAACCTGTTAAAATAGAAAAATCTCAAATTGGTGAAAATGCTGACAGCTTAATACAACAGTAAAAGCTTTCAGGAAGAAGTATATTTCTGTGTGCCTGGTGGTGGAAGATGTAAAACATCTGTCTACTCTGTCCACATATTTAGCTAATCAAATATATGTTTAAGTTTATGCATCTGACATTATGATCTTAGCAATTTTAATTGTACTCTCACACAATCAGAAAAGTTGGTATCAAAGAAGTAAATCTATAGAAGTGACAAAACAGATCCATTTGGGAAATTTCATTATAGGAAATCTTCACTTGTCATACATACAGATACATGTATCCCATGTGTAGATAAAACACATTTTGTTATTACTCACATGTCTACATATACACCAACAGAAATAAACATATTCTCATTTCATGGTGGATAAACCAAATAGCTCCTGAAGGCATCATGGTGTCATGAAATAAAATATTTTCCTCACATAGTACCTTTGCTCAAGAAGAACTCAAGCCTAGGCCTCAAAACCAGAAATAACTGTTTCTCTTGAACAAGTGGGTTGTTTTTACCTTTTAGACAGTGTGGATCATTTACCATGTTATGTTTTTTTTTTTGTTTGGTAGCATACCTTGAGCAGAACACCATACCATGTGTGCTCAAATATGCAAATCTTATCTAGGCCTTTATTTTTTTTTCTGGCTTGCCTTTTTTATTTTAAAGCCCTAATTTATTCACCTAATCTATCCTTTTATAAAATATTTCTTATATGCTTCTTCTTTTTCTTTTCCCCCTTCTTTTTTTGGTACTGGAGATTGAACCCAGGGACACTTTACTATTGAGCTAAATCCCCAGGCCTTTTCATTCTTTATTTTTGAGAAAGAGTCTCACTAAGTTGCTGAGGTCCTTGATAATCTGCTGAGGCTGGCCTCAAACTTGTTAAGTCTCCTGTCTCAGCCTCCAGAGTTCCTGGGATTACAGATAATTGTCACCATGCCCAGATCTTATATGCTAAATCAAATCCTTTGAGACATGAGGGACTTAGGTAAGAGATTAGATGGTATAATAAGAAACGATGATAAGAATGATCTCTGTCAATCAAATGGTTTGATATTCTCTATTTACTAAGGAAAATAGATAATTTATATAATGCAATTTAGAAAAGAGAGTTAATGCAGTTTAAGCATTGAACTGCTTAACTTCAGTCATTTAAAAAATCATTTCATTCACTAACAATTCAGAGTAATTCAAGGTACTGGTTATCAAAAATAAAAATGTTAATCTTACAAAGCCTTATATAGTATTAGAAGGATAATATATATCCTGCCCTTAGTGCTTGCTCTACTCATCTTCCCCAGCCTTTTGGAAGCTGAATTCAGCCCGGATCTCCCTTTATCTGCAACGGAATCTGTTCTCCCTCTAGTTCTTGACTTTTTTCATTTCTGTGGCATTCATTTTTTATTCCATTCACAAATTAATCTGTGTGTGTGCACGCATGCACTCACGCACGCAGGCACACCCACACACACAGTGCTGGGGACTGAACCCAGGGCCTTGTGCATTCGAGGCAACCACTCTACTAACTGAGCTATATCCCCAGCCCAAATCAATCTTTTTTTTAAATATGGTTATTAATCATTTTGAAAGTTTTTAAAAAACTAAATGAACAACAAAAAAAACCCTAAAGAACAATCAGCAATTAAATCTAGCTCAAGCCTCCTACATTGATATTTCTTCCCTAATTTAAAATTTTAAAATGTTTAAATTGTATTACTGAACTTATTCTTCACAACAGCACAGTTGAGGCAAGTATACCAGGTGGTACTATTCCACCTTTCAAAGATAAAGAAACTCAAATGTTAAATGTCTTGCCAAGGTCAAAGTCTATAGCATGGTCTATTTTTTTAATACCTTTATTTTATTTATTTATCTTTATGTGGTGCTGAGATCAAACCCAGGATCTCATGCATGCTAGGCAAGTGCTCTACCACTGAGCTACAACCCCAGCCTACATAGTCTATTTTAAGTCAGATTTCATTGTTTGTTTCCAAAAAGCATATCACTTCAACTATACCCATTCTCCTTTATTTTTCATTTCAGTTCAAATAAACTAATGATCATGCATAATATGTAAAGTACAATGTAGGAAATAACAAAGGCAAAACATAAAACATAAAAAAACCCTAGTCCTTCTATAAGTAAGTCCTACATGAGAAAATTGTTAGTGGCTTATTAGAGGTCCTAACAAACTGTCATGGAAGTACTACAGAGTCACTGTGAGTAATTTGGGAAAAAGCTTCCTGACCAGTTGACATTTTAGCCAGTCCTTAAGTGAGAGGCAGACTTTACAAGGAAACTTAGAAGACATTTAAGGCAAGTGGTACTTGGGCAGAGGCTCAAGAGATACATTTGGGGTCTGGCAGATGAATTGTTGTGGCAAAAGTGCAGATTACTACAGGGTAAAACTGGCTCCAAAAGAAAGCAGATGGTGTTTCCAGAATCTCTGATTTCTAGGTAGATAGTACAGAGTCACTGAAAGTTTGAGTAGAAAGATAGTACACAAGTAGGGGTTCTGCTGCTGTTGCTGGTGGTATGTGTTTTCAAAAACTCTATCTTAGGTAGCAGTGTCTAAGGAAAGACTAGAAAAAGCAAGATCAGTGTGAGAACTCCTAGTCAGAAAAAGGGTAAAAAGAACCTGAAATAATGAAGACAAAAGATTTAATGGACATAGAAATTTGCCAAAACAGATTAGTATATAACTCATAAATTCAAAGACTATTTCCTAACTCCCTACTATGTGTCAGGCACTATTGCAGATGGTTGGGATCCAGCAGCAAATAAAAAAAAAAAAAAAAAAAGTCCGTCCTTGAAGAGCTTATATCCTAGTGTAGGCTAACAGAAACTGCTCAATGAATATAAAAAGTAAAAACTGAGAAAGACAAGGGAGACAGGGAGTAAGTATATGAAAGGGAGGGAAAACTACCATTTTAAATAGGGTAAGCTGCACTGAAGAATAACATTAAGAAGAAAGCAAGAGAATTAGCTGCACAGACAATAATTCCAGCCAGAAGACAAAAGTCACATAAAGACACAAAAGGGGAACTTGTGCAGTATGTTCATGGAATGTCCAAGAGTCCAAGGTGGCAGAAGGAGAGTCATCAAGAAAGAGGGAAGCCAAAGAGAAGATCAGAGGTAGTGGGGTCAGATCACACAGAGCCTTGTAGGACCCTATAAGGACTTGGATTTATATTCTAAGAAAAAGTGAAGACATTGCAGAATTTTGATCAGAGAAGTGAAATGATCTATGTTTTAAAATACACACAAGGATGGGTGACTCAATAACGAGATTGACAAGATTGGAAAAATAAATGAAAGATGAAGAATCTCACTATATAACAAGACAAGGAATACAAAGTGGGTACACAGAAATATCATGGGGGTAACAAATAAAAACATCATAATAAAAATGAAACTTGCTTGAATACACTCTTCAATTGTCTTCAGATAAGGACTCTTTGATTAAGACACATTGTCATAAAATATAACACACACTAATATCTTCAAGACATTAAAATCCAGAAAGGTCACAGCACATAGAAAATCACACATAAGGCAGAGGAATAGACAAATGAAAATCCAGCTATCAACTCCAAGTCCAAAGCTCCTAAAATGTAAGCAATTTTTAAAAGTTTCACTTTATTATTTAATCAGTCACATTATAGCATATCTTTATCCTACTTCCCACCTTTTATGTAAATCAACATGTTACTTGATTAATATTAATCTAAATTAATATTAATTAATTTAGTTCATGTCCAGAAGCTTTTCTGATAAGCAGCTGATATCTACCAAAAAAAATTTAAGTAGAGGAGTTATAAACAGATTTTCTTATTAAATATATTATTATAGTGAAATGTGGAAGAGGAACACAAGACAAGAGGTAGGCAACCAATTTAGTCTTCTGCACATGCCCAGCAAAAAAAAATAAAAATAAAAAATAAAGAAACTTTGAGACAGAGCAGTGCTAAGAGGGAAGAAGAGGACATTACTGGAAATATTAAGGGTAAATTTTTCAAGACTACTCTGAGTTGGAAGCTGGGAATGATAAGATCAAGAGATATGAAAAAGGGCTGGGGATGTGGCTCAAGTGGTAGCGCGCTCCCCTGGCATGCGTATGGCCTGGGTTCGATCCTCAGCACCACGTACAAACAAAGATGTTGTGTCCGCCGAAAACTAAAAAATAAACATTAAAAAATTCTCTCTCTCTCTTTTAAAAAAAAAAAGAGATATGAAAAAGAAGAGTCAAGGATGATCCCAGATTTCCAGCCTAGGTAATAAGCAGTATCAGCTAGTAAAATAGGGAATGTGAGAGAGGCAGCTTTGCAAAAAAGATGAATTCACTTTTGAACAGGGTAAGTTGAGGTAGCCTGATACATTCAGTGGAATGCCCATCAAAGTCAAATGTATGAGCCTAGAGCTAAGGAAAGTCTTAAGAAGTCAGGACTAAAGACAAAAATCATTAATATATAGGTGGTAAATATTTATGCAATATAGTTAATCACATTTCTATTAAACTTTAAAAAAAACCTTTTTATATATCTAATATAAACACAAATTAATCTTTAAAAAAGCCTTGTGGATCTATACATTGAAAACAAAAATCCTTCTTCACTTAATCTATACCTACCAGTGCATAACTCTCTTCATCTGATTCAGGCTGCGACAAATCAGATTCACTCCTCGATTTGATCAGTCTATAATTTGGACTTGCATGGACTAGCCGGCTCTCTGCAGTCAGACTTTCACTCCTGTCCCGCATGCAAAAGAAAAGTTTTTTGATATGGAACTGTCAGTGAACGTAAAATTGAATGAATTGACAGCATAGAGATATTAAACACACATACAAGTGAGAAGTAGTTATGTCTGCTGGTGGGAAATCCTAACTCTTGTCTAAACACAAAGCCCTTACCAATTATATCAATTGTAATAATTTGCATGACACTAAATTATAGAGATGCAAATAAGTTTGTACTGTTTTCAACTCCTGTTACTCATATACATGAAAACTTATGCTTCTTCATTTAATCAGAAATTTATATTTTATGCTGAACCAGTATCACTATTTAGGTTACTTTAAAGTAATCTTAGTCAATTTGTATTTCCTCTTCCATGTCTTTAATTTCAGAACACTGTAACTTTGAGAATAAACCATTTTGATGTGTAGAGTAACAAAGGGAAGAATGTGATGTTTTAAGTTTTTAGTTAGTCCCACCTGGTCATAAGTCCACCCCCTTCAGAGGCACTGGTAGAGGGCTGCTGCAACTGTCCTTCTTCCCTTCGCTTCTGAAGCTCATCAATGACAGGACTTACTCCTAATATTAACAGGGCACACCGGTGGATCACAGAGTTGCAGGCAGCAGTATACACATCCTGACCCTCAGGAAGGTCTGTGCTGACCCTTCGCTCTTGCTGAGACTGAGGAGGTGGATCATCAACTCGAGCCCCAGACCCTGCCCCACTGTTCATTCTATCTCGGTCTCGGCTACGAGCTACTTCACGGGCTGAGAGGAAACACTGAAAGATTTCTGTAACATGCAACACAAAAACAAGGTCTTAACACATGGGAGACAAGAGCAAAGAAAATAACAACAAAAATAGTCAAAAAGTTTGGACCAAAAACTTACTGAAAGAGGGAAAAATTATTTTCAGACATTAAATACAGCATAGTAACTTAAAGTTAAGTAAAAAAATATATTAAACATTATATTTTTCATCAAAATTAAATAAGAAATGTTCATATGTTTTTATACAACTTAGCTAAGTACAGGAAAAAGTAAGGTACATGCTATCTTAAAACACGCCAAATAGGTATATTGATTATTGTAAGTTGAAATCACTTAAGGAACTATAAATTCAGAAAAGGCCGTTTGGCAGGTCTTTTCCTATATGCAGAAAGCCATGTAGAGTCTTTTGGAAGAGATGCCCTTTACATACCAAGGCCAGACAATAGCCCTAATTAGAAGAGACTGATAATTGGATCTGCAAAGAATCTGAACAAGCAAACTCTTTGAAGTAATCCTTATCTTCCATTAGCTTCTGCAATCCCTGCCTCCTCTAGTATCTCTTAGTAAAGTCTCCAGAATTTACTCCCCCAGTCCAGATGTCATTTTTGTCTTAGTTCCTTTATAATGTATTTTTCTTAGTTTAAAAAGTATAAAAGCATCAGCTTTGGTAATTTTTTTAAGACTTCACACTCTTATGAAGATACCCATGAACATGTAAAACCAATAAAACTTATATGCTTTTCTATTGTTAATCAGCTGTGGTATTAACCTAATTCCTAGTTCCAGTAAAAAAGAGTCAATGTAAGTGGCTTTCAAAGTGTGTCCCAGAACAGCAGCAGCAGCAGCATCTGGGCACTTGTTTGGAATGCAAATTATAAGGCCCACCCCTTATCTCCTAAATCAGAAATTCTAGGAGTAGAACCCAGCAATCTGTTTTAAAAAGTCCTCCCACTGATTTTAAAGTCCATTAAAGCCCGTGAAGCACTAACTTAGCTTAAAACAAGTGATTATTCTGTTCTGACTTTGGAATGAAAAACCTCAGGTTACAAAGGAAATGGGGGAAAAAATTAAATAATATAAAAAACTTCCTCTCCTTCCAAAGTTCACATAATGCCTTATATCTACATTTTTGCTGTATCTTAAACACTTAAATAAGTGCAACTGCATGGGTCTTTGCTGAAACAGTCTGGTTATGATACATGGGCAAGATTGCCTCCAGAATCCGATGGTATCACCCTGAAAGGTCCATCTGATAATACCAGCCCTTCCCCAATTCACAAGTGTAAAATGCTATGAAGCTTAACAAGATTCCAATGCAGTGGCAGGTATTTCATTCCACAATAACTAAATATTTTTTTTTGCTCAAATTTAGTGTAAAAGTAGTATTCTTAATGGGGACTCCAGGCAGAAAAGTTAGTAAAATACTAGATTCACCTGTTGTTATGGAAGTACAAACTTAAAAAATGGAGCTGTGTATAGATATAGATATAGATATAGATATATTCTGACAACATTTTCTTTATGTTGCTGAAAGTCCTTTACTTCTATAAAAATCAAAGCAACAAACCCTCCCAGAATCCAGAGCAAGAAATCAGTGAAAGTAGTTAAAAGTCACTAGAATTTTGGGCAGATTTGATTCTTACTCCAGTTACTACTAACTGTAGCCCTAGGTACATAATTTTGTCTCCTTAAACCACAGTTCACCTATCTTTAGAATGGAGTAATACTAGAACTTATCTCATAAAACTGTTGTGAGAATTGAATTAATGTACATGACCCAGTTTTACATAAATGCTTAAAAATCATAGCTAGTTTTAAAAATTACTCCTCCGATGACTATTACACATTCTTTTATTGTAATTGAGGGTTGTGCTTTGTTATTATTATGTTTTCCTCTTTGGCCTTTGCTTCCAAGAATTTTACACTAAGTTTTAAGTTCAACTGCAAAAGTTCCTTCAACTTTGATTTTTAAAATATAATTATTCTCCCTCACTATCTCCAAACTCATTTTCTCCATTTAGATTCTTTCTTCGCTTGTTTAAATGGTTTTTAGTCTTGTTTTGAAACATCTCAAAATTATTTTAGAAGTATGTAGTACAGAAATAAATCAATAACAAAGTGTCAAGTTGACTGATACATACAATCTCAACAACAAATGCAAAGCTGGCCATAATGTTTTAAGCTACAGATCAAATACATTTTAATTTGAAATAGCCAAATCACTCATATGATACCAATAAATGTTTGGAAAGCATTTTACCTTTAAAAATCATTTTTAGCCTTGGAATATAAAATTATGAAAAAAAGATTTATTCACTCACCCAATGAAATTCTCATACATACTCCTGCTTTCTACTGATATTGCAATGTAGTTGAAATTTATAGTTTTAAAAGTATTACACATGGAAAATAATTTGGTCCACCTAACAGGCACAGAAAGGGGGCTCTGTTTCTCCCCACATAGAGGTTTGCAAGGCTGACCAACAACTTGGTATCCCCAGAGGACATATTTTGAATGACCTTATTCAATGACTTATTCCATATATGCAGTTGAGTTGAACAGATGCTGACGTGCCCATTACCAGAGCTTTTTGGCCTAAACATGCAATCCCAAACCTTCAGAATGGCACTAGCAGTTTTAAACTCCCCTTTGAAATACTAGCTAATGCAAATTCAGATCACCATTAGAATCAGATCCATTTAGAAAAACCATAAAGAAACTTTGCCTTTATCTCTCAAGTCAGCTTTCCTATGGAAAAGAATGTCATGGTGTTTATCTCTAAAGTAAGAAGGATGTACTCACTGCCAGCTGTCATCACTTCATGTTCCCGTTCTTCCTCCTCATCCTCTGGCTCTGGATGCCCCTCTTCTCTGTCTCTCTCAGCCTGTTCTTCCATTTCAGCTTCTTCATCAATGGTCCGGGTAAATGAATGTTCCTGAGGATCAACATCTGCAGAGTCTTGGTTGTCTGAGATCTTAAAGAAATTATCAGAAACTACACTGAATATATCTTTCAAAAGCTTTTAAAAATTTCCTAAAACTTTAACTTTTTATCATGGAAAATATTGCTGATATAAAAATAACATGAATTTTACAACAAAAACTCAAGTATTATCTAGATAATACTAGATAAATCTTAAAAGATTAGAAAGAATATGTATGCACACAAAATATACAAACACATATAGGTTATCTTCCTCAGTATTTTGATTAAAATGCCATGCCCTAAAGTGATTCACATTTATGTTACTATTTACCTGTAAAACTACAGGGCTGCAAGTTAAAATAAGTTATGTTATATAAGACACCAAGCATAAAAGATAATTAAAGAATAAGATGTTGATTCCATTGTTTCCCTCAAGTTGTGTATATTACTCTACTGTATAAATAATGTTTAATAACTCTAAATTTAAAATAGTATTCTTTTTTCTTTAACCTTGCCCCTGAAAAACCAAAAAAATTAGAATTACAGTAAGAACAATATTAACTTTATTTCCTACTGTGGACATGCTACCTAGCAATCATCAGGATAGAGGAAAGAGTCCTGAAAACAGGTACTCAGAGGGTCACAAATACCATAACAATATAATTTTTCTCTAACAAATTTCAGTATAAAGCACAAATGAAAAATTTTAATTATATGCTCAGATCCATGACAAGTTATTTTGTGATTCATGACCAGTAAGTAATTTAGAAATCTGACAGAGATGGAGTTACTGAGCAATCAGACTCCATAATACATGTCATTTGTCCCCAAAATATGTGAATTTCAAAATTGAGCCTCAATAAAATGGATAATTAACACTTTTTTTAATGGACTTTCAAGATCACTCTCAAATAGTCAAATCCACAAATGTTAAATCAGTGAATATCCAAAATTTACTATACAATAAATTTAGAAAAAAAAAAAAAAACTAAATGATGGAGTGGAAAGCATCTGTAGTGTCAAGTTTCAAAGTAAGTATTTCTGAAGATGATGTTCCCAGGCTTATATTTATAATTACAGGATCAAGTTAGCAGAATCACCAAGTAGTTTAAAAAATATCTCATTTTTGTTGCAAGAATTTCTTCTGGATCATCCTTAATAAATAATTTCAATCTTCACTTTTAGTAGAAAACAAATCATAAGAAGGCCTATTTTCATGTGATGATTCCTTTCTTTATTTTCACTTTTCTAGACTGAACCTTTTTGATACTTTTCTATTCTCATATAAGATAATTTCTGGAACTTTTACCAATCCAAGGTATTTGGTAATAACCCTTATAACTTCTGGCACCCCAAGTAAAAAAGGGTAATTCAAATGTGGCCTGATACACATTAAAAAAAGAATATTTCTGATGATTTTAATCGTTCAATTTGTTGTTAATTAGTATTATTTATGTAGGATAAGACTATATAAACTTTCTTAGCAGTCCATTCCACTTGATAAAAATGTCATTAAATGAATGCCAAATCTTTTGACTTCTATCTTTTTAATTAGGATAAACTATTCAACATTTATTGAACATTTACAACAATCAAGGTACCTATTTTCTCAAATAAACTAATATGGAGCTATCTGACAGCTTGTAGAAAAATACAGAAATTAATTAATTTCCAACTTTACCCATCTGTCTCGTGATGATGACCTGGTTTGAATAAGTTCAAGATTCTTGCAAGCAAGTAAACGACTTCGAACTTTGTATACACAACGGTACACTTCTGATAAGCTTTTACCAGGTTGATATCTAAATAAAGAATCAAAATAGAAAGGTCACCTAATTTCTAACATCATGAGAACAAATATTTGTCTGAGGATAGTTTTAAGTTACTTGCCGGCTTTCTCCACATGCTTGACTAAGTAAATTTGTGTGTTTCAGAAGTGCTGCAAGAACAAATCTAGACACAGTATCCAAGAGTGACTCATTACTTAAAGTTGCACTGTCCCAATCTGAAAATAAAAATGATGCATTGACATTTAAAAGGACAGAAAACAGTTCAGAAGTAAATTTAATAATTTTATTCATCCAACACTTGAATTTTATCATCTTATTCTAAACAGTTACTTAACAAATGCCCATACTGTTTCAGGTGCTGGGATACAACAGTAAGCAAATCTCACAGAGCTTAGATTTCTGGCAGAAGGATAAGAAGGCAGCGGGTTGGGGCTGGGGTTGTGACTCTGCGGTAGAATACTCGCCTCGCACATGCAGGGCCCTGGGTTCGATCCTTAGCACCACATAAAAATAAATAAATAAACAAAATAGAGGTATTGTGTCCTACTACAACTAAAAAAATAAATATTAAAAAAAGAAGGCAGCAGGTAAAAGAGAACAAATAAAAACAATAATATGACAGATAAGTTCTAAGGAGAAAAATAAAATAGAATAAGGAGAAAAGGAGTATTGTACTATATGCAATTATTATTTTAAATAGGATGGTGTCAAAAGTTTATGATAAGGCTACATAGGAGCAGAAATCTAACTGAAGTAAGGAAAGAAGCCAGGTAGAAACAGTATCCCCTCAGGAAAGTTACTACGCAGAGGATCTAGCTAGAGGGCTCAAGGAGACCAGTGTAGATGGAGCGAAGTGTGCATGCACAAGAGTGAGTAGTAGGAAAAGACACTAGAGAATTGGCTAGGGATGAGATCACATTGGTCTTCGGAGCAAAGCACATCCTCCAGGTTTTCCTAACAGGAAAATGAGAATCAGCATTAGAAAGCTTTGAGCAGAGATAATGACAAGATCTTTAAAAAGCTCTCTGACTGCTGAGTGGAAGAATAATTATAGTGACAGCAAAAAAGTTATTATTGCAATAATGCAAGTGAGAAAGGATGGTGGAGCAGTGGAAGTAATGAGAAGTGGAAGAGCTCATATATATTATTTCAAAGGTGTTGACAGGATTTGTTAATGGATGTGATGTGAGAATGAGAGAGAAGTCATAGTTGAATCTAAATAGATTTAAAATGTAGTTGAAATAAATAAATAAAATGTAGTTGGCACAGAGAGACCACAGAAGAACAGTTTTGAGGGTGGGAAGCTGGAATCAGGAGTCTCATTTTGAATATTATCTGTTGGACATACTAATAAGAACACTGAATAAACTATTCATGTGTGTACATGTCTGATAATTAAAGCCATAAAAGAAGGTTCTATGAGCCCCAATACATTAAAGTAGATAAAAAACAAAACAACATTTGGACAGAAATGAGCAAAAGCAATTAGAATCCCAAATTACAGCATGAGATAAAGAGAACCAGTCAGATGTTTTTTTCTTCCCATTCTTTAATTTCATGTTGGCACATCAGTACTGCACTTTTAAAATAGATTATATTTAGTAGATTCCAAATGGAGATGGAAGGTTTATTTTCACTAATCCCCAGAGTAATTGTAGACTCTGTTCATATAACAGATTTACTAAATGCCTGTGCTACTTACAAACAAAATCAAACAAAAAACATCCTTGGAAAATATCAAACTCTACTTAATTTTATTTCTTTTTAATCTCTTCTTAATACTCCTATCTCAAAAGATAAAATGTTACACCTTGGTTTTCCATTTCATTTATGTATGCCTAGGTCAAAAATGTAGGTTTAGACTTACCTATTTTATAGGTGAAAAAATTGACTATACAAATATGTCTGATTTTAAGAAAACCTCATGTCCCACAAAGACTCTTAGGATGACAGTCTATATCACACAAAAATTGTATCCACATCTGATTCTTAAGAAGTCATCTTTTCTATGGGTCTGCTGACTACTGTGAAAACTGCCATATTTATAATCACACAGGATTCCTCAAGGAGGCTAAAACTCATCTTGAAAAGCAAACTATAGTAACAACCTTGACTCTGTTACAAATTTAGCAGGGATTATTCTCCTATGTGATTTTTAAAATAATGTGTTCTTTTATTACATTTTCATTAAAATTATGTTCCTTTCACTCCAAGCACTACAGAATGGCTCCACTAATCAGGTATGCGATTCATGCTGTAATAATATAAACAATAGAGCAAATGGTAAGATTTTACTCACTATATATTTATATCTAGGTTTTAAAAGTTCTCATTGCAGTGTAACAAATGACAATGTGAGTGTGAGATAAAAGAAAATCTGACTGCATTTCTAAGTAAATGGTACAAATATCAGAATATCAGAATACACAACTTAGAAAGTAAATTTTTCTTCTCCATTAACTTACTTTTCCACTTCTGGTAGGAATCACACAACAGAATGAATGAAAAATGATTAGGACACAAACAAAATGGATGAGATTAAACATTTTTTCCTGAGTGTCTGTTTTTGAGATGGCATTCTTGCTATATTGTATTGCCCAGGCTGTCCTTGAACTTGTAATCATTCTACCTCAGCCTCTGGAGTTTCTGTGATTATAGGCATGCATCCCATGCCCCATGTGTAGAGATTAAACTTTCAAAGGTATCTTCTTGCCAGTATTTAAAAAATCTAAATAACAGCCATGCATGGTACACACCTATAATCCCAGTGGTTCAGGAAGCTGAGGCAGCAGGATGGCAGGTTCAAAGCCAGCCTCAACAACTTGGCAAGGCCTTCAGCAACTTATTAAGACCCTGTCTCAAAATTATATAAAGGGGAGGGGTGCTGCAGATATGGTTCAAAGACTAAGCTCCCCTGGGCTCAATCCCTGGTACCCCCCTGCCAGAAAAAAAGTCTGAATATGTTTCTCCATTCATTTTATTTAGAAATAGCCAAATAAAAGTGCAACTTTGTTCACTTTTACCATTTTTATCATAGAAGAAAATCCAAAGAAATGGGAGAAAATTAAAGATGGCATAAGAGAGAATAAAATGGAGAACATTAACTAGAGACATGTGATTCTAAACAGTACAAGTCATCTTTAAAGGAAAATGGGATCTACAATGAAATCAAGTATATCCTTTAAAAATTTACAAATAATTTTATTAAAAAATATTAGAAACTGAAATACCACCATATAATTTGCATAGTACTATATTTAACAGTATACCTTGTCTCAAATTTATAACTGGGGGGCAGCCGGTACAGGGACTAAATCTGAAGATTCTCTACCACTGAGTTACATCCTGGTCTTTTTTTAAAAAAAAATTTTGAGACAGGGTTGAAGTTGAGAGGTTGGCTAGAACTGTTCTTCATTTCCTCCTACCTCAGCTTCATGACTGTCAAACTGCTATCTCTAGCAACATTCAGAAGTTGTCAAGTATTTTATAGATGAAGAAAACACTCATCAAGGGCTGAGGATGTGGCTCAAGCGGTAGCAAGCTCGCCTGGCATGCGTGCGGCCCAGGTTCGATCCTCAGCACCACATACAAACAAAGATGTTATGTCCGCCGAAAACTAAAAAATAAATATTAAAAGTTCTCTCTCTTTTTTTTTTAAAAAAAGAAAACACTCATTAAGTTTGGAGGTTATATTTCTAAGCACACATTAAAGTAGGGCTTGGAAAGGGAAGATACCCATTGAACAGACTCCATTTAAACATCATAGAATAGTAAAATGATTTATCACATAAATTTAGTTTTTACATAGAGAGTTTCCTTTAAGTGGAATACATATATATATTAAAAAAAAAACACCTAGGGTGTTTTCCACAAAGGTCAAAAGAAACTCTTTAAAAATGCTATGTATATGGGGCTGGGGATATGGCTCAAGCGGTATGCACTTGCCTGGCATGCGCGGGGTGCTGGGTTTGATCCTCAGCACCACATAAAAATAAAATAAAGATGTTGTGTCCACCAAAAACTGAAAAATAAATATTAAAAAAATTCTCTCTCTCTCTCTCTCTAAAAAAAATGCTATGTATAAAATGTCTTTTTCCTATGAAAAAGTAACATGGTGAGTCCTATAAATATTGCATATATGTTAGTCAGTGATCTAAGTCAACAACATATTTACTTCCTTATTGTCTTTATTTTACCTTTGCTAACAGCATAATCCTGCATGCTGATCCAAAGGCTTCGGGCAGGCTCTTTAGAACAACCCAATGCTAAGTCTACGTAGACAGCAATTTCAGGACGCAATTTGTAATCAAAAGGCTTCTGTTCTTCATTTCCTGAAAGAGCTACTTCTAATAGGCAACTCATACATTTATCTAAAAAAAAAAAAATTATATATATATATATATATATATATATATATATATATATTTCAAGTTACCAATTTTAAACCTCATAAACTTTGCTGCTACAAATAAACTCTTGCCACATTTATTTAATGCATATATGAAATTATATACTTCAAATCATTTTAAGTAGATGCTACCAGGTAAAGTCATTCAATGTTTTTCAGTTTGAGGTAGCATCACCCTACTTACTACCTCTAAAGAATGTGGCATTCAGGGAAGAGTTCTGGCACTTTGGCAGACAAAGGTCAGGGATACAAAATGTCCTATATGTGCAGCACAGACCTGTATAACATAAAACTCTCTTGTTCAAAATGGAATGGTATCCTCTGTGAGAAACATGGGACCATAGGACAAGAGACAAGACAATTTTTTTTCTTTTTTGCTAGACTTAAAGGAAAATTATCAGTTAAAAATCATCTAAGAAAGGTCAAAGATACCATGAACAATTTTTCAATAGGCAATCATATTTGTACAGATGGTTCCTAACTTTTCAATGCAACATCTGGCATTCAGAATTCATCTATTTTAAAAACACACAAAATGATGCTCTAAATGATGGTAAGGTTTTTTGGCAAGTCCCAAAAGTCAATTTAACCCATAATACAATAGAATTACTAAATATTTATAACTTTATGATAATACTTTTTCCTTTACATAAGTATTTAAACAAGAACATTTTAATAATTTCATGATTTTTAATTTAAAAAATAACATTAAAATTGATTTCATATTTAAGCCCAGTTAACTGAATAAAGTAAATATAACAGAAATATGAAGAAGGAAGAGATATACTTTTTTTTCCTCAGGAGATCATTTGGGACTATCAGAATGGTAAACATTAAGAGCAATGAAACTCTCTTCATTGTGTTAAATATCACTTGAACAACACATGATTTTACATTTTTAATTAAAATATATCATAAAGACCAGTCTAGTATTCATCAACCATGGTCCAACTCACTTTCTGGTTCATAAATGAAATGATGAATACACACTCTTATTAGGAAAAAGAAGAAATTCTTTAACTGCTTCCCTCAATCTTACTCTTCATACTTGCAATTCCCAAAGGAGAATCTTTCTCTCATTTTGTCTTAGATTTCTTTCTTTTCTTTTCTCCTCCCTCCTTTATTCTCTCCCTTCCCCTTTTCCCTTCCACAATTCCTCTCCCTTTCTTCAGACTTTCCTTTGTGAACACTCAGAGTTTCTCTTATCAAGAAACGAGTTTTAGATCTAATAAGACTATATAGATTAATATAACTCATTATTTAATAGATTCAAAATCAGAGGTCCAGAAAGATTAAAGGACTAAGCTTACATAAAACAAGTAGATCACCTGTTGGAGTACTGGATAAGTCCTATCACAAAAAGTGGGAGATGAGGCAGGAAAGGAAAACCCATAGACCATAGATATTACAAATGGAGAGAGAAAAAAGACTGCCACACACATCTGAGGGGTATTTGAAAAAATGGGCAATGGTTAAGTCACAACAGGTACTCCTTCAGTACTTTACATTCTATGAGGTAGTTTATAACCCCTAAGCTTCAGAACAAAATAAATCAAGCATTTTCTCTATTTTTATGAGTTAAATACCTTGCTCAAAATGAGTAAAAAAGATAACAGAGGAGGACCAGACCCACATTTTCTTAGTTTAGGGGGCTTCTTTTCACTATACCATGCTGCAAGATATAATTGTTTTCTTCTGTGGGCTCCAAGTTACAGTCTCAGACAGTTGCTAACACTGCAACTGTATATCAGTTTTCTATTTCACAAACTCAAAATAAGAGAAATGTCTAATAGAGGTACAAACAAGAACGCATTTTAAAAATAGCAGAGAAGCACATTACCTAACTGAGGTGTGTCCATTTCTACACCATCACTGAAAAGTGGTGTTTTCATCCAATATGCAGTATCCTGTTCCTCTGGAGACACGGGGGAGCCCTGAAGCATGCCACCAAGACACCGCCCAATTAGGAGAGCAATTGTCCTTTCCAGATCAACAAGCCACACCCAAGACTGAGCTGGCTGAGGTAAGGGCACACCAGCAGGATCAATTACTTCCGGCCCTCCTACAGACAAAATCATTAGTAATTGTATCTTTATCTGGCATATTTAAGATTTAGAAGCTTTCTCATGGTATTTTATACTATAATAAGATAATGAGGCAAAATAATTTCATAATGAAAACATATATTATAATACTTTCTATATATTTTTCTGGTATACCAAGCTAATTTAAAATGCATTCAGAGAAGTTGTATTATTAAATAAAATTTTCTGCTGGGGATGTAACTCAGCGGTAGAATACTTGTCTAGCATGCACATGGCCCTGGGTTCATTTCCTGATGCAGAAAAAAATTCTTTAAACTTTCTGAAATAAAATTTTCTTTCATAAAGACAGTGATTTTAAGATAAACATTAAAATGGTCTATCACAAAATTATTCTATGTATTCTGTTCTTATTCTCCAGATCAAATTTTATCATTCCTAGTTCCTCTTTGAGCACCTTACTCTAAAATCAAAATAAGAGTAGATCCATTAAAGTGACAGTACTATTTAATGCTTTCAGGACTTGAATTCAGAATTGTTTTGTACTAAGATGCACACCTATGCTTTTTCTCACTGCATATTTTGTTTCTGTTTTGTTTTGTTTTTAGTACTGGGAATTAAGCTCTAGGGTTCTTTACCACTGAGTTACATCACCTGCCCTTTTTATTTTTTTTTTAAATGAATTGTATGGAAATTTCTTTTTTTTAAGAGAGACAGAGAGAGAGAAATTTTAATATTTATGTTTTAGTTTTCGGCGGACACAACATCTTTGTTTGTATGTGGTGTTGTGGATCAAACCCAGGCCACACGCACGCATGCCAGGCGAGCGCGCTACTGCTTGAGCCACATCCCCAGCCCCCTTTTTATTTTTTATTTTGAGACAGGGTCTCACTAAGTTGCTGAGGCTGGCCTCAAACTTGCAATCCTCCTGTCTCAGCCTTCTGAGTCACTGGGATTACAGGCATGCATCACTGCACCCAACTGTACATTTAGTTTTTGTTTTATAACTTGATTTTGTTTATTTTTTATGTGGTGCTGAGGCTCAAACCCAATGCCTCACATGTGGTAGGCAAGCGCTCCACCACTGAGCCACAACCTCAGCCCTGTACATTTGTTTTTAAAAGTTCTTCAGTTTAAAAAAAAAAAAAAGAAGAAGAAGACACTTAAAATTAAGAAGATATAGTGATATAAAGAAAAACAGAAATCAAAAAATCTAAAACACAGTTATTTGAAAAAACAAGGCTGAGAGTGGTAGTACACCTCCAAAATCCCAGATACTTGGGAGGCTGACAAGAAAGATTCCAAGTTCGAGAACAGCTTGGGCAACTTAATAAGACTCGGTCTCAAAATAATTTATTTTTAAAAAGGGTTGGTGACGTAGCTCCGTGCTAAAACAATCTATGGGTTCAATTCCCAGTTTTTCCCAGCCCACATAAAAAAAGTGAATTAAAATGCCATATCTAAAATCAAAATATTATTTCCTACAAAGTACCCAAAAATAAAAGCACTGAAAGATGGGTTCTCAATTTCTATTCTTTACATTCAATCAGCTCTCTATATGTTCAAACAAAATCTGTCAAACAGATTTAAAATGAAAAACCTTTGTTTTAAGAAATGAAACTTTTTAGTTGAATCTACTATATTGATTAGTCTAATAATATACTTATTTCAAATTTTATAAATTATATATTGATTAGAATATACAAAAATATATTGACTACATTATTTTAAGTACCTCTAAGGAAAAAACTGTGCTGAATAAATTATAACAATGCCTTCCTATTATGCATTGTAAGGTGCATCTCAATTTCAACTATGTCAAATTTTGAAGGAAAAGAAGTCTTAGAACCAATACTCAAGCCTGATGATTATAAAGATACTTTTTGTAACTCTCATATACTAGCAACTTTTTTGGTTGCTTCAAGTCAGTTCTCACTTTAGACTCTAAAGTCTTAGAAGATAATCTTATACCTATGATTACACTAAAAATCCAAGTGTCAAGACTTTAAATGATGTATGCAAGAGGAACAACTTTTCTGAGAAGTATTATTTAACCTCTTAACTGCCTTTACTTACCATGAAGAGGCCACTGTAGCTCTTGGTCTTCTAAAAGAGCAGCAGCTGGCAGAAGTCTATTAAGGCAATCAAGTGGTGGCAAAAGATCAAGGAGGTAACTCAATAAAGGACGAGCCACTGACACTGGGAGTAACAGCAGGGAATTAACAATCTGACAAAGCATGCTGCCTGCAGCTGAGACGTATATCACATCTATGAGGGCAAAATGCAATGTCAATTAATTATTTCAAATAAACTTAAAAGGAAAAAAAAGAACCTAAGAAATATTACTTAAGTTTGGAACAGGGTAGACTAATTCAATACCTCTTTGCTGAACACCCACCTGGTAGCTGGTATCACACTAGAATTTACTAACATTCAACAAACATTTTGTAAGATAGCATACATACCTTCCATACCAACAAATTCAAAGGATTAAAACTGCTTTCCTTAAAATGCATTATGAATTTCTCCCTCATTAATTTATCCTCATTCTAAAATTTACTCAAATATTTATTGAGAACAATCTGGGGATGTAGCTCAGTGGTACAGTGCTTGCCTAGCATGGGTCAATCCCTGGGTTCAATTCCTAGTACTGGAAAGAAAAATGTATGGAGTACCAACAAGACCAGACACTGGTCTAAGTAAAGGGGAAACAGCCATTACCAAAGCTGTCAAAATTCTTGCCTTGTGATGATTACATTCTAGTGAGAGAAATTTTTGATTTATTTTAAACCAAATTTGCTTTTTAAAATTAAGACCATCTTAAAACATGTCTTTTAATTATGGATATTTATTTTAAATCAAATTTGTTTCAATATTTCATTGCATTTGAAACTAGAAGGAACATTCAGATATGACATCAGTTTGAACACATTAAATTTTAGATCACAGTGATGATTATGTTGATTTTGAACACTGTGTTCATCAGTATACTAGAAGTTGGAAAAACCACAATAGGCAAAAAAACTTGCATTCAGATCAGGACTAAAGTACATTAATGTGGTTGATTTAGCTCAAGAAGCTTGATCACCAGGCATCATGGAATCAGGCAAGATGGCTTCTCCAACAAACATGCCAAAAAATGCACAGATAATGACACAAATCCTAAAGGATATGGGGATTACAGAAGAGGCAAGAGCTATAAATCTGGTGTTGGAGTCTGCCTTTTAATATGTGACCACAATTCCAGATGATGCTAAAACTTATTCAAGCCATGCTAAGAAAGCTACGGTTGAGCTGGGTATAATGGTGCATGCCTGTAATCCCAGCGGCTCAGGAGGCTGAGGCAGAAGGATTGCAAATTCAAAGCCAGCCTCAACAAAAGTGAGGTGCTAAGCAACTCAGTGAAACCCTATCTCCAAATAAAATACAAAATAGGGCTGGTGTGTGGCTCAGTGGTCAAGTGCCCCGGAGTTCAATCCCTGCTACCAAAAAAAAAAAAAAAAAAAAAAAGAAAGAAAGCTACGGTTGATGTAGATGATGGCAATCTAGTGTTGAGCTCACCAGTCTCTTACATTTCCTTCCTCGAGAGATATTTTATTATATATTGTAAGACAAAGAAACCAAACTCCTTTGCTATTGACCAAGCCACAGATAGGTTCTAGACTGTCAATCTGATAGATATTGTTCAACAGCTTCAAACTATAGGCTCAAGTCTATACAAATTAAGACATCTATTTAGCAGGAATAACAGTTCTACAGCTAATATCAGATTAAATACTCCCACACTAGGCACATCAACCCCACAAACCATGTCTGTTTCAATTAAAGATTCCAATATCTCTTACAGGGCAAAGGTTTGCAATAAAGATGGTTGCCTCACAGTTCTCTGCTGAAAGATCATCAATTCCTACAAAATCAGCAATTCAGAATGTTCTTATTAATTCATCATTACTTGGGTCCAAAAACACTCTTATTCCCACTAATCTGGTATCATCACAAAATACTGCCAATGAATCATCAAATGCATTGAAAACAAAACATAATAAAGACGATGATGACTAAGTTAATTTGTAATCTAGCCTTGATGCATATAACATGCATACCTGAATCCAATGTACTGAAATTAAACAAGTATTTCAAATTGTGTTTTAGAAGCTTAAATAGTATTTAATGAGTAGATATAATTACTATACTTTGCAGTTGAAATGTTGGATTTTCTTATTTTTTTAATATTTATTTTTTAGGTGTAGATGGACACAACACAATGCCTTTATTTTTATGTGGTGCTGAGGATTGAACCTGGGTCCCGCCCGTACTAGGCAAGTACTCTACCGCTGAGCCACAATCCCAGCCCCTTGGATTTTCTTTAATAGAACTAGTAATGGTTTTCATCCAACTTTATGTATAAAAATAAAATTTTTCATTATCAAGTTGAAAAAAATTAAAATAAGTTTCAGATGCTTGTGGAACAGACAAATGGAGGTACCTAATAAGCAGTAATTTGAGTTTCTCAGTTTGTTTCTTTCTTTATCATCAGGAAAACATCAGAGTTTATTTGGTTAAGGTCATACATACTAAATTATTAGTTGTATTTTGGACAAGCAAGAAAAAATACAGGTAGGCAACAAGATAAAGGCTTTAGTGCTCATGAAAGTTTTTAGCTAGATACAGATATGGGAGTCATTAACATACATATTATGGTTAAAAACATTACTTAGATTAGACAAGTCTATTCAGAAAGAAAAAAAAGAGCTTAAAACAGAATTCAGAGGATCCTCAACATTAACAGTCATGTCCAATGAAGAGGCCTACAAGAACCCACAGAAAAACAATGGTCAAAGACATGGGAAAAGACAGACCTGTGACTACAAAGTAGGCCACAGAAGAAAGCATTTCAAATAGGAAAAAGGAACAATGGCAAATGCTTAAGAAAGAGAAATAGTAGATAAAAGCATTTCACTTTATGCCATTTAAAACTGATGTTTCTGAGTTTATAGCATCCAATGTCTTTAAATTAAGTCCCTGCCTTGCCAATTAGAATTTCTTAAGAACAATCAGTGCTACCATTACCCCTAAACCAAGATCAAAAGGATAGCTTTTCAATGTTTTTATTAGTACATTATAGTTATACATAATAGTTGGGTTCACTTTGATATAATCATAAATGCATATAACATAGTTTGCTGCTTCTCAATTCCTAGTACTTCTCCTTTTTCTCTCCTCCTCCCTCTGTTTGATCTCCCTCCTCTACTTACTGAATTTCCTTCTATTTATTTTTTAATTGGTAGATTATAGTTATACACAAAAGTGGAATTCATTGTGATATTTTCATATATGCATGTAAGTTGGTCATTTTCATTACACAGTTGGTACCCCTTACCAACCTATCCTCTACTCCCCTGGGGCCCCATCCTCTACTCTACTGTTTCCCTTTTTATATCCATAATATCTCCCCCTCTTTTTTCCCCCTTATTTCTCTCTAGCTGGAGAGAAACACAAACAGAGAAAACATGCAACCCTTGACTTTCTAAATCTGGCTTATTTTTCTTAGCATGATATTCTCAAGTTCCATCCATTTACCAGCAAATAACATAATTCCATTCTTCTTTATGGCTGAGTAAAACGCCATCATATATATACCACAGTTTCTTTATTCATTCATTCTTGATGGACACCTAGGATGGTTCCACAACTTGGCTATTATGAATTGTGATAAACACTGGTTCGCATGGATTACAACAGTATACTGATTACAGTTCTATTGAATAAATGCCAAGGAGTGAGATATCAGGGTCATAAATATGGTGGTTCTTTCTTAGCCTTTTGAGGAATCTCCATATTCTTTCCACAGTGGTTATACTAACTTGCAGTCCCAACAAAAAAACAACAACCTGGTATTAGCATAAAAATAGACAAGAAGGACAAAGGAATAGAAATCACACAGACAAATCCACATAGGTACAGCAATCTGGTTTTTGACAAAGGCATCAAAAACATACATTGGAGAAAAGATGGATTTTTTAAAACAAATGGTGCTGGGGAAACTGGATATCCATATCTCTGCCACAAAAGTAACTCAAACTGGATCAAAGACCTAGAAATTAGACCAGAAACACTTCAACTACTAGAAGAAAACATAGCATCAACACTCCAAAAGGCAACAACTTCCTTAAGAAGACTCTAAAGGCAAGAATCAACAAGTGGGGCGGCTTCAAATTAAAAAGCTTCTGCATAGCAAAGGGCATAAAGAGAGAACCTACAAAATGGGAAAAAGTCTGCCAGTTACTCTTCTGACAAGGAATTAATATTCAGAATATATAAAGAAGTTAAAAAAAAAACTTACCACCAAAAAAAAAAAAAATCCAAGTATCCCAGACAATAAATGGGCAAATGATCTAAACAGACATTTCTCAAAAGAAAAAATACAAATAGCCAACAAATACATGAAAAAATGTCCAACATCCTGAGAAGCCAGGGAAATGCAAATCAAAACTATATTGAGGGGCTATATATTGTAGCTCAGTGATAGAGCATTGCCTGGTACATTTGAGGCACTGGATTCAATCCTCAGCACAGTAAATAAATAAATGAATGAATGAATGAATAAAAGTATTATGGCCATCTACAACTAAAAAAATAAACTTCACTGATATTTCATCTCACTCCAGTTATAATGGCAACCATCAAGAATACAAATAACAATAACTGCTGACAAGGATATGGGGGTGGTAGACATACACATACACATTGTTGGTGGGAGTGCATATTAATACAAAAGGATCTTTAACAGAAAGAAGTTTCAAGGTCATTCCTCTTCCACAGGCTTCAGGCCCTCTTAAGGCTTTAGAAAGACTATCGAGTCTTCCTTTTTAACTACTTTAACCACCAATTAAATGTGAAATTCAATACTAAACTTACCTCTTAACTTATCTCCAACACTGCCATTCCAAGGACTTTCTTTGAGCAAATTTGCAGAACGTGAATAAATATCTGTGGCATGAGGCAACAATAGCTGAAGATGTTTATGAAGCAATGCCACACTGCTTGAGTTCTGAAGAGAAAGAAGTCCCTAATTACTACTTTGAAGGATTTAAGTACAGTTTGGTGCAATGGCAGAATAATAATATTATTCTGTAATCCCAGAAACTTGGGAAGCTGAAGCAGGAGGATCGTAAGTTTGAGGCCAGTACCAGAAACTTAGCAAGACCCTGTCTCAAACTAAATATGGCTGAGGATGTGGCTCAGTGGTAAAGCACCCCTGGCTTCAATCCCCAGTACCAGAAAGAAAGACAGATTCAAAAATTACAAAAATATTATGGCATAACCAAATATCTGAGTTTCAAGGTCCCTGATGGATCACCATAAAAGGCAAAGAATCATGTACCTCACTGATGTTATTAATATGGCAAAATGCCAACAGCTGTTTCTGTAATGAACACAGCAGTTCATGAAGATGAGCAGGCTGACTGTTCTCTGATGATGATGTTCCAAGTAGAAATTTATCACTATTCTTTTCTAGCTCTCCAAATGCTTGATCCTAAAATGACAAAAAATGAAGATTACTTTTAAAAATTTGAAAATCAAAGTGATGCCCTACCACAAATGATTCTAATTTAATAAGTCATTGTCTACTTTTTCCCATCAATGTTTAAATCTTTGTTGTAATCCTTATGCTATTAGCTATTAGATAGTAAAATTCATCAAACAATTTTAATTTGTTTTTCCATTAAAAAAAAAAAAACAAGTAATACATGCTTCACTACAGAAATTTTGAAAATGGAAAACAGTACAACTAAAACAATGTAGATTTTATTTTCACATGTTGTGGATTTTTAACATAATTCTTAATTAAATTTTTTTCTAATTATAAAGGAAATAAGTGAACTAGAGACATAAAAATTAAATAAAATATATGATTCTAGATACTGAACTAGAGAGAAATTGCTATAATGGTTTATAATAGCCTTATTATTATAGAGATTGTGATGGTCTGAAGAAATGGACTAGAAAAAAAATGGAAAGATTTAAGAAACACCACAGGTAAGAATTAACAGTTTCATAATACAGGGAAAGCTATGGAGCCCACTATTTACTCTCCAACTGACTAGACTATTAGTCAGAACCAAATGCATTGTTTAATTTTAAGATTTTATCTGAGTAAAGTTAATCCCTTGCTCATTATTATTTTTTAAAAAAAATTTTGTCTATTTTTATCTGTTTATTCTTCTCAATTAATAAGAAAAAAGTTTGGTAAGATTCTACTATAAATCTCTTTATAGTTGTCAATTACGTATCATTTGGCTCCCACAGTATTTTAGAAAACCTGACACCCATGTTTCCCTCTTTGGGGAGGCGGGATTAAAGTTTCATTTACATGAATTCATGAACTGTTGTGTTTAAATGTCAAAATATCTTGATTTGAAAAGACTCTTATCCCATTGTACTTTTTTTTATTACTATAATGAAAAAGTAACTTACTGTATAAAATCCTAAATTTCTTAAGAGGGTCTTCATCAAAATTTCAGCCAAATGGGTATCTGGATGGCAGCTCTGAGCGCCATAAGACTGATCTGACAGGTTTCCATAGCTAGTACACACAGAAGAGAGGTCAGCAGCATCAGAGGGTGAACTATAGCCAAGTAAGGAGGCTACATGGGTATGATCTTGCAAACTTGTCAAAATGATATCCAGTTGCATTCTCTAAAGAACAATGAAATAGGAACACATAATTAGCCTGAGATGCATTAGAATTAAAAAAAAAAAAAAAAAAAAAAACGATCCTGGGAGTGGGTGGGGATGTGGCTCAAGTGGTAGCGAGCTCGCCTAGCACGTGTGAGGCACTGGGTTCAATTTTCAGCACCACATAAAAATAAAATAAAGATATTGTGTTCATCTAAAACTAAAAAATAAATATTTTTTTTAAAACAAAGGATCCTAGAAGAAATAAAACTATACCAATCATGCTAACTAATCCACCTAATAGCCCAGATAAATAGTAATCTTCATTAAGTGTACAGTTATAATAAAAATTAACTAATTAACACCATTCATGAAAATGCAACTTACAGATTTTTATTTCATTCTTCATTATAAAACCTAAAACTGTAAGCTAACATGGCATACTGATAGGAGTAGGAAATGCCAACATATAAGTATGTTACTCTACAGAATTACCAATGATAACTACTTATTCTGTTGTTTAAAATAAATCACTTGAAATCTAAACCAATGTAAACTACTCATTGGAAAGCATAACCATATGGATATTATTATTTTAATTTTTTTTATTTGTTTTAATTAGTTACACATGACAGTACAATGACTGCATGACCAATGTGATTCTGCAACCTGTACACTCAGAAAAATGAGAAATATATCCCATCTGATTCAAATGTATGATTGTCAAGGCCACATGGATATTATATTACCAGTTTTTACCACTTTGCTCCTCAAATCTGTACTTCTACAACTGATTCTTCTACTCAATTCAACAAAATATGCTTATTTTAATGCACTTAAGATAATAAAAATGAAAAGAATAAGCATATTCATATCCTAAAATAATTTTTCTTTATATCATCTTTTACCTTTTAGACAAATAATTTCAAACAACATTCTGGGCTTAGAACAACCAATAGTAGTAGCACATGTCCTAGATTTCAATTCAGCATACTACCAAAAAAACCAAAGGATCTTGGGCTTGATACCATAATCGACATTGAAAAAACTGGTCATTAGTTTAATAATTAGCCCCAATAATTTAATGAATTATCACCTGTTTCACCTGAAGTCACTAGACAGCTGATAATTCTTCCAATAAATAACATTAAATAACTAGGATTTTGCCATATCTATCAAGTTCTTCTCCATGAACACATTGCAGTTGATTAGCTTTTTTTTTTCCTCTCAATTATTTGTGATATTACTAGTTTACACAGATCCATGCAAAGGCTTACCTGTCCTTTAGATAAGCTTTCCCATCTATCAGGTCCTTGGGGTAAAAGAGAATGAAGTAATTCCATCCGTTCTCGTAAGGGAGGTAACAGCATGGTTGCTCCCACTGACAGAGTCTCAATTACCACCTGATATCAAAAAAGAAAAGTAGACTGATTAGGCCGATTTTTTCTTTTTTTTTTAATAAAAACACATGAAAAGTGAGTCCATTGACTATTGGTTTCATAAGAAAGTAGCATGTGCAGAAAGAAAGAAAGCAAGTCCTTCATTAGATATCTTTTAAGAAGTATAGAACATAAATTTTTGATTTGCTACTAAATAGTTAACCGTCACCCAACCATTATTTAGTGTTGATCTGACAGTGCTGGGCCTAGAAAGAAGTTGTGCAAAGTGGCCCTGCTTTCATGAGTATACAGTCTAATGGGGGGGGGGGGGCTGAAAAAGTAATTAAAATCATGAGTCACGCCAGGTGCATGGCACACACCTATTATCTGAGCAGCCCAGGAGGCTGAGGCAGGAAGATCATGAGTTCAAGGTCAGCCTCATCAACTTAATATAAAGGTCCTAACCAACTCAATGAGAGATTGTCTCTAAAAAAATATTTTTTAAGAAATGGCTGGAGATGTGGCTCAGTGGTTAAGCATCCCTGGGTTCAATCCTTAGTACTGCCCCCCTACCAAAATCACAAGTCACATAAAGAGAAAAAAAAAAAAGAATGACAATTAGTATGGCCCATAGGCTCATGGAAGGTCCTTCTAAGGATTACGTATTTAAGAGATGGAGAGTTAGCAGGACTTAGCAAGATGAAGGTCCAGGTAGTGTGAACAAAATAAGGAATAACTAGCTATATTATCTTAGACCTCAAAACTTCTTAGGGTTATTAAATATTAATTTTTTATTGACCTGTGCAGTTTTATTTTTTATTTGTTCTTTTTTAGATATACATGATAGTACAGT
The DNA here is from genome assembly GCF_045843805.1 of Urocitellus parryii. Taxonomy (NCBI): domain Eukaryota; kingdom Metazoa; phylum Chordata; class Mammalia; order Rodentia; family Sciuridae; genus Urocitellus; species Urocitellus parryii. The sequence continues at coordinate 108,332,723 of NC_135536.1, forward strand.
ATATTTTGACATATGATACCCTGTGGAATATAAATTATTCTAATTAGGATCCCATACTTGTGGTTGTACATGATGTGGAGTATCACTTGTCACGTATTCATATATGAACATGGGGAAGCTATGCCTGATTCATTCTATTGTTTCTCCTATTCCCATCCTCCTTCTCTTCCCTTCCTCCCCCTTTGTCTAATCCAATGAACTTCTATTCCCCCACCCCCACCCCTTATTGTGTGTCAGCATCCACATATCAGAGAGAAAATTCTATCTGATGTGTGAGGGATAAAAAAATTTGCTCCAAGGATGTAGGCTCTCTGTTCACCTGACAGATTGTTTATTTTGCTGAGAAGAAACTATGTTAAATCTCAATACAATGTTGGAAGTGGTGGCCCAACCATCTCAAAATAAAATATAAAAACTTGCCTAGCATATGCCAAGCGCTGAGTTTAATCCCCAATGCCATACAGATACATATGAAAAGCCTCAACTGAAGAGTTAGAATACAACACTAAATTCAAGGAAAATGAGAAAAATGAAAAACAGGAAAGAAAATACAAGAGAATTAAGAGAACTGATGATCCAGGAGGTCCAGTATCTCAGTAATAAAACAATTCTAGAGAAGAAAACAGTAAAGGGGAAATCAACAAAAAAGATAATATCTTAAAACTGAAGACTATCAGTTTCCCATCTAAAGGATCCACCCAAATACCTACCCACAAGGTATAAAGTCAGACCCATATCAGTTCTTATCACTTTGAAATGTGAGAACACCAAGGACAAGTAGAACTTGCTATAACATCCAGAGGGGAAAAACTAACTTACATAATTAAGAAACAATTTGAACAGCACTGATTTCCTAAGTAACAACACTTAAAGCTAGAAGAAAACCAAGCTATGTCTTCACAATTTTTATAGGAATTTGATTTCTAATTTAGAATTTGACTAAACTATTTATAAATATTTTCTACTCTCATATTTAAGTGTGAGAATATTCTTAATATATTTTCTTATTGGCCATCTTTCAGAAGCTCATGATGGATACAGAAATTCAGCAGAAGCTACCTTACTCAAATAATCATGGTCAACATGGCCAGTAAAAAGAGCTATCAATATGAAGCCCATGTGATGATGTACCAAGGACACACCATTTCAGTGGTATTCTTGCCAAAAATTTTTTAAAAATTATTCAATCATAAGAAGATACAGAGAAACATTCAACAAAATAATTGGCCAGTAGTCATGAAGTACCAAGATCAAGAAAGACTAGAAGGCTATCTTTTCCTCTGGAGATGGCCCATGTTCTCCCATGAGTGTGAATTCCTTGCTTTACCCCAAAACCATCTTTCTTTTGAGACTGCCCCCATTGTCCCTTGACTATGTGTCTACTTTCCTAAATAAACCTCTGTCTCTGTTTCTGGAAGAAAAGAAATACAAGAAAAGACTGAAAAATTGTTATAAGAAGCTAAGGAGAAACACCAATTAAATGCAATATGGGATCCCAGAAAAGATTCTACAATCACAAGGACATTAGTAGAAAACAAATGTAATTTCTAACAAGCTCTTTAGTTTAGTTAATTGTTATTCAACCAGTACTAATTTCTTGGTTTGGATAATTTTACTATGGCTATGTAAAAAATTAATATTAGGCAAAGTTGGGTAAGATAATGTATACATAAACCATTACTTATGCAACTTTTTCTTAAGTCTACAATTGGTTCAAATAAAAAGTTAGGGCTAGGGATATGATTCAGCAATAATGTACTTGCTAGCATGCACGAGGTCCGAGGTTCAATTCAAAGCACAAATAAATAAATAAACACAAAATTAAAAGCTAAAAAAGAAAGAAATTCAGAGAGGGACCAAGGAAAAAGGTGGGAAAGCACACAAGAAAGAGCAGTTAACAGTAGTTGTTGCAAACAGATAAATTGTTAGAAGTTTCAAGGATAAGAAAAGAGGAAAAGAAATAAGCCATAATCATAACAACCTTGCACACATCCTGGGTCTAAGTACTCTCTAAGTACTCTCCAAGGATAGAGTAGCTGTCAAGGAGATTAAAGGAATAAATATTTAATTTTACTTTTTTAAGTCTATTTTTCCTTATTTTACTCCAGAACTTTTAACCTTTAATCTATGCTAGCCCATTTCTGATAAATATTAAATTGTCATAGATCCTATCTATCAACTCTTCCCACCCTTATTTCAGAGAATATATTCTTCTAGTTGAAAAATCATGATTTTAATTTTCCTGAATTTAACAAATTGAATTATAATCCCTGTGTCATAAAATTCAGTGGCTTTTACTATATCCACAGAATTATGCACCGATCATTATCTAATTTTGGAACATTTTCATCATTCCAAAAAGAAACTCTGCCACTCTCCTCTTCCCTAAGCCCCTGACAACCAGTAACCTTCTTTCTTTTTCTACAGATTTGCTTACTCTTCAAATTTCTTTTTTATGGAATCATACTGACATGTAGACTATTGTGTCTTGTTTATTTCACTTAGCATGTTTATAAGATCCAGTCATGTAGCATATATCACAGTTCTTCATTCTGTTTGTTTTTACAATTTTTAATATTTTACAAGTTTTACAATATTTTTTAACAGAATAATAGATCTGGACTCCAAATTCTAACTTTCCAAAATATAAAGCATTACACTTCCATATTTTTTGTCCTTTTTAGATACATATCAGAGTATAATTTGACTTATTTATACAAACATGGAGTACCTTTTATTCTAATTAGGATCTCAGTCTTGTGGTGGTACATGACATAGAGATTCACTGTGGTATATTCATATATGTACATATAAAAGTTATGTCAGAGGGGCTGGGGCTGGGACTGAGGTTCAGCAGTTGAGCACTTGCCTGGCATGTGTGAGGCACTGGGTTCAATTCTCAGCACCACATGTAAATAAATAAAATAAAAGTCTATCAACAACTAAAAAATATTAAAAAAGAAAAAGAAAAGTTATGTCAGAATCATTCCACTGTCTTTCCTATTCCTACCCACCTTCCTTTCATTCCCCTTTGTCTATTCATTCTGTTTTATGGTGGAACCGTAGTATTATATTATATAGACACACCACTTTTTGTTCACCCATTCATCAGCTGATAGACACATATATTGTTCCAACTTTTTGGCTACCATGAATAATGCTTCTGTGAGATCTGCATAAGAGTATTTGTGTGGATAAGGTTTTTAATTCTCTTGGGTACAGACCTTGTAGTGGAATCACTGGATCATATGGTTACTTTATGTTTAACTAGTTAACGAACTATTTAACTGTTTTCCAAAGCAATGGCATGGTTTTATATCCCCATCAGTAACATACAAAGTTTCTAATTTCTTTACCACCCAAACATTTACTACTTTTGGTCTTTTTGGTTCTAGTTATTTAATGGGTATAAAGAGTATCTAACTGCGGTTTTCATTACATTTTAACTTATAACTAATGATGTTGAATAGTTTTTCATGTGTTTATTGGCAATTTATATATTTTATCTGAAAACATTTCTAGGATCTTTGCTCATTTTTTAAAAAATATTTATTTTTTTAGTTGTAGTTGGACACAATACCTTTTTTTATTTATTAATTTTTATGTGGTGCCGAGGATTGAACCCAGGGCTTCACACGTGTGAGGTGAGCACTCTACGGCTAAGCCACAACCCCAGCCCCTATGCTTTGTTTTTATATGGAAATACAACTGATTTTTGTATGTTGATCTTATATCCTGCAACCTTACTGAACTCATTTATGAGCCCTAGTAGGTTATAGTTTTTTTGTTTGTTGTTTCTTTTTAAACAGGGTCTTACTATGTTGCCCAGGCTAGCCTAGATCTCAGGATTCTCCCATCTCAGCCTCCCAGGCATGAGAACATGTACCTTTACAACTGGCCTCATATTTTGTTTTGTTGTGTAGTTCTTGGATTTTTAACATCCAAATCATGTCATCTACAAATAGAAATATCTTCACTATCTATTTTCCAATCTAGATATCTTTTTTCTTTCTTGCATAAATTGCCCTGACTGACACAGAAATGTCAAGAGTGGAAACCACTGTCTTGTTCCCGATCTTAAGGGGAAAACATTCAAGTGAGAGCATGAGCCAAAGATATGACAGGCAGTTAGGGCAGGGACCTCATAAGTGGAAGATTCCATGTTTCTTACAGCTTCTGGTCATTAACTTCATTGGAGTATATGCCAGAATCCTCAGTCACACCCTAAGCTACACCCTGAGCCAATCCCTGAGAAGTGGCTATGATCAACATCCTGTTTGGATTAGGAACCCCTGAACACCAAGTGTCTCATCCTGATTGGATCTAGAAACTCCCCTCCCTAACATCATTACCAATACTCCAAGCAAAACCATATAAATCTCTAAACAGTAGCAACTCAGCAGTAACCCTCTTTTGGAACTCCTCCCCAGAGGGAGATTTGCTTCCTTTCTGGTTTCTTAAATAAATTTTATTACTTTACTCTCATACTCCCTTCAGTTTCAGGAGACAAAGAACATACAGATCGCTGTGTCTCTCAAGTCTTTCTCCACTGAGATGATATTAGCTGTGAATTTTTCCTGAACACTCTTTATCACATTAAGAATTCCCTTATATAACATAATCATTCTTACATGAAAAAATATCTCTCTGGTTGTAATGTGGAAAACAGGTTAAAGACAACATAGGCAATATATAGAAAGTTTACAAGGGGTGTATCCCTGAGTATTCAATAGTACATTTATGAGTTTATCCTGAAAAAGTCATCAGATAAGAATAAAAAGTCTGGGAGACATTGACTGAAAATTTACAAGAAGAGTGACATTAGGAAAGATTTACTTTCTCCTTCAAAATATTTTATTTTGAATGATTTGTTTTATAATAGGCATGTAATGCTTAAAATCTCAAAAACCAATACAGCAATTTCATTTCTGAAAAAAGAAGGTTTTCTTCTATTCCTATTTTGTTGCATGTTTTTATCATGAAGGATGTCGAGCTTTGTTAAATGTTTTTTCTCCATCTGCTAAAATAATCACAATTTTATTCTTTATTAATATGATGCATTATTTTGACTGATTTTCATAGTTTGAACCAACCTAGAATTTCTGGGGTATGTCCCACTTGGTCATGGTGTATAATCTTTCAGATAAACTGCTAGATTTAATATGCTAATAGTTTGTTGAGGATTTGCACACCTATATTTATAATGGATTTTGGTCCAGGGTTTTCATTCTTTCAAAATCTTAGATTATATTTGAAAAATATTTCTTCTTCTTTTGAAGTATTTGTGAAGTATTGGTGTTAAACCCAAAAATATTTAGTGAAGTCATTTGGTCTTGAGCTTTTCTTCACAGAATTTTTATAATATTATTATTACAAATTTAATCTCTTATTATAGGTCCATTCAGATTTTTCATTTCTTTTTCAGTTTTTTATTTTTAAGTTGGTTTAGTAATTTCTGTTTTTCTAGAAATCTGTCCTTTTCATCTAGGTTATCTAATTGTTGATATACAGTTGTTCACAGTATCTCTTTATAACCCCTTGTATATCTGTAAAGTTAGTAGTAATGTCTTTTCTTTTATTCCTGATTTTAGTACCTGAAGTCCCTCTCTTTATGCTTGGTTGGTCTAGCAAGAAATTTGTCAATTTTTTAATCTTTGCAAAGAACCAACCAACATTTAATTTCACTGATTTAATTCTCAACTGCTTTCCTATCCTTTATTTCTTTAATTTCACTCCAATTTATATTATTTGTTTTTTAACTTTCTCTGGGTTTATTTGCTTATACTTCTAATTTCTTCAGATAAAATATTAAATTGTTGACTTGAGATATGTACTACTTTTAAACAGGCATTTATGGTTATAATTTTTTTCCTTCAGTACAGCTCTAGCTAAATTCTGTAAGTTTTGGTGTATTATGGTTTTATTTTCATTTAATTCAAAGTATTTTCTAATTTTCCTCATGATCTTTTCTTTGACCCATTGATTACACAGGAATATATTGCTTAGAAATTACTGTGCATTCTATCCTTACTGGCCAGAGTTTATTTTTATTTTCCATATTTTCTATTTTAAAAATGTTTTTTTTCAGTTTCCCAAAATTAATACTGTAACATAATACCAAATAAGCTTTTTCAGACCATCTCTCTTTATGTATAATCACCGTTGTATCCCTTTATTCCTCCTTAAGCCAACCTTTATCACAGCTCTTACTGGGGCCCTATTAGATGACCCAGTCCACTTATTCAGCTATCAATATTGAATAAGTACTAAAGATATAAAAATAAATAAACAAAAGTGGGTCCTTACCCTCAGAAATTCAGCTTGTGTAAACATGCTTATAAATAGGCAACTATAATACAATGAGATACAAGGAGAAACTCAACCTTGTGGGAGAGAAAAGACTGAATGGTTTCTCAGAGATGGCACCTGCCCTGTGTTAAAACGATGAGTTAATCAAAATATCTACTCCCATCATGAAAATCGGAGGGAAAAAAATCATGCAATTGAAGTTGTCCATTGTACAGTTGAATATATATCATACCTAGAATTAAAAAAAAAAAAGTGGCTTGAGTTACAGATTCACAAGTCCTAATCTCTTACCTCTTGGATTTCATCTGGAACAGTTGAATCCATCAGTCTGAAGAGCAAATTTCGAAGTGGACCTGCTTGCCTCCCAAGAATGCTGGTAGCTACCCCTCCCGCAAGTGCAAGAGCAAGGTGATTAGAAAGCAGCTTCAGGCACAGCTTGAGGAAATTGTGGTGTTCCCTGAAACCAAATAAACTGCTATAAATGTTTGGAACCTAAAAATGCATGTGATATCCAATTCAGGTACCATTTCTTCTCTTCCAAAATTTTATCAACTTGCTGAGCATAGTGGCTCATGCCTGCAATCACAGCCACTTGGGAGGCTGAGATAGGATGATCACAAGTTCAAGACCAGCCTCAGCAGCTTAGCAAGACCCTAAGCAAATAAGCAAGACCTGTCTTTAAGTAAAATATTAAAAAGGGTTAGGAATGCAGCTCAGTGGTTCCGTACCCATGGGTTCAATCCCTAATACCCTCCCCCCATGACATGTTGGTCATGTCATGACCAACAGAAACTTTTGAAAACTATTTTTAGTTGTACATGGATACAATACCTTTATTTTATTTTATTTATTTATTTTTTATGTGGTGCTGAGGATCCAACCTGGTGCCTCACACATGCAAGGCAAGCACTCTACCGCTGAGCTACAACCCCAGCCCCACAACAGAAATTTTTAAAATATGTTTTCTGAAATTATGGATAACCTTTAAAACCTAGAAGTTATTAAGAATAAGTTTATCTCTTTCCTAGCTTATAAAGAAGTTTCATATAATTTAATGGAAAAACAAGGAAGTCACATTTCAAAATATAACACACAAACATAAAATACATAGCTATTTATAACATACCTTGATGAAGGGAAAGGAAGAGGAGGAATCTCACTGTTTATTTTATCACAGTATCTCTCAAGAAATGAACGCAGGTGTGAGAAGGTACTCTCTTCAAGATCTACACAATAAGGTCGATGCCATGCAACAACTTGTCTATACAGAAGCATAAGAAAATCATGAATGAACTTCAAAAGGAAATTTCCATACAAGATAAAAGAAAATATACATAGTAAGGCTGAGAGATTTCAACAAGATACACAGAAAACCTTCTGTGCATTCTAATCTTACTGGCCAGAGTTTATTTTTATTTTCTGTTTTGTAATATGAAATTGGCTTTAAGTTCCCCAAAATTAATACTAAAAAACCCTTCATTTTAACAACTGAGAAAAAACAAGAATTTACTGTCTTTAAAAAGAAAATACAACTATGTGTTCTGAACATTTGGATACACATTCATCTGAAAGTAGAGGGCTGAGTCACATGATCTATTAAATTCTGGTTCTACCATCTATAAAATATATATTTCACTTAAGAAAAAGTAGCCTGATTTTATAAAGTGATATACTAAGATCTATTAAAAGAAAAACTCCTGAAGCCTCTTGTGAAGATTTGCAAGATTGTGGGAAACAACTACATAAATATGAAATGGGAAGCTACAGATTTAATATTAGTAGCAAGTTATTTATATTTAACTTTTTTGGCTTTTGTTTTGAAGCTGTAGGTTTAATATTAATAGCAAGTTATTTATATTTAATTTTTTTAGTCATTAATATTTTAATTGATTAGAATATCATAATAAATGCCCTCTAAATCAAAGGTCTAGAATACAAATATAATATATTCTAAGTTGTAAATCATTTCATATGCATCCACAAGTATCTGATATAACATAAATGTCCCTTAAAACTCAATCTTCTACTAATGACTAAAAGTCACCAATCAATTTAAAAGATATGGTTATCACTTAGGAAAAAGCTAAATTTCTGCAAAAAATACCTTCCTTAACTTAAAAGTATTGCCACTGTTTGGATGAGGGTGGATGGATCCCCCCCCCCCAAAAAAAAAACAATCAGATAAAGGCACTAAACTTAAACAACTGTTTTAAACCCAGAGCCTAGTTCTGATCTTATTATTTAATTTCCTCTTGATATGACAACATTTAATTTTTAAAAATCATTATCTAGAGATAGAGATGAAATTCAAAATGCTTAGAAGACAATTAAATTAACTGGGTGGAGTGGTGCATACCTATAAGCCTGATGACAGGGAACCCTACAAGTTTGAGGCCAACTTTGGCAACTTAATAAGATATGTCTCAAAATAAAAAAGCAAAAAGGGCTGGATGTTGCTCAGTAGTAGAGGACTCCTGGATTCAATCCCAAGTAGGGGGCAGGAGGACAAAAAGAAGAAAACAATTCAATTAAGAAACTATCTTGGGGCTGGGGGTGTGGCTCAAGTGGTAGCGCAATCGCCTGGCATGTGTGCAGCCTGGGTTCGATCCTCAGCACCACATACAAACAAAGATGTTGAGTCTGCCGAGAAGTAAAAAATAAATATTAAAAATTCTCTCTCTCTCTCTTAAAAAAAAAAAAAAAAAGAAAGAAAGAAACTATCTTAAATACAGAGTATAACTTCTTGCTAAAAAACATATGTAATCTCTATATTCAAATGAAATCTAGATGTCATTTCCAAACCAATACTAGAAATGTTCAGAAGGACATTTTATAAATAAAACACAGTTATTTCTGTTTTTACTGGTGTTTCTACTGTTATAAAAACAAGAATTTTAAAACAAAAGCATCTTACCTATCTCTAGGGAGAGCAGTCCATGCCAGGCTATGTGATGTTCCAGCTGAGATCTGCTGAATAGCTATGCCATCTAAGCCACTCACTTTCTTTGGTTTAGTAATAGGACCTGTGGAATTTCCTTGGCCACACTGTCCCATTGAGTTATTGCCCCAGGCATAAACTTCATTATCTAAAAACAAAACAAAGTACAAAAGAAAATTCAAACTTAAATGTAATATATTTAAGAAAGATAATTACTAATATTATTTCTTTAAAACAAATGAATTTACCATGAGAAAGAGCCAAACAATGACTGTCTCCAATAGAAATGTCAACTATTCTTGTGGCAGCCAGTTCTTCAATAAGCTTGGGTCTCAAAGCAGTAGCTTCTGAAGAACCACAACCTAGACAAGCCCCACAGCCCCAAGCATAGACCTGAAAAAACAGAAATACACTACATTTAAGTTCTGGATACAATTAGTCTGTAGTTTAAATTGTTTAGTAATAAATGTCATATCAAACAAGAGTATATTTGATACTATATAATAACTTTCAGTTACTAGAATAATATTTACTACTTTGTTCATTTTAAAGATGGTCACAGTGATCACTGTACAGGTGGACAGGCAGAGCCAGGCTGAAAAAAAAAATGGTCATAGAAAAAAATGAAAAGATCTGAAAGATTCTGTTAAACCTACTACTGGTTGGCTTGTATTTTGTTATATTTACCTAATCGTAGCAACTTTGGAAATACTACCTTAAAACATCTCCTTTACATGCTTCTACTCTGCAGATGAGACCAAGATTAGACCAACGTGTGATAATATATGGATTAACCATAAATGTTCAGAATTTAGTTTAAAAACTACCTTAACTCGCTGTTACGATAATTTGAATTTTTTAAAAGAACAATATTTGAAGCAGTAGTTGACATAGTTCCCTTTGAACATCTTCATTTTCATTAATTAATACCAAAATAATTACTGACTATTTAAAACATCTGGACAAACAAAGGGATGCATAAGAAAGAAGATGATGAAATGATGACTGCCAATTCCCAAAATGAATAAAATTAAAACAATCAGCAAACTGAATTTTTTTTTTCTTCAATGGGTTTTAAGATCACACAGACTCTTTATGCCATGGAGTTTGGGTTTTGTTTTTATTTTTATCTTACAATTATTTTAAGAAAGACTGCTGCTAAGAGGTTAAGCCTCTTCAACAACAACAAAAAAAAAAAAAACATATTTACACTAGTTGCCAAAGAACTTACTGAAGACAATTACAGAATGCAACAAAATTCCAATAAAGTTAAGAGATTAGGATCTAAAGATAATGAAGGTGAAGTAATATGTAATCAAAATCATCACTGAAAATCTAGGGTTGGGATTGTAGCTCAGTAGAGTGCTTGCCTAGCATTGTGAGGCACTGGGTTTGATTTTTGGCACCATAATAAATAAATAAATAAACAAACAAACAAACAAATAAATAAATAAAATTCATTGACTACTAAAAAAAATTTTTAAAGAAAATCTAAATCACTCACAAAGTATAATATAGTATAGAAATTTAGTAAGGCCCTCAGTTGAAATTCTCTTGTCATGTTCCTTCAGTTGAGCACCAAATTAAGAATACTTATCTTATATTTAGGGATCAGATTATTCTACACAAAAAAATATATACCTTATCTTTAAATATAAAATTATACTTAGTATAATGGTAAGTTATCACTGAAGAGTCCTGAGGGGACTGACACAGAGTGAGGGAAAAGCAAATGCTGATCTTCACCTCATGGTCAACAAGTATAATTGTAAAAAGAACTGCTCTTAACATTTAAAAGAATTTCTATCTCTTTCACTTTTTCTAAACATAACTTAATGTACACATGATACAACTATTCTATATAGCAAATAATTTGAAGTTCCTTAGAATTCAATGTAATGGATTTCCTGCTTATGATTTACCACCAACCAACAGGCAAATGATCCTCAATAGTTTATACAAAATTTCAATTAAATAATCATCTTACATGATCATTTGTAGGCAAGGGAGACATTATTTTCCCTCATATAAAGAAGCAGATAGGGCTGGGATTGTGCCTCAGTGGTAGAGCATTTGCCTAGAATGTGTGAGGCACTGGGTTCAATTCTCGGCAGCGCATATAAATAAATAAAGTCCACTGACAACTAAGAGAATATTTAAAAAAAAAAAAAAGTAAGAAGCAGATAAAGCTCAAGGGAGGGCTGTGATTTGCTTGTGACTATACATCAATTAAGCTTGCCTAGTAGGCTTGAGGCACTAGGTTCAATCCTCAGCACCACATAAAAATAAATAAATAAAGTAAAAGTATTGTATCTATCTACAACTAAAAATTAAAAAAAAAAGGAAAATAAGTGAGCATCTTCTTGCTTCAATCCATGGATTCTTATTACAAAATTCATAGTGAGAAATATGTAAAAGAATTTTTTAAGGCAGCAACTGATTAATGTAATTAAATACAAGGTGATGAATAGTTGGAGTTTTAAGACATAAGGCATTTCAGTCTCTCAAAAAATAATTAAATCATATGGTAATTTCAGCTTTGCTGCTTACCTGCCTGGTGAATTAATCAGAAAAAATTTTTATACCACTGGTTAGTACATAACGGGCTCCTACAAGTGAGAGAATAAGTGGATGGCTCACTTTTTCACTGTTATTGGATAGACAAATGGTAGCAAATATTGTCAGTCTATGATCATACTTGGCTTCTCTTTTATCACCACAATAAATCAGAGGAAGAGCCAATGTACACATGTAAAAGTTCAAAAACTTTAAAGGAATGGTAAAATTGACCACCCTAGGCCTGAGCAACCTATTCCTCAGACAAATAAAACCATACCAGATTATTTTAATAAAGAAGTGTTCTGTTTACCCTCTGTTTTGATCATCCTCTTGCCTTTTAGTCTGTATCACTGGTTTCACCAAGATCGAATCTTGCTTTCCCTGACTATCCATGATTTGGAGGGAAAGGGTTATGGAGTACTGAAGACTAAACTATATATAAAAATCAACTAATAGAAAAAACAAGGAACTGAAGAAAAATTTAGCAGAGTCACAAAGGCTAGATCAGAAAACCTAGTTCCTCACTGGACATGGTGACCTATCATCTCAGCATCAAGAGGCTGAGGCAGGGACCAGTATGGTAGTGCATGCCTATAATCCTAGCAGCTCAAGAAGCTGAGGGAGGAGGATCATGAGTTCAAAGCCAGCATCAGTAACTCAGTGATACCCATTCTCCAAAGAAAATATTAAAAAGGGCTGGGGGCGCTGGGGGCTCAGCGGTAGAGCACTTGCCTCGCACGTGTGAGGTACTGGGTTTGATCCTTAGCACCACATAAAAATAAACAAACAAGATAAAAGTATTGTGTCCATCTACAAATACACACACACACACACACACACACACACACACACATAAAATGGCTAGGGATGTGGCTCTGGGTTCAATACTTGGTACCAAAAAAAAAAAAAAAAAAAAAGGCTGAGGCAAGAGGATGACAAGTTTGAGGCTAGCCTCACTTAATGAGGCCCTCAGGAACTTTCAAGATCATGTCTCAAAATTAAAAATAAAAAGGAGTGGGGGCGTAGCATGGTCGTAAAGCACTCCTGGGTTCAATTCCCAGTACCAAAAAAATAAAAAAAATAAAAACCCAAGAGAGAAAAAGAGAAAGAAAACCTAGTTCCTTCTTAGATTCTCTACTTCAAAAAGGAAAAATATTTCATTTTCGTATGTTATCTAAAAACTTATCTTTTAATTTTGAAATTTAAATACAATTGTTACATTTTAGTTACCTAGTCCTCTGAAATACTCTCTTTTATGTTCATTCCATAGTCCTACCTGCCCTGTTGATGTCAAAGAAAGTGAAGATTGGCTCCCAGCACAAACTTTACGAATAAACATTCCTTGTAAAGCTTCAATAACTTTTGGTTTATACACTCTGTTGGTATCACCATGGCCAAGTTTGCCTATAAAAACAATTACATTCAAGTTAAAGAATTCAATGTTTAAAGAGCTTCCATTCTTTTTCTAAGTACTAAGGTTGATAAAGCGCTCTAATCTTTTCATTGCTAACTTGATAGATGTGGGAAGCTATGTTTTCTAATAGCAGAAGATGTTAACAAGTGAGCATTTTTTGCAGAGCATGGTGGCATACACCTATAATCCCAGAGACTCAGGAGGCAAAGGCAAGAGGATTGCAAATTCTAGGTCAATCTCGACAACTTAGGGAGACCCTGTCTCAAAATAAAAAGGAGTCAGGGTTTAGCTCAGTGGTAAAGCACCCCTGGGTTCAGTACCCAGTACTTCTCTCACACAAAAAAGGAGCATTTATTTTGAGAGAAAGTTAACAACAAACAACTAATAACCTTTTGTTTTGAATGTCAAACAATTAAAATCACTTTATAGAAACAGAAAAATTATTTTTCTTTATTTCTCTGGCATAATACATTGGTTATAGACAAAAAATGTATATTCATGTAATTTAAAACTTAAAAAATATTCAATAACTCATGAAATAGAAAAATTGGCAAACCACTGTAAAAGGAAAATAAATGCCCAAAATAAAAATGCAATCTCACTAGATATCAAAGAAATACAATTAAATGATACCATTTCATTACAGAAATTAACTTTTAAACTATCTTAATTTTTATACATACTCTTGTTAAGAGATATGGGCAAGTGAGCAATCACACTTCTGGTAGTTATAAACAAAGATTTGGTCATTTGATGCAATGTTGTATTTAATACTGAAAAATTTGAAAGCCATCTACATACTCAGTAACGGGAAACTGGTTTTATAAATCATAATACAGACACATGAAAGAATACTTTGAGTCTTTTTTAAAAATGATATAAAGTTAAAGTGCTGTAGAAAATATATTCATAAAATACTGTTATATAAAAACCACCAGATTATAATCTATCTATGGAATACACACAGGTCTACTTTGGTGTATGAAAAACATCTATGCAGGGAATATATGTAAATATGTTTATAAACATGTTTATATACATATATATTTTAAATCGGTCTACCAAACCATTAATAATGTTAAAAGTACCATTAGTAGAAGCACAGTTTATTTTAATTTTTATTTATATACTCATCTGCATTGTGTGTTTTTCTACACCAGGCATGTATACCTGGGGAAAAAAAAAGAAATAAAAGGCCAAAGCTATCCATAAATAATTTTTTACATACCATTGTCTCCTCCTCCAAAAGACCATACAGTTCTTCCATCTTTAGATAAAGCAATAGTATGTGAACTGCCACAAGAAACCTCTCCTACATTGCTAATGTCTTTTACTAATGTTGGAATGTTACGGCTATTACTGTCACCATGACCTTGGGTAAAACACAAACAACAAAGAAATAATATTAACTCTTTTTGTCTAAGCCATCACTTCAAAAGTAGAATAAAAATTACAAGCTATTTTTAAGTGCAAATAAATATAAAAAACAGAATCACTTCTAACATCATCTCAACCAGTCTTCCAGGTTACTCCCAAACTGGTGCATACAAGCACTTCAATGAATCATTAGAACATTTATCTATACTCCTATCTTAGTACTAACATTATTCTGTCTTGTACCATGCTCATGTCAATTTATTTTCACTGTGTAGTAGATTATAAATTTCATCATCATGATAGTATGTTTCTTATCCCTAAAATCCCACGGTGCCAGGTCTTAATAGGTAAGTTCTTCCTAGATTTAATTACATTTTAAATATAAGTACAATAATCTAGGTATTATCTATAAGATTATCTTCCTCTGAGTGTAATGACTAACAAAATTAATGGCCTATTAAGTCTATTCTCCTGGTTGGTGATGTGGCTCAGTGGTAACGCACCTTGCCTGGCATACAAAAAGCCCTTGGTTTGATCCCCAATGGTGTCTAAAAAAAACCAAAACTACTCTCTCTTACTGTTTCCCAATAATCATAATCATTTCTGGTTTTCTGTGATAATATAACTTCAATTTTTAAAAAATATCTTACCTAATCTTCCAAAGTCTCCTTCACCCCATGTATATAA
This sequence comes from Urocitellus parryii, assembly GCF_045843805.1. Classification (NCBI taxonomy): domain Eukaryota; kingdom Metazoa; phylum Chordata; class Mammalia; order Rodentia; family Sciuridae; genus Urocitellus; species Urocitellus parryii. The sequence goes on from NC_135536.1 coordinate 108,348,007, forward strand.
TTCTCCATCCTCTGTGACAGCCGCACTATGTCTGTATCCAGCTGACACACAAACAACTACCTACAATGCACACAGTGAATTTGATTAGCACACAGATGCTAAAACTATCTGTTTTTAATCCCATAAACAGACAATTTAGAGATATTAATATTTACAATTCAACCAGGAATTGCCATGTACAGATGTGAAGGCTGTACTCAGGATAAGGGTGATTGACTAAGCTGTCAAGTCACAAAAAGTAACTGCAAAGGCTAGCAGGGGCCCTGAAGATGAGTCTAATCACCTGCAGGAATACAATCTCACCAATCAAGTCTTTATTCAAAGTTGGAAAGAGGGTAACACCCATGAAACAATGGATGACAATTTTTCAAATATAAAACCTCTAGTCCTGGTTTATCAAGAAAAAGTCATTACATGATAAGGATAACTTTCACAAAGGCATTAACTATTACCAATAAGAAAGAGCAAAAGCAGTATGTTAACTTATAATTTATAATTAACTCCTGACATATCTTTCTTTTTAACACCAAGGACTGAACCCAGGAGAGTTCAACCACTGAACCACATCTCCATTCCCTTTTTTTTTTTTGAGACAGGGTCTCACTAAGTTTCTGGCCTTAAACTTGTGATCCTCCTGCCTCAGCCTTCCTAGCCGTGTGGATTATATGCATGTGCTTCCATATCTGGCTGCTCCACATCTTTTTAACCTCCAAAAATTAGAACTCACTTTATAAAATTCAAATTTGAGGTTCAATTAAAAACACTGAGCAATAATACTAAGCTGGGAAGTTTTGAAATTTTTATCTGCAAAATTTAATTTTAAATGTTGTGACAATTTTCCTTCATGATGCTCATACGATGCTGTTTTTAATTGGTAATGTTTCCATTATAAAAATGGGGCATTTGGGCTGGGGTTGTGGCTCAGTGGCAGGGCACTTGCCTAGCATGTATGAGGCACTGGGTTCAATTCTCAACACCATGTATCAGTAAATAAAATAAAGGCCCACTGACAACTAAAAAAATATTTTAAAAAATGTGGCAGTCAAAGGAATATAAACGGCTGGGGATATAGCTCAGTGGTAGAGTGCTTGCCTAGCATGGGCGAGACCCTGGGTTTACTGCCTAGAATCACAAAAAACAAGAATAAAAAAAAATCCAGAAAATTCAAAGGAATAAAGTAAAGAAATGAAATCAAGGAAGAAAGTAAGTATCAGACCAGAAAAATACAATTTCAAATCATATTTATCTAAAGTTCTTTATTGCTTCATATTCAACATTTAACAAGTATCCTCTGAGGCTTTCAAAGTAGAATGTTTTGAGGCCCACTGCCTTTGGGTTGATCAGTAAGTTATAATACTGCAAGTTATTTATTCATTTCATAGTCTCTCATGAAGGAAAAGTGTGATATTTGTAAAGCTGGTGTAAAATTAAAACTTACAAAGATCTTTTGATTTAAGAAAACTTTCACGGAAAGAATGTAATCATTTAAGTGAATATAAGTTCATCTGTTTTCTTTAAAGAGATATAAAAAGAGGGAATCTACACAGCTGTGGTTGTGGCTCAGTGGTGGAGCACTTGCTTAGCCTGTAGGAGGCACTGGGTTAAATCCTCAGCACCACATAAAAGTAAATAAATAAAATAAAGGTCCATTAACAACTACAACTAAAAAATATTTTTTTTAAAAAAAGGGGATCTATGTTCAGTTTCTAATGGTGCCAATTATTTGTGTGAAATTCTAGGTAATTATTGAACCACTCTAAATGCTTCCTTATTTAAGCCTGCTAAAATGCCACCTCCTCCAAGATTATCCCTGTCCCCATTATCTAATATCACAACTAGTCCAAGTTAGTCTCTGTTACACTCCTCAGTTTTCTTCTTTAATATTATCTGAAAGTATTTTATATTATTTTATTTATCTCTACCCTGAAAATTACAGTTCTATGAAAGCAGAGACCTTTTCTTCTCTTATTCACTGCTATATATCTAATGCCTATAACCCTGCCTGCCACTTGGAAGGTAGTAAATATTTGTTTAATTAATGATTCTTAGTTTCCCAATCTGGCAAATAGGGGAAACTACCTCATAAGAATAAGAATTAGTCTTATGAGAATACAAGAATTAAAACTGAGCCAGGCATAGTGGTACATGCTTATAGTTCAGGCTACTTTGGAGGCTGAAATAGGAAGACAGTTCAAGTCCAGAAGTTAAAGGCTATCTTGGACAAATAGCAAGTCCTCAACTCAAAACAATGATAAAATAAAATAAACATTTATAAAGAATTAAAATTGAGGCTGGAGATAAAGCTCAATGGTAGAATGCTTGCTTATCATGCATGATGCCCTGGGTTCAATTCCCAGTACCTCAAATTAATAATAATGATGATGATGATGTATGTAAAAGTACTGTGTAAACTATAAAGCAGACACACAAAATTTAAGCCAAGAGAAAGAGGGGCAGGCAACTTCATAAAGAATACATCAAACTCTGAAAAATATTATCAACAATAATACCACTATATCTAATTACTTTCAAATCCAGAAAGATATCACATACCTTTCCTTGCAGAGGTCCCTGAATAAGTTTGGGATATTTCTGTGTTGAACTATTTCCATGTCCCAGTTTTCCATAATCACCATCTCCCCAACTGAAGACTTCTCCTTCTGTTGTAAAAGCTAAAGTGTGACCATCAGATCCTTTAGAAGATGAGACCTTTTTAATGGACCTGTGAGGCTCAAACGTTAACTTTTTTAAAGTAGACTGATTATTGGAATCTCCAAGCCCGAGTCTCCCATAGCTGCCTTTACCACAAGCTCTGACAGAACCATCCGTAGAAATGACAAAAGTGCAATACTGTCCAGCTTCAATCTATAAATGAACAACAGAATCACAAATATAAAATGCTTCTGTGAAAATCAAGTAAAAAATTTAAGGTTGTTTTATCAAAGAGGCTCAAAGGAAGTATTTAAAGCAGAATATGACTCTTCAAAGAGATCAAGGTAGTAAATAGAAATTAAGAAAGCATTAATGGTATTTTCATACAGTCTACATCACTGAGCTCAAATTCATGTACAAATTTATAGATATAGATTTTTCTGGATTATCTATTAGATCATCATTGAATGAAACAACAAAGTAAAATGTTTTAGCCCCCCATAATTTTGGAAAGAAAATAAAATTTTCCTATAAGTTCCTTAGAATTCATTATGACAAGAACCACACAAAAAACCCATTTGTGGGGGGGCGGAAAGCATATTTTAATGAAAATAATAAGAATGTTCTACAAATGTAAAAAAAAAAAAAAGAAAGTGATCCTAACAAGAAAATGAAATAGCAAAAATCTGGGAAAGGGAAAATTCTAGTTTTTATTTAGTCTATTTTCCATTTATGTTGAATATTATGGTAAAATCTGTTCCTATTACTGAGGATTTTTAAAAATCCAGATTCAAATTTAATTTTTTGAAACCAGGAATGTTGTCAGAGATATGAGATTTTAAAAATGCATTTTTCTTTTATAATGAAAAATTCAAGAAGTGTGATATAAAAACACAGACAAGAACCAACCAAAACTTTTCATTCAATATATGTTCTTAACATTATTTAAAGCAAGTAAGTATGAATATATACTCCATCATCTACCAATTTGTAAGGTATATACAGAACTTACAGTCTGAGCATCAGAGAAACTAGGAGCCAGTTTGGGTTGTAATATTTTCTCCTGTGTGCCTTCTACCAACTGATGGCTGCTGTTGCTCCCCCAAACATAAACCTCACAGGTTTCAGAGACAATAGGAGCATCACCAGTCTGAATGCTATCTGGGCTAGCACATGTTCTTGAGTAATCAGAAGCCATTCTACAAACCTATTAAAATTAAAAAAATATATGCAAAAAATAATCAGACCATTTTTAGTCTAGACATTTTTATTTAATTTTTTTTTAATTTTTTCTAATTAGTTATACATGACAGAATGCATTTTGACACATCATATATAAATGGAATATAACTTCTCATTCAAGTCTACATATTTTTATATATTGAAATTACTTTGCCTTTCCTTCTCATGCCCTCATCGGCTCAAATCTAAAAATACAACCAGTCTTAAACATAGATAGCTAGAATATTTACTCTCACAGAAGAAATCACTAAAAGATATTAATAAAGGAGACAAAAAATGAAGGAGGCAAAAAGGGGAAGAGGGAGAAATACAATCAAGCCTTTTTAAACAAAATTTTATTGTTGCATACAACAACATTATGAAAAAACAAAGTCAAAAAACAAAGCAGATAAAAACTACCATTGATAATTTTATTACCTTAATACAAAATTATTTTTATTTATGTCATTCCAAAAATTTTCATATACATATTCTTTAACAGTCAATACAGCCATGAGCAGAAGTATAAAAGTGACAAAAGATACAAAGGTCTCATGCAAAATTTTCATGTCAACATCATCTTTATGAATGAATAGATAATATTATAGCCAGTGTAAAAATCACAATTTACTTTACCACTTTCCTTTGATAGGACATTTAGATTCTTTCTACTCATTGTTATACAGGTAGTTTTTAAAAATATAGTTGTTATTATATTTTTAAATACTTCTTTAGTAGAGAACCTCAGAAATGAGATACAATATGTAAAAAGAAAAAAAGACAGCAATCTTATGATTTTTGAAACATATTATACCAAACTGCTTTCTAAAATGGTGCTATAATATTATGTTACTAGCAATGTATAAAATAAGGGCTGCCCTAAAAATAGTGAAGGCCCAGAACAATTCAACACACACATATATAAATATATGTGAAATAAAAGTAATTTATTTGCCATTTGTGTTGAATGTAATGGTAAAAGTCAGTTGTCATTCACAATGTTTTTTATTAAATCTAGGCTCCTCACCAAAAGTAAAGGATTCAAGGTGGCCATTCTGGTTGCCCTAACCAAGGAATGAGTCTATGTGAGAGTAACAGTCTCACTGCATTTATACCAATAATGGGTTAAGCTTTTAAACTTTTTTTACAAATTTAATAAGGGTAAAAGAAGTATGCCATTATTTTAACTTCATATTTCTTTATTATCAGCAGAGCTAAAGTTTTTTCCATCTATTTGTTCACCACATTTTGTGAAGTGAACTAAATTTTATCCCTTATCTATTAAGGCTTACAGGGTTTTTATTGACATATATGAACTCAATATAATTAAAATACTGACTGACTAAAGCTACTGTCAATTTGTTGTCTGTCTTTTGGGGGGTTTTTTTTTGCATAATAAAGCAAAACAATTAAAGATAAATCTTAAATAGTCAATATATTCATTTTCTACCACATTAAATGGGAGCAGAGAGAATAGTTTTAATTAGAACCTTTAAATACAATGCAAAACAACAGAATAATATGTATGTCTAGCAAATATTTTACAGTGAACATGAGTGCAGTTCTGAAGACATACAAACTATGTGCAAGTGAAAACTGCCAGTCCCTATTAAAAGATCTGAAATTTGGGGCTGGGGATGTGGCTCATGCTAGCCTGGCATGCGTGCGGCCCAGGTTCGATCCTCAGCACCACATACAAACAAAGATGTTGTGTCCGCCGAAAACTAAAAAAAATAAATATTAAAAAATAATTCTCTCTCTCTCTCTAAAAAAAAAAAAAAAAGGATCTGAAATTTTTCTAAAGACATAAGAAAGATGGTGGGACCAGGAGGGTTAGAATTGTTAAAGATCCCTTATTGTAAGAGAGGGCAAATCACAGCCCTCCCCGATGGGGGGCGGGGGGGGGGCGGGGGAGGAAGGAAGGAAGGAAGGAAGGGGCTGAAGAAGAAAAAAAAAACATACACATAGGGGCCAAGGATGTAGCTCAGTGGTAGGGAACTTGCCTGAATGATTGAAGCCCTAGGTTCAATTCTCAAGACCACAAAACAAAACAACCTCTTAGGGCTTTAAAATGCATTTTTTAAAAATAAACTGGATGTGAGGGGAATGCATAGGATTCTGTAAAGATAGCAAGATGACAAGTAACAGCATCAGCACAGTTTTTTAAACATGCCAAATCACTACCCAAAAAAAATCCCAAGTTCATATTTAATATTCATAACAAATGACAAAGTAGCCCTAACAACCCCAAAATAAAAGTAGGTGGGGCCAGGCCATCTACTTAGTAACAGTATCTGTGCAGGAGGAAGTAATGGAGTGTCTAATAGACCTTAGAACAGGAGGAACCCCAAACAGCCAATCAGATTCTCATTAGAAAGGGTAATAAACCACTGGGGATGGGCCACATGTTTGTAATCCCAGTAGCTTGGGAGGCTGGGACAGGAGGATCTCGAGTTCAAAGCCAGCCTCAGCAACTTAGCGAGGCCCTACAGCAATTTAGAAAGAACCTATCTCTAAAAGGGTTGGGGATTTGGCTCAGTGGTTAAGCCCCTGGGTTCAATCCCCTGTATAAAATTTTTAAAAAGACATAAAAAGAAAGAGTAATAAGCCCATTTCAGAACAGCATCTACAACTGGAAAGAGTTCTGCACTTTCTGTCAGCAACTAACTATTAGGGCTCTGTGATGAGTTTTGAGGAAATAATCTTAACTCTTGTGAACTTGAAAAATTAATAAGCCAGGACTCCCTTCCAGGACAAAACCCCCTAAACCAAGGAGAGACTACGAGCAGTGGAATCAAAAGATAGAAAGAGATGAAAGAAGGAGAAGGGGAAGATAAAAGTTGAGGGGATCAAGAAGTTGGGAAAACCGCCCCCACCCCTTTTAACCCATGTAGAAACAACAGAAAAAGAGTGTCTATGAAGATGTCAGAAAGGCTACAGTGAATCCCAAACCATTCAGAAAGTTCAAGAAAACTAAATTTCGCATAAAAATAAACAGGAAAGTACTGAGTCCAAATCCGATATGAAGTTATTATAAGAAAGAAAGGGAAAAGAAGAATCCCTATAACAAAAGCACAGCAAGAGTTGCCCAATAAACAGAACAAAATGTAATCTAATTCAAAACCAGTTAAAAGGGATTAGAAAAATGCAAACAAGATATGAAAGAAAAAACACAAATCTGAATTACAAATACTCAAATATTAAGTGACATAACTCAAGAAAGAATTTTTTTTTTAATTTCAGAAATGAAAACTAAAATAGAAAAAAATCCAAGCATACATTGTACACTATTTCCTATGAGTAATGAAAGATGAAAAGGAAGATATTTGGGGTTGGGGATAAAGTTAAGAGGTAGGGCCCTTGCCCAGCATGCATGAGGCCTTGAGTTCAATCCTCAGTACCAGAAGAGAGAGAGAGAGAGAGAGAGAGAGAGAGAGAGATTTTAGAAATAAAAAAGAAATTGAAAATATTCAAGAAGACAAGTTAGGCAAAGATCTAATATACAGATAACTGGAATTCCTAAAGAAAAAAACTGAATACAAATATTAGAGACTATACTCTATAATTTTTATAATACAACTATAAAAAACAAGGAGCATAAAAATGTTCTCAATAATCATACAGCAGTTGTATCTATCTTGTTATTTTAGGACTCATTCTCCCTCTATGTGTGTGTGTGTGTGTGTGTGTGTTTGTGTGTACGCGCCATGCACTTGCATCCACATGCATAACATGGCTAAAACAAACAAGTAATTACAGGATATTCTAAACTCTAACATCCTTTTAACCTTAAGAATCAGCAGTCTCAGTAGATGGAAAGAAGATATAAATGTAGTATAGAAAAGGTTAAATAAAACTTCTATAGCCCTGAATTCAAAAGTGTCAGTATAAACCCACATTTTGGCTTTAAGTACCCACACACATGCTTCCTAGCTCTGTCTACTATAAAAGCCTAGAGACAATAAGATCAGCTTTTATTAGCAGTGAGCATCTCTAGCATCCTGATTGTGGTATTGAAATCATATTTCCCAATAAAAGAAACCAGGGGTTGTTGCATTTTTGTTTTGAGAACAAAAGCAAGCAAGCAAGCTGATGAATTAGGGTTAAAAAATATACATGATGAGCCAAGAATAATGTGCCACATTGGATAGCAAGGAAACTATCAAAGATTATTAGCCTTATGGAAAAATAACTTGGGAACAACCTTGAGGAGATAACACCCTGAAGAGACTATTAGCTAAAATGAAGTAATATGACCTTTACTATAGATAATAATTCACTAAACTAAAATTCAAATCAGTTTAAATCTATGAGTTCATAATGATATATTTTTAATATTTTTAGTTGTACATGAACACAATATCTTTATTTACTTACTTTTATGTAGTGCTAAAGATTGAATCTAGTGCCTCACATATGCTAGGCAAGTACTCTACCACTGAGCCACAACCCCAGCCCCATAATATTTTTTAAATGAAGTTAATTGGTCAGGTGTGAAGGATTATAGAAGACCAATTCATCAAATTGAAAATGGGTAACAAGAAAGTATGGGGGGCGGGTAGAGTGCTTGCTTAGCATGTGCAAGGCCCTTCACATGTGCAAGGCCCTAGGTTCAATCCCCCATGCTTAAAAAAATATAAAAAATAAAGTTTCTGGTATATGATCAAAAATTCAAAATAAATAAAAGGAAATACATTAAAGAGTATATCTCCTTGAAAGAAAGGAACCAGGGGGAGGGAAGTGGGAAGGGAAAGGAGAAATACTAGAGAATGATATTGGTAAGTTATATTGTGTGCATATGTGAATATGTAACAATTAATCCCACCATTATGTGCACTTATAATGCACTGATAAAAATGTGGAAAAAAGAAAAATATGTCTCCTTCCCACTCCAGGCCTTAAACACCCAGTTCCACTCTCTAGAAACAATCTCTGATACAACTTTCTTTCGCAGCCTTTGCAGAGATCAAATGGTTTGTTTTTAAGGAATAAATACATGGTACAGCATTTTACTACAAAGTAATTTTTATTGAAAAAGATGATTACATACCTCTTCAAAGAGACATAATGCTGCCTCGTAAAGTGAGCACAAGCCATCAGAGGTTCTGGTTGGTTCTCTCCACTGACTCCGATCAGCAGACGAGCCCTACAATAAACGTGGGATACAGTACAGGAAGGAGAGACTCTTACATACTAAATCACTTAAATATTCTACAAATAGCATCTACTTGAAGAACTTTTTATGTGATTATGTACACTGAGACCAAATCCTAACATTAGGTCATGAAACAAGACTTTTAAACAGAAGTACTATAAAAGATCTGGCTATTGTCAAATGGTAAATTAAGTACCAATCCTTCTGGTTATCTTATTAAACAGTGGTTTGTCCCAAAGGTCACAAAGTTCCAAAAACAGTCAAGGAGGAGGAATTTTGCCAATCACATTGTTTGGTTGACCAATAAGTGAAGTCCCAAGAAATACTCTACTCCCTTTGGGGTTTTTGCCCACATACCCACAAAGATACAGGCAAGCAGAATACAGCTGGCTTGAGTAATGACCCTGACCGGAGTGGCAAAAAGTCTGTCTTTCCCTTCTTAGTTTTGGCACAACCACAGTCCAGGTCTTGTCAATTCTTATAGCTACCTGCCTACAGAAGCAACAAGGCATCCTTTTCCTAGCATAGCTGAGGAATCACATTACTTCACTGGGACTTAATGCCTATTCTCCATAGTAATTCCAATAAGGAAAATCATTATCTTAATAAAAAATGATAAATCAGAAAGGTAACTCAATATCCATTCTCTATCCTTAAATCTTTAGACCACTTTCATACACTGTTAACATACAGTAGGAAGTTCAACAGTCCAAACTGAAATTAAAATAAATTTGTGGTTTTCCAAGTACTCAATTAATTACCTTTCACCTAAATAACCATCATCCAAAATAATGTCACACTTTTTTTCCTCTCCTATGTTTGTCTGCTTAAGATAATTAAATGAGGGCATAAGACTAGATGAAGTATATTACCTTATGTTCTTATTATTTGATTTTACTCAAAATTGCTTCAGTGGCTCCCTACTGCATATGGAATCAAGTCCCAAAAGTGTATATAGCATGGGATACAGGCCTGCCTTGCTTGCAGCCTCATCGCGTTCTACCCCATTCATCTAGGGGCTTGCTCTCTGATACCTTTGCCACTTTGTGAATTTTAGTCCTCCCATTTGTAAAGATCTCCCATTCCTCCCATTTACACACTTTATGTTGGCAGGTAAACTCCTCCTTTCAACTAACTTCAGGGGGCCTTCCCCCAAAGGTATCCCCCAGCCTTTTACTTGTGTCTCATTCACCTCCTCTCTGCAGATCTCTACTAGTCAGCCCACTATCATTAATTTGAAGTGTCTGTGCATCCCTCTTTCATTAAACTGTGAGCTACCCAAAAATATAGATGCTACAAAGCTTATGTATCTTTTTAATCCAGCACCTACCGTATCTGGCACACAGTGCTCAATAAACACCTAATGGCATCAAAGGCCAAAGGGGTTTATATAGTGGTTAATTTTTTAGAATTAAAAGATGTACACTGATATTATAATATAAGTAACTTTATCTTTTCTTCTATTCTTTTTTAAATATAAGTTGAGAATTTTGTGTATGCCTACACAAACATGTGGGTAGCGAAGAGTAGGAATCAAATATGTAGTTAAAAATTCAAGCCTCATAATTAAGAACAATATAAAAAATTGCTAAATGATATAACAATAATTTCCACTGTTTTTCCTCCTTTAGAGAGAGAGAGAAAATCACATTTACAAGGCACAGTATAATTTTGTTTTGTGGAATAAAGAAAAGGAATATTTTTTTAAATTATGAATTCTTGAACCACTTCTTCAACATTAAAAAATTATTTTATTTTAAAAGTTATTTGCATTCTTTGTGTTATGTTTTATTATCTAAAAGAAAGAACTATGTTCATATTATTTTGGCCTATTTAATTAGGTTTTTTATGTAACAAAACTTTTGAAAATTACAGACATTTTGCCAAACAGCAAAAATATTTTAAAAATTGTTTGGGCCTGTTGTTCAATACAGTTGATATTACTATTATTATTAATTTATGTTTGTTTTTATTTATATGTTTGGTTTTTTGTTGTTTTTTGTGAGAGAGAGAGAGAGATTTTTTTTAATATTTATTTTTTAGTTTTCGGTGGAAAACATCTTTATTTTTTATTTTTATGTGGTGCTGAGGATCGAACCCAGCATCCCGTGCATGCCAGGCGAGCGCACTACCGCTTGAGCCACATACCCAGCCCCTATATGTTTGTTTTTAACTATGTATTCAACTTCTCTTCACCTAGATAGTGTATCTAGGCAGAGCAGTAACCAAGAGACCTCAATTAGGGTCCTGGTTCTGAGTTATTTTGGGATATTCACTTAAAACTCTTTTGATCTTATTTTTTTCAGTATAAAACGGAAGTTGCAATCTATGTTCCTCTTTTTTACAAGAACTAAAATGACATATTTCATGAGAAAATTTGCAGTCTGCGATGTATTGCATCCATTAGCAATTATTATATTTCTCTGTTTTAATGGAGTATTTCCCCCCATGATTCCCATGTGTTTTAACTCAAAGCTATACTTTAAAAATCTGATCCATCTTTAAGTTTATTTAATAAATTCTCTTAAATTTCTATATTTGTGTACTTCAGATGACTACCAAAAACAATTATGAAGCAATTTATAAAGAATTAGCTTCATCTTTCCAGATTTTGAGTTTTGAAGCACTGGCAGTCAAGATCAACATAAAGAAATTTTAATCATAAACAGTTTAAAGATTGGGGGGGAAGAATCACATATTTAAATAAAACTTACAAATTAAATTTATTTTTGTTAGGCCTTGTTCTAGGTACTCAAGTGGGAGTTATTTGCCCCACCCTCTAACTTCTAGCTTGGAGACAAATCCTGTCCCAGTCATTCAACTGAGGAAGCTGAGGTGGGAGATAGTAAATTCAAGGCCTATCTGGCAAACTCAGCAAGACCCTATCTAAAAATAAAAAGGTCTGCGTATATAGTTTAGTGACAAAGTGCCTCTGAGTTCAATTCTCAGGATCAAAAAAGAAAACAAAGAAGGAAGGAAGAGGAGAGAGAAAGAGAGAAAGAAGAAAGGAGAGAAGAGAAGAGAGAAAAAAAGAAAAAGAAAGGCAGAGACAATCAGATCAGGCTGGGATCTAGTATATCAGGAGAGGCTCTCCATATTTCCAGAGTTTTCAGACTAAACAATAAAGGTTAAGAAACACGAGCTTTGCTGGGCACCATGGTACATGCCTGTAATCCCCAAAGCTCAGGAGGCTGATAGGATTGCAAGTTTGAGGTTAGCCTCAGCAACTTTCAAGACCCTATCTTAAAATAAAAAATGAAAAGGGCTAGGGATGTAGCTTACTGATAAAATACCCCCCAGTAACCAAAAACAAACAAACATGAGCTCTGGAGACCAAGAACATCATACTCTATCACTTACCATGCAAGGGGGAATAACTAATACAAAACTCAATTAAAAAAACCATTCGTTTCCCCTAAAACCAGTGTCACAGATTTAACTAAGATTCTATCTATTGCAGGCCTGAAATGACTTTGAAAGAGCCAAACTAAACCAAACAAAAAAGATTCTTCCCCAGAGTAGATCCTAAATTCTGAAAAAAGCAATCCAGTTTTCTAAGGTACCCTTGGCTCTATAAGGGCCCTTATAGATATATATGACCTTATAGCTATATATGTATGCCCTTGGAGGGCAGAAAGGAGTTGACTCCTGGGTAGGTACATTTGGTATTTAGTCAAGGAATGAGAGGCCAAGCGCAGAGAAAACTGGAAATCCACCAATAAAATTAGTTTATTATATTTAAATCTGTTTTAAGGTTAGCATTTGTGGGGAAAAAATATTGATTTACCATGACAGGGTAAAAACTCACAGAATAGTTTTAAAAAGCACAGGCTTTGCAGACACTCAGGGTTGTAAAGAATTACTAATGTCTGACCTACAAAGGACTTAAAATCAGAAGTGCATGTTATGTTGCTGCTCAACAGAGGTGTAAATCCAAGCTTACAGAGTTGCTTTATCTTCAAGATCAGGGTAATTAATATGTACTACACATGATAATCGAATGAGACCATACATATAAAACACCTGATGGGTAGTAGAGTAGTAGGGGCTGAGAAAAGATTCTCTTCCTTTCTTACATCAGGTAGTAGAGAACAGTACATAAAAGCAAAAGAAAAAAGAAAAAAAAAAAAACGGTGGGGGGATGAGATAGTACAGGCTAATTAAATGAAGAATAAAACACATTATATATGTAAGTTTATATATTTACTGTAAAGATTTCTTAGAGAAATTTAAACCATCATAGTAGATATGCATGCAAGCCTATTTCAAAATGCTAAAAGATAGCTAGGGTAAAGCTCAGTCAGTTGTAGAGCACTTGCCTAGCATACAAGAGGTCCTATCAATCTCCAGAACTGCAAAAAAATAAAACGCAAAATAAGAAAAAAAGAAGAACTGAAAAGACAATGAGACTAAACAGATATTGTGGAAAGTAGTCTAGTGTCCTGGAGTACACACTTCTTACTAAAGAACAATATTATAAGATAAAGCTTTAGAAAGTAAGGAGGGGAAGAAGTCTCTGACTCAAGATACCTAGCATTTTATTCCAGAAGGAAATATACCATAGCCAAGTATATAATCATGTAACTATACTGTGAAATAATTAATAACTGTTTTGTAACAGACAATGTAAAATAAGAAGCCTACAAAATGAGAAATTAATATGTGATTAGGAGTAGATAATATTATCTAGGTTGTTAAATGATATTACAGATTTAAAAGCAGTATAAAGTAAAAGAAGGTTACAAGAAAGTAGTAACAATCAGAAAACAAAATAAGAAAAACAAATTGTGAAATTTAAATATTGAATAACACAAAGAGGTCTAACTACTTCCCCTCGGTTATTAGCTGAAGACTTTTTCTACTTTAGTCATTGCATTCTTGTGCTCTAGGTTTTCACCTTAAATAAAGACCATAGGATCTTTGTCAGCACTCCCTAACCCCCAAAAAGCACACTTTTCTTGTCTTTTTATTTATATTACAAAATTCAAATTTTCATGCCCCTGTAAGCCCAGCAAGATGGGAGGCTGAGGCAAGAGGATCACAAGTTTGAGCCCAGTCTCAGCAACTTGGAGAGACCTTGTCTCAAAATAAAAAATAAAAAGGTTGAAAATGTAGCTTAGTAGTAAAGTGCCCCTAAGTTCAATCCCTAATATGGGGGTAGGAGGCATAACCGAAATTTTTGTAGATCTTATAATCCAAAATTTTCAAGTAGTTATTTATGGGAAATTAATTTTAAAAGAAGAAATTATATAAAACAAACAAACAAACCTGATATTTACAGCTCAGTTCATAGATGCAAAACTAATAAGCCAAGTAAGAATTTAAATGTCCCTGCTTTGAAAATAAATTCAATGTAATTGTTCTTGTCAAACATTTCTGTTAATCCAAAAGCTTTGTGTTATACTTGTTTAGACAGGGAAAAGACTTGAAATGTATACATATAATCTACAAGTGGCATTTTTAACTATCTTAACTAAATAAATTTGTTAGTTGACATTTGGTAATAAAGGACACCAAAAAGACTGATCAATCACAGCTACTCGGGAGGCTGAGGCAGGACTGCCAAGTTTGAGACCAGCCTGAGCAACCTAGCAAGACAACCTAGCAAGACATAAGGCAGGGGAGGGAAGGCTGAGGATGTTACTCAGTGGTAGAGCACTTATCTAATATATGCAAGGTTCAATCTCCAGTAACACTAATACACACACACAATCAACATAACCTAAGTGAAATTAAATCAGCTTATAAGTTTTTGAATCTTAATACCCTGTATTAGTATTTTAAAACTCAAATTTCTATTCTTGGTTTCACAAAATTATTACATTTCAGTCTTAAAAATTGTTGAAATTGATCACACTGTATTTTGTTGTTTATTCTTTAATATATCCAAGGTTGTGATGGTCAAGTAATTAATTTCCTCTAACAGCACACTTTTCATAGACTTTTGCTTAGGTCATCACTCCCCTTCATGCAGGTCTCTACTCAAATACCACAACCCAGAGAATCCTTCCATGACCATATTAACTAAAGTACCATATCTTTCCCCTCTCAACCTCTGCCTTGATCCTATCACTCTCTATTCCCTTTTCTTCCCTTACTTTTCTTTTTAGAACTACTCACTACCTGAAATTATATATTTATTATAGTGATGTCCTACTTGGCTGTTAGCTCTATGAAGGCAAAAACTGTATATCCTCAGGGCTGTATTCCCAGGGCCTAGACTAATACCTAGCATACAGTAGATGATTAATAAAAACTGGGAAGGGTGAAATTGGAGACGCTTTCAAAAGACCTCCATATTCACTAGCCAAGATTTACATGTAAGTTTACTAAAACACAAAGAAGTGTTTGTTTGATGAATTTTCCAAATTCACATAAGAAGTCATAAAACAAAACTACAAACTAGTGATGATCCAGTGGTCTTATTAGCTGATCTGTCCCTGTTAACATGTATAAAAATTTCTTCACACAAGGTACAATATTTAATTAGCATAACAATACCAAAATCTGAAATCATTCTCTACTATCAATAATTAATTAAAAATTAGGTTGACTTTTACAAAAAAAAGTTACAAATCTTTACATTAACATTTTCAGTACGTACCAAGGAACGCCTCATCTGCATTAATATAGTCATAAAGCAGTCAAAGCTGATCATTCCTTCCTGGCTTGATAGTAGTTTGTTTTTCTCCATGGTATTTACAACTGCCGAAGCCCCCAAAGCCATTTCTATCCATTCAAGAAGATACCGCAAAGAGCCTCGCTGAGCTGCTAAACCAAGCAGTAACTCAGAAGCTAATCTACGACCTAAAGTGTCTGCCCCAGAATTCGGAATAGTTACTCCTTTAAGAAATGTTGTTACTTGTGATAAGCAGTCCAAGCCCATAGGAGGAATCTTGCTTTCATTTGCTAAAGATAACGGTGGCAAAGAGCTCACAACTTCAATTGCAGTATGAATAACATCATTGCAAAGACTGAGACCAGGTCCTGACACAGGCATCATCCAACTCTGTCTCAGAAGTGCAAATAATAGACTTAGACCAGTTCGAACACCCATTTCTATAAGTGCATCAGTGCTTGACCGAGGACGTTCACTAACGGAATGGACATCTGCTGAACCAGAGCTGCTCTCCGGAGAATGCTGCTGCTGTTTCACTTTGCCTTTGTCATGGTATTTATTAGAAAGTGCATAAAAGACACGCTGTAGTACAAGCAGTCGTTTTCGAAGTGCCCCAGCAAATGGAGAATCCGAACATACCATCTTTGCTAGTGCTAGTTGGCTGCTAAGAAGGGCATCCAAATAATGGTCCTGTTCATCACTTGAAAGAGATTCACGTTCAAAGTCTGGCAACTGTGGTCCTTTGAGGCAAAAAACTTGTTGGGGCAAAGGTACTACTTCCTTATTGCTCACCAGTTTAGAATACAGGACAGCAACTCCTTCTCTTGTAGCAATAGATTCACTGTCCTCTGTAATCCAGGAGCTGTTCAGATGTTCTAGCCATTTCAATTTCACTGGTGGAACCATAGTTGCCATCTTGATTTATTCCTCAGCCATTAGTTCTATAAAGGGAGAAGAGAAAACACTCAAAAACATATATGGATAATTTATAAAATGTTTCTAAATTTCCATCTTACATTACATTACTGATTTCAAACTGGTGAAATAACAATGTTAGTATTTAGGTTATATAAGACATTAACATTAGGGAATGTTAATGGTTTGGATCTGTAATGTCTCCAAAGGCTCAAGACTTGGTCTCTAGCTGGTGGCACTACTGGGAAATGGTGGGAAACTGTAAGAGGTGGGGCAGGGTTGCAAGAGGTAAATAATTGGGGAGACGCCTTTGAAAGTTATATTTTGTCCCTGGACCCTTCCTTTCTATATTTCTCAAGTGCTTGAGATAAGCAACTCTGTTATGTCACGTGCTTCCTGCCTTGCCACAGGCCCAGAAAAAATAGAACCAGTTGATTGTGGAATGAAACTCTGAAACCATGAGCCAAAGTAAATCTTTTTTCCATTAAGTTGATTTTATCAAGTATTTTGTCACAGCAACAAAAAGTTGACTAACACAGGGGGAAATGGATGAAGGGCTATGGAATCTCTGCATATAATCTTTACAACTTTTTTAAAATCTAAAATTATAAAATTTTTTGAAATTTATTTTAAAAAATAGTTATTTCTTCATATGTACCTTTTCCCTTTGGATTCTGATCTCACTATCAGTATAAGAGTAGATTCTACATAACTGATTACTCCCAATTTTTTTTCTTTTTTAAAAAAAGTATTTTATTTTCACTTTCTAGTAAAAGAAGGGTGAACTTACATAAACAATCAAACAAAGTTGGCATATTCCAAGAATTAGGAAGAATAAAATTTTTGAACCTACCACTATGAACTATTTTGTGCAATCCTCTCCATATTTTTTATTTGTTTTTTGTGTGTCCTGGGTCATTTTCCTTCAGGCATTATCATCAAAGTGTTTAAGTTACATTTTTAAAAATAACAATTAGGAATAATGAAGGTGAGAGAAAGTCAGTTTTCTTTGGGGATACCTGAAAAATCAGTATTTTCCAGCTATCAAAGTTTCAATTATCACCTTTATATTTTATTGACAAATATCTTTCTTTGCTCTTATTTTATAAAGATTCTTTCTCAAATATCTGGTTTCTTTAATGGGTACTTCTCAAATGCATGAATCATCCACTCAAATTCACACCTTTTTATGATTAGTATCATCAAGCCCTCAATCTTACATAAGTGTTTCTGATTTTTATTTTGCTTTTTCCTTTGGTAGTGCTGTGGATCAAACTCAGGGATCCGTATATTAATCAAGTACTCCATCACTAGCAATGCTTGCTTTTTTCCTTATTTATTTTTGAAGGGGTCATCCTTGTTTATTTCCTTAGAGGCAACTTTCACACCAAGTCTTATTCTATTAAAAACTGTTTCCAGGCTGGGGTTGTGGCTCAGCGGTAGAGTGCTTGCCTAGCAAAGGCGAGGCCCTGGGTTCGATCCTCAGCACCACATAAAAATAAATAAATAAATAAGATCAAGGTATTGTGTCCAACCACAATTAAAAAGAAAGTATTAAAAAAAAAATTGTTTCCTTTTTTCATCCACTTTTCTTCTCACTTCCATTGTCCCAGTGCCAAGATCTTTACATAGTTGATCTTTGTATCTCCAACCCATACCTTTTGCTTAATTCACCTATACAATTGTGCACTTTACCTCTCCACAAGAATAGCAAACAAAAAGGCATCTCAAACTCTACATATTCAAACCTGAACTCCTGATCCACCTAAATTTTCCCATCTCAATAAATAGCAATTTTATCCTTCTAAGATTCTTAGACCAAAAACCTTAGGGGCTGTCACCAATTCCTTCCTTTCTTATACTCAATTAGTGAGCTCTATTTTTAAATTCTATCTAGAATCCAAAATAATTCTCACCCTCCATTGCTACCACCCAGGTCACTGAAAGAGCATCCTAACTGGTCTCCCTGCCAACTTTTATTCCATACCCCACTAAAATCTATTCTAAAAAAATAGGTTGATGGGGCTTTTAAAATGTAAGTAAGACATCTCTTCTAACTAGGATAGTATAGTCTGGGGACAGACCAAAGCTCTGGCCAAGAATAACTACAAAGGACAGGTAACTGTAGTCCATGTAAAGGCACTAGAGAGTTGTTGAAGCAACAGGGTAACTGCAATCAGGACTACAGAGAAGAGGAAATTGCAGAGAGGAAAACTGATATAAGCAGAAGGCCTCTGAAAAGCAGAGCAGTTAAGGAGATATGGATTCAAGTTCAATAACAAAGAAAAATAAAATGGGTCAGAGAGAAAGAAGTGGAAACAGAAGACAAAGAAAATATTTATTTTTTCAGATTGAATATCCTTTATTCAAAATGGTTGGGATCATAAGCATTTCTGATTTTTTCAGATTCTGGAAATAAGATATTTGGGAATGGGACCCAAGTCTAAACAAAAAATTCTTTTGTTCCATATACATCTTATACAGATGAAGGTAATTTTTGCAAGATTTTTAGCATGCCTGCATTTTGACCAAAATCTATCAAACGTGCTTAGGTATAAATTTTCCACTTGTAACAGCTTGTTGGCTCTCAAAAAGCTTCAAAATTTGGAAAATTTGGAATTTCAGATTTTCAGATTAGCGATGTTCAATCTGTATTAGATTACATTAAAGAAGAATAACAAAAACAGAACTGATTTTAAAACTACAATCCAAGAAAACTTTCAAAACTAGAAAAATTTCTGAATAAATATATTAAGGGTTCACAGAGTACCTGGAAGGACTGGGTAGCTCAGTGGTACTTGTGGAGCATGAGGCCCTGAATTTGAACCTAGCACCTGGGGGGAAATATTATCTGAGAAAGTTAACCAAGACTAATCAACTCCAAGACAAGCCTAATAAAAATATGAGATTTCACCAGGCACAGTGGTGCATACCATATTCCTAGTTACATGGGAGGCTGAGGTAGAAAGATCACAAGTTCAAGGCAAGCTAGGCAACTTAGCAAGACCCTGTCTCAAAAATAAAAAGAGCTGGGGATATAGCTCAGAGGTAGAGTGCTTATTAGCATGTGGGAGGCGTTAGATTTCAAAGACAGACAAAATCCTCAAGGCCTCTAAGCAAAAAGATGAACTAACTCAAAAAGGGCAAAATAATTACCCTGGCATCAAAGAGATGGAGCAAGATGGTGGCCAAGGAAGATTCTCTAGCAACCGTCTTCCCACACACATACCAATTTGAACAGCTATTCACCAAACTACCTTTAGAAGAAATAAGGAACTAGGTGAGAGATCATAGTACCTAGTTTTAGTATAATTAAAAAAAAAAAAAGACACACTGAAAAAGGCAGGAAGGAAAGAATTGCCCATGTAACCCACTCCCACAACCCAAGCAGTGTGAAAAGAGATGCTTCTGGCTTAGGGAAGGGAGAATAAAGTCCAGTCCTTAGACTTGAAATCCAATACCCATAGTGAAATCTCACAATTCCTGCTCTAGGCCCATACCTGCAGACTGAGTCCATGGAACTATGTTACCCAGATAGCCAAAGGACTGCTACCACCTCATGCAGCAGAGAGGGAAGTACTGGATATTCACTTACTGGAAAGAAGGGCAAAAAGCTCTTTGCCTTAGAGCTCAACACTCTGCCTTGAAGGCCTACCACAGTAAGACCCAGCATCAGACAAAATCAAAGGCCTATACTGAAGCCTAAGTTTTCAGTCATGGACTCTATATCTGCCTCAGAGTCAGGCTAAATCTGCTCATAAGTGAGACAGAATAGTTTGGGCCTGCATTGCTTCCAGCCTTTTTGTGGGTCTGAGACACACCACTCCCTAAATGCTAAAGAGTTACCTTTGGCTTGGAAGGGACTCTCTACCAAATTAGGCAGCACATCTATCCCAAAACCAGTGCTTACAGATGGAGTTTGAGACTTCCCTCAGTAATGAGCAGAGACCTGATCGTGATAGAAAAGACTTGGATTTTGGCCTGCATCATCACCAGGTACAGCACAGGCCAAGGTGAACCCCTGAGATTTTGCAGGTCTGTGTATTTGTGAGACTCAGGTGTGACTCAGCTTAGCATACACCTCAGTGACTAAGGAACTGTCTTCTCCAGCACTACCCCAACTACAGCTTGCATAGCATGTAACAAATTTCCACTTGCTGGTGGTAGGACAGGATAAGCATAGGACTTTGTCTTGGAAATCAGTGCTAGGTTAGAGAAACTTAATACTGGGCAGATCCTAATGGTCCCCATCCCCAGACCAATGCCCACACATGGAGTCTCTGCAACAGCCCTACTGTCAGGTAGAGCCATGTAGCCCCAGTCTATCAGACTTCTATTCCAGTCAGCATCACTTGCGGCTGGCTGAAGCAGTTTTGGGTCATGAGAGCACCTCAGCAGTAGGCAGCCCATAGCACTGATCCTACCCAATGCTGCACTGGTCTTGGCAAACTGTGAGCTAAGGATATAAAACAGTATTAAGGTATTCATGGTCACAGGAGATGGGTTGGTCCCTTCACGGAGATTCTGCCCAGAGCCAGGTGGAATTCCATAGTTCCTGACCATAGACCAGTAATGATGGACAATATTTTTAGGCCTGCCCTTGCCCCAGAGACAGGTTCGTGAGGACAAACAATTCATGCTGAATAACACTAGGGGTTGAAGCTAGGCGAACCTGCAACCCACGGGCGGGTCAGGTCCAGCAACCAGCGGAGTCACAGAACAGCTACAGGCGCCTGCAGGGAACGCGGACAGGACCCACCAGTAGGACAGGGTGGAGGCCTGCTGAGGGGCAGGCCCGTCCCCTCCCCCAGTGTCTGCAAGGTAGGCGGGACTGTGACCACCTGCAGATCTGGCCGAGCGGCCTGCTGAGGGGCGGAACCGCCCCCCCCCCAGTGCCTGCAAGCTAGGCGAACCTGCGACCCATCGGGAGGTTAGGCCCAGCAACCTGCGGAGTGACAGAGGTGCCCCTCGCACCTGCTGGGGAGGCGGACCTTTGACCGACCAGCAGAGCAGACCTAGGGCCTGCCAGCATGGTAGACGGATCACACCAATTGGAGGAGGATCACAGCCCCTACCTGCCCTGCAAGGGTGTTTTTTCAACTATACAAGAGCAATATAAATAAATAGAGGGAAAATTTCAAAAACACAACAGTTTCACCAAGCAGAAAGAAACGCCAGCAGTATGAAAAGACAAGGAAAGAAAGGGCCACAGGCAATGCAGGTCAACTCAACTTTAGAAGAGGTAATAGGTGCAACAGATGGAATGTCAGACAAAGAATTCAGGAAATACATGCTTCAGATGATCTGGAGTCTCAAGGAAGACATGAGACAGCAAAATCAGACAATGAAAGATCACATTGACAAACAAATCCAGGAAGTAAAAGATCAATTTCACAGGGAGATAGAGGTAATAAAAAACAAACAAATAGAAATCCTAGAAATGCAGGAAACAATAAACCAACTTAAAAACTCAATTGAGAATACTACCAGCAGAGTAGATCACTTAGAAGATAGAACATCAGACAATGAAGACAAAGTATTTCAACTGGAAAAGAACATAGACAGCTCAGCAAGTCTGCTAAGAAACCATGAGCAGAACATCCAAGAATTATGGGACAACATCAAAAGACCAAATTTAAGAGTCATTGGGATACAGGAAGGCACAGAGCTCCATACCAAAGGAATAAACAGTCTATTCAGTGAAATAATACGAGAAAACTTCCCAGACTTGAAGAATGAGACAGAATCCGAAATCCTAGAAGCCTACAGGACGCCGAATGTGCAAAATCATAAGAGATCCACACCTAGACACATTATAATGAAGATGTCCAACATACAGAATAAGGAGAGAATTTTAAAAGCTGCAAGAGAAAGAAAGCAGATTACATTTAGGGGTAAACCAATCAGGATAACAGCTGATCTCTCAACACAGACTCTGAAAGCTAGAAGATCCTGGAATAACATATTTCAAACACTGAAAGAAAATGGGTTCCAACCAAGAATCGTGTATCCGGCGAAATTAAGCTTCAGGATAGAAGATGAAATTAAAACCTTCCACGATAAACAAAAGTTAAAAGAATTCGCAGCTAGAAAACCATCTCTTCAAAAAATCCTTGGCAAAACACTACAGGAAGAGGAAATGGAAAATAACATTGAAAACCAACAATGGGAGGTAGGACAGTAAAGGGGGGAAAGTAGTCAAAGAGGATAACAAATCAGGTTTAGTAACATCAATAAACAAATATGGCTAGAAGAACAAACCATATCTCAATAATAACCCTAAATGTTAATGGCTTAAACTCACCAATTAAGAGACACAGGCTAGTAGAATGGATCACAAAACAAGACACAACTTTATGCTGCCTACAGGAGACACATCTGATAGGAAAAGATATTCATAGACTGAAGGTGAAAGGTTGGGAAAAATCATACCACTCACATGGACTGCGGAAACAAGCAGGAGTGTCCATACTCATATCTAATAAAATAGATTTCAAGCCAAAGTTAATCAAAAGGGATAAAGAAGGACACTTCATACTGCTCAAGGGAACCATACACCAACAAGACATAACAATCATAAATATATATGCCCCAAATAATGGTGCAGCTGTGTTCATCAAGCAAACTCTTCTCAAGTTCAAGAGTCTAATAGACCACCATACAATAATCATGGGAGACTTCAACACACCTCTCTCACCACTGGACAGATCTACCAAACAAAAGTTAAATAAGGAAACTATAGAACTCAATAACACAATTAACAACCTAGACTTAATTGACATATATAGACGATACCACCCAACATCAAGTAGTTACACTTTTTTCTCAGCAGCACATGGAACCTTCTCAAAAATAGACCATATATTATGTCACAGGGCAACTCTTAAACAATATAAAGGGGTAGAGATAATACCATGCATCTTATCTGATCAAAATGGAATGAAACTGAAAATCAATGATAAAAGAAGGAAGGAAAAATCAAGCATCACTTGGAGAATGAACAATAGGTTGCTGAATGATCAATGGGTTTTAGAAGACATCAAGGAGGAAATTAAAAACTTCCTAGAGTTAAATGAAAACACAGACACAACATATCGGAATCTATGGGACACATTGAAAGCAGTTCTAAGAGGAAAATTCATTGCTTGGAGTTCATTCCTCAAAAAAAGAAAAAACCAACAAATAAATGATCTCATACTTCATCTCAAA
The DNA here is from genome assembly GCF_045843805.1 of Urocitellus parryii. NCBI lineage: Eukaryota > Metazoa > Chordata > Mammalia > Rodentia > Sciuridae > Urocitellus > Urocitellus parryii. The sequence goes on from NC_135536.1 coordinate 108,371,778, forward strand.
TTCCCAGAAAAAGAAGAGCAAAACAACAGCAAAAGAAGTAGAAGGCAAGAAATAATTAAAATCAGAGCTGAAATTAATGAAATTGAAACAAAAGAAACAATTGAAAAAATTGACAAAACTAAAAGTTGGTTCTTTGAAAAAATAAATAAAATTGACAGACCCTTAGCCATGCTAACGAAGAGAAGAAGAGAGAGAACCCAAATTACTAGCATACGAGATGAAAAAGGCAATATCACAACAGACACTTCAGAAATACAGAAGATAATCAGAAATTATTTTGAATCCTTATACTCCAATAAAATAGAAGATAGTGAAGGCATAGATAAATTCCTTAAGTCTTATGATCTGCCCAGATTGAGTCAGGAGGATATAGACAACCTAAACAGACCAATAACAATAGAGGAAATAGAAGAAACCATCAAAAGATTACCAACTAAGAAAAGCCCAGGACCGGATGGGTATACAGCAGAGTTTTACAAAACCTTTAAAGAGGAACTAACACCAATACTTTTCAAGCTATTTCAGGAAATAGAAAAAGAGGGAGAACTTCCAAATTCATTCTACGAGGCCAACATCACCCTGATCCCGAAACCAGACAAAGACACTTCAAAGAAAGAAAACTACAGACCAATATCTCTAATGAACCTTGACGCAAAAATCCTCAATAAAATTCTGGCGAATCGGATTCAAAAACATATCAAAAAAATTATATACCATGATCAAGTAGGATTCATCCATGGGATGCAAGGCTGGTTCAATATACAGAAATCAATAAATGTTATTCACCACATCAATAGACTTAAAAATAAGAACCATATGATCATCTCGATAGATGCAGAAAAAGCATTCGACAAAGTACAGCATCCCTTTATGTTCAAAACTCTAGAAAAATTAGGGATAACTGGATCATACCTCAACATTGTAAAAGCAATCTATGATAAGCCACAGGCCAGCATCATTCTGAATGGAGAAAAATTGAAGGCATTCCCTCTAAGATCTGGTACAAGACAGGGATGCCCTCTCTCACCACTTCTGTTCAACATAGTCCTTGAAACACTGGCCAGAGCAATTAGACAGACGAAAGAAATTAAAGGCATAAAAATAGGAAAAGAAGAACTTAAATTATCACTATTTGCAGATGATATGATTCTATACCTAGCAGACCCAAAAGGATCTACAAAGAAGCTATTAGAGCTAATAAATGAATTCAGCAAAGTGGCAGGATATAAGATCAACACGCATAAATCAAAGGCATTCCTGTATATCAGCGACAAACCCTCTGAAACGGAAATGAGGACAACTACTCCATTCACAATATCCCCCCAAAAAATAAAATACTTGGGAATCAACCTAACAAAAGAGGTAAAAGATTTATACAATGAAAATTACAGATCCCTAAAGAAAGATATAGAAGAAGACCTTAGAAGATGGAAAAATATACCCTGCTCATGGATAGGCAGAACTAACATCATCAAAATGGCGATATTACCAAAAGTTCTCTATAAGTTCAATGCAATGCCAATCAAAATCCCAACAGCATTTCTTGTAGAAATAGATAAAAGAATCATGAAATTCATATGGAATAATAAAAGACCCAGAATAGCAAAAACAATACTAAGCAGGAAGTGTGAATCAGGCGGTATAGCGATACCAGACTTCAAACTATACTACAGAGCAATAGTAACAAAAACAGCATGGTACTGGTACCAAAACAGGCGGGTGGACCAATGGTACAGAATAGAGGACACAGTAACCAATCCACAAAACTACAACTATCTTATATTTGATAAAGGGGCTAAAAGCATGCAATGGAGGAAGGATAGCATCTTCAACAAATGGTGCTGGGAAAACTGGAAATCCATTTGCATCAAAATGAATCTGAATCCCTATCTCTCGCCATGCACAAAAGTTAACTCAAAATGGATCAAGGAGCTTGATATTAAATCAGAGACACGGCATCTGATAGAAGAAAAAGTTGGTTATGATCTACATACTGTGGGATCAGGCTCCAAATTCCTCAATAGGACACCCATAGCGCAAGTTAACAACTAGAATCAACAAATGGGACTTACTCAAACTAAAAAGTTTTTTCTCAGCAAAAGAAACAATAAGAGAGATAAACAGGGAGCCTACATCCTGGGAACAAATCTTTACTCCACACACTTCAGATAGAGCCCTAATAACCAGAATATACAAAGAACTCAAAAAATTAGACAATAAGATAACAAATAACCCAATCAATAAATGGGCCAAGGACCTGAACAGACACTTCTCAGAGGAGGACATACAATCAATCAACACGTACATGAAAAAATGCTCACCATCGCTAGCAGTCAGAGAAATGCAAATCAAAACTACCCTAAGATACCATCTCACTCCAGTAAGACTGGCAGCCATTAGGAAGTCAAACAACAATAAGTGCTGGAGAGGATGCGGGGAAAAGGGCACTCTTGTTCCTTGCTGGTGGGACTGCAAACTGGTGCAGCCAATTTGGAAAGCAGTATGGAGATTTCTTGGAAAGCTGGGAATGGAACCACCATTTGACCCAGCTATCCCCCTTCTCGGTCTATTCCCTAAAGACCTAATAAGAGCATGCTACAGGGACACTGCTACATCGATGTTCATAGCAGCACAATTCACGATAGCAAGATTGTGGAATCAACCTAGATGCCCTTCAATAGATGAACGGATAAAAAAAATGTGCCATTTATACACAATGGAGTATTACTCTGCACTAAAAAATGACAAAATCATAGAATTTGGAGGGAAATGGATGGCATTAGAGCAGATTATGCTAAGTGAAGCTAGTCAATCTTTAAAAAACAAATACCAAATGACTCCTTTGATATAAGGGGAGGAAACAAGGACAGGGTAGGGACGAAGAGCTTTAGAAGAAGATTTACATTAACAGGGTTGAGAGGTGGGAGGGAAAGGAAGTGAGAAGGGAAATCGCATGGAAATGGAAGGTGATCCTCAGGGTTATACAAAATGACATATAAGAGGAAAGGAGGGGTAAGACAAGACAATACAAATGGAAGAAATGATTTACAGTAGAAGGGGTAGAGAGAGAAAAGGGGAGGGGAGGGGAGGGGAGGGGAGGGGAGGGGAGGGGAGGGGAGGGGAGGGGGGATAGTAGAGAATAGGACAGACAGCAGAATACATCATACACTAGAAAGGCATTATGTCAATAAATGGAAGGGTAACTGATGTGATACAGCAATCTGTATACGGGGTAAAATTGGGAGTTCATAACCCACTTGAATCAAACTGTGAAATATGATGTATTAAGAACTATGTAACGTTTTGAACGACCAACAATTAAAAAAAAGGAAAAAAAAGAATATAAATATATAAACACATACATATAAGAAAAAAAAAACTTGCATGTCATGGGTTTTACAAAAATGCCTAATGAACTAAACACATGGATTAATCATTTCTTAATTGGGGCAATAAATAAAGGAATACATCATAGTCTTGGAAGAGTGTCAAAAGTAACTAATTTGCTGGCTGCTTTTGAAAGAAGTAAACAACATTAAAATTTGTAGTTTGTGGAAAACAAACAAACAAACAAAAAAAAAACACTAGGGGTTGCCCCCTAGTGCTGAAATATTGATCACCAACAGCCCACTTATACCAAGTGGACTTAGGGCACCACCTATTGCTGAAACAGCAGAAGTGACCGCAGGCTCAGAAAAAGAAAAACTAGCACAAAACCAGATTCTGAAGATCTGAATATCTAATCCTTCAATGCACAATATCACATACCAACAAGACTTAAAACTTTCATGGAACTGTGACCTCACCTAATAAGGTGCTAAAAATGACCAATAATAACCAACGTAGGCAAACTCAGATGGAGAATTCAAAACAGCTGTTTTAAGACAACTCAAAAAGCTTCAAGAGAACTCAGAGACACTTCAACGGAGAAACTTAACAAAGAGATGAAAACGAATTGAAAAAAAAAAAAAATCAAAGCCAGGTGTGGAGGCCTTGAGACACAACTACTCAGAAAGTTAAGACAAGAGGATCTTAAGTTTGAAGACAGCAACTTTAGGGAAACCCTGTCTCTTATTAAACACACACACACAGACACAGAAATCCTTCTGCTGAAAAATACACTAAACAAAATTTAAACAATAATAGCTTCAATAGCAGAAGAGATCAAACAGAAGAGAAAATTAGTGATAATAGAAATAATAAATCAAAAACCTAAAAGATAAAACTTAATACCAAATAATAACAACAATAGTAATTGTAAGCTATATGTTATCTGAACAAACATATATTCAGGTAGCTATTGTCCAAAGTTTATAATCCTCTGCTACAATAAATCTAATAAGTAAATCATATTATTTGAAATATGTATTCTATTTACAGGAGATATAAAACAAGTGCTTTAGAAATTATAAACATAAAATGTAGGGTAGCAATATTACAAGAAAATGTAAACAAGAAAAAGTATTATGGGTTGGGATTGTGGCTCAGTAGTAGGTCTCACCTCGCACGCGCAACACCCTGGGTTAGATCCTCAGCACGACATAAAAATAAATAAGTGAAATAAAGGTATTAAAAAAAAAAGTATTACCTATTAGGAATAAATGGTATATAAAAAGCTACTTGGTAATGATGAAACAAATCTCTACTAAGATATAACTGTCACAAACCTTATGTACAAGCATGATAATGAAACATAATGAAGCAGAAACCACAGAAAATGTGAGTGGCAACCATAGTAACAGAGACTTAAGTGCTTAACAAATTAAGCAAATAAAATACAAAATAGTATTTAAACCATTGGTCTATGGTATACCATGGATCCCTATGAAATTCTGATGAAAGATATGTACCCTGACCCCCAAGAATAAAATTCTTACACACATACTCATATGAGCAAATATTCAAAGATTTCATAAATGTATTAGAGTCATCCATGTACTCCAAATTGATAAGGCTAATCTAAAAAATTATGAATATCCTAAAATATCTTCTTTGTAAGTACTAGTGGAAAATCTTCTCAAATTAACTATATTCAACAAAAAAATTCCAAAATATGTGCACAATTTAGATCAAAATTCTAACAGAAAGTGGTGAATTTAGAAAGTATAAAAAATAACTAATATCAAAATCTCTCTAAGATATACTATTAAGTAGGAAAAGAAAAAATAGACTTGTGTCTAGTATAATAATTTAGATATAGCAACATATTTTTTCAAAAAGAATTTATATATTTATATATGTTTGTAAATGCACATATGTTCATAAATAAACTCTGGTAAGATACAAAAAATAAAAAATGGGAACACTGTTGCCTTCAGAAAACTACCTGGGTTAGTCAGAGTTGGGGTAGGAAAGAGTCATTCTCCACTTCATAATTTTTTGAATTTCATATACATGTAATATCTGCAAACATTCTTTTAAAACACTATTTTTTAAAAAAGAAGAAAACCAAAACAAATCAAAAAGACATATCTTGGAACTAACTCCTTTAAATAGTTTCTTAGGCAAAGAGGAGAGAGGAAAAAGATAGTGCATATTATCTAGAAAATTATAATAAAAGCAGTATCACATTCAACAAAACTGCCAAATTTTACTCAAAGAAATACACAAAGACAAATACTTCATGTCTTAGTAAGAAATAAATGGATTAATAACTCAACAAAGAATCAGAAAAACAACAAAATTAACTTTAAGAAAGGAATAAGATACAGAAATTAGTGAATTAGAAAACTCCAAAAATAAAAGAATATCTAAATCTCAAAAATATGATTCTTTGGTGAAAAAAAATGAATACAATCAGTTAACCTAATAAATTAAGAGGGAAAGATAAAAAAAAAAAAAGAAAGGAAGGAAGGATTGGGAGTGCAGCTTAGTGGTAGAGTCCTTGCCTACCATGTCAGGCCTAAGGTTTGATACCCAACACCATCAAAAACAAAACAAAAAGACAAAACATAAGATGCTTAATATCATGAATAAAAATGGAAAGACAGGTATAGAAAACAGCCCCAGGAAATTAAGGTTCTAATGGGGGGGGGGGGCACGTACCTTAGACAAAACCATTACCCTCCCTAGAACTGATCTAAAAAATAAGGCTCCTACAATTTTGACATTTTTCAGCATACTACATGGTGTGTTTCCATTCAGAATAATGTTTCATATTTCCTACATCTACTGAAAGGGAAACTCCAGTACAAGATACCACACTATTATCCTGAAACAGCTAAGAACATTTCCTCCCCACTCTTCTCTTCATCAGCAGTTTAAAGAGGGGGAAAAAAAAAGTAAAGGAATAATCATTCTATTTCCTTTTGAAGATTAAAATGACAAACTCACAAATTACAAAACTAAAAAATGTAGCAATCAAGTTTTAAAGTACAAATTTCTGCTTTACAGTTCTAAAATTTCACAGAAGAAAAAAGGGCCAATTATCTTAGTCACTAAAAAGTCTTCTAAAAATGGTTTTGTTAAACTTATGTTTACTTCTATCACTTTTGGAAGTAGAGTAAAAAATACATGAAGAGTAAAGACAATTTTAAAATATCCAATAAAAGCAATTATGGAAACATGCTTGAGAGTTGATGGGAGCTAGGGCTGAAAATTTAGAGAAGTAAATGGAAATAAAACTGACAGGAAATATTAGTTTAATGTAAGAAAATTAATACTTACTTGGAATTTAGAAGTCACTTATTTAATTTTACTTTCAATCAAACAGAAAACATCAACTTCAAAAGAATTGAAACCAAGACCTTTCTTTTCCCCATTAAGTACTAGGCTTGATTCACAAAGGTTTCTATTTTTAATTAATCCAAAGATAAATTATGGTTCATTTGAATCAGGGGTAAACATAGAAAGAACTGATTTTTTTTTTAAACTAAACAGCCTACTACTAAAGGACAATATCACTTAAGTCCATTTGTTACCTACTACATTTTCTAACAGTCATATCTGCATTTGAGGTGGGGTAGGGAAAGGGGGTCCTTAAATCAGAGCCTCCTGAACAGAACCATATCCCCAGTCCCCTTTTTAAATTTTGAGACAGAGACTTGCTAAATTGCCAGGCTGTCCTCAAACTTACAATCCTCCTGCATCAGCCTCTGTAATAAATGGGATTATATATATGTATGTGCCACCATATCTGGCTACATATGCAAATTTTAAATGAATTAGCTTCATTTAATAATATATGAATAAGAGAGAGAGAGAGAGAGAGAGAGAGAGAGAGAGAGAGAGAGAAAGTTTGTGCGTGTGTGTGTGTGTGTGTGTGTGTGTGTTTGGCACTAGGGATTGAACCCAAGGCCTCTACAACTGACCCATATTCCTAGAATTGAATGTGAATATATATATATATATATATATATATATATAGAGAGAGAGAGAGAGAGAGAGAGAGGCTAAAATTTTAAACTTAAATTCACAAACTTCTGGGCATCTAATAGATCTCAGATACTTCAACTTAATTAGTACAAAAATCCATAAGAAAGCTGGGTGGGCAAGGAATCACTACATGCCTACATTCCTTGCTATTGAGGAAGAAGGATAGCTTGAACCCAAGAGATGAAGTTCAACCTGGACAACATAGCAAGATTTCACCTTTAAAAAAGATCCATAAAGTTGTTAACAATATGAAACAAATTTCAAAAAATTGAGTAATCTGACAACATGATACAAAAAATAAACAGCAGAGTCAGGATTTAAACATATGTCTCCAGATTCTGAAGTCCAGTGCTATTTTCACTGCCTCATAATATCACTCCCTGGAAAAACTAATTCTAAATGCAATATGTGAGATAGGAATTTGGGAAAGGGGAAGAAACTGAGTCTCAAAGAAAGTGTCCATAAACCACTGAAATGCAGAAAGCACCCATGAATGATTGAAACTCCTAAGCAGCATGTCCTTGGCCAGTACCTTTGAACCATGCCCTTGAAACCTGAGGGCAATGTGCAAGTGAAGGGGAAACTGGCACAAAACCATGTACCTCCATCATGGTTCTACCTCTAATCCAGCCCACCCACACCAAGGGGATGTTGTGTCTCCTTATGGAGATAACCCACATTCTTTCTTGTTCCTTGCTTTACCTCAGAGGCATCCCTCCTGAGATGATCCCCATTCTCCCTTGAATATGTGTCTACTTTCCTAAATAAGCCTCTTATGACTTTGACTGGTACATGCTGAAATTCTTTTCAGTTAACGCATGCTAAAAAAAAAAAAAAACCTGCATCAAATTCTGCCTTCTCTCCAGGAACTCCTCGAACCCTTTGGAAACATCATCTTCTGGGATAGGTGGATGTAAATAATAACTGAGGGTTAGGGACTTGTCATAATACACGTGCCCCATTCCCCTACATCCCTAAAGCATCTATCTCCTTTGGAGAAGTGAGATAGCACCACCTGCTAATTCTCCTTTCACCCTCCAGAATCAGTGTTTTAGGCTAAAATTTATTTGAAAATTCTCTTTGCTATCAATTGTAGTAGCTTCCATATTCAACTCACTGATATGAGTTTCTCCCAGCCTCCAATTCATCCTTCATCTTTCTACAAATCAAAATCTGATATTACTCCTTTTTCTTAAATCCTCAAATGCTATTTGATGTTTAACCTGGTAAAGGCCAATCTCTGCGCATCAGCAATTTTTTTTTTCTCTTTTTTAGAGCTGGGGATCCAAGCCAGGGCCTTGTACTTGAGGTAAGTAAGCATTCTACCATTTAACTATACTCTCAGTCCCAGCAATTAACTTCTTACAATCAGGAATTAAGATACTGTCCTAGTTTATCTTCTTCCACCTTCTCCTACTTACCCCTTACATAATAACCATCCAATAAATTCTTTCCAGTTTTTTTTTTTTTTGTACTTTATTTAGAGACATGATCTCACTGAGTTGCTTAGCCCTTCACTAAATTGCTGAGGCTGGCTTTGTACTCTCGATCCTCCTACCTCAGCCTCCCAAGCCACCAGGATTGCAGGAGTTTCTTTCAAATTCTTAAAAACATCAGGCAATTCCAGAACTTCAGACTACTGCTTCTATTCTCTTTTCTTTCACTTACTGAAGTCCTTTTTCCTCGTCATTCTTCAAATTTTACCTCAAAAAACTTTGCAAGGACTTCAAAATATGAATAATAGTACTTTCTAATTTGCTAACAGAATACCTCTCCTTTGAACTATAATTATCTAAGATTTCTAATTCCCTGATCAGACACTCATCACTGATAGGGACCCCATTTTATTCAGTTTTAATTCCAGAGCATGCAACCTAGAACAGCACAGTGTTTGTTAAACTACTAATTAATTACAACTACTTCCTACATTGAAATAATTTTGGCTACCAAAAGGATAAATCATAGGCATAATAATGTCAGTTTTTCTAAGCCCTAAGCATTTAGTATTATGTACAGTAGAAGTATAAATAAAACATTTCACCACTAACCTGGTGGCTTCCCAATTCCAGATGCAAAACAAAAGGGTCATAAATAAGTTTTTTAATTGACAAATTTTATAAATATCAGCTGAGCTTGCTTTTCAAAACAGATTTCAGAACCAGGTCACAACTGCATATTAATTTTCAGACAAGTTAATGAAATCAATCAGTGACATGGATATGTATAACAAAATTTTAAACTCTTTGTTTCCTCGGTTCAGTTCTGATAAATAATCCTCAATAAATAGTATTTGTTATTATCATCATTAGTATAACCCCAACCACAGAAACATATAACTCACTCTTCATATAACTTCTGTACCCAGTATACAACCTCAGTTGCAGAAATACAGAAGTTTTAGAAGAGTCAAACTGAAATATACACTATTTTTTTTCCTTTGGTCCTGGGCACTGAACCCAGGGGCAACTTATATCACCAGCCCTTTTTAATTTTTTTTTTTTTTTTATTTTGAGAGGGTCTTGCTAAATTGCTTAGGGCCTCACTAAGTTGCTGAAGCTGATCATGATCCTCCTGCCTCAGCTTCCTCAGTCACTGGGATTATAGGTATATACCACCACATCCAGCAGTGACTACATATTTTAAGTATAATAACATTCCTTGTTGCAAGTATCCAAAGGAAGCAGTAAACCAGAAAATTCCTGGTGGAAAGTAAACATGTTCATGGGTCAGCATGAAGGTCAGAGTTGTTGAGGAATTAAGGCTTTGAAAGCACAGGAAAATACAGGATTTGAGGGGAAAGAGAAGATGGAACATGACAGAACAATAAAATAGTATAAAATAATGGTAAGTATTAATGGTAAGCATTTAAATTAATAAGAATAACTATAAGCAAGACTAAAATATATACAGGAGCCAGAATAAGACAAGAGAATTTCTGTGAGCAGGTTTCAGGAGCTCAACATACTATAAAATCAAGACACAAATATTTTTGGAAAAGACTTGTTTCATGGAATTTAAGAGAAAAATTTTTCAGCACTGGCCTGGGTATAGGCCTTAAGAGAAAAGAAACAAGCTTTTCCAGTAATACAGAGAAACAAAAGATTGCAGGAAGACTTGCTTATCCCATGCTTAGGTAACAAGAAGATATTGAAAAAACTAATAATGTTGTACTATAATCGGTAATACCTGTTGAGTTAAACAAAACTCACCAAAGAAAAATACTACCAATTCCTTATCTTTTCCCAGAATATCTGCTAATTAATTGGACTGTTTCTCCTACTAAAGGAAAGCAAGATCTAAACTTTTTCATTTGGGAATTTTCAGACAGGCCACCATGCATATTTCTGATATGTACCACCCCACAAATGATCCTTAATCTATCCATGTAGCATTATTTCACTACAGGACCCTCGTCCAAGCTATAATCATCTCTCATAATAATCTCCTAAATGACTGCCTGGGTTTTCTTTGCCTTTTATCCAGAAAAGTGATTCCAAAAAAAAAAAAAAAAAAATCTGCTTGCGTCCCTCCAATGCTTTAATATCCTTTGGAATATCATATTTGAGATTTACTTCAAAATAAAAAAGAGGCAGGAAAAGTGGATGGGGACACAAAGAAATAGAAGTGGCCATAAATTGATAAAACTGAGTATGGGGAGATATTTTCTTCCCTTATGCAAATGTTAAATATTTTCTATAATAAAATTAATGAAGTCTATTAGATTAGGGAAATCAATTAAAAACTTTTCAGAAGGTATTCAGTAATTTACTGAAAAGAACAAAATCTCTCCTCTGGCGAAGTTAGGCAAGAACAAACCTCTCCCTCTTGCCCTTCCTTCTGTGGCTGTATAGGAGAGTCTTGATTCCTGGAAGGCACCATGACTCCTTTGTTCTTCCAGACCTTTGCACATGCAATTCCCTCTACTTACAGCCTCTTTTCATCCAGTTAATATCTAGTCATAAAAATCTCAGTTTAAACAGTCCACTATTAGGAACATACTAGGTACTCAGTAATTCAACCTACAAGGTGAATTAAATGTCACTTCCCTATTCATGACTATACCAACATGAGATCAAATCCTTTTTTAAAAATGTTCACTCACAATAATTTTTAAAATAAAAAATCTTAAATAGTAAAAAATTAATTTTAAAAATAATTTTTCTTAAAAATAGAAAATTAAAGAAAAATAAAATGTTCACTCAGCAGCCACTACTTAACCTTCACAGCACCTTGTGAAATTTACAATTATGTACTGTTTCTGTGGCTACCAGTTTAATGTCTGTTTATAGCATAAGAGATATATATTTCAGCCAGGTACAGTGGGGTATGCCTGTAATCCCAGTGACTCAGAAAGCTCAGACAGGAGAATCATAAGTTCAAAGCCAGCCTCAGCAACTTAGCAAGACCCTGTCTCAAAATAAAAAAATAAAAAATGGCTGGGGATGTGTCTTAGTGGTTAAGTGTCCCTGGGTTCAATCCCTGGTATCAAAAAAAAAAAAAAGAAATAAAGAAATATATTTAGTTTTTATCCCTGGTTCCTCATAGTTTTTATAACCCTAGGAATTTCCTGAGTGATAGGAGTAAAAGAAGCATCTTTTGTATTTATAAAAGTCCCTTTCAAACTTTATACTAATGAGGTGGCTCTTGGTGGGCTCTTAGATAGCCTCAGGATGAAGCCAGAGGTACCAAACAAGTGATTAAAGGGATCAGAATTTTTTGCACCACCTCCAGACCTTTAGACAGGGAGAAAAGCTGTGGCCTGAGCTAATAAATCAATAGCCAATGATCTAATCAATGGAGCCTACATTATGGATCATCCACCAAATTAATAAATAAAGCTAGACAGAGTTTTGAGAGCTTCTGGGTTGGTGAACATATTGCGGTACTAGAAGGGTAGCTTGCAAGAGAACACAAAAACTCTATATCCCTCCCCTGCAAGGCTGCCCTACGCATCTCTTCTATTTGGATGTTTCTGAGTTGTATACTTTATAATAAACTAGCAAAAAGAAATAAACCATTTTCCTTAGTTCTTTGAGCCACTTTATCAGATTATTAAACCAGAGGGAAGGTAGTCTTGGGAACCCCAATATGAAGTCAAGTGAGACTGTTGGTGACCTGGACAGTCAATACATGTGACTGGCATTTGAAGTAGGGGCAGTCTTGTGAGACGAAACCCTTAAGCCTGTGGAATCTGATGCTAACTCTGGTGGTTAGTATCAGAATTGAATTATATACACTCAGCTGGTATCTGGAGAGTTGGAGAGTTGGAGAATTGGTTGGCATGAAGGGAAAAAAAAAAAAACCCTACACATTTGTTATAAGTGTTGTAAACAAAAACTGTGCAGATAATCTCTCATATTAATCTATCAAGTTGATGAGGGCAAATACAGTTGATTTTCCTTATATTTCTAGTGCTTACTAGCATAGGTAAAGAACACAGAAGACCTCAATAAATATATGCTGAATTAAGTTGAGCAATCTCGGTCTATGTAGTTCATTATTCATAGTAAATACACATTAACTCAGATATTATCTACTCTGAACTGATATAAAGGGAGCAATACCCAGTATGGCTGTACCACAGTGGACATGGAGAAATTCAGTCTTCAGTTCATTTCTGTCTCCTTCTCTCAATATATATATATTTTTTGACCTCAGAACACCTAAGGCTTTTTTATTTACTTCTCATATGCTAATGACTACAGTCCACATTTCTTTCTCTCTAAGCTCTAGACCTGAATATGTGCTGCAACATGATATACCCACTCAAGTGTTCCAAAGGTATCTCAAATTCAACATGTTTAAAACTGAACTGGTGATCTATATCCCATTTTTCACCATACATGTACACAGTGCTTAAGAGTTCATAAAAGAAGGATGTCAATAAGGGCATTTATAAAGGGCATTTCTCCAAGTACAGGAGAGTGAGCTCATGGGCAAAGTTCTGCAACTGAAACTTAAGTGCACACTGTGGTCTGGCTTTCCTCACTCCAGCCACAGCACTTCCCTTTTACAGAGTTTTTTTATGTTACCTGATTTTTGGCAATTCCTCACTAAACTATAGAAATTGTTCAGTGAAAATGTAGAAGAGGCCACTGGTTTGGACTGAGCTTCTGTACTAAGTCAAACTGACCAAAACAAAATGGAGTCACTAAAATCAAAGTTTACATCATTAGGGAGAGCTAAGCTATCTGACCTTCCAAGAAATCAGGAGACAGAAGAGTTAAATCTTCAAATAGGCCAATTTTATCCAACTTAATAGACAAGAGGTACCTTCTGCTTTAACCTTAACATAGAACGTAAATTAGAAAAGACCAATACACTTTTGTTAGAAAAGACCAATACACTTTTGTTCTTTATTTCTGCTTTCTTCAGTCCTTTTCTGCTATAAAGCCAATCTCCTCGATTGGCCTACTGGAACATGCAATCTAGTTTATACAAGGTGTTGCCTGATAGTCACAAATAAAAGTCAATTAGATCCATGACTAAATTTGCTATAAATCTGTCTTTTGACAAAATTATCAATGTTTCACTGTACAAAACTAAATACTTGATTTTTATAATCACTATTCAGAAAGGAAATGTACTTGGAAAGGGAGAAGACTTGCTGAGTTTGCTGGCAGAGTGTTCTGCTACATCATTAATGAGAACTAGTCAAATAAAGCAGGAAGCAGATGTGCTTATTCGGCAAGTGAGGAACTACAGACAAAATCATATCAACGGGTTTCCACTTGTATTCTAGAACCACTGATTCACAATCCTGATGAGCCAGCTAAATACTAGTAAAGGAGGAAAAAACCTGCTGCTACTTTGTTTCATTTTCAAATTTACAGTAATGATTTATGCCAATAAAAGCCAACTTTGCTTTTCCCCTCCAAGTCCAATGCACAAATCCAAATTTAATTACGCACATATAAATTGCCAAATTCACCAACAAAAAGTAGGTTTAGAAAAACTACCAAGGGACAGAGTAAAAAAAAAAAAAAAATAGCATCACTTTTTTTAAACTGAGAGAGAGAGAGAGAGAGAGAGAGAGAGAGACCCACCGAAAGACCAAGACCAAAAGATCTGAACAAAGAGAGTTCCCTACAAGTGAATTATCAAATTCTGAAGCTTTGTGGCTACTCTCTGGGTGAACAAAGCAAGAATAGCTGCTGACATTCAATGAGCACTTTTTAAGTGGTAGGAATTGTTATTGATCTTCAGAACAACTCTGTGAAACAGGTAATCTTATTATCCTCATTTACCAGGAAAATAAACAAAGGCACAGAGATGCTAAACATCTTGCCCAGATCACACTGCCAGTAATTAGCTGAGTAAGAATTCAAACAAGAGCTCTGGCATCTGACCTGTCAACCACTAAAGCAAAGGCTGCTTCTTACCATCATCATGCTAGTTTCACACATTCCATTACCACTCTAAATTTTAAAAAACTGAATATCTCAGAAGATTTCAATGAATCAAATGGCAATTCAGTTCATTCTTAGCGGTCTGGTGCTATAGGGTTCCATCCAAGCATTCACTGAAGATCACTAAATAACCACAATCAGATAATGCAAGGCAGAAAGAAAAGAAGGTGGGAGGGAAAAGGAAGAAAGAAAAACACAATCCTCATCAAAAACCTGCAGGGCAGCAGGAAACAGTGAACAGACCTGTAATCCCAGCTACTCAGAGGCTGAGGGAGCTGAGGAAGGATGAGGTAGGAGGATCACCAAGTTCAAAGCCAGCCTAAGCAATTTAGTGAGGCCCTAAACAACTTAGGGAGACCTGTATCCAAAAAAAAAAAAAAAAGGCTGGAGATATGCTTCAGTGGTTAAGCACCCCACTCCCTGATATCTACCCACCCCCGCCCCCCCAAAAAAACAAGCTGCAGGGAAGAAATGCAAAAGAACTAAGGATACCAAAATAATCTGATAGAGAAAATAGTTAGAGAACTTACACTGTCTGACTTGAAGGCTTATTAATAAGCTACAGTAATCAAGACAGGTGGTACTGGCATCAAGATAAATCAACAGAACTGAACTGAGAGTTCTGTAACAGACCCACACATATATATAGCCAATGGAAGGTGGGGAAGTGCTAGGGATTTATCCAGGGGTAATTTACCACTGAGCTACAACCCCACCCCTTTTATTTATTTATTTATTTTTAATTTTGAGACCCCTTCTTAAGTTGCTTAAAGCCTCACTAAATTGCTGAGGCTAGCCTTGAATTTGCCCTCCTCCTGTCTGAGGCTCTGGAGCCACTGGGATTACAGGCCATGCACCACCACACTCCTGATGGCCATCTGAATTTTAACTAAGATATCAAGGCAGTTCAATGGGTAAAAGATAGATAATCTTTTCTAGAAAACCTGGATACATGTATGGGGAAAAAAATGAATCTTCACCTAATTCCATACCATATGCAAAATTCAACTCAAACTTGCCATTGATCTAAATGTAAAAGCTACAACTAAAAATGTTTAGAAGAAAACACAGAAGAAAATCTCACATCTGGCAAGAATTTATTCCTAAGAGGATCCCTAGGAATAAGAAGAGAGAAATAGAGCCATGTGCAGTGGCACATGCCAGTAATCTCAGGGACATGAGAGGAGGAATACAAGTTCATAGCCAGTCTTAGTAATTTAGTAAGACCCTGTCTCAAAATTAAAAGGACTGGGGTTATATAGCTCAATGGCAGAGCACCTCTAAAAAGAACAGAGAAGTAAAAAAAAAATGTACTAAGTAGGTACTACAGCTAGTTTACAATCTCAAAGTACCAATAAATGAATATGATTTAAGGAAAAAATAAAATTAAAAAGCTTACTGAAATTCTAATGGTATAAAAAAAACAGTGGGGCAAGAAAAAAAGGCATAATAGAATGGACCAGTACTGGCTTCAAAAATTACCTTTCAATCTCTTTATCAAAAACACAAAACAAAAAAAAAAAAACAAAGGGATAAACCTTTAGCATATTCACTAATGAACTAAGGTCAGTACTATTTTAAAATTTCTTAAAAATCTATAATTATATCTTAATTTTAACAAAAGTATTCTGACTTATCACTATAAGAACTTGACAAGAATGTGAAAATTTTATCCATTACAGTAAGACTGATACAAGGCACAGTGCTTGTAAAGGACTCAAAACATAAAAAGAGAGTCTGCAGGTATAGCCGAGTGGTAAAGGCTTGTGTAGCATGGACGAAGCCATTAACTTAATCTCTCTCTCTCTCTCTCTCTCTCTCTCTCTCTCTCTCTCTCTCTCTCTCACACGCACACACACACACACACACACACACACACACACACACAGGGGGGGAGGGGGAGGGGGAAAGAGGAGAGAGAGGAGGGAGGGAGGGGAGGGGGGAGGGGGGAAGGAGAGGAAAAAGAAATAAAAAAGAAAGAAAAAGAAAAAATATGACAATGTTCCATAACAATGTTACAAAGCAGGAGCTATGGATAACACTAAGGGAATAAAGAAAAAGAATGTCAAGGATATAAGAGATCAGTCCTGGGCCACTGCAAAAACGGAGCTTCTCAAGAAATGAGTGCCTAAAATAAAAGCAATAATATAATATAGGTTTGTAAGGGGATGAATTTTAAAGCTATTTAGAATTTGCTCAAGGGAAGGAAGCTCAATCAACATTTTCATGTTCAAGTTTTAAACAAGAAATAAGGTATCACTTAAATCAAGAAATGTCCCATTCCTTGCAGCCTTGTTTACAATAATAAAAATACATAAATAAATAAAAACATAAAAAAGAAAATGAAAACTTGGGGAGGCATATCTTTTGTTTAACTCCCTTGATAGTGTATAAATTTCTTATGTGCATATATTGCTTAAGGATTTTTATAATTTAAAAAGGATAAGAATTATTCAAGCAAGGATAAGCTCCACTGATGCTACAACCATTGGGAAAGGGTTGTAGGAGAGATAATTTTCACATACTCTTAAAATACAACCCCTTAGATTACTATTAATTACAAAGGGTAAAAAATATACATTAAAGTGATCTGGAAATAGTCATCACCTGTATCAAGTTATAAAACTCAGCATCAACTATAAAGGAAGAAAACAGTGTTAAGTGCCTTTAAATGGGGTGATACAAAGAGTATAAACATCACCTTTGCAGTGTTAATGCAGTAAATGTCTAATCTAAGTCTTAAAAAGGAACAAATTTAGATGATAGGCTATTATATAAAACAATTGTCCTAGATTCTTCAATAAAGTTAATGTCATTTTTTAAAAGCAGGTTATTATTCTAGACTTAAAGGACTTAAAAAGTAAAAGTGATAAGTGAACATAACTGGACACTGGATTAGAAAAAATTATAGCAGCCAGATACATTGGCATAAGCCTGTATTTCTAGCAGCTCAGGAGGATGAGGCAGGAGGATCAAGAGTTCAAAGCCAGCCTCAGCAACTTATCAAGGCACTAAGCAACTCAGTAAGACCCTGTCTCTAAATAAAATACAAAAAAGGGCTGGGGGTGTGGCTCAGTGATTAAGTGCCCCTGAGTTGAATCCCTAGTACAAAAAGAAAAAAAAAAAACTATAGGCAATATGTGAGAAACAACAAAAATGTAAACACAAGCACTGCATATTAGATGATAATGAATTAGTGGCATTTTCCTTAGGTGTGATAAAAGTGAGGTAGGATAACAGAAATAATAAGAAAGGAGGCATAAAGGAAGGACAAGAAAGAGATTTTAATTCAGAAGTTCCACATTCTTTTCCAGGCCTGTTTGTTACTCCCCAGGCCAGTCTCTCTTCCAGGACTGTTACTCTCAAATTCCTGGGAAATCTGTAAATCTACCTATGCACTGTTAATTAACCCACTAATAATTAGCCAGATACACTATCTTGATGAACATATAACTAAGGGGATTTTCTGACTGAATCTATTGATTAGTTAATAAATATCATGGCAGCCTAAGGATTCAGAGACTGACCAAGACCATTAAAAAACTGTCTTAAGGGAGCTGCAGCTGGTGGCTCAGTGGTAGTGCACTTGCCTGGCGTGTGTGAGGTACCCAGTTCAATTCTCAATACCGTGTATAAATAAATTAAAAATAAAGGTGTATCAACAATTAAATTTTTTTTAAAAAAAAACTGCCTTAAGATCACCAGACTGATATCATTCTAATGTACCTTTCCATACCCACTCCTCACCAAGTTCCCTTTAAAATAAATGCCAGGAACCCCCAAAATGCACACTCAAGATGGTCCACATTCTCTCTTGAATATGCATTCCTTGCTTTACCCGCCATCAAAGTCATCTCTCCAAAGACTGCCCTCATTCTCCCCTGATTATATATCTAGCTCTCTTCTACACTTTTGATTGGCACCTGCTGAAATTAATTTCTATCATGTAAGTCAAGAACCCCAATGGTCCTGAGTCAAGTTCCCCCTTCTCTCTGGGAACTCTTCCAACCCTTCTTAGGAGACACCTCTCCTCCCATGACAAAGGTATTGTGGTAATGTTGGAGAATGTCTATTGTTAAGAGACCAATGCCATGCCAAAGTCTTAGGGGAGGATAAGGAATACCTTGACTACACCTGACTGTGACTTAAAGTAAACTGTGTATGTGTAACAGATTTAAAAGGTTGCTTTTGCTAAACCAGGTACTTTTTATTTAGGTCTGCATATATCCTAAAAAGCAAGATAAAGTGTGGCATTTCTGCCTTCATTTTGTATCTATCTCCTTTATTGCCTTAAACTTTGTGACCTACTCAGCTCTGCACATATGAAGCCAGATTTAAAATTAGGTAGTCACTGTAGTTAGGTAAATCGGGTCTAATATCAGTGAAATCTAAAATGGAGGCCATGCTGATAATGATTCTGGGGGAAAGCAGGACAACTCATGGAATGGAAAGGCCCTAGGCCAAAGTCCACCCCAAAGAAATATTAATGGAACCCAGGAAACATCCCCCAACAGATTTGGAGATAGCCCATCCCAAGAAGTGATAATGAAGTCCTTCCTGCCCAGATTACCTGTGTCCCACCCCTCGGGCCTTCCAACCTAAATTCCATCACCAAACTGTAAAAAGGGGAGACAACCGCACTTCCATGGATTCCACCTCTTGGGTCCCCTTCTTCTGCTGTCCTTTAATAAACTTCTAATTTCTACTCTGAACTTGCCTTGGCGTGCTTCTTTGGTGTTATTCTTCAACACTGGGGAAGCAAGGACTCGTCAGCAGCGGAAACACATACACATGTTAATCATTTAAGGAGTATTCATCTGAAAACTGGTAATACAAGGTTTACTGGCCCTAAATTTAACTAACCTCCTTGTCATCCTCCTGCTTGAAAACTGAGCCAAGATTTGAAGCACCTTATTTCAGACCACTAAATAGTACCTGGAAGTCTTCAATTGTCCTACACCTTCCAGGAACAGTGGGAGGCAGCACATCACTGCTCTATCAGACCCTAAGCAGGAGCAATCTTTTCATGGGAACTGAATTGTCCCCTTCCAGGATTAATAAATAAATATTTTGTACCTGTAAAGCCTCCTCAAGCAATAAAGATTTCTCTGGAACCACCTCACAGACCCAAAACAGAGAGAATGATCAATCTCACCAGTTTGACTAAGAGTACTTAATTATACATACCTCAAACCCCTAACCCAATTCTTCCTCTATTTAAACCTATGGCTCATATCAACAACCAGAAGACAAGGCTAAGATTCTGGATCTCATTTTGCCTTCCAAATATGGCCATACTGATTTTAGTTTCCTTTCCTGATCTCAAGTTCAAAGCCAGACTTAGCAACTTAGCAAGACTCTCTCAAAAAACAAAAAGCTTGGAAATGTAGCTCTGTGGTAAAGACTCACTGGTACCAAAAAAATAAAATAAAATAAAGTTTCCTTTCCTGAGTTTCACCATTACCTTTTCCACTTAAATTTTTGTGGTGAGAAGCAGACCTGATTTGTTGGGACCCCCTGAAATCAGGCCTCTAATCCAGGACGTTAATAACATGGGTTTTAGAAAAGAGGGGGGGGGGAAGCACATGGAGGAAAACACTGCAATTTGTGAATTTAGGTGAAAAGTATATAGATATTCATTATATAATTCATCAACTTTTCTAAAAATTTGAGAAAATTTTTAAATCAAATTTGGGGAAAAGGGTAGAAACAACTAGATTAGGCACAGCTAAGCCCCAATGATGTAAAGAAGAATGAAAAAAAATATCTTTTACAATAAAAGTATGCACAGGAATTTGATAATCATAGTTTTTCTATTCATGATCACATTCTTCCAATGTAATAAATTCACTTACTCATTTATTCCCAGGAGAATCTGTATTAAGAAAAGATCAGTTTTAATTTCCTTGCAACACAATAATTTCATTTAAGTAATTACAGTGATACCATCTCTATAAATTCAGAGCTAGATTTGTAACTCTCACTCAAAAATGACTTGACAGGGACTGAGTTTATGGCTTCAAAATGTAAGGGTCCCGCGAACGTTGGAGGAAGAGACCACCAAGAGACCAACTCATGCAACCGCAGAAGGGGGTTTATTGAGAATCCAGCGTGCTGGGGCTCCAGGCTCACTCAAGAAGGGAGAGCGGCCAAGAGCCCCTAGCAGGGGTTGAGCAGTGCTTAAGTACACTTTTTAGGGAGGGCAGGAACTTTACATAATCCCCTTTAACAAATCATTATACACCCCGGGAACAATTCCTGAACATGATTAGTACATTCATTGGCGGGAACAGGTCGGGCTGGAGTGATAGGTCAATCCTAAGGAGGGGATACATTTAAACTGATTGGTTTGGGCCCTGAATGCCTACGTACCAAGCTGCACAGGGTCCTAGGTTATTAAACAACTAAATGGTCAGGGGGAATATCTACTGGGCAGTCCCGGGAATTGTCCTAACAGCTACAGGAATTTCAGGTTTTGGGTGTAGCATATGAACTTAACAATACCTGGTCCTTTACATTTTAACTCAGGCTTTGCAGCTTAGAAACTTTACAATACCCGGTCTTTTACACTTTAACTTCAATTTCTTTTACTCTTACAAAAATACAGTACTTGCCTAGCATGCATGATGCCCCTTGCTTTAATCCCTAGCACCACCAAAACCTAATGAGCTGACAGAAAAAATACTGAAGCCAGATTTAAATTTAGGTAGTCAGTGTAGTTAGGTAAATCGGGTCTAATATCCAGTGAAATCTAAAATGGAGGCCATGCTGAGAATGACAATGCATGACAACTCATGAAATGTTAATAAGGTCCCAAAAAAGCCCTAGGCCCAAAGTCCATCCCAAAGGAATGGTAATGGGGGCCCAGGAAATGGCCCCCAACAGATGTGGAGATAGCCCATCCCAAAGATGTGTTAATGAAGTCCTTCCTGCCCAGATTACTTCTTTGGCCCACCTATGTCCCACCCCTCGGGCCTTCTAAGCTACATTCCATCACTGAAAGAACTATAAAAAGGGGAGATAACCCCAGTTCCAAGGATTCCACCTCTTGGGTCCCCTTCTTCCTCCAGGAGAAGTCTTTTCTGCTGTCCTTTAATAAACTTCTAATTTCTACTCTGACCTTGCCTCAGCATGCCTCTCTGGTGTTATTCTTCAACATTGGGGAAGCAACAGCAGTAACAATACTATTCCCATAGACATAAACACCAAGCTACCTATCTTCCCACATGTAAGATAAAAGCCAGATAGCATGATGACGAATTTACTTCAGACTGTGCTTTGTACAAACTACACAGAAGGAAGCTAAAGGGCTCAGTTCTCCAAAAATGATGGGAAGGCAGTACTTCCCATCTCTTTAATTTTCAACCCAAATCATCACTGTTTTAAAACAATATGAATTCCCATATAAGAAAACCTTTAGGGGTGGGGTTGTAGCTCAGTGGTAAAGTGCTTGCCTTGCAAGCGTGAGGCACTGGGTTCAATCCTTAGCACCACATAAAAATTTAAAAAATAAAAATAAAAAGATATTGTGTCCATCTACAATTTAAAAAAATATTTTAAAAAAGAAAGAAAACATTTAGGCAAACCTCTACTATAACATGATTGGAAGCAATGTTATAGCAGGGAAATTTAAGTGGTAATACTAATTTGGACCTGGGTTCAATCTCAAGTACCACCAACAGATAAAGAATATACTTCAAAACTAACTTGTAAATGCATATATGCTTACCTTTCTTAAAATATGTCTACTGTCCTAACTTTTAAAGAAAACAATGAAAGATGAAGAAATGGGAAGTTTTTCATGTTTTCTATCTTGAACCCTACCTAACACTCCCTCTAAAAATCAGGGTAACAGAAAAAAAATAGCAGTCTGAAAATGAACCTCCATATGGAACTTATCAAGCTACATGTACATGTCTATGAATGCTCATTATACATTGACAAAAAGCTTTTTAGGAGGCCAGGTTGTAGCTCTGCGGTAGAGCACTTGCCTCACACATGCAAGACCCAGGGTTCAAGCCCCAGTACCACATAAAAATAAATAAGTGAAATAAAGTTATTGTGTCCAACTACAACTAAAACATAAATGTTTTTTAATAAAAGCTTTTTAGAACGTTTTTAATGAGATAAATATCTAGGTACAGATTTAGCAAAACATGTACAGGATCTATGAGCTAAAAAATTATAAGACACTGATGAAAGAAATCAAAGATCATCTACATAAGTGAAAACACGATGTTCCCAGAATGAAAGACTCAATATTATAAAAATGTCCATTCCTCTCCCTAAAGTTGATCTATAGATTTAACATAATACCTAACAAAATCTCATTAAAAGAATTGTAACTATAAACAAGTTTACTTTAAAATTTATATAGAGGAGCTGGGTGTAGTGTTATGCTCGAATTCGGGACCCCCAAAGACCACCAGAGACCCAAGATCGATGTAAGCAGCAAAGAGGTGTTTATTGAGAGCTAGCTGGGTCCTCCCTGCGCACACACACAGCAACTGGTGACGCTGAGAGGTCCCAAGCCCAGGGTTTGCAGCAGTTTTATACATATTTTGGAGAAGGCAGGGACTTCACATACATCATAGCATCTCTTAGCAAATCATCACACACTGCGGGGGGGGGGGGGGGGGATCAAATAACAACTCTAAAACATGATTAGCACATTCACTGGCGGGAACAATTTGGGTAGGGGTGATTGGTCAGTACAAAAGGAGTATTCATTTGAACTGATTGGTTTAAGCCAAGAGGGGTGTTCGTGCAGAGCTACATGGTTTCCCAACATGTTATCAACCACCATAAACTACTGGGAGGGTCATCTGGCATCCCAGGTATTTCCCTGTCTCATGCTGATTGGTGGCTGCTAGGGGGTTGCTATGGATCTCCACCTAGCCTGACTGAGTCAGGGACACCTGGTGCAGCAGATCTCTCCTGTTATTTGTAGATAAACAACTTAGCAGGGTGGGAATGTGCTTAGGAGTGCTCTGTGGGTTTTTCCAAGGACAAAGGCCATGTCCCTTCCTTGGACAGGCTTTGCTCTGAGATAGAGGCTGGTTTTTCAGTAGCTCCTCTATATGTAGTAGAATGTTTGTTTGATATGTAGGAGGCCACACTTAGGTGCAGTGGATAGATCTAGTGTATTCATTAACATAAAAGTTCATGACATTGCTAAGTGGAAAAGGGATGGTTACAAATGAAAGATGAAATCCCTGATAAATAGGCATTTGTTTACAAAATAAATAATGGGAGAAAAGCATATTGAATTTACATGGAAAGGCAAAGGAAGAAGAATAGCTAAAAAACATAAGCCTTACCATTAACTTAGAATGATTAAGGAAATCTTGAGCGATATAAATAAAATATAATACAATTCTCAAAAAGAAAAATATTTTTAAAGTAAGACTATCCTACAACTCCTAGAAGAAAATATAGGGTCAAAATTCCACACATAGGCACAGGCAATTGTAAGGGGGGTCCGGCGGAGCGTCGGAGGGAGAGACCACACAAGAGACTTACTCCATGCAATTGGCAAAAGGGGATTTATTGGGGATTCATTCCAGCGTGCTGGGGTTCCGTGCTTACTCAAGAAGGGAGAGCAGCCCAGAGCCCAGAGAAAAGGCCAAGCAGAGCTTAAGTACACTTTTTGGAGAGGGCGGTGGGCTTTGCATACATCAGAACAAATCATCATGAGGCGGGGGGGGGGGGGGGGGGGGGGGGGGAGATTGAACAACAATTCTGAAACGTGATTGGCACATTCATTGGCAGGAACAGGTCGGGCGGGGGTGATTGGTCATTCGTAAGCGGGTTACACATTCAAACTGATTGGTCCGGGCCCTGTGACGAACTGCACAGGGCCCTAGGCTAAATGGCCAGTAGGGCCTTGTTTTAACTATCTCAGGAATTTCAGGTTCTGGGTGTAACAGAGGAACTTAATAATACCTAATCTTTTACATTCAAGCTTTCCAGCTTAGAAACTTTACCCTTTCACAATGACTTTCTCAATAGACAATAGACTCCTAACACTAAGGAAATAATGATAGAAGTTAATACGTGGGATGGCATCAAATTAAAAAACTTCTGCATGACAAAGGAGACAAATAGGAATGTGAAGAGAACCTAAAGCATGGGAGAAAATCTTTGCTAGCTACTCTTCTGACCATTCCTGTCTTCATACAAGTACTTTGGATAATGATGTCCATCTCATTCCACCATCATTTCTAACCCCATGCTCCCTCCCTTCCCCCACCGTTTGCCCAATCTAGAGTTCATCTATCCCTCTCATGCTTCCCCTCCCTACCCCACTATGAATCAGCCACTTTAAGTCAGAGAAAAAATCCAGCATTTGATTTTGGGAGATTGGCTAACTTCACTTAGCATTATATTCTTCAACTCCATCCATTTACTTGCAAATGCCATGATTTTATTCTTTTATTGCTGAGTAATAGTCCATTGTATGTCTGTGTGTGTGTGTGTGTGTGTGTGTGTGTGTGCACGCGCGCGCGCGCGCCACAATCTGGCTAGGCACAAAATCAGGAGCCACTCAAGCAGGAACAAACTTTATTTTTGAAACTGCCGCCAATGCCCCGGACGCTCCCGGGAAGATTGCCGATCAATGCACACGGTGCTCTCCTGAATCCCAAGAGGAAGTTCCTCCTCTGGAAACCCCTCCTACCGCACTTCCCCAACCAATGGGAACTCTCCAGGAGTCCCTAGCAGGCCAAGGTGGACAGCAGGAGTCCAATATCCATATGAATGTAAATCTTAACATAATCATATCATCTCAATGGCTAGCTGGCCTCACCTTTCAACCAAAAATGCCATGCATCATATTACTTGGCTGTGGCTCTTAGCATGTGTATGTGTGTGTATCACATTTTTTTTATCCATTCATCTACTAAAGGGCATCTAGGTTGGTTCCACAATTTAGCTATTGTGAATTGTGCTGCTCTAAACCTTGATGTGGCTGTATCCCAGTATATGCTATTTTTAAGTCCTTCAGGTATAGACCAAGAGAGGGATAGATGGGTCAAATGGTGGTTTCATTCCCAGTTTTCCAAGGAATCTCCAAACTGCTTTCCACATTGGCTGCACCAATTTGAGTGTGCCATAGCAATGTATGAGTGTGCCATTTTCCCCACATCCTCTAACACTTATTGTTGTCTGTATTCTTGATGACTGCCATTCTGACAGGAATGAAATGAAATGTTAGAGTAGTTGTGATTTGCATTTCTCTAATTGCTAGAGATGATGAGCATTTTTCAAATATTTGTTGACTGATTTTATATCATCATCTGGGAAGTGTCTGTTCAGGTCCTTGGCCCACTTATTGGTTTTTCATTTGTTTGTTTGTTTTAGTGTTTACTTTTTGAGTTCTTTATAAATACTAGAGATCAGTGCTCTATCTGATGCATGAGGGGTAAAAATGTGCTCCCAAGATGTAGGCTCTCTATTCACCTCACAGATTGTTTCTTTTGCTGAGAAGAAACTTTTTAGTTGAATCCATCCCATTTACTGATTCTTGATTTTAATTCTTGTACTTTAGGAGTCTTATTAAGGAATTGACATGATAGAGATTAGGGTCCACTTTTCCTTTTATTAGACACATGGTCTCTGGTTTAATTCCTACGTCCTTGATCCACTTGTAGTTTTGTGCATGGTGAGAGATAAGAGTTTAATTTCATTTTGTTGCATATGGGTTTCAAGTTTTCCCAGCATCATTTGTTGAGGAGGCTATCTTTTCTCCAATGTATATTTTTGGCACCTTTGTCCAATGTAAGATAATTGTAAATTTGTGGGTTAGTCTCTGTGTCCTCTATTCTGTATCATTGGTCATACTAGTCTATTTTGGTGCCAATACCATCCTATTTTTGTTACTACTGCTCTGTAGTATATTAAGGTCTGGTATAGTGATGCCACCTGCTTCACTCTTCCTGCTAAGGATTGCTTTAGCTATTCTGGGTCTCTTATTTTTTTCCAGATAAATTTCAGGACCCCTTTTTCTATTTCTATGAGGAATGCCACTGGGATTTTGATTGGATTTGCACTAGATTGTATAATGCTTTTGGTAGTATGGTCATTTTAATAATATTACTTCTGCCTATCCAAGAGCAAGGCAGATCTTTCCATCTTCTAAGGTCTTCTCTGACTTTTTTCTTTAGGGTTCTGTAGTTTTCATTTTATAGGTCTTTCACCTCTTTCATTAAGTTGATTCCAAATTATTTTATTTTATTTTGGTTTTTTTTGAGGCTATAGTAAATGAGGTAGTTTTCCTCATTTTCCTTTCAGAGGATTTGTCACTGATATACAGAAATGCCTTTGATTTATGGGTATCAATTTTATATCCTGCTACTTTGCTGAATTCATTAACTAGTTCTACAAGTTTTCTGGTGAAACTCTTCTTAGGTCTTCTAGGTATAGAATCATATCATCAGCAAATAGTGCTAATTTGAAAGGAACTGCTATTTTTAATCCCCAATTAACATGGAGTAGGATAGCTGGGTCAAATGGTTCCATTCCCAGTTTTCTGAGGAATCTCCATACTGCTTTCCATAAAGGTTGCAGCAATTTGCAGTCCCACTAGCAATGTATGAGTGTACCTTTTTCCCTACATCCTAGACAACATTTATTGTTGCCTGTATTCTTGATAATTGCCATTCTGACTGGAGATAGATGAAATCTTAGAGTAGTTTTGATTTGCATTTCTCTAATTGCTAGAGATAAACATTTTTTCATATATTTGTTGATCAACTGTAGTTTTTCTTCTGTGAAGTATCTGTTCAGTTCCTTAGTCCATTTATTGATTGGGTTGTTTTTTTGAGTTCTTTATATATTCTGGAGATTATACCCAGAGGATCTGTCACTGATATACAGAAATCAGCATACTACAGAGACACACAGCCACATTAATATTTATAGCAGCTCAACTCACAATAGCCAAACTATGAAACCAATCTATATGCCCTTCAGCAAATGAATGGATAAAGAAAATGTGGTACACACTGCTGAAATAGTACTCAGCTTTAAAGAAGAATAAAAATATGGCATTTGCTGGTAAATAGATGGAGCTAGAGAAATCATGCTAAGTGAAATAAGCCAATCCCAAAAAAAACAAAGGCCAAATGTTTTCTCTGATATGCAGATGCTAATTCACAATGGCGGGGGGGGGGGGGGGGGGGGGGGGGGGGGGGCTAGGAAAAAACAAAGGTATTTTGGTTTAGGTAGAGAGGAATGAAAGGAGGGGAGGCAGTGTGGGAGGAAGAAGGATAGGATGAATTGGACACTGTTACCCTATGTACATATATGATTATGCAACCGGTGTGATTCTACATCATGTAAAACAAGAAGAATGAGAAGTTATACTCCATTTATTTATGATATATCAAAATGCATTCTAGGGCTGGGGTTGTGGTTCAAAGGTAGAGTGCTCGCCTAGCATGTGTGAGACACTGGGTTCGATCTTCAGCACCACATTAAAATAAATAAATAAAGATATTGTGTCCACCTATAACTAAAAAATAAATATAAAAAATGCATTCTAGGGACTGGGACTGTAGCTCAGTGGTAGAGCACTTGCCTGGCACATGTGAGGCACTGGGTTCGATCCTCAGCATCACAAATAAGAAAATTAAAAAAAAGAAAGATCCATCAACAACTTAAAATATATAGATAGATAGATAGATATAGATATTCTACTGTCATGTATAACGAAATAGAATAAATTAAAATATCTTAAATTAATAAAAGTAAGCAGTGGGGGCTAGGTTGTGACTCAGCAGTGGAGCGCTCGCCTCGAACGTGCGAGATCCTCAGCATCACATAAAATAAATAAGTGAAATACAGGTACTG